>NC_141706.1:1505000-2189855 GCF_971803275.1 Cyanistes caeruleus | reverse complement strand
CTGTGCCTAAAATCAACTTCTCTGCGCCTCTACAAATCCATATCCCACTTCCAACCTGTAAGCAAGTAAATAATTATCTGGAGAATTGAAGTTTTTCATTCAGGTGTGGTGAGGAGGAGACAAATTAATTTAAGATGTATTATTATGCTTTCTAGAAAAATATGCTTATACAATGAAAATTATTTGTAATGGGTGTGTTTGTATTTCAGCAAGAGCAAGTGCAGTGACAAAAGATTGGGACTGAAACTGGGATATTATTTTCAGGAGACAGAGGCTGGACAAGCATAAAATAGCTCTCAGACAGTCCAACCAGTTTCTGTACAGTCTCTACTTGTGTGTTATTAGTGAAATAATTGACTTTTTATCCTCTCCCCAACCCCCATCCAGCTCTCACTGTATCACTTTAACTTTGGGATGCACAAAACAGATTGAACAAAGACAGTCATTAAGTTATTCCCCACAGGGCAGGAGTACAAGCAGCTCAATTCCTGAAACCTGACTGAGGCAAGAGGAAATAAATCAAAACAATCATGCAAATGTTTTATTACAGAACATGTGCCCAGGGAACTATCTGCTGGTGGTTGAAAGCCTTGTGTTTTATGTAGAGGAAATCAGGTAAGCCTGAGTGTTGACTAAATAAAAAGACATGAGAATAAAAATCACTGCCTGAAAAGTGGAAGGTAATGATAGCTGAGACATGTTTCTAGTGCCAGGCAACATTTTGAGGGGTTTAACACAGAACTACACAACCTGTCATTAAGATGATGAGGTGAGGTAAGCTTTCATTAAAATTGGCACTTTAAGATATGATGCAGCTCCTTCAGTTGTCACCTATGCCAGTTAAGAGACCTGATGCCTCTGTTACTGTACCTGTAAGCCATGAAACTGTTTCAGCACTCTGTAAACTTGAGTTCCTGAGGAATAAAAAGTGGCTTGTAACAAAATAACAACCAGCTACACCCCCAAATCCCCTGAGATTTCTGGCATATTTTATATTGATTTGGAAATTCTCCTGGTAATGCCATTAATAGACCTTTTGCAATCGTTGCCAGTTCAGTTTTGGTTTCTTGGTTTGGTTTTTATTTTAGTGTTGCTGTTTGTGGAAAGGATGCTCATGCACAGCACATGGAAGATTCAGGACCCCCGGTGCCTCAACTCTGATTTCAATGCATGAATTTCAATTCATGGCATGAATGATCTTTTAAGGACTTACAAAGCAGAGATTCCAACTTGGAGTGCAGCGTTTAAGGATTTCTCAGTGGTGTTGTGTGTGAATGTTGGCTTTGTGGCTTTGTTTTGTTTTGTCAGCACAGAGGGAGAATTTTGCTGTAAATAAGAAACCTGGAAAAAATTCTAGGAGGAGTGATGTGACTGATTTCCCCACCTGCTTTGCTGCTGAAAGCTGCTTCATCACTAATTATGGGAGACCTCAGTGCCACAACCCAGGGACAGCTTGGGGCCAGCACTCGAGCTCCCATTTTTAATGATGCATCTGCCACTGCCTCCTCAGAGCTGATTTCATACTAATGTGGTAGGAAGGATGCTCACATTTGTGATTCCTGCTGCCAGAAAGAAAGAAAATACACAATTTTGTGAGGAGGTAGAACATGTGCAACATGTATGTGTACATATTTTTTGTAAAACTGTGCTTTTTCTCCTTTGAAAATCTGCAGCACTCTCACTGTTACTCTTCTTGCTACAGTTTTCCAGAGATAACAATTGGAACCTCCAAAGGCTTGTTTTTCACTTAGCACCACACTGACTCCTGCCAGGATTTAGTCAGGAAAAGAACTCCCCTGAAACATTGGAATTTTAATATGCTACTGCCTCTTCTGAGATGCAGAAGGTAATTATTGGTGTGTGTAGAATGTATCAAGGTATACAGACCATGGAGGAAAGCTGGGAAAATGGGCTCAATTTCTGTTTATTCAGCTGTGCATTTTGGAACTGGCTCTTCCCAAGGTGGGGCAGCTCCTGCTGTCACCCCTGCAGCCCCCACTGCCAAAACCTCGTCACAGAAGCCCAACACACCAAGTTCCTCTGGAAATAGTGCAGCCAGATATATTTCTGTAGACAGAATTTGTCTCTTCCCATCAGCATGCAACTGTGATGCTTTTTCATTACCATGACAGGACAGGAAGGGTTTGAGCCTCTGCAGAATTTGAAGACAGGTTGTTGCTCTTCCTTTGTACAGGACAAAATCTCAAATTGAGCATGAAAACAAAGGGAATAACAAGCAGGTGATGGTGACAAAGTGAGTAGGAGATTTTGAGGAAGCAGTTTTCCTTGTCTGTTTTTGGACTGAGGTAAAGTGCTTTCTGTTGTGAAGAAATTCATTGTGAAATGAACACTCCCCAAAAAGCCACAAACCTTTCTGCTGGGCTTGGGTGTTGCTTTTCTCCCTCATTTGTTTTTCAGGATTCCAAAGGTGGCTTGTTTCTTACTGAAAAACATTTTCTTGCTGTTCAGTTATTGGTAAGGAAGAAGGAGGTTGCGTCTGAATTAGAGTTGGCAAGACTTCTTTTTTTGTTTTGTGCTGTTTTGTTGAGGCTTGAGGCTTTGCAGATAATGATGAAATATTATTTCTAATTTCTAATAAACATTTCTAAATTGCTTAGACACATTTGCCCTCTTGAGTGGGATGCTCACTGAGTACTTCCTTCCTGTTGCAATTCTTGGTGGGGAAGAAATCCACATTCTGCAGAAAATAATAAAAACTTGCCAACACCTTCAACCCAGTGAAATGAACTGTTTTTGCTCCTCTAGTCCTATATTCTTTGCATAACATCATATTAGAAGGAAACGTATTGGATCAAATTTTTCTCACAAGAAAGCTCAGATTCTCATTTTTACAGTTTAAATAAATGATGCTACAGCTTTTAGGCCAGTACATGTGTGCAAGCCTTAATGTCAGGAGAATTGCAAATGCCAAAGGTGATTTTGATGCTATTTCTCCATGAGCTTTTAGATAACAGGACTGCTTAAATACAGTCCTTGAAGTTTTGGTTTGATTGAACCCAAACTGAGCTCTAAGATAAGTTGATTTGCAGTCCACTTGAAAGCAAGGTATAAAAAGATCACATTTAGGCAGAGAGTTTTTTAGTTCAATTATAAGAGATGAGGGTTTTATTGATAGTTTGGTAGCAGCAGAACACAGAATGGCACAATATTTAGGAATGAAACGATTGTAAGTAACTGATCTGCCAAATAATTCTTTTTTATAAGCTGAAATGTAATTTCAATTCATGCTTTTGTAAGAAGCTGAAATGTAATTTCATTTAAGTATGGAGCTAGGATGGTATTGTTTTGATTTTAATTGGAGCCTGCCCTAGAAGGTTTCTTCTTGCCTGTGATTAGACCATTCCTAGACCATTTTAGAAACTGATCTGTCAGGAATCAATTTTACACTGCACTAATCAACTAATATTAAAGGTGATTCAGTAAAACACTGTGAATAACCTTGAAGAAATTGCAGCTGAGAACTTCATAGCGAAGTATGTTCGCTATCATTATCAGCTGCTGAAAAAAGTCTGAGATTAAACAGTGTTAAGAGTTAGAACAAGATGAAGAAGCAGATAGTCCTTTTTTTCTATAAATTGATGGCAGATTTGTCAACATTCCTCAGTTTGTGTATTCTGAATAGCTGCTATTGATGGAAAAGATCCAAAGTAATAAAAAATTTAGGATTTTTTTTCACAGAAATCATTGAGCTGAGTGAAGCAATAAAGTCTCTGTGTATGGTTCTGTCAGTGACATACTCAGGAATGAGCTGAAAAGTTATTTCTGTAATGGAAAATGCTGGGCTTGTCATATACTGTTCTTACCCAATTTGGTGTGCATATATATGAACTTATAGATAGTATGTAATATGTAGAAACTTCATGGTATTTAACCCATCAAATAAGTATGAAGAGAATATGCCCAGTAAAACACTTTTAGTGACCAAGGGGAGGTTATGCAGCAGAAATATGAATTGAGAAGGAGTGGAAGATGGAGCAAACACAGGGACAGTTGATTAAATCATTTCTTTGAATCCTATGACATTTTAGATCAACTGAGATTTTTGAAGCACTTTTACAATCCCAAATTTTTACTTGTTCTTTTCCTCCATTTCTGTAAATTTCTTCCCCAAAAGTTCTTTTACAGTTTTTCAGTTGTTTTTCTGCTTGCCCTTTTTGCAGTACATCCTGGTTTCATCCTTCTCTGTATTTGCTGACCTGAAACACACAGATCCTGAAAAATTGTGCTCACTGCCAAGCTCAGGGAAGCACAGTGCTTCAAGGTCTGAAGCACAGCTTCCTCAAAGTGCAAATCTTTATTTACAGCTGTTTATTCACATCATAGGTGCTGTGTGGGGGCATGTGTGCATAATCAGGGGAACCAGAACTCCCACATCTATTCTAATCTAAAAATATGACTCCAGTTTCTCCTTGGTTTACTCTGGCCTGGCTGAAGAGATGATGAAAGCACAGAAGACCATAAGTTTCTCACTCAGGAGTGAGTGCTACTCAGCATTATCCTGGAGCAGAAGTGAAGGTCCTACAGGTGATGTGACAAATGTCACCAATGCGGGTGGGACATGTGGGGCAGCCGGGTTGCTGCTCTGTCTGTGCTCACCAGGATCCAGGCACCACCTCACAGTTTATCAGTCCTCCACTTGGGCTTTCTGAAAGTGTGAATTTCAGTGCTGGTTCCTGGCTCAGGGCTCCTCACATCAACGAGAGCTGAAATCCCGAGAATGGGAATGCAAATGGTGACGAGCGGCTTGGGCTGAGCCTGTTACAAATGTGGTCACTTGCTTGCCAGAGCTGTTATTCTGAGACACTCAAGTCTGAGATATTTGATATTCTGGACAGATTGTGGGAATCCAGGGCTTTCTGTGGGTGACTCTTCCTCTAAACAAACTTGTTGCAGCACTTGTCACAGATATAAAAAGATGGGCATCTCCTGTTTTGGGTGTTTCTTTCTGAGCCGAGTCCTTTGCTGTGGGGACAGCCCTGCCCTGTTCCTCCTCTCAGGTACCATCCCCAGGGAGGAGCTGCCACCATCCCTTATCCTTCTGTGTATTTCCAGGTGTAGTGGATCATGGCTGAGTGATGCTTCTGTTTCCCCCCCTCATCCTCTGCTTTTATCATGGATGCTTTCTGTGTGCTTTGCTCTTCCTTCCTCTCTTCTTTAACTGAAATAGAGAATAAGCAGACTGGTAAAAAGTCACTAAATCCCATTTTTATCTTGACCTTGTATTAAACTCAAAGTTTTGTATAGCTTTTGGCAGAAAGTTATGTGGAGTTTGCAATTTGGTTTTGTTTTCTTTTGTTTTTTGTTACATTTTAACTGAATTCATTGTGATCCTTTCAGACCTCAAACTTGGAGAGTTAAACTGTATCAATCCTAAATTTGAGAATCATTGAGTCTCTGCACAGTCACTGCATTTTATGCAGCTCCAGGTTTCAGCAGTTGGATTCAGATTTGTATAAAATCACTAGGTAAAAAGTTGGCCAAATCTACAGCAAATGTGAGCCAGTTTAATTCTGTAGGCAAGGAGCTTGTGCTGATTTATTCTAACAGAATAGCAGGACCCAGAATTGTTTATGGGGTATCAGTGGACATGAAACACCTCATGAAAACATTGTCCAAGCTATGAGAACACTAAAAGTTAGTTCAGACATGGGTATGAGCAGAGGGTCTCCCTGAGGTCTCTCACAAAATGTTCTACAGAAAATAGGGTGAGATAACAGGGAAAAAGTAAATCTAAGAATATGCAGAAAAAAACCCAAAACCTATAAAATGAAGTCTGTTGCCTAAAGAGGAATTTCTCCCAGTGCAGAGCTCAAAAAGTAAGTAATATTTAAACTGCAACTTGAGGCCTCACATGGAAACTAAGAATACTTCTTGCTGAATCTCTGCCTTGCTGTTCATCCCTTCCATCAGGAAACTGTTTGAGGTTATTAATCATCTTAATCACATTAACCTTATCAATAAATATAAAAACCTGGACCATTTAAAAAGAAATAATTCAAATTTGGTTTCAAAAAAAACCTAATAAAAGGAGAATAAACAGAAGGGAACTGGAGTTTAAAGAAAAAGAAACTTTACAATGCTTTCTTGTCTGGTCCTGAAGCATAAATTGGAATTCTGTAAGCAGTAGTGTAGTAGATTCATGAAGGTTTTCTTTGAAGGAAAATCTATATTGGAGACTTTAATTAATAGATGCTTGAAAGAGACAAGTTGCTTATTTGTAAAACAGAGCGTGGTCTGGCTGTTAGAAGTGCAGCCTCAAGTATTTGTATCTGTGTGGACTGGAGACTTTGGAAAGGAAGGTTTGTCTTCCACCTCTGCAGTGGGTGGGAGAAGACAGAACACCCAGCACTGCTCTGTTTGAGTGTGGTTGTTTCCAGCTTCAGGGAAATTACACACCTTTCCAGTTCACTTCTATAAATATCAAAAGAATTTGTACTAAGTCTGATGTGATTCAGAAGTATTGAAGTGGACAGGAAATCTTCTTCCTTAACGAAGCTGTAATTTAGAAAATGAAACATAAAATAAAAAATCTGAAAATATGTTTATGGATTATTTTTGCCATGCATGCTCAGTCCAGCAATCCAATTGAGGGTTTTGTATCATGAATATTTTATTTCAATACATTTTTCTGAGTTGATGAACAGACACACTGATTTGGCTTAAATTTTTATGATGATAGACAAAAATGTTCACATTTTTAGTTCCCAAACCTTTAATAGCATATTAAGCAAATATAAAGCACATTTAGCTTTAATAATTCTTCACCTTTAAAAAATCAAAAGTTAGGAAAAAAGTTGTTTAAAAGAATCATTAAAACCATGTCTTCATTAAAAGTGGACATGAATCCTTTCCCTTATCTGCTGAAGCTGCAGCCTTTGTCCTTTGCAGCACTCATTGGAATGCTGTGTTGTTTCTTTAGTGGATAAGAATGAAATTCCATGTGGATTTTCTTTCTGCATGCTCTCCCTCAAGTCTCAGTTTAAAATGTAAAAGGTATAGGGTAGGACAAGAATTCTTGTAATTCATCAAATTCGAATTAGAGTCTTTGCTAGTTGTTGTATTTTTATGCCAGGTTTTGATCTGTGTGGTGGCACACAGTGTGATTTAAGTGGATTTGTAAATGGGCAAAAGTTAGACAGACTATAGCTACAAAAACCCTGCAAAAAACCTCTCTGTTATGGGTTACTTACACAATTCAGCTCCACAGAGGGCAGAAGTTCCCACACCACAGATTTCTGGTGACAAAGAATAAAAGCACTTTAACATTGTCTTAGCTGAGAGAGACAAGAGGTGTAAATGCAGTGACCTAGAGCTCCTGGAGAATTGTGGGCAGAAGGGAACACACTGGCACTCTGCACTCATCTGCTTGCCTCCTTTCAGAGTTGCTTTGCATCCCTGGAAAAGGGACCACACAGGAATTGACGTTTTCGTGCCAAATGAGGATTCTCCTAATCTTGTGAGGGGTGGATAAACTTGCTTTAAGCTGATTTACGGCGGCAATATGTTCAAAACAGATGGAGAGCATCAGTGCCTTGATACAAAGTCTCCTAAGGAACACTGCCAGGCAAGGAACCCCCTGACACAAAATGCTGCAGTTCCACAAATCAGAACAGTCAGTGCTCAGGAGCATCTCTGATTTTTATCTCTGCTATTTTCCTTGCAGCTCTTGTAAAAACTGGACAGAAGGTTCATTTTTCCCCATGTGTTTTATTGCAGGAACGCTCTTGGAAGGTTGTCATCCATAGTTTATCTGATTTGGAGGGGTCTAAGAAAGACACTTGCTTTGGAATGTTCTAGATCAAGCAGATTGGCCTGTCTGCAGTTAGAAACTGGGAGATCTGATCAGTTCAAGAGCTGTCGTATTCTCATTTGATTTGATTTTATTTCTTAATATGGTTTCTGCAGTGCATACATATAACCTATCAGGTAATATAAATAGACACACATTCCATTTTATACACAGCCAACTAATCATTTGAGACACTTGCATTTTATGCTTGATTTCAGAAGTAAACTGCTTTATTTCCTGTGATATGACAACAGCGACATATCAGTTAATATAATTTTTAAAGTAATTTTCTTATCAAGGTGCAGGTAAAAGATTTTTTTTTTAAATGCTAGATAAATAATACAACATGATTATTTATCCTGACATCACAGAGTGTTTGGTGTCCTCAAAAAGAGAAGAGTCAATTCAGTGTCTAACTATGCTTCAGCAGATGTATTAGAGTTGGAGTAACATTCTCATTTTTATGCTATTTCACCTTAAGCTATTTGTGCACAGTCTTTGACCTTCCAAAACAATACTGCAAATTAAATTAGCATTTGTGATGTTGGTCATTAGCTGCAAATTAATAAAAAAAAAAAAAAAGTTGGGAGGGGAAGAAATTCAAGGACAATGTTGTTTTTTTAGATATTTCTTCTGTGCTATTCTTGCCCAGGGATTTGGATTGCATCACTTAGTTCCTAGCTATTCTCTTTTCACCCTCACAGCTTTTAGATGATTATACACATGTAGTAAGTTTAAATATTTCAAAGACCCTCGATTTTAGGGTCTCCTGGAACCTAGAACCTAAAACTGAACTTGTTACAGTGATTTCTCTTTTTTTTATTTAAATAAAACAATGGCAGCATTGATCTTTTGGGAACTGTTTTGTGTGTGTGCCCCCACCTCCCGTTTCTCCCTGTGCTCCCCCAAGGGAGGATTAATGTAAGATGTTGAGGACATTTCTTTTTCCTGTGGCACAATGGCCTGTTGTTCCCTTGTAGAAGAGATGCCCGTTAATGACAAGTGGAATATTTGTTTTCCCACCAAGGCTGACACACAGTTCCAAAGGTCAAGCACTGTCTGATACTGCATTTACTGGCTTAAACTTTTCTTTTCCCACACTTCATGAATTTGTGTAACTGCCCCAGCTGCTTTTCCATTTGCTGCAATGTGTCTCTAGCAGTTCTCCAGCTTCTTTTGCTTCACTCAAAGCTGAACACAGCACAAGCAGCTAATTAGTCTGTTCTGATAAATAAAGCAGTGCTTTATGGGAGGCTGGGGCAGACCTGGCTAAGCATGAGCAAGTGCCTTGGCTTACAAGTTGATTTTTGTTCAAAGGCTTCAATTAAGTGTTTTGATCCTCACTTTGATTAACAGGTGAAAATGCAAAATGAGACCGAGCTGGGGAGTTGTGAGAGAATTTTTTCCCTCGACTTACATTAGGTCAAATATTTCCACAATCCATAAACGTTTCTAGGACATGATTCAATTCAGGGACTTCAAGGAAAAGAATGTCCCATGGGAACAGCTGGGGGATGCTTGCCTATTCCAAAACCTAAATTTTGTGCTGTGTTTTGGAGTGTTTGCCTCCAGAGCAAGCAGGAGCTGCTGAAAGGAGATTTCTGTCCTTCCCGTGTCCCCCTCATTAAGCAGCAGCTTCTGGCTGAGCACTTTGCACATCAGTCACACAGCGCCTTTTTCCCTTTCTCCATAGCTGTGGCAGCAGTGAGATAATGTCCTCTTGTATACAGGCAGGACAAAACTTGGTGAAGCATAAAATCTGTTATTTCCATGGAAGGAACAGTCTCACAGTAAGAGGACTAACTTGTCACTCACTGGAGCAATTTACCTGTTCCAAAAGGCACAGCAATTGTTTGCGAGGATGAAAGCAGCCACTGTTAAAAACCAGAATTAACCAAAAGTGGATAAGATTAAATTAACATTACTTAGGACACCCTATTTGTTTTGAAGCTGTCGTTGTTTAAAATTTTTGTCAATAAGAAAGCATCTAATTAGCAACACAGAGGGAAGGAGGTGGTATTAAAATTTAAAAAAAGGCTCAATCACAACTGTATTCAGAAGTACTTCAGGGTAAGATTTCAAGCAGCTAATGTCAAATCCGTGTGTTCCTTTATGCTTTTGAACAGTTCTTCAGTCGTGCGGGTGAAATGATAATGTTTTTAAGAAAATTAATTGTTTTTACTTTAATTTTTTTTTTACTACACATATTTTTGCCAATGAAATGGTGTGTCACTGACCCCCTTTTATAATATTGTTAGCTCAAGTGCAATAATTGCTTTTTCTTACAGGCTGAGTGAGGCATCGACCTGTGAAGTATGAGTTAAAGTTCAAATTATGCAGCCTTTGTTCTTTGCCTCACACTATCTGCTCTGAATATATAACACAGCCAGTTAGACATCAAATAAGATGTCTGAAAAATGTATTTTTCAGTTCCAAGGGTAGAGCAGTATGTGGGCAGGAGACAAGTGCAGTGTATTTTTTTTTTTTTTTTAAATAAATAAACACAAGAACTTTACAGTGAGTTTTAGTAATGTATCTTATTTTATAGCCTATTTCTACTCTCCTCTCTTTCTTAACCGATGAGCCCGAGTATTAAATTGTACTAAGAGCAGTTAGAGGTTTTTGTTATAAAATAATATTGCAGCAAACTCCCCCTTAAAGCATCAGTTGATTTATCAGTACAGACTATGTGGAAATTCTTTCTGGCCAATAGGTTAAGACAGCAGAAAATAACAAGTAAGGTTCTCACAAGTATAAGAATTAAGTATCACAGGGAAAGGTCAGCACCATGTCTGCTCCAGCAGTGTGGCTTCTTCCATCTGTGTGAGTTATATGCCTGTCATCAGAGCCAAGCCATGGAGATTAAACAATTGTATATCTGAAGAAGGTAAATACTGTTTGTATTTTGACAATTCATTGCAGCTTCCACAGCAGTTTAATAATGTAGGCAGCCTCTCATGTCTTTTCTCTCCCATTTTCAGTAGGATCAGCCAGGCTATTTGTTGGAATATTGTATTTAAAACACATAAAATAATCATATTACATATTCAGCGCTTCTTGATTTCCCTGAACAGCAGAGCATTGCTGTGATCCACACGTAATCAGATGTGTAGAGTAACACCCCGTTCCTCAGGGGCCAAAACTGCTCTGAAGGCACAGCCTCTGCACCCACCCTTGTTAATATGCAAATCCTGTCCCTACAGAGTTGTTATTCTGGGCCATTCTTGGCTCCAAGCTTTCCCTTCCCTTCATTCACTGCTGAATGAAGATGCTCTTTCTTCACTGTCCAAAGCTGTCCACCAGTGAATTCCTCTGTATCTAGGTAGAAACCTCCACTGCTGTTGAGGATCCTGGGAAATAGGATGCAAGGCTAAAACCCTTTTATGAAAATTAAGTGACCAAGCAGTGCAATACAGCCCTGTCTGTGAGATTGCCAACTTGTGCCAGCTTTGGTCAACATTATTCTTTGCTCAGAGGTTTCTCAATTAGATCAGATTTTCTAAAACACTTTAGTCTTGTGCATATATAAGAAAGAAAGGAGGGAAAACATTTTTTAGGTGCTGCTGATGTGTTGTTATAGTAACTCCCAAAGTCTAGGAATCTGAGGCAAAACTCTTTAAACAGTTGGCCTCTTGTGCCATCCCCATAGCCAAATGTTCCCACTGTCTTATTTCTCCAGCACTATCTCCTTTGTTGGTGATCTAGTGATTTATCAAATTCTCTGTGCTTAGCACGCATTCTGGAGGTAAATTATAAATAGCTGTACTGGTCAGGCCAAAGATCATCTCACCTGGTGTTTGTTATCCAGCAGCATCCAAGCAGAGGAGGCTGGGGAAGAATGGAAACACTGATGATGCTTCACCTGAGCCCTCTCCTTGTCTCCCAACCCCTCGTGTCTCAGAGCCTTCCTCATCCAGGAGTGGTTTCTGTGCATTAAGTCATCTTCACTGGGTTCTGTTCCAGAAACATGGTCATTACTCTCTGAGCCTGTTAACTTTTAATATCTACTATTAGAAGGATGAATTCAATCAGGAGATGGGTTAGAACTGGGTATACTGGATGAAGTAATGTAGTTCTGTTCTTGTTTCAACCATTATCTCACTAGAAGACTTTGGAAAATCATGTAATCTCTCTAAAGATTTAAAATCCTTGTAAATGTGACTAGTACTTACAGGTCTTGAAAGCATTTTCCTGCTCAGTACAATGAACAAATAAAATATTATCATTTTCCATCCTCATCTGTGTCCTCTATATCAAAGAAGCTCTGCGTAAAAAGCATAAACATAAAAGGAGAAAATTTATTCCATTTAGACAAATTGCTGAGAAAGGATGCAAGAAAGACTCCTGTGAGGTGGCATGTTTTTGCTTGAACTCCCTATTTTAAGTACCTAAATAACATTTCCACCCACACATTTGCGTCAGGTGTAGCCTAAGGCAAATTTGTAATTTCTGTACCCTTGTCATAAAGAATCTATAAGTTGTGAAATTGGTTCTTCTCAGCATGCCTGGATAATTTACTCCATCCTGGAGCAGAGATTTTGAACTGAGAACAAAGGATATTTAGAGGCTGCTTTATGTTAATGACAATATCTTAGAGAATAAGGCTGAAATCAGCCCTGTGCTGCAGAGTGTCGACTCTGCAAGAACCCTGCAGCAGTGCAGCTGGAGTGAGGCATCTGCAGGAATTCTGAACTCTCCTCGAGTACAGGCACTGGACATGAGACAACTTCTTCACAAGGATTCTGTGAAAGCACTGAAATCAATTCTTTGGGGGTGCTGTGTGGTCTCCATCTCTGGAGTTTTTAAAGTTACAAGATAAAGTGCTGGGCAGCCAGATCTGATTTCCTAGCTGACCTTACTCTGTGAGACCTCCTGAGGTCCTTTGGAACTTGAATTATCCTTCAATACTATTCCACTTGGACAAGAGAGACAACCAGATCATATCTCTCACATCTTGAATAGTCTCTGCTACTGCATTTAAAATAGAGAGCCAACAGATTTTTCTGTGACAATTAGCAAAACAGTGACCCTGCTCTCACTTAATGATGTCTGGTCCATGGTGACCAGACTTAGGAGGGATTTAGGATCTAGGATGTAGTCTCAAAACATCAGAGAAGCCTTTGTCATCAAAGTGTCTTGAGTTGGGATTGCAGAAACTATCTTCTCATGTGTATTTTGTTTTCCAGTAAAACTACACACCTTGCTCAGAGTATTGATATTAGGAAAATTTCTGCTCATTATGTTAGTTTTTATTTTCCATTTCTGAAGGCTCACAGAATTTTGTTGAAATTACAGTTGGAACAATTTTTCATTTCTGCCACTGAGCTGGATTCTGCTCTCTGAGAAGCCAAACTGTTGTTAACAGATTCTTTGAATGTTTCTAATCTGTTTTGATTCAAAACCAAAACAGATGAGCACAGCATACCTCAAGTGTCAATTTAAAATAACCTGGCTGCCTTCAATGTAATCTCCTGTGGTAATTTAACTCCTGGTAGGGACTAACATCTTCATTTGCCAGGGCTGCCTCCAAAATAGATGTGCAGCTGTTTTGTGATGGGAAGGACAAGATTCAGACTTCCACCTTAGAGGCCAAAATATTGACAGTACCTTTTCCTTTCTTTTTCACAGTTTCTGGCTACCTTCCTCCTCATGTTCCTCTGTGAAAATATGACTACTCCTGTCTGTTACCAGGTGTTTTGGGAGGAGTTTGACTATCCCAGCCACTGCTGTAGTTTTCTCTCTCAATTTCTGAACTGGCACTATGACACTGTTGGCGCTGAAGTTGTGAGAAGCAGCGACATCAAAATGAGATTTAGACTCGAAGCTCAATACCTTTATAGAAACACAAAGGTTTGGAAATGATAGCTGAACATATTTGTATAGATGAAAAAGAGTTCATTTACATGCCTGAAGCTGGTTGCTTTATTACCTGTGAAAATTTAGCCCTCTTCTTTCTAACAAGTGTTGAAAACCCCGTGACATTGTTTCCATGTATTAATTCTTAAGTATATTACAAAGGAGGGTAAAAAATAGCCAATATGTTATACAGGTATAAAAGACAGGATGCTCCAAATTCCTAAGAGGCAGCAGGGAATGACTTTCCCATTGCACCTTTTTCCATGAAGGAAGAATTTCTTTGTGTAGAACACAGATTTAAGGAATACCCATTAGCCAGTTTTTCCAGGGGAAATGTACCCCATCACACAGCATGCTAATCAACAAGTTGCTAAATGTGAGTGGTAACACAGAAAAAAGTCAGCCTAAAAAGGCTTTGAGGTGGTTTTTTTTGCATGTTTGCATGTGTAACACACTGTAAATCCTCTTGCAGAATCATAATTGACTTTCCCTGACACGAGCACATTAACTGATGGGGGCTATGTTTTCTAACACAATGTCTTTTCCTGGAAGCAGAATTAACAAATCCAAAATCTCATCCATGTTGCGCAGTTTTTCATGGAGAACTGTTTCAAGAAAATAACACTGACTAAAATGAAGAGAAATCAGAATGATCTGTGTTTTACAGTCGTCCTTGAATGACCATTCTGAAAGAGTAGTTTTTAAATGTAGAATGAATCTATCTTAATAAGAAATCCAAACTGCAATCATGACACTTGCCATTTCTTAAGAAACTGATATTACAGGATTATTTGAGGATTTATATTAATCGTGTTGCTGGTGGTTTTAGGTGGGGTAAGAGGGTAAAAGAATATGCTTTCATGAATTCTTGGAGGGTTCTTTTTTCCTGTGTGATTTCAAAGAATTCTTTTCAATTTCACTGTTTTCTGAATATTGTTTTATGTACAGAAGTCCTTTCAGGCTGTAAAAAAACTTCATGGGTTTAGAAGATATTAGAGGCAAGTGAGCTCTCTTAAGATTCAGAGTTCCAAACATGGAACAAAAAACCCCTAAAACCCATCTTAGAAAGCCTCCTTGTGCTTTTGAACTTTGAGTAGTGCTCATATTCTAATCCCTCTGACAATATGAAGATAGTTGGTAACTGAAAACCTTCTAGATGTATAAAGGAAATACAGTTACATAAGAATCTCAAAAACTTTCAAAAGCATCATTATATTGTGAAACAACTTTTAGTTATTTCATGAAACACCCTTACAGCACTGACTGTTATTGATTCTGAATCTAAGCTGATATTTATTTCATACAGACAAACTGGCAATTTATCCTCTCTACTCTGGTTGTTTGAATAGGTCACAACGTCCTACTTTTAAAATGGGTAAACAGTATGGTTTGCTTTCTTTTTTCCTCCTCCTTGATATCCTATAGAGAATGGCTTGAATTCAGTGATGTCAAACATCATTTGTACACATTCATCCACTTCTTGTCACGTTTTCATCTCGAGGAAGCCAGCCAAGGAGGAAAGATCTCTTGTGGTTGGAACTCCACTGACAATGAGGAGAGTCTGTTTCCCAGGGCACTTTCACACGCAGTATCGGCCTCTGAATATCTGTCCCCCTCCTTTGTGCTCCTTCCTTTCACAGATGCATATTAGCAAGGAGAAGAAGTTGACTGCAAATTATCTGCTTTGTCTTTTTCTCACTGTTTTATCCCCATCCTAATAACTCGTCATGTGAAGTGTCCAACACAGCGAGTGTCAGCTTTGTGTATCTCCAGTGGAGTGAATCCCAAGATCTTTAATCAAAACATCTTTGCTACCATTACAATCACCCTTTGAAGAATATGCTTCAAGCATCAATTTATGAGTTATTTATTAAAAAGAAAAAAGAAATTCTATTTTATACCTTTTCCACCGCCAACCCATGCTATGCAGCCTTTACAAAAATGCAAATTGATAAAAAATAAAATGGGACAACATTTTTTCTTCAAAAATGCATTTTATTTTTCCTAGAGTCTTCATACTAACGATGTGCTACAAGTTTTTTTAGTGTTTGTAAAATATGCTTTGTGATAAATTTAGCTATTATATTCATCTGTGTAACGACACTTCAGAGCTACTATTTAAAAACTGGAAGGTAAAATGAAAGTTCATAGGTAGAAAGTTTGGATTTTTTTATGTGTCAGCACTGCAGGCTGACTTTCTTCCCAGGAAGAGTAGTTAAAATAGTGTCTTGTCAACAGATCAAATACATGCTGAAATAAGTGTTCTTTGCTTTAAACCATCTGATCTGGATTAATTATCCATTACAGCATAAAATCAAATAAAAAGGTCATGTTATTTTGCCAGTCTGGGCAGAATAAAACATGATTATTGCCTAGGGACATCATAACCTCAAGACTAAATACATAAACAAAGAATTGACAATGTGCTTTATTTCTTGAGTGTGCATTTTACAGGGAATAAACTCCTGGGGACCATGTTACCTCTAAGAGGAATATTCCAAGCTTTGAGTGTGACTCTGATATTTGATACTTCATTGATGCTGTGTGATACTTTTTTTTTTAAAGAATGACATGAGAAGAATACTCTGTATTTTATTCATGCTGTCATTCTGTGGAAGTAAAACATAGTCAATTAATTAAAATTGAGTTTGAAACGGTTATGCAAGCATTCCTTTAAGAGGGCTTGCTCTCTAAGGTATCTGGCAGATCGATGATTCTGCATTGTTTGGAAAAAAAACAACAACAAAACAACAACAAACCCCCCAACACTGCAATTATAATGACTGAAATTGTATGCACTGCTATTCAGTCACCCAGTAAATGAGAAGCAAGCCTTTTGCTTATCCCATCAGACAGCAGCTGAACAGATATTTCAGCAGTGGGAGGTAAAGGTTACATGGGCAGTTGAGTTTCAATTTACATTTTTAATAAAGGGTTGCGCCTATAAAGGCAGCTGGATTACGTTGGGTTTTTTTTCCTCAGAGGAATTGTGGTTTTGTCTAAGTTGTGTATAGTGAAGAAACAAAAGAAAAATACTTGTCTCTTCTGGGCAGCATCCAGGTCTTCAGACTTGCACATGTGCTTCATTTTAAGTACAATTCCTTATTAACAACATTACTTTAAAATGCAATGACTGGCAATAAAATTAATCACGGATCTAACTTTCAGGGTCAGTGATTTTCACTCCAAATTATTCTTAATGGCTTTGGGTGTGTTGAAATTGTCCCCAAAGTGGCAGCTCTGGAGGCTGTTCCCTGTCCATGTGTCCAGACTTACAGAGCTGGGAAGAGGCATTCCTACCTCCTGCCCAACTTGGAGCTGCCTTTCAAAGGAGAGGGACACTGGTCACTCTCCCTGCAATTAAATCAGGGCTAATGGAGTTGTTAATTCATTCTTCAGAACAGGTATTTTTCTTGTCAGTTTTAATTGCTGTAGACTATACAAAAATTAACTTCTGGATAAGTAAGAGCAGGCATTTCAAACCCTGTCCTAACTCTGCTGATGGAGATATTCAGCATCAAATTCTAAAGCAAGACAAATGTTGAGTGTTAAGAGTAGTTATGCTATAATCTTGTTATATAAAACATTATTTAAACTGTTTTAAGGAAGCAAACTTAACAGGAGTAAGTACTTGGACAGTACCTTTAACATGGGTTTCTTTTTTGTGAGGGGAAAAAAATCGCAAATAAATAAAGTAAATAAAATGTAAGGCACTGCTTTTAACTAGAGCTCTCATGAATTCTCAGCATATCATTCTGAATGTTGATTAAATTTCCATTTTTAAAAGACACAGTACAGTTTTTAAAAGACACAGACACAGTTTTTAAAATGAAATTTGTTTATGAGGGAAATTCATACTTTTGTTTACCCCTAGAAGCTGTGACTTTGTAGCCTTCTTGACAAAGACAAACACGCTTTTTGTAAAAAAATAAAGAACAAATGAAAACCCCACAAAGTTTTTTTGAGCCCTGCTGCTGGAACAGCAGCATTTTCAAGCAATGTGTGAGATGGACACTTAAATAGAGCAGTGGGATGATCAGGTTATTTGGGGTCACACTTCTGTGCAGGTGGAGAGTTCTCCCACTGTTAGCATTTCAGCTCTTTTCAGTTATATTTTTTATTTTTTGCTTCTTATGGATTTAAGGTTCCTTTTTATCCTTAGCACAAGTGCAATCTGTGTGTGGAGGGAGTCCTTGGTCGGCTGCCCGGCTTCTGCCCCTCTGCTCTTCACCATCCTCAGCACAACAGGGAGAGAAAACATGGATTCACCCATTTCTATCATGGGCAAAAGAGGCTTGGGGAGGTTAAACTATTTCCAATGAAAATAAGTTTGTATGGTGAGGTAAAAAAAAACAGATTAAAGCATTAATTCCAAGCAGAGCAGGGGATAGGGAACCATGAAGCAGCTCCTCCTTCAGGCTCTCCTAGCACTGTCAGCAGTGAAATCCTTGCTCAGTTACGCTTTGTCCCTTCCCTTCCTGCTCCTCCATGTCACGGCCACTTATCACACTTGTCCCTCACCCCTGGGTGGCCATTTTTATTTTTAATTTATTTATTTTTAATTTTTTTCCAAGGCTCTGCCTCCCGAGCCCATGGGGCCGGGCAGGCCTGGGCTCCCCTCACAGGCCTCACACAGGGCCTGGTTATAAAAACACAGCACTTGCCCCTCCAACTGCTAATTTCAAAATGTCCCACTGCACAGGTTCCAAAGACAATAAAATATAAAAAAAGGGAAAATTATCATACATTTTTGGAATTTCGTTTTTTAAGCCTTATCCCTTAAAAGTGGTAAAATTTATGGTTTTTCCTATGAAAGGGAGCAATTGCTTGTGCTCCCGGGTTTCTCTCTACACTGAGGCTGTGGGGAAAAGTTGTGATATCTTATGAGCTCTGGAATTGATCATAAGATATATGGTAATATATTAATTACTTATATTTCTGATTGAAATGATGAGGCCTTGGTGTGTATCACCTCTCCATTCTCCCGACAGAAACAATATTGGGACATCCACTTAAAACCAGCATCTTTGTTGGGAGGGAGGAAGTGCTTCCTTTTTCATCTTCAAAAAACCAAAGCAAATACCAAACAAATAAAAATATAAACTCCAGAAACAAATACCTAATTTAAATATATATTCCACTCCCCCCAAATTTTGTGATATCTCATATTTCTTAATCTATTGGGGGGGGAAGGAAATCACTGTTTATCTTCTTCTTCTTCACTTTCCCTGATAATGCATTTACTTTATGCATATTTCACCAGTCAGTTTAATGTTTTCATTAAACAGGCAGACACGGGGAAAAAAAATTCACTTTTTCCAAAGCAAGATTTGTTCCTAAGTCGTTTACTTGATCAAAAAATTTTTTTCTTCTTAGTCTCATAGAAAATTCTGTAAACAGGGTGTTCTGTGGAGCAATGTTTATCTATGAATTGCACTTACATCAACAAAATCAATATCTGCTGGAAGTGCCTTGCAGACAGCTGCAGCAGTGTCAATTATTTGAAAGTAGGTATCTTTTTATGGAAGGCTGTCTTCTTGAACTTTCCTTTGAATTTTTTGCATAAAATAAATTAGTTCTTCCATCAGTAAATTAGAAGATTGTAGCGAGTAGCTGTTCAAATCAACATGTTGTCATCATTAGGCACCTCAGATCCATATTAAAATGTGGATATATTAGTTGTCTTTCCTCCTCATCCCCTCACACCTAATCATAAAGCTGTCTTAGATGCATGATTTGCAGCTGAGCTGTAAAAATGGCATCAGTCTCTTCAGGCACAGCTTCAGGTAGTTACTCTGGCGATGCTGTGATTGAACTAGGAGATGGAAAAAGGCCTAATGAAATAACCTTCTGGTCAGACAAAGCAGCTCAGGAAAAAAAGTGTTTCCTTTTGTTCTGGATGTTGTTTAATCTTCTAGCACTTAGCTTACATAGAGCTTTGGACGGTTTAGCTTTGATCAGCTTCAAATGTGAAAGAAGAATATGTGTGTCGGTTTCATATCTCTCTCAGGGCGCTTTCCTGGTGTGCTTGGAATGAGGTGTTCACAACCTAATTTGAATCTGTTTTCCCTGTGTTTGAATCCACCTATTCTTAATGTCTTTTTTTTTTTTTTCTTTCATGCATTTATATCTGTGGCATGAAGAACCCATTCTTTAGAGTTATTGCTGAAAGAGATTTTGAGAGTGTTTAAGGTAGGGAAGAGTTCTTAACTACTTTGAACTTAGTAAGATTAACTGTTAGGTTTTTGTGTCAGCTGTGATTGTTAACATGTCTTGGTTTTGGTTAAAAAGCCACTGGGTAATCGTTGTTTTTTAACAAGTCAGTCACACATATTTATACATACAGAGAGAGGTCATCTCTTGTCTTTGTAAACAAAATATTATTAAAGTATCCAGTGTTTTGTATCCTTGACCCCAAACAGGAAAAATAACAGCTAGGGGATAAGACCTGGGACTTCCATTTACCAGGTGCTCATAGATAAACTGCTTTCATGCTTCCCTGTCACGTGTAGACCTTCCCAAATCCCCAGGACCAAATAACCTTTTCCTGCTATTAACTATTCAGAAAATTCCAGGGAACACTTAGGTGCTAACAGAAGTGTCAGAAGCACAAGTACAGCAGAAATTACTTATCTCTTGTAAAGTGTTTCACTGCAAATGCTTTAGGAGTGGTCGCACACATGCTCCTGCAGGGCTTTCAGGGTGGCAGTGTACAGCCGTAGCTGCTGTTATCCCAAGACAAGAGATGTTATTTCATTTAGGCAGAGTTTGTTTAGAGTGTACAGTCATAGCTGTTGTTATCACAAGACAAGAGATATTATTTCATTTAGGCAGAGTTTGTTTAGCTTGGAGGGAGCAGTTCAGGACAAACAGTGATTTGGGGACATTATCAAGTTCCACAGCAGGGGGTTTGATTTAATATGTTGTCTTTTCTCAAAACACCAAGGGAATGTGTGCTATTCGAATGCACAAGCTGCAGAAAGAAAGAACTAAAAGCTTGCAGTTCTTGAGATAAGCAAGTTTCATATTTGAGTATCTCCATAAACTTTGTGAAGAGAAACCACAGACCACTTTAGGAGCAGTACAAGTGGTACAATTACAGGAGGGAAAAAGGGGTGATGGAGTAGATAAATCTTGATATATAAATATGGTGAAACAGCTGTTTAGATAAACTCTTTAATGAATAGGGTAGAGCAGACAAAAAGGAATTTGTGCTTTTGGCACTGACTAGAGCTTGATGAGATATACAGATATTTCAACCAAACCTCATCAAGGTTGATACAAATGTGTATTGAAACTGACTTGCTGATATAAAAAGCACTGTATCATTATGTTTCTGAAAGAATTAAAGGTCACTGATAATGATTAAAAAAAACCCCCAAAACAGAACAAGTCTGCATTGGAAAATGGGTAATTTTTAGCCAAGTGTGTTTTTTCAAATGTTCATAAAAGAGGGTTGTGTGAGGAAATTCCTCTTTTTTTGTTCTTTCTGGGTGATTGGTGCATAAATGAATGTTACTTCAAGTCACTTCTACTACAGAAAGGAAAAGTCCCAGAAGGCAGCAGTGTCTTTAAATGATGTAAAGCTCTGTGTCACTCTGAAAGCTATCTGTAAGGATATATGATGCTGCATGTTAGGATGTACACTGGTGAAATTACTTTTTTATCTCTGTGCCGGTATCTCAGGGCTTATTCAGAGACTTTTGGCCACAGTCTGTGGTTTTACTCTTAAGTAGCTATGGAATGACTGACCAAAAAGTTCTGAAGTCACTGAAAAAACTTATTTAAAATTGTGCTCAAGTGAGCCAGGTCTTGTAAACTCTTAAGTTGAAGCTGCTGTCATGGAGCTTAGAGATATTAAATAGTTCACAGAAAATTTTTCAAACTTCTTTCTTTTTAGAACTGTAATCTAGATGCTAAACCCTTTTTAAAAATCCTTTTTCTTATTCTTTTCCTCAAGGGCCCTTCATTCAGAAGTGTGCTCCACTGACTGATTTTAATACGTTCAGGCAAGAGAACCAATTCATTTTTTCTCTGCAAGGTAATGATTACCTAAAAAAAGAATAAAAAGAAAAAATGATACCAGCTGCAATCACAGCACAAAAAGCAAAGAAACCTAATAGCAATCACATTCACAGAGTTCTTAAGGAGAGAATATTATTGTCCTAGGAATCACTTATGACTGGTAGAAAACGTGGAAATATTTATCTAGACTTTAGGTCTGCTGGTGTGTTGCTTTCAGTAGAACATTTTGTTTTGGAGTCAGAGGCACAGAGAGTGTGCCCTTGTCTATAATACCTGGCACTAACATCCAAAAAAACACTCAATTTCATACAACATCCTGAAAACAACTGTTAAATAGAAACCTAGAAGTGTAAGTGTGTAAATGATAAAGTTTTCTTAAGTCACTGGGTGAAAAAGTAAACATTTGGAGTTTAAACTAGTTTAGAGAACAGAAGACAAGATGGAGGATTTATGGTGTTGTCTCTTGTCCTTCTTCTTTCTTCATCTTCTTCTTCTAGAGGTTTTTGGGTAGCAATGAGTGATTGGATAGAGAATGCTGCAGTGCAGCACTCAGGTGTTGGGTCATTGGGTCACTAAGGAAAATAATTTACTTGGCATTTGTTAATTGGGTAAATGGACATGTAAAAGACCTTGAAGAAGATCTTTGCTGACCATTTTGCATCTTTCTATCTTAGTGCACTCAGCTCCTTGTACCTTGTAATGTAGATAAGAGAAGAATAAACAAGAGTCTGAACAAGAGAAAACTGCTTCTCTCTCATCAATATCAGTCCAAGGGGAGAAAGAACCCAACCACGAGAGTCCAATCAGGACAATTGTGTACAATCTGGGGGCTTTTTATAACTCAGTTCCTTTATTCTAGGAGCAGCTCAGGAAAGCCCTGCCAGCTGTATGAATGTCCCTCTCAGTAACACCTGCAGCAGCTCTGGCACCCAGATGTGTGTGTGACATATCAGGTGAGTCCCAAGAACTCCACAGCAGCACTTTGCATTTGGGATGTCAGTGAGGAATTCAGTTCTCCAAGTCTGGATGATTGGAGAAGTGTGATTTGCCTTTCATAAGCAGCTGGGTGGGATTATGTGCTTTGCTGCTGCTTACTGTGTAAGTGCTAAAGTGTTGGCATGTAAACTCTTGTGACCCATCTTAAAATAATAAAATTCCTGTAGAATGAAAATATGCTAATGTTTTCTGGAAAAGCAAATTTTACCAAGTTTTCTTCAGATTTTGATAGCTCTGAGTGAGAATCTGCTGGGTTTTTAACCTATATGAACCTACAACACCAGGAAATAAGAATTCTTGAAAGATACTGAGCTAAGTAGATTTTGACTCTTAGGTACAAAATAGAACAAGGACGTGCTGTTTGTTTACCATGGTAACACTTGGAACTGAAACCTTGGCGTAACTTGTGTTATTTCACAGTTGGATGAAAGAATGCATTAAGAAAGATTCAAATCAGGATTTGAAGTGCTGTGCTGCTTCTAGGGTAGCACAGGTCTAGGTGACTGTGTGGGGCACCAGAAAAAAAAACAAACTTCTTGCCAGACTTAACTGTTTGTAGATTCTTAACCATTATTGGTGGTGTTCAGCTCACAGAGGCTGTGTGTGGTGACTTTGCACCAAAGCTGGCTCTGATTGAGGCAATAATTGGGTAGGGATCCATCCTGCTCTGCTATTAGCAGTTCTAAACTCTAACATAGGTTTGGTCTGTGAACCTATAAGATGCTGTAAAGCAAGGATAGGAACGCATTGGAATGACAAGTTAGAAGACATCCTACAAAGGATAGACAACCATTATAAATCAGGTAATACTGGAGAAGCACACTAGATGTTGTCTGAACTCTGCTTCGTTAAAATTAATGGAAGTTTTGTGATCAGATCCAATGAAGAACATGAATAAACACTCCTGAAAGCTCTGTCCCTTGCTGCCAGTTCCTTATCCACTTGGCATTGTTTAAATCTGTTGATGCACTTACAAATTGCCTCAGGAGCTGGCTCTTCTGTTTCAATCCCAATACACAATTGGACTGAAATTTTCAAAGCAGATCATTGATTAAAACTGATGGGAAAAAGGGTTTCTAAATTATCTGCATGTTTTGAAAATTTTAGCCTTTGGGTTCCGTCTTTAATCTGTCCTTAATCAAGTAGAATTCTCACAGGGACTTTTGTTTGAATAAAACTACACACTTTGATCTTTTGGCAAAAAAGTTTTGCAGGAAACTGGTTGCTGCAAGCAGAGTTTGTGCAAGAAAACTTCTAAAGTACATGAGAACAGCACCTTTTCCCAGTTATGAGTACCTAAATTCCTTTTGCTGATTGTAGTGGTGGGGTCTTGGTGAGCAAGAATGTACTAGCAGGTAATCCAAAATACAAATAAAATGAAAATAATTACTTCAGTTGACATTCTGCCTGTTTCTAGTTGATGTTTTTTATTTCACAAAAAAAAAAAATTTCTTTCATGTGTCATTACAATTTTAATTTTCAGTGGCTGCTTCTTGAAAAATAGAGACAATATTTACAGGCTTGTGAACATAACTGCGTGTGCTGCTTCTGTTTCTGAAGAGGCATTCTCAGAAACATGAGTGCCATGATCTCCTGTCTAAGCACCATCAGTAGTGCTGTATTCATCTGAATCTAAACTCCAGAATTCTGTGTTTCTCTATATTTTTGCAAAGATATTTATGACTCAAACCAAAATGCAGCTCTGCTGTTAAGGAAATCCAGTTTACAGGCTTGAAAGAAAGTAGTGTTTTGCATTTTTCTTTTGGCAGTTCAAATGATCCCTTATTTATTTTGAAGTGAGGCATAGCTACTCTTCAGATTTATGTTATGTAAAACAGTGAGAAAATTACATCTATCAAGACAAAAAACCAAGCAAGATGTTCTGCTATGATTCAAGTTCTGCAAGACAAGAATTTCCAAATGTATCCTTTTTTTTCAGTGAAATAGTGGTGATAGTGGACAACATCCCACTCTTGAAGTCTGGAGAAAGTGTATAGGGACTCTGTGTTACATCAAGTAGTACTGCACTTAAAGGAGGCCTAAAGCTTTTGTTATTTAAAAAGAAAATAATTGAAATCCTGTAAATACAAAAAAAAAAAATTCCAGAGATGCTCTGCTTTCCTGTGCACCAGTTGGTTTGGGGTTTTTTGGCATCAATACTTCTGCAGCCAGGCTTTAATTTTGCAAATGCTATGAACTATAGTTAGCCTCACTTCTGTTTAGAAATGATTCTCAGTTAAAGGTACTTCTGAGAAGAGTCCACTGCCCTTTTGTAATCCTTCAGGACATTGAATGAGGGAAAGCTCATAAAAGAAGTAAGAGAAGAGCAGGAAACACTTGATGAAACAATGAAGTCTGTGCATGTGCAGCTGCCCTACAAAACTGCCTTTCCTAACACCAACATATCATTTATTTCTATTAAAGTTCCTTGGTTTTGGTGGTGATTTATTTGGGGACATACCCAAACAAATGTCTGGTGGGAAAGGGGAGAACCAGGTGGCATTTGCTATGAGTTTTAAATTTTTCCTGCTGACAACAGTGACAAAGGTCTGTATCGCACTTAAAATTTCCAGGGTTCTCCTGACCTGTGGCATGATCTTCTCATTCTTCTTGCTATGCCTTATCTGGCAAATCAGTGATAAAATCCTGCCATGGGGTGGGGGCTAGATTCAGCAAAATCCATCTCCATTTTTACCAAGCACAAAAGTTGAGTCTTGATCAAGAGGTATTGAGGAAATTCATGCATTATTTATGTCTGTCTGCGTGGAGAATGATTTTCACAATATATTTGTGTACAGGAGTCAAAATGATGAATAGAAACAGAGCAGTCACTTTATAAGGAAGAGACAAGGCTGGGAAAAAAGGCAGCTAGGAGATAATAAGCCTGAAAGTTGATATGATCAATGTTCACAAAATCATGAAGGTCATGGGTAAAATGAATACAGAGTTGTTATTTCCCTATCCTGGAACGTTTGAGCTGCAGTGTATTGATGAAACTATTAGGAGTTTGGTTTAAAGCTCAGGAGAAAGCACTTGGAATTCTGAGATTTATTGCCAAAGGAGGATGTGGAGGCAGATTCAAATCTGTGGCCAGCAAGTCCATGCAAAGACACCAAGGGAATAGGCAAGGGTGTACTTTCTAATATCTTTCACCTGATAAGATGCCAGTGAAACATTCCAACAGGGATATCCTTATGTATCGTGCATTTTTAATCTTCTGTATATTAAAAACTGTACCTATAGATAAACCCTAGGATTTGGAAGGAGATTTTAATTTCAGCTGGATTAATGCTTTGTTATTTTATGAGTAGAATAATAGGAAGGTTTTTTCAAGAGGGGTAGTTTCAATCTGAAACTAGAAATACACCTTTCAACAATTCTTCAGCCTATTGCATGTGGATCAACAAAGGAATGCTGAGAAATTCTGAGGTAAATTTCTGGTGAATCTGAATTTGACAGTGTGTTGGCATGGTACTCCTACCATCTCTCTGCTTTACTCCTGCTGTCCCCAAAACGGGACACTTGAAACACAAAGCACTGAGCTAGATGGGCTGTTTTGGTGGCTGGAGCATGGAGCATTATTGTGGAACAGACATTTTGCATCATCAAACAGTAGCTGGTGTGTGTTTGGCAGCGGAACAATGGTGGAGGAGACGTCTCAGTGTCAACGTGATCTTGTGACAAACACCTGTCCCTGTGGGACCACGTTGTTGTGTGGTTGTAACAGCAGAATTTGGGTGTTCTCACACATCAAGCACCACCTCATATAAAGGATTAGTGTCTGACTGATGTCTCATGATGGACATTTGTCTCTGGATGCCCTGAAAAAGCTCTGAAACAAGTGTTCTGGAGGGGGGTCTCAAATGTCAGAGATTAGGTTCTCAAAAATCCTGTGTGTTTCAGTGCTAATAGTTAATATCTGATTTTGTTAATTTTCTATAGAATGCATCCTTCGAGTTTGACAGGTCAGCTCAAAATTTCTGTGGTCTTTTCTTCTCCAACTTTAACCTGAGCTTTATAAAAGTGAGGGCCTGTCCAGCCTTGGAAAACTCCAAGTGAGCCTGACAAGCTTGTCATTCTCATCTACTTTTGCTTGCTTTTATCTATCCCTAAGGCATCTTAATTTACAACTCCTTTTTTGCTAGGCTGTTAAAGAGATTTTGTGCAGAGGCTTTGGTTTATTATCTGATGCTCTGAAATACTGGGTCAGCTAGAACTGCATCAACTAAAAATTGATTTGAGGCAGATTTTTTTTTGTTGTTTCTTTGCTTGTTTTTGTTTTTTTCTGATTTGAAATTTATCTGATAAATTAATCAGTTGTTTTTTGTGACCTTGCCACATGGTAATGTGTGCAGATGAGGGGGAAACTGCATCTTCCTGGGATTCACTGGATGCCACAGATTTGAGTTTTCTTGTTTTCTTTTCTAACAAAAGAGGTGGGCCTCTGCCCGTGTGTGTTAAGGATCAAAAATTCATGATGAAAGAAAAAAGTAGTTGAATTGCAGTTGCAAATATTTTTAATTAAATTTTTAGACTTTCATTAATGTGAGTAACAGAGATGATCCCATGTTGCAGGAGATTTTAATGAATTTTATTTATGGAATACATGAACAGCCTGAAGTTTCTTGCCTTTATCCACCATTTTCTCATAAGGCATAAAACTCCAATTTCTCTAGTGGTGATCAGCTGCAAATGTTTTTTAGCTCTGACAGAAAGATTTCTGACCTTGAATCAGTAAAACTTGAAAGAATTGCTTGAACCAGAGAACAATTGACAGCTGTAGCACAAATCTGAGTCCAATGAACGTTGAATCTCTTGTGGTTTAGACCTCAGACTGCAAAAAGCTGACAGTCCA
Organism: Cyanistes caeruleus; assembly: GCF_971803275.1. NCBI lineage: Eukaryota > Metazoa > Chordata > Aves > Passeriformes > Paridae > Cyanistes > Cyanistes caeruleus. Next base: position 2,162,313 of record NC_141706.1, on the reverse strand, counting down.
TCAGAAATCTCATATTTTTTTCCTGGCAAAGGGTTTCTGAGAACAAAGTGGGAAGTTTTTTAGAACACATATTAAGAGGAACTAAAATCTGTAATGAGGTAATGGATAGGGTAGTAAGGGGTTACATTCTTGGGTACTTGATTTCTTGTAGGAAAAATTCTGGTTTCTAGCAAAGGATTTAGTAATAGTCAGAAATATGAGAGAATGCATGACCTGTCTCACAAAGCAGAGAAAGGGTATAAAATACTGTCCTGGCTGTATTAAAACACATAAAACACTGGCAGAGGCTACAGAAGATATCTCTGTGTCTTAGAAACATCCAAGAGTTTAAGATGAAGAGAAGAAATGCATAAGGCACGAAAATCCAGAATTTTGGCTGAAGATCTGTTCTTACAGCCCTGCATTCTCGAGGTCTTTCATGACATGGAATGAGAGTGTAATTTCTCTGACTATTCTATAGCACATCTGTTAATAGCATTTGAATTTTCTCTAATTGTTGTCTGATTTTTCTCAGCTGATACATGGGCTAGTTAAATAAGAGAGCTTGAATAGGTGGGACACCATAAAAGTGGAGTAGTTAATGTCTGGAGAACTTCCTGACCTACAGAATTGTGCTAGCATGAACATTGGGCAGCGCTGGGTCCAGGCTTCTAGAAGGCATTCCTGAGCAACAAAAAAAAACAAAACTTGTTTGGTTAAAAAGAATGTTTTGTACATGTCACTCAGTTCTTAAATGAAAAAGAAGTTGTTGACAGCTGACAGCTTGGATCCTTGTATGTTACAGCTATTTCCCACTAAGAAATGATGTTTCAAATAACCTGGTACCTCAGGCTAGAGTGCCTTGTAAAAGCAGAAATATTTCCCGTGGCTATGTTATGGTTGTTGAAAATTTTGTGGTTCTGTGAGTGCCAGTCCCATTAGAGGCTCTGTAGAGATCAGTAATTGCTATGACAAATCATGTTTTCATGCTGGAAAACAGATGCTTTATAGACAATTAAAAAATAAAAAAAGCCTTGCTTTTTCTAAACCAGAAAAGATTTATAGCAAGAAATATTTTTGGTTATATACATTTGAATTAAAGAATTTGTTTACTTATGCTGAGATCTAAGTAGTAAACTGCTACCTGTGCTCTGTAGCCAATATTCTTTTTTGTTCTTTGCACCTTTCATGTTATTGAAACATTCTGCTGACCAGTGTCCTGCCAGCAAGGCTTTGTGTCAAAATTCCATTTGTGTTTTAAGGTGATGGTTACCTGGGGGGAATTTGTGACTGAAGGAGGCAGTGGGACTTCCTTTGATTTATATCCTACTCTGCATGGGCTAACAAGAGTATGAAAAGATTAAATATGGCTCCAGTGGCAGGTGAATTCCAGGACTTAGCTTGGGATTTCTTGCTTCAGCATTAATTTGGCATTTTATTAAATTGATATTAAATTGATAATAGATTCATGCCAACTGCTCAAAGTCACTGGAACCAGGGGGATGGCTGGGGCTGGGCTCTCATGGGAGCGCTGTGCTCGGCCCTTTCCCTAGAGCTCAATAAAGATTTAGTGATTATGTGTGTGTCAAAGATATTTTCAAAAGGATTAGGGCTTGAGGGGGAAAATGTGGGTCTGAATCTGCCAGAAGCTTTTCCAAAGGGAGATGCAGGACCTCCTTCCTTGAGACACTCAGAATTCACAGAGCCACAGAGTAGTTGGGGTTGGATGAGACCTCTAGTCTAACCCAAAATTTAATGAGACAAGACCATAAAAAGCAAGCTGACTCATCCTTGAAGTTATCATTAATTTATCCTTGAAGTTATCCCTGCTCTGAACAGGAGGTAACAATAAGCAAAAGCATAAATTCCACTACGAATTTGTAATTTCATAATAAATTCAAAAATCTCATAAACTTCTGTGAGGTTTCTGTTTGCTGCCTTTTGGGAATTCCCTCCACAAGAACTAAAAATCCTCCAGCTTCAGTGTTTGCAGGCTACTAATCCAAGTCTGGATGCTATTTTGCTGTTCCTGGGAGCAAGTACCAAACCACTTTTGTGTATCCAAAATGCTTGAACATGTGGCTTTTAGAAAAGAAAATAAGATTTATGTCCTTTCCTGATGTTTAACAGGAATAGCTTGCATGAATAAAGGGAAATCCTGTAGCAAGTGGACCTATTTTGAAAATTAAACAAATTTATTAAAAAAATGAAGCGTTAGGACACACAGAAAAAATAAAGCCCTGAAGCAAAGCAATCCATAATGAAATACTTCAATAAAAACACTCCTTTGATGGCAATTTTTATAGAAATATTAGTTAAAGTTGCATGTGCTTCCAGAGAGGTAGGATATGATTTTATGTTAGTTGTTAAACAGGTCATTAATATTCAGTGCCAAAATCATTATTTTTCAGCAAGTAATGTAATTCCAAGCTGTCCAGAGAGAAGGAGCGAGCCTGTGCTGAGAAATGTGCTTTTGTCGAGGTATTGGGTGTTCCTGGGCACCAAAAATCCGTCATCCTGAGAATGTTCCATTCTATATGAGCGCTGCTGAAGCTCTGAATGGTCTGTCAGCACTTTTATTAGGCATCTTATTATTAGGGAGTTTATAGCTTGGCTGTAAAGCCCTTGCTGGAGGCTAAAAGTAGTTAAATAATACTTTTCAGAGCACTGTTTTGTGCCAAATTTAATTCAGATAGCTTTAGGCGGTTTTCCATGTTCGTATCAGAAGGCAATATTCAAGCTCTGATGGAAATCTTTTGAAGTGAGGCAAGGCAAAATACAAATGGCCTAGGCCTGCAGCTTCACTCCTAGGAGGCAGTAAGACAGCCTAGTAGAGCAGAATGAATTTTTCATGGAATAACCATATCCAGGGGCTGCAGCAGCGGGACCCAGCGCTTCAGGGTGAATGATAAAGTCCTGATTGAAACAGAATCCTGGTTTGCCTGGGTAGGGCCTGCAGGACTGGAGCACCCTGAGGCAGGTTGTGGAAACTCTAAATGACTCCCTCTGACAGAAACAGATGACATTGTTTCAAATGAAAACTCTTAATTTGAAACGCTGTAGAAACGTCCTGTTGCTTTTTTTCTGAGTAATACCCAGAGAGCAGCTCAGCAGAGCAGGGAGCTTGCAGGGCTCTGTTTTCCCTTTGTTCTTGGAACAAATGCTCTCATTTTGTACACCAGCAATCACACTTTGCTGGGGCTGTTCTGCCAAGTCAAAGCAAAGAATTTTCAGGAGGAGGTGACAAAAAGTACTGCACCACTTTATTTTCACGTCAAGACCTTGGACATGGAATCGAATTACTCTCAAACTTAACAAAAATTGTTGTCAGAGAAGTTGCATAAGCCTGTTGCTAAAGAATCTAACCTTAACAGGAAAAAAAAATAAAAAATAAAGATAAAACATAATAATTTCTGTGCAAACATACTTGTTTTATTTCAGCACAACACGAGGGGACAGATTGCCACATGGAGTACATGTTTCTTCAGTGATTCTCACAAAGTCTTTCATCAGCTGCCAGTCACAGGCAAGTTCCTGAGGGTGAAAAATTTTCCCCATGTTCTTGTCAGCCGTGCTGTGTGTGGAGAAAGTTTCCTGAACTGATTGGCAGTGCCTTCCTCCCGAACCAGCACGCTGTGGAAATCTCTTGGTTGGTTAAAAAAGCTCTGTCTGCAATGGACACAGCTGTGGAGCAAGCTGAAATAGAAGTTGGTAGAGGTAGCCAGATTTTATTAACTTTTTATTATAAATATTATTTATTATCTTGGTGGTGGTTTGAGGTTTGAGGTTTCCTGTTTTTATTGTTTGTTTTTTTTTCTTTTTTCTTTTTTTTTCTTTCTTTTATTTCCCATAACTTTTGGTCCCTGAAAGCATGCAATTCCAGGAAGAAAAACAGAACTAAAGGAGTTCTTCCTCTTTCATTTGCCTTTCATCTTCATTCCTTCACCTGTGTCCCACCAAAGGCAGTTCCAATGCAAACCATCACCTGGTAAATAGTTTCAGGTAGCTTCTGTGAGAATCCAACTGCAGTGGAACATTAATTACTTAGAAATCCAATTTATGCAATTTTTGGCCAAAAGCTAATTTTTAAGTTTGTAAGTTTTTGCAGGTTAAATAATTGCTTATAAAATTAGCAGTGAGTGAATATTAAAGGTGAAGCCCTCTGAGCACAGCCAGGAATCTAATTCTGAAAATGTGGATCTGATTAATTGCATCAGGCTATGAAGCATTACAGCTGTGCTAAATGTTGGGCAATGCGAGACTATCGACCTCTTCACTTCTTCCACTTTATTACAGTGGAGAATCTTCTCTGTGGTAGCTTTCAATTTAAACCACGGGTTATTCCTGTTGTTTTCAGCACACCTATGGAAAAATGTAACAGATAAAGGGTTCTAAAAGATTATTTAGTAGTCTTTCTTCTCAGGAAAAACTAGATAGATGATGTTCAGATTTTGAGAATGCCTTCAAAGTAAAGGAACTGTCAGTTGTAATTTATAATATATCTTTCCCCCTGTCCTGCTAAGGAAATTTGTTTATCCAACATTCAAGGCAGCTGCACTTGCCTTCAAGTCTCTTCTTCAGTATATTCCTGCCCAGAAAAATCTAATATGTGGCTGCTGAGCTGCGTGGTTTACGAGAGCTCATCCACAACATGGAGAATTTTTCACTCTATTGATTTGTGGAAGCAGGACTGGGTTTTTTTGTCCTTCAGTATTTAATTTGTTTTCAGTATTTTTTTTTCATTTTTGCCATGCATAAAGTGGTTTGCTTTTTTCTGTAGATGTTCCAGGTTTCAATTAAATATCCAACAGAACAAATATGAATGGTGCAAAGATACTACAGACAGCTAGAGCTGAAAGGTACTTGCATCACGAGATGTGATTATGTCTACAGCATTAATCTCTGTTCTATACCTAGAAAACATTTTTTCAGACTTGAGGAAAACACTGTTATTTTTGAGCCTTTTTAATGCTTTTCTCTCTTTGAAGGAAACTGGCCAACAGTTTTGGAAATGTAGGGGCTGGAGGAAGGAGTCTGGCATAGAGGGTGGTCATGTTTTCTGTGCTTCCTTAGGCAATCAAGCTCAAAATGAGCAGGGAGATCTGTACTTACACCGAGCTTGATTACATATTTCAAAACCCAGCTTTGTGTGGAAGCACTTTGATGAATTTTTTAACAATCTCACAGAAATTCCAGAAAAACATTTGTACTGCCTATTACTTCAAAAAAGTAGTACTCAATTAAGGTATTTTTTCTTTAGCTAGTAGATTTTGCTTGATTTTTCATAAGTCCAAATGCTAACTTTTCATCATTGCATCCTTGTTTCAGACACCATGATTAAGCATAAGAAAATTAAAGTAGATGTTTAAAGAATATGTATATTCATGTAATATGTACATAAAGTCCACTGGGATAAAAGAAATATTCCTGTAGTTTTAAATAAATTATTGAGACATAGAATGAACACCTTATTTTCATCATTGCAGATCCTTATCAAGCCCATTTCACTTTTATGGATGTGCAGAAACAAACTCTGTGCCTGAGAGACCTTCTTCAGGTGGGGTGATGTGAGGACAGAAAGGAAAAAATGACATTCTGTTGGATATATATCCCAGTGGCTGCTAAGAACCAGTCAGAGGAAGTCAGGAAGAAAATTGATGAGATTACAACAATAAAAGAAATATGCCAAAGAGAGGTTTTTTTAAAGTGCTGTTGAGACAATTAAAAAAGGGAAAGAAGAGAGTGGTTGATGAGCTATACACAAGTTTTCCTACTTTCAGGGGATGACAATTCTGCCAGCATCTGTGCTGCCTGCTTGAAAGGGTCTAGCATTCATTTGACTTCTGAACTTGTATTTATTATTAGCATATATCTTACCTTTAGTAACTTTTCTACTAGTCTGAAATCTGTCAAACTAGTGTTACATAAGCCCTGTAAACAGTGCTGATTACACAATGCCTCTTTTCCTAGTTCAGAAGAGGAAAGAACAATTAGGTTTATCTAACATCTCACAGCCCGTTAGATTTCATCCAGATACCCCATTTTACAGACAAAGATTGCAGTAAAAAAGTAAATTATGCCAATTAATCTGGGAGATATTACTTTGTACAACACACTGAGTAGCAGGGATCAGGATGCATTTGCTGTCAAGGGTCTGCAGCAGCCAAAAGAAATGGAGTGAGATATGCCCAGGTGGTGTCAACTGCTGTTTGATAAATCTTTCTGTTGCATTCCAGCTTCCCCTTAATCTAGAATCTCTATTAAAGAGGGTACCTGACAGCTGGAGATGTTCTTATTTTTTTGTTATCAACTAGGATTTCTTGAAACAATAATGGATGTCTCCATAAGCAAGAGCAGAGATAATTATTTGAATCTTTTTACTGGTCTTGTGCCTTGTCCCTTCCATTTGTAAATCAAGAATTTTTAAAATTTGTTTTAAGTGTTTCTGTACCATTTTATTATAAATCCCTTCTTCCTTAGGTCTTTAAAACAATTGCAGTTGGTGGGGTTTTTTTGTGTTTACTTGAGTCAGATGGTGTTACAGAGCTTAGAATTTTCTTTTTCTAAACTTATTCTTTCAGCTTCCCTGACAACCCTCCAAGACCTGTCCTGTGGTAAGGAATTTTCTGAGCTTGGTTTTGAGATATTGCTCTTAGAGGAAAAAGGAAAACTCCCCCAAAAGAAAAAACAAGAATGCTAAAAATGAGTGCAAAATGCATCTTAAACCTTTTCTTAATGATTGCAGGCACCATCAGCTGAAGAATCAATGCCAGTGCAGGATGTGACTATCCACTGTAACCACGAGGAAAGTCATCAGGAGAAAATAAACGTGGCTTCAAGCTGCAGGTTCACATCAAAATCTGCATTCAAAATCAGGTTTGCTGGCAATAAAAAGGCAGACCCTTAATTCAGTTCTGTCTTTAAGACTTAGAATTTCACAGGTTGTTCTTCCTAAATAGAAATTTCAACATGCTTGTTGTTTCTGAGTGGAAAAATTGCTTTCAGCAGAGGAAAGCAAACTGAGAGAAAACAGGAAATATCAAATAATTGGGTTTATGAGAAATTTGACTTTCTATTTCTGCTTTTTTGTTAATGCTCATCTCTTGAGACAGTGTAATTCACAGGTTACACCAACCTCACACCTGCACAAGCTCATGGACCCAGGGAGAAAGGAATGTTGTGGTAATACAATCCATCTCTGTGGCTTCACCTGCTTCATATTCCAGGACCTAGCTAAGTAAAATGAACAGTGGTAACCTTAGTAAAGAGCAGGTTTTGAGCCATTTCCCTGTGCAAGAACATTTATTTTATTTATTTATTTGACCATATTTTATTTTTTTTTTAATTAGCTGGTTCACTAGTAGCATGTCCTCAGTTTGTGGCACACAATGAAACTTGGGAATGTGAAACATTCTTAAACTATCTTAGGTTCATGACTTTAAGTTTTCAAGACTTCAAAGTGCTTCTGACAACTGGCAGATAGCTCTACAATTTACCAGAAAAAGACCATCACACTATGAGGAGAGATTTAAGTGCATACTTTCTATGTTAAAAATAAGTCAAATTATCATTCTTTCTACCACAGCAGGCACTTTACAGAAAAATAATTTGTGAAAACAGAGAAAAGTATGTCCATCAAGGAATATATTTTAAAAATCAATATAGCAAGTAGATGTGTATAACTTCAGTGCATCTATTCTCTTGTGCCGTATGTTTTTATGTCCCCATTCTGTCAGTCTGCAGTTTTAAACAAACAGTTCCAAATGCCACTGGTATTTTTGCTTAAAAGACAGAATCTGTAACCCTTCAGAGATTATATTAATAGCTGCAGCACTTTGCTGTACGTGGTACTTCAGCATTATCCTTACATTCATAATCTAGGAGCACTAAATCTGTAATCACTAACCTTTCCTTTCTTACTAAAAAGCATTGTTAAATTAAATGATGCATTATTAATAAGCATTCTTGAAAATGGAACCTAGGAAAGTTAATGCACTTTATATTCTATTACAAAGATAAGCTTCACTAAATGTCTTTATCCACCTGTTTTGGCACTACAGTGCCTTCCCTCTTTATTGTTCACAAGGCTGATTATTTTAGCTCAATTTTTGCTGTCTGTTTTCTTATTCCTTTGCAAATATGCACACGTTAGAAAAGGAATTCAAGGCCAGGTTGGATGGAGCTCTGAGCAACCTGGTTTATTTTTATTTCATAAACATATCCAGTAGGTATCTTTAGTTTTCAATTCATACATTAAAGCACAATAATCAAGTGAGATTATCATATCCAGAGATACTTTTCCAGTCCACTTTATTTGTGGGGAGCATATTTTGAGGAAGGAATGTTGAGTAAACTTCCCATGTTCTTCAGTGTTACCTGGATCTTTTAAAGCCACTGCTGGAGCTCTGTGGTGCCAAGCCAGAGGGATGTCTGGATATTTTAAATAATTTTCTCAAAGTTTGGACACAAGTGATTTATCATCAAATTCATACTTTAATATGGTATTGATTAGAGAATGCCAAATGTGGAAATCTGTTACGAGTTTTGCATCTACTTTCTTCTTTTGATGTTATGAAAACACTAACATGCATGATTTTAGCTTAATTTCTTTTCAGAGAGGAATAATGTCTCTCTAGTGAGCTGCTAATGACAGGAGAACTGCTCAGAACATTTGCAATTTGTGCACCCTCGTGGGAATGGATTTTGTATTTTGTATTTTGTAGACCTATCTGGACAAATAGAGTAATTGCTCACCCGAATTCCACAGCTCTCAGCAGATACCAGTTTTGGGTAACTGTCCTGAGTTTTCAAAAGTCTGCCTACCTGGACTTTAATTTATGTGTTCATTTTGCAGAATATATATTGTGTAGTACATGCTATAGCTTGCATCTCGTGGACTCATTCCATGGCCATTGCACATAAAGATATGGTAAGATAAATCAGTTTATCTTATAAAAAAAACACACTGATGCTTTTGGGGAGATAGAGGTGTGAAGCCTTTTAAAAATATCTTAAAAAAGAAAACAGAAAAAAAAAAAGGAAAACATTCTTTGTGAGGCTTTTGTTGTGTTTAAGAACACAAAGTTTGTGTTTGAAAAACCCACATTTGCTTGGACAGAATTGAGATTGTCCTTGTGTGTGGATTTTTTGAAATGGTACCAAAGGAAATGTTACATAGCTAAAATATGATAAAGAGGTTTTTCATTTAACAGTTCAGTGCAAACCTAAGATATGTTGCTGTATTCCTTGACACTTTAATATAAAGGTCTGAATCCACATTATGCAGATTAATTTCCAGCAGCAATTATAAACAGAGCAGTGCTTGGTGGTAGAATGGATGATGTGGTGATTCCAGCTTCTCTTTGGAGCTCTGCCTGGAGGTGCTGGAGAATCCAGGTGTGCCAACAGTGCCAGAAAAGCTGGAGCAGATTTGCTGGAAGTTTTGTTGGCACCCCAAAACCACTGCTGTGTTCCAGGCACTGGCTTTGTTGACTGCCCAGTGGTGAGTCTGATTTGGAGGCTTTACACTTCCACAGGTCACTAAATAACTCCATTTTTGCCTGGGGGAAGCTGTTAGGAGTCTGCCTCTCTACTAAGGTTTATATTTTAAATTATTTGATTTACTGGTGTCCAGGATGATGGATTTCAGCCTCTTGATTTCTAAATAAGCCTTTTCACATGCTTTGTGTCATGTCTAGCAGCAGTAACAGGTATCCATAAGCAAGCATCAAGGAATAGACTGGTACATTTGTATTAGGCTTTAGTTTGGAAATTTTTCTTCTTGCTGTCACATCATGAGCTCTGCAGCTGAAGAGAAATTTTCTGTTTTGACCACAAGACTTTGCTTCATTTCAAAATGAAATGAAAATTTCCAAACAAGCAAATCTTGGCAGAACTGCAGCCATTATTTAAAGGCAGAATTTCAGATCAGAACAAGAGAAGGTGTCATGCCACGTTCCCTTACCCCACAAAAGTTACAGCAGACAGCGGGCTAATGCTGATATTCCCCAAGAGTTGGATATTCCAGTACAAAATCTGGCCTCTTCCTATTCTAAACACAAATTTAAGTCCTTAAACCTCCCTTTCCTGAGTACTCTAAACAAAATTATCTCCGTTTTGAGACTCTAAGTGGGCACAGGCTTAACAGCTTTTAAAAAGTCTCAACTTGGCTTTACTGCAACATCAGAGATGTTTGTGTAAGGCAGGAGAACTGTTCCCATCTCATGGCTGTCCCTGGATTATGTCTAGCAGCATTTTCCTCTACATGTCCAGCTGTGTAAATTTGTGGCTTGTGAGAGAAAACTTCATATTTAATGATTCCACAATGAGCTTTTGAAAAGTAAATGATGTGATTGTTGTAGCACTTATCTTTTCAACTTATGTCAATCAGTTTTTTTGATTAAATGGCAATTTTCTTTTGTACTAAGCTATACATAGAGCTTTCACTTTGTACTTCCACACTTCTGGAACTTTTTGGTGCAATGATTAAAGACTTGCTTTTGAGTGGTTTTGACACCTTTTGACAACTTTTTCCTATTTCTTGTGGCTGTGCTATGCAATGCAATCTGTCAAGGATAAATATTGGGCTAGAATAATAGTGGATTTTATATACATTATTCTGTATGTGGTTTAAAATAGGTAAGCAATTTAAAGAAATCTTGAGGGGAAGTGCCATTTAAAATTCTATGAAACATGTCACTCAAGTCAAAAATGTCCCAGATGCTTTCATTTGCCATTCTAAATAAAAACTGAAAGAGTTGTCAGGCAAGATTTTCCAACTTAAAAAGCTCAGCAGAAATGGAAAGTGAGAAGCTAAAAGGGAGCAAACCTCTCTGGAGAGGTTGTCCAAACAGCAAGTGGGTGAGTGGTGGAAGTGTCTCAGTGTCACAGAACATTTGGGGTGGAAAAGGATCTCTAAAAATCATCTAGTCCAGCCCCCACTGCTCCTTTATCTCTTGGCTGTCCTCAACTTTACTGCCCCCAAGATAAGAAGAACAAACCAATAAAGCATCAGAACCCAGCAGTGATATTTTCCTCTTCTATTTAAGGAAAAAAAAAAGGGCTTCTGTGCATAGAAGATGGCCAGGAGTACAGAGCACCAGCCATGTACCCATGGAAGGAATGAAATGCTCTGCTAGATCCTCCCAAGAGAGAAGAAATCTGCAGGGTGCACACCCCCAGCTCACAAGATTTAGTTTTGCTCCCAAATTCTGTTTCTATGGAGTTTGTGTTTGGGCCTGGAAGAGGAACTGACGGTGCAAGGACAATGGCAGGGGCAGAAAGAAGACAAAGGCGTGGGGTTGCAAGCAAACAACTCTAAATTTATTCTTTCTTTGAATCTATCTTCTTAAAAGGAGCCTAGTAGTTCTAACAATCCATACACAGACTACAGAGTATAAAAATCAATACAGATTATGTATAAGAGTCACTGGGTAGACTATTTCAACCAACTAATACAAAGAACGTAACAATCTATAAATATTATTTGTAAGAATCAATACAGGGAGCATTTCTAACAATCAATACAAAGAGTATGAAAATTATACAGAGTATTTCTAAAAACACAGAGATTCTTTGTAAGAATAAATCCAGTGAGTATAAAAAACTACACAGAGTATTTCTATCAATTCAGAGACTGCTTGTAAAAATCAATCCAGAGTATTTCTTACAACCAATAGGGAGTATTTCTAACAATCAATAGGATATACCAATTCTACAGATTATATCTAAGAACCATTACAGAGCCTATTTAATCCATACAGACACTATTTCTAGTCAAAAATGGAGTATAACAAACAATCTAAATGATATTTCAGAATTCCTAAAACTTATTTTAAAAGTAGTAATAAAGAGATTCCTTCTATCAGTTGATAAGGAGAATATAACAATATTATTACAATTATTACATTTATTATATAATATTATTACATCTTACCCTTAAGAATCAATACAGAGAGTATAAAAAGCTATAAATAGTATTGCTAATCATCAAATAAGAGACTATTTCTGACAATGCAACCAACAGAATATAAAAACCAGTACAGTGTATTTCTATCAATCAGTTCAGAGACTATTTCTACCAGTTAATACAGAGAATATAACACTCAATAGATATTATTTGTAAGAATCAATACAGAGACCATATCTAATAAATAGAGTATAAAACAGAGTATAAAATCTATACAGTGTATTTCTAAAACCACAGAGACTATTTGTAAGAATAAATCCAAGAAGAGTATAAAAAAGTAAGAAGAGTATAAAAATGTAAGAAGAGTATAAAATTAGTTATCCAGTTATAAAATTAGTTACACCCAGAGTTATCCAGGGTATTTCTATCAATCAATAAAGAGACTACTTCTAACAATCAATACAGAGTATTTCTTACAACAAATAGGGAGTATTTCTAGCAATATACCAATTATACAGATATAATATAATATGGCATAGTATGATAAAATATGGCATAATATAATATAATATAATATGGTTAAGGTAATGTAATACAATATAATATAATATAATGTAATACAATACTATGTAATACAATGTAATACGATGTAATGCAATACAATGCAATACAATGCAATACAATACAATGTAATATAATATAATATAATATAATATAATATAATATAATATAATATAATATAATATAATATAATATAATATAATATAATATAATATAATATAATATAATATAATATAATATAATATAATATAATACTACTAAGAATATAAGCATTACAGAGGCTATTTAAACTCTCGAGAGACTATTCCTAGCAATGAACACGGCTGATAGAACAAGTCCCAGGAAGCATTCCCAGCAATGAATGCAGCAGGGAATGGCTTCCCCTAGTGCAGCCCCAAGTGTTGTTTGGTGTCAGCGAGGATGGGCAGTGGGAGCAGGGCGGCCGCAGCTCCCCGCAGCTCCGGCAGGGCTCTGCCCATGGAGATGGCCATGGCCCTGAGCAGCAGCAGCAGCTCTCTCAGGAGGGCCATTCCCTTGCAGGCTGTGCCCAGGAGCCCCGGGCCAGCGTGTCCTTGGCCCGGGAGCTGTGCTGCGGCTCCCCGCAGGCGCTGCCGGCCCAGCACGAGCAGCACAGGCCCGGCCAAGGCCAGCAAGGCTGCCGTGCTCCGCTGCTGCTCCTCCGGCTGCTGCTCTGCCGCTGGGGCCGGAGCCTCCTGCGGGGCTTCCAGAGCTTCCAGCGCTGCTATTTCCTTCTCCAAGAGCAGCCGGTGCAGCCGCAGCCGAGCCTCGCGTTCCTTCATCCTCTGCAGGCTTTCCATCTCCTGCTGGGCCTTGGGCTGCAGCGGCAGCCTGACGCTCGCCACGGCCATCAGCACCAGGCACATCCGCACGATTCCCTGCGGCATGGCTGCTGCTTCCTGCACAGGGAGAGACAGGAGCAAAGAGCCCGCATTCACACCGCATCTCCTCGGCAAGAGAAGCGACAGGAGCTCCCGCCGCAACAAAAGCCCGGCCATCCTTGCCGGCCCTGCAGGAAGGCCGGAGATGCTCCTCAGGGCGGGCCTGGTGATTCCAATTCCAAAGGCAGCTGCCCAAAGAGCAGAGCTCCGTGAGCTCTGGGCAGGAGGAGGAGGAGGAGGAGGAGGAGGAGGAGGAGGAGGAGGAAGGGGAGGAAGGTGCGAGACGCAGGGACACGAAGCCTGAGCAGGCAGGTTTGGGGAGGAGAAGCTGAGCACTGAGGATGGCAGAAGAAGCCAAGCGCGGTGGCCCAAGCAGGGGGAGGACAGGAAGGGCCCCCAGGCTGGCTGCAGGCAGCCACTGCAGCCCTTGGCCAGATGTTCCCCCATGGGCTGGGCAGGGGCAATGCAGGGCCAGACCTACCGTGAGCACAGAATCCCTTCTCCGTGTGCGGTGTCAAGAGCGATGCCAAGTGGGTCAGTGAGCTGTGCCTTGAGCTGCCAGCGCCTCGCAGGCTGCAGGTGCCGCTGCTCGGCCACCCCACAGCGGTGCCAGCAGCAGCAGCAGCAGCAGAGCAGCCCCAGCTGCGGCTGTGCCTCTCCGGTGCCGCTGCCCTCGCTCCTCCCGGGGCTCCACCGTTCTCTGCTGCCCTGGAGACAGCCCCGAGCCCGGCCGTGAGCTCACAGAGCCGGGGCTTCCACGCGTGGATTCCTCGGGCTGGGCAACGCTGGGGCCCTGGGCAGCCGCAGCTTCTGGGCTGAGAGAATGCGGTGAAATGAGGCTCCTGAGGAGGCTCTGCCCTTCAGGAATGGCCTGCAGAGCTTCACTCCATTTCAGCCTGGCTGCTGGCAGCTTGCATGGGGGCTTCTCCACTTCTTCATCTTCTTGCTCCTGGATGCTTCTTCCTTGCCCTTGGGAAAACGTGCTCTAAGCGTTGTCTCGAGTGTCAGGATTGCCACAGCCACATCCCTCTTGCACAGCCCGCTCCATCAAGAGGTGGAAGTGCCTTTTTATTTCCACATCCTACACTGACTTTCCTCTTTCTCAAATCGATGGCTCCCATTTCTTGGCTGTGTTGCAATGCTCAGGTACCCATGGTTGTCACCCAGAGGCCCATGACCTGTTCCACTGCACTTATTCCATGGAAAGAGATTTTCAGTGGAGGTGGCTGAAATGGATTTTCAATGGAGGTGGCCCAGAATTGCCATTTTCAGCTGAAAAACACCGGTCTGTTTTGTGAAATTTTGTGAAATATTTTGTGAAAATATTTTTCCCTGAGATATTGTATTACCAAACTCAGCGGAATCATGTGCACAAGCTTTTGGATGTTTTGTAGGTATTTGGTTTAAAAGTAATTTCTTCAAGTTTTCTAGAGTAAAAAAATAAATTAATAATAGGAATTAATAATTAACATACACAGGTTTGGCCTCAAAAATCTCTAAGTTTATTCTAAGATCAAAAGATATAGAGATGATAAAGAAATATATATTTAAATTTTTTTAAGAGAAAGAACTACTGGGCAATTTTGTTTTGCACATGACTGAAAAGGCTCCAAGGTTAAATGCACTTTCTGAAGAGGAATAAATCCATGTCTTTGCAGCAGGTGTTGACTTTTCAAGAGGATTTCAGAAGTGTTCACAACCCTTCCCTTCTCCTTCATGAAATGTTTGATACTTGACTGTTACCAATAATCTTATTAAATCTTCTGTATTTTGTTCTTTGTGTTGCACTAGAGGGACTCATGAATTTTTTTGTTTGGTTTTGTTTGTTTACCAAATTGTAATAAAACCGTACAGACACATGGCACTGCAAGATTTAACAAGTTACATCCCAACATATAAATAAATTGTGTAATAAACTTTGAAATTGTAGCCAAAAGTTCTGCAGAATTAGGGTTGAGTAAGATAGGAAAGGCAGATTTTCTAATGATGGAAAGCCTTCAACTGATATTTCCACCAGAATCTCTGGAAGTGATACTTAGCTTTAATTCTTTGAAGTGATCACTGTCAAAATATCAATTTTATGAGGAAAATTTATGATTTTATTCAAATGCTTTTGTGGGAAAAAATTCTTCCTGCAAAACTTTTGTTTATTTCTAAATACTACTTCTCATCAAAGCCTTTTTTCTTGCTGGATCCTAAAATATCCAAAACACATGGATATTTTGATATCAACAAATATAACAAAGAATAATATGGAAAGCACACAGATATTTTTAAGGCAGTAATTAATGATACAATTGCTATCAGGACCTGTTCTTTGTTCTCTTATTGTCTCCCTTCCAACAGCTGCTCCCCAACCTCCATCTCAGGTGATGGAAAAAATGTTCTGTTCAACCTCATCAATGAGCTCTCTGTCATTAGGCTTTATCCATAGATCTTCTTTAAAATATTCTTTTTTAATATATATAAAACAATGAAATGATTGTTAAAAAATATGAGAAGAAATAGTTATTTTTATAATATTTTTTCTTTCTTTCTTGTGTATTTGATGTCTTTTTTTCTCCCACATTATTGCCTTAATGGTTTTTTAAATTTGGGAGTGACTGTTGTTGTCTGCCATGAGACTACATCACACTTTCAGTATTTACAAACCACAAAAAACTTGTGATGTAAGTATTGTGAATTAATTTAATTGAATTATTAATTAAAAGTCAATCTCTAGGTTGCTCATATTATTGCTTAGTAATAAATGAAGAAATTTCTCCTTCCTTATTTGAGGAACAGCCAGGTAAATTCAGTATATTGCCCTTTTCAAAGGCTAATGAACTCTAAAATCGGCCAAAAAAAATTTGGGAAGCTGTGTGCCAGGTTAATTTGTGTCAAAGCATGACAACTGAGACACATCATCTTGTAGGAGGTCTTGCACATTTTCTTTTGGAAATTTATAGATCCTGTGGAGGTGTTTTTGAGATTGGAATGAGGGAAGAAACAGGCATAAAAATAAAACATTTTTAGCAGTTCCCAGTATATTGCTCTTGTCACTACTTATTTTATTTATGAGCCTATTGGACCCAAATACATACTCACTCTTACCTGTGACAAACTGACAAGTGGGATATAAAAATGAAAAGTTTTTTCCCTTAGCTGGTGGCTAAGGAATCATTGATCTTCCCTCAACCAACATTAATCTTGCAAAGGCAGCAAGAGGCTTATAGGTCTTCCATGGAGTTTGGAAGTGGTAAATTGGAAAACAAAACAAAAAAAAAAAGTGCTTTTGTTCATATTTTTATTGTTGGGAATATTTTATGACACTGTGATTGCCAGTTGGTCATGACTTATAGTTCATTAATGTTTTATTCTTGGATCATAGCTGTACACTCTCTAAAATAATTAACTTAGGCAGTGCTCTATAACATAATTGATTAGAAAACTAAACTTCATTTGCTGCCTGTGTCATTCAATAGAAACTCTCAGGTGATGAACTCTAAGATAATCCTCTGAAATATTCTGAATAACAATCATTAGTGAGAAATTCCAAAATAGCAACAGACAATATCTCATTTTCTTAGCAGATCAGGTAATTTAAAAGACCACAAATATACATGGAAGCAATTATTTTTAGCTTTCTGAAATTAAAATAGCAGGGCTTGGGAGCATGATATGCAGACATTTGGGGGTGTAGGTTGTGTGTTTTGATTACCATGTCATCTCAATTCTTCTGCATTTCCCATCCTCAGTTCTGCAGGAAAATTTTATGTAACTTTAAAATTTTATGTAATTTTATGTGATGGCTTTTTTTGTTGTTATGAAGAGGGACCTGAACTGGTAAAACTGAATTTGGATTCCAGCTAAGGCTGGAATAAACTTTTTATTTTTTAAATAAACTTTTAGCATTTTAAATTTATAAAATGAGTTTGTACATGGTTGATATGTCATTATTACACAGTGAGCACATGGACCTTGCTTTCAGCTCAGAACTCCCCTAGAACCTGGCAGCAGCAAATGCCAGAATTTTGTGTCTTCTTGCCTCTACAATAAAAACAAGCCCCCTCTCCCAGCCCCCCAGTCTATCACATGGATATAAACAGACTTTGCAGTTTAACAACTTTCTTTCCCTCTGATTAGTAAAATGTGGAGGAAGAAACAACTTGTTCTTATGCAACCTGAGAACAATTTCTAAACACTTTTGTTTTTTCTCTGACAGATCAATGAAATGCCTTGCTGCTTCTAGTTATTTCTAAATAGAAATATTTTTAATAATAAATAATTTCTAATTATTATTGTGTTATCCTAATGCTTGGGACAGCTCATGGCTGTGCATGTAAAAGGGGTTATTCTTATAGAATAAAAGGGGTTATTATTATAGAGCTGTGCTTTTTCATCCTTCTGGAGGCATTCAGCAGCCACCTCACAGGCTATCATCCTTGCTACAGCCCATGAACATCTCCTGAGTAAAATCTGGACATGCTGGAGTGGCAATAAAATGTCTTTCACTGTCCATCTTTGGCCCTGCTTTTTGGAAATACGTCCAAAAAATTTTATATAAAATTTATAATGTATGCTGTAAGGTACCAAATTGTAGCTTCACCTCCATTACTGAAGTCTTGCAGATCTTGTATAAATATCCTTTTTAAATATCCTTTTAGGTTCTGAAGTTTGCCACTGAGTCTTGGCTAGATTTGTATTTTTGAGTACCAGTTTGGTTTTCTTTATGTGGCAGGCCCTGGTTCAGATGTAGGGGAAGTCTCCAGCCTGAAGAGATGCTCTACACTGAGGTTCTGTGGTTGTTGATTAAAGGGAACCAAAGCTTGACCTGCAAATGGAATCAAGCAGTTTTTGGAGAAATTCAGGTTCCCTGATTTGTTCCTTTTGTTTTAAAGGGAAGGGTTCACATTCCCCAATTTGTCCTGTTTTAAAGGGAGGGGTTCAAGTTCCCCAGTTTTCCCTGTTTTAAAGGGAGGGGTTCAAGTTCCCCAATTTGTCCTGTTTTAAAGGGAGGGGTTCAAGTTCCCCAATTTGTCCTGTTTTAAAGGGAAGGGTTCAAGTTCCCCAATTTTCCCTGTTTTAAAGGGAGGGAAAGCTGCTCTCTGTAAATCCATGAAGGGAGGTTGTAGCAAGGTGAAGCCTGCTCACCTGTGGACCTGATTTTCTCTGAGCCTGAGGGAATTGCAGGCTGTCAGTGGCTGATCTGTTCCCAAGGGAAGGTTCATTGGGAGATCTCACACTCAAGGACAACATTTGTAAATGATCTCTCTCAAAACAGTTCTGCCTAACTGTAGATAGTGTGTTTTTCTCTTGTCCCACCAATGGATCCCCTTGACCAATCATGGTAACCCTGTAGTGTAAAACTTTATAAAAACTGAAAAGTTCAGAGAATAAAGCCCCCTTTTCCTTGCAGCTCCTTCTGGTGTGTGCTGTGAACCCACGCCTGTACATTGTGTCCAAAAGTGACACTCGCCTCTCCCGGGTGACGGGAAACAGGACAGCAGGAAACGGCTCAGGTTGTGCCAGGAAAGGCTGAAATTGAGTGTTTGGACAAATTTCCCCACTGAAAAAAGTGCTCAGGTTTGGAGTGGGCTGCCCTGGGAGGCGGTGGAGTCGCTGTCCCTCGAGGGATTTGTATCACACCTAGGTGTGGCCCTTGGGGACGTGGTTTAGTGGGATTTGGCAGTGCTGGGGTAATGATTTTCTCTGAGCCTGAGGGAATTGCAGGTTGCAAATCTGATTGCACTCAATGAATTTTCCAGCCTTCGTTTTCACATTTGAATTTTCCATTTTCCTCATCTCTCAGACAATTCTGGTGATTAAATTGCACACTACAATGAGTCCAAGGTAAGTGCTTAAATTGAAATAATTCAATGTTTGCGTGATTATACAGTAAATTATATATAAAACAATGTGTATAATGTATGCTGTAAGGTACCAAGTCATCTAATCCTAATTATGAATGTAATATATTTAGCCATATAGTAATGACATGATTGGAAAAAGAAAGAAAATTTTATAATTACAGCATAGCTTTCTGTGATGAATAGAGGCTCCAATATAACTCTGGAAATGTACATATTAATAGTTTCCATTGTTCATACATGAACAAAATATTTTGATTCCAGAGGAATTAAATTCTTTTGGTTTACTAATTTGGAGGAAAATTTTGAGAGTTGATAGCATTTTCTTTCAATTAATATTCTAAATATCAATATTCTAAATGTGAACTGTGACTTCTATAGGAAAAGAAAGATGAAGAGATCAGCTTTCTATGACTGGAAATTTACTTGATACTAAAACTTAATGGATGAAGACATTTATAACAGTATGATTTCACATCTTTTATTCATGTACAATTTTACCAAAGTATTCCCATCAGCCTGCTGTTTTCATTTCCTATATATTTACATAGACTTTCTCAAATAATGTAAAAATCTGTGGGGAAAAAAATTGCTAAATTATTTTTTTTGGAGAGCAAGAAAATGAAAGTGAAAGAAAAGTGTCAGAAATTATGCTCTGGTTTAAAACATCAAAGAAATTAAAAGCTGGGGAGGCTGCTAGGGTTGGCTCTGTTTTTTTCTATGTATTTCAGGTCACTTAGTGCACCCTTTATGGACACAGAGATTCCTGTTTCTAGATTTTTGAGTATTTTTGAATATTTATGCACTCCAAGGACTATCTGTTAATTGACAACAAGAGCAAACCAGCCCCCCATGGCAACACATTGGTCAAAGGAAAAGAATCAATCACATATTCTGTGCTGGGAAAAGCAGTTCTTGGTGTTCTTTTGAAAGGGAGGAGAGGCAAAGTGGATTCACTCAATAATACATTTCAAGTGTGAGAGAACAGAACAAATCATTAAAAAAAAAAATCCACAAATTGCATTTATGTGGTGGTTTTGAGGGCCTGAGAGGGAAGGGCAAAGCTTCACAGAAGTAATTTGTCATTGTGGAGAGGCACAAACACACCTGACAGAGAAAAAAACAATAACAGTGAGTGATCTTTGCCTTGGGGCAGACAAAAACCTGCATGTCCATCACCTGGGGACTTCTGCTGGGGCAGGACAAGGCCAGGAGCTCAGAAAGAGCCCAGGAGATGGTTTTATTCCCAGAAATAAAATACTTCTTCTCTCAGTCTGCAGTGAACATCCAAAGAGGAGCATCCTAAGAATCCTTGAGTGCCTGAGGAAGATGGAGGTGTGCTGTTCTGAGGTGCTAAATAAATGTTGGACCAGGGTTATTTTGAGTTCTGTAAATAGCTGGTGAGAGACATAGGTGTTGGAGAGGAAGTTTGGTGTAATTAACAGATCAGGATTCCAAAAGGAAGGGTGTTCTGTGGGAAAGGTTTGTTTTTTACAGCCATTTTTATACCCTGGGACGGAGGTGGAGATGGGTGGAACAAGGAACTGATATTAAAATAGACATGAAATCTCATAATTTGGGCCAGATATTCTCAGCAAAAAAAGTGAGAAGGAGGAAGCAGCTCAGTGTGCAAATATGAAACAAACCTGTGTCAGACATCCTTCAAAACCAGAGTTATGAATGGAACATGTATAGCATGATGATCCTTTCTTACTTTAAGCTTTTAGTTTGAGTACTTCTTGTGCACCACCTTTGACTTTCTGAGGGATAAAAAGAAAAAAAAATCTGATTGTTGATGAGCATAAAATATTGTGCTGGAATTAGAGAGAGCTTAGTGTGTTACAGTGTTAAGCACTCTGAAATTGTTCAGCTATATATAAACCACACAATAATAAGTGTGAGTTTTTGTGCCACATATCAATTCTCACTTCCTGGCCTGTGGCTGGAATTTTATATGAGTACAGCTGGTTGTTTTGAAACAATAATTGTCAATTTTGGAATATTGTAAATCAAGATTTTCAAGGGGGAAAAAAAAATCACTTTAATGGATGAATTGCAAGACTTTTCCAGTTCCACCTGTGGTTCTTGGATGTTTTAGAAACCAGTTTTTAGTAATGAGAGGAATATTTGGGATAGTATATGTTGGATTCACCATATCAGTGAGATCCAGAGAAGACAGAAGAGGCCCCTAAGGTGACTTAGGGTGAGTCTGGAAGACAAAAGAGTTTGGCTGCCTCACTGTGTGATAGTTCTGTTCTGGTCATAGATGAGTTAGTAAAGTAACCTTGAGATTATTGCTGTTCTTTGAATGGTCCAGGTCATTAGAGCTCAGCTGGTAATCCCACTGTTTTTTGTATCTAGTTAATTTTCTTGCTTTTATAAATAGAACTTTTTTAGAGGTAGATTTTAAGGCATTTATTTGTGGCCTCCTTTATTTACATGTTCATTTTCAAGGCTTGCTGCTCACAAATTGGCAAAAAGGTAGGTCAGGTTTTGGCCTAACTAAACATGAGAGATTTTTTTACCAAAAATTTAAAAAGAATAAAGTCTTTAAAAATTGCAGAAAAACATTCCTTTACACGACGTCGTAATTTAAAAGAAAATGAGAAGCTAATACTAATTATTACATTGTCACATTCTGTGGGACTTCTAATTGCAAAAGCTTATGTTAAACATTTCCAAGAAATTCATGGAATGAACTGCCCTAGTTTGTCTTGGCTTTCTGGAATATTTTTGCAGGAGATTCAGACATTAATCAAATCCAGATCTACTTTGTCTCAGAGAAAACAGCGATTTCTCTTCTAAACAAAGCTAATAGTGCTGAGACATTATTTTCATAGCTGTAATGACATCTGACCATGGGCCAGGCATTGTTTCACGTGCTGGACGGGCAGAACAAAGTAAAATAAAGAAAAACTTTATTCCTAAAAAGCAGAGAAACCTCAATAAGCAGGTTGGGGTTGTGGTTTAACCCCAGCCCCACGGAACCACTCGCTCACTCCCCACACTGGGGCTGGGGAGAGAATTGGGAGGGTAAAAGCTACAAAACACACGGGCTAGGAGAGTTTGATAAGGAAAGCAAAAGCCACAGACACAGAAGGAAAGGAAGAAATTGAATTAATTCCATTAATTCCCAAGGGCAGGCAGGAGCTCAGCCTTCTCCAGGAGAGCAGGGCCCCATCACAGGTGAGGTTTGGGAAGACAAACACCACCACCCCAAATGTCCCCCTTTTCCTCCTCCTTCCCCACAGTTTCTGTGCCATCCCCTGCTCTGGAATGGCCCTTTGGTCACTTGGGGTCACCTGTCCTGGCTGTGTCCCCTCCCACCCTCCCAGGCACCCCCAGCTCCCTCTCCAGAGTGGCTTTACCAAAAGCAGAGAAGGCCTTGGCTCTGTGCAACAACAAAAACATCTCAGAGTTATCAACCCTGTGTCCAGCACAAACCCAAACACAGCCCCACTGCAAAGAAAATTAACCCAAATTTAAAATTACCCAGCCCAAACCATCACAGCCTAATGTCACTAAGCAAGTGCAAGAATGAGAGGAGAGCAGGAAGGTAAAGGTGGGAGAAGGGAAAGAAGGTGAGCAGAAGCAAAGGAACCAGAACATTTAATCAATTCTTGCTTTGAAGAAACATGCAAAATTCTGTTTGGGACGATAAGAAGGTGGATTTGAAGAGGTGATTTAGAGGAGACCCTATGAATGTGGAGTCTGATTAAACAGGGTGAAGTAGAACAACTCAATTCAACAAGCTGAGAGACAACCACAGAGTTGACATTTGGTAGAGATGCTGAATCTTGATGAGTACAGGGTGTGATAACCTGGGCTTGATCTCTCTGGAGTGTTCTGGCTTCCTGCTAGCTTCAAGTATGAGTTTTATGAGCCACCACGATGTGCCCAGCTCGTGGAAACTCCTTCCTGTAAGGAGGAAGAAGGATGGAGAGAGCTGAGCATGCAGTCACTGACAGCAATACACAAGAATAAAAGAGATCAAGAGCTACAGAGTTTCCAAAAAACACAGGAGAAATGAAAGAGGAATTATAAACTGAAAATGACACCAGATTGTACAGAAAGCTACAGTCTGACCCCCTGACGTGAAGCAAGAGGAAATTGCTGCAAATTATGAATTAAATGAGATAATAATGCATATCAGCTAATGTACTTCATAAAGGTGGCTGAATTTATTTCAGAAATTGTGTTTAAAGTGGGTGATCAGATCTCAAATGTGCAGCTTTGTTTATTCAGTTATTTTATACAGCTAGCTGCTAGAAAGCCCAGGTGTGAATTCCTTTTCTTGCTCTTTTTTCTGTTTCCCTTTTAGTTACAGAGCTGATTACAAAGGATTTTGAAAAGTTTGCTTCCTCAACAAAATATTTCGAGTTCATTTCAATCTTTTTGAATACAAGATTAATTGTTTTCCTGCAGTAAGGCATTATATTGAATATAATTGAATTCTGATCTCTTACTGCACGGATTGCTTGTGAATGTTTACAAGTAACCAATTTTTCCTTCTACAGGTTCATGCATAATAAAGTAGTTGTGATTTCTTTGGGCTTCTAGAGATGGAAATCATTCTTTTTGCATGAACTGGGACCAAGCTGCTCTGCAGCCTGAGAGCACAATCATACTGTGTTGAAAGTTTGAATTCAGCTGGCCAAGTGGGCACACACTACATGGGTATGAAGCAAAAATTATTCAGTGTTAATTTCTGATTTTCCCTATGCTGACTTCCCAATTCTGCCCATGCATCACATGAGTTATGCTGTTACTAATCCTTTCAGTAGGAAAATCAAGCTGCTCTTGTAAAGTCCAAAGGCCACCCAGCCCATCCCTCACTCCTCCTTTCCCTCTTGGCTGTTCCCAGCTTTACTGCCCCAAGGTGAGGAAAACGAACAAATACCAAAGTGCCAGAACCCAATAATGGTGTTTCTTTATTTGTCTAGGGAAAAAAGGGTTCATGTCCACTTATCCATGGCTAATGGCCAGGAATATAAATAGCTAGCCATGCTAGCATGAAACACTCAAATAAAATGGCCTGAAGACACAGACCTGTTCTGCTTCATCCTCCCCAGGGAGCAGAAATTTGCAGGGTTGGTTCTGAAGGACAGAATGAGCCCTTTAAATTACTATTGCAAGTCTCCTCAAGAAGGCTTTTCTTTATAGCTGCAGTTCCCTTTTGATTAATCTCCTTGTCTTGCACATGCCGTAATACTGCTTCCATAAGGATCTACTCCATAATCTTCACAGAAGTGAGGTCTGTATTTCCCCAGGTGTTTCTTTCTTCCCTTGGTAAAAGCAGGAGTTTCTGGCCTGTCTTGCTTGATTTCTTACACAGCAGGATGGAGAGCCCATGTGCTCCTAAGAAAAGTGGTCCTAAAATGTGGCCAGCTCTGGCCAGCTCTGCTGGCTCTAAGGAGAGCTTCCCAGGAGCTCTCATCATTCATTCTTTTGATTTGCTAAAATATGGATGTGATCTAGGATCAGTGTCCAACTTGAAAAGGACAAATGCTCTTTAACTGATTAGGGTTAAAAAGTTTATATTTATTGGCAGTGCTGGGCCGATGTGCAGGGTCACCCCTTAATTTACACAGCCCCAAATGCAGGTGAATACCAACTTTATATTTATCAAAATATTGAATACAAATACATATTCATAACCCAGTTCCCACCTGCTCCCCTCTTATTATGCTAATTAAGAAAAAGCAATTAAGCATGCTCAGTTTGTCCCTTGAAATGAGTTGGTGGTCTCGTTATGGGGAGTGCATAAAAGGGAGGAAGGAATAGATCTCTTCCTCATTCTCACCTTTCTACCTTTTCAATCCAAAGTGACAAATGAACACCTGGCCATGTTCCTAGTTTCATGTTTCCAATTGGTTTCTGGTTTGCAATTCTCTTATGTTCTTGAAGTTCCTTACCAGATTCTTCATTTCTCATTACAAGCCCAGCTGAACAAACATAAGGCTGACAGAAAATTAGTTATTGGCTAATGATTAACTCCTAATTCTAGTAGTGCCTCTCTATTTTAATTAAATTTAACAAGGATTAGATATTTTTTTTTTTTTAGATTTAGCAAAAAATAATTTTAATTACGGCTTTAACTTTTCTAATATCTTAAATTTAAATTCTTCAAAGTTTATGCTTCGCTTTTAACAACTACAAGGTCACTCTTCTGAAATTCAGGGTCCTGACTTTGTTCTTTGCCAGATCTGTGTTCCTTGAGCTCAGCAGCTCAGCCAGGCCATGGTCACCACAGCTCAGGCTGCCTCCACTCCTAATTCCTCTGATTTTATCCATGCCTGAGGCACCAGCTCCAGTAATACTCCTGCTCTGGTTTGTCTCATACCTGAACCTGAAAAATTTTCTCCTCATTTTCCTGGACAGCTGTATTTCTTTCCCAGGAGATATTTGGGTGGTTGAAATCCCACATCATGGGGAGAGCTTGGGAGTGTGATGCTTCCTGCAGCTGAAGCAAGAGCTCATCGACAGCTTGCCCTGATCAGAAAGGGAATCAGAAGGTATCAGAAGGCAAATCTTGTAGATAAAAATCAGGATGTTTAGGTGAAATTCTGTTTGGACCAAATAACCAGAATTATGGGAATGTGTCTGAGGGTTTGGTGTTTTTTAATTTGCTTTGATTATTCAAGTAAAAAATGATAACAGGTGGGCTGCAGTGGAGCCCAGCCTCATGGTGTGCTGTGCTCCATCCTTCATTTTCAGCCTGTTTGGGGCTGCTCTTCCCAATCCAGCCATTCCTTAACAACACCTGCATCCCTCCTAGAAAGAGCAGCTCCAGAAACAGAGTGTCATTTCAGCTCCTTCCAAAACAACATTATGGAAATGCACGGGGATGAGTTCACACCAGGCGACAGAGAATTCAATGTTTTGGGGTTTTTTTCCCCTCCATCATATTCATTGTCTAAATTTGAACTCCAGGTTTGTTTTGCTGACATGCTCTTGATAAATAAATGTTGGGAATTAATGAGCAAACACGGAGAGTGGAATATCACTGGAGAAACAACACATGAGTATCAAAATTACTCTAATGGACAATGAAGTCTTTGCAGCATAAATGTAATACCTGACACAAAGAGTCTCTGTAGGTAGCAGGATAATATTCTTTGATGGTCTAACAGTTTCTCCTCCTCAGGGATACCTTGTAAAAGAATCTTTGAAATGTTTGTATCAACCCATTTTCATATCCCTTGTCAGTGTTAGACGGTTCTTTTCAGCTTGGTTAAATGAATTTCACTTTTGACATCTACTCTGAAGTGTAGCTCTACTCCATAAAAATGACACCATTGGGTCCTATATTTACTTTTCTTCAGCAACTAAATGTCAAGTATATTTACTGTTGAAAGTGTTGCTTGATAAATCCCATATCTGAAAACTCAGGCTGCATTGTAGTGCTGCATGCTTTTTGTTCTTTTTTTAAATCCACTTTCACTGATGCTGGAAGAGTTCTGCAGCAGAAATTGTGCTGCTGGACTTGCAGAAGTAAAACTGACCTGAACTCATTGGGTAACTCTTCTGGTGATGCCCAAGAAGGCAAATAAATCTATTTTCTTGCCCTTGTCTGGGAAAATGATATGATAAGATATAGAAATAATAAATAGAATAGAATAGAATAGAATAGAATAGAATAGAATAGAATAGAATAGAATAGGATAATTAGTAAATAATTTAATTAATATAATATAGAATATAGTATATAGTATATACAATATGCTATATATTATATATTATATAGTATATAGTCTATACTATATGCTACATATTGGATATTACATACTATATAATAGATAATATATACTATAAATAATATATAAAATAGAATGTATAATATATAAAATATGATGATATATGATATATAATAAATATATAATATGTAATATATAGTAGATAGTATATAATAGATAATAGATAATATGTAATATATAATATGTAATATGTAATATATAGTATATAATATAATATATAGTATAATATATAGCATAATATATAATATATAATATATAACATATAACATATAACATTAACATATAATGTATAACATATAACATATAATATCTATTATCTAATATCTAATATCTGATATCTGATATCTAATATCTAATATCTGATATCTAATATCTAATATATCATATTTAATATATTATCTAATATCTAATATATAGTATATCATACATCATATATAATATATCATATGTCATATATAATGTATAATATATCATATATCATATATAATATATAATATATATAATGGATGCTGCAGCTTCCTGGCCACAAATTTGCTGCTGATGGTGCTTGTGTTGCCTTGATTAATGAATGAATCTAGTCACAATAATTAGTCACCTTTAGAGAAATTATATGTTCAAAGAAACATTTCTAAGCATGCTGCATCTGTTAATAATTAAACCAAAATATTTTCCTTAGCAGTTATTCTAATGTGCTGTAATAGGAACAGATGTTCTTTAATGAACATACTGTGTTTTAAAGGGTTGGAAAACAAAGCCATGCAGAACTGTTGGTACTTGAATGTTTTTTAAAAGGCTGTGCTCTTTGGGATTTTATTGTTTATTTCTTACTTACGTGGATGGGTTTTGTTTGAGTGAGCTGCACTCCTCGTGCTTTCCCAAATTTTCTTTCCTTTCTCATTATAAAAAGCCTGACTTTTTTAAGATTCTGCAATCCAGGCACTCTTGATCATTTGTCTTCCTATGTTTTAAAAATCTGTGTCATTATAGAGCAACTGCTGCCTTGCTGTTGTCAATCTGAATTTTTAGACTGGAACCTTTTTCAGAGGGAGTGACATTTTAATGCCTTAGTCTTCATCTGTCAGATTCTTCTGGTTCTTTGTACAATGAAATATTCTTTTCAATTCATTCACTTTGTTAGTCTAGCTGTGAGTGACTGGATTTTTAATAAAACTGTTTTTTTTTTACCTAAGGAATAACCTAGCTGAAACCTGGAAAGGTTTATCAGAAAGTAGGTAAACAAAGCTGTATGATGAAGTTTTAAATTAGCATCCTTATCTAAGAAGCTGATCTTGCTGCTTTTCTGACAAAAACTCTGTCCTGAGGCCTCCCCCACAAAAAAATGGATTTCAGAGCATGAAATCCCAAAGTGGGATTTCCTTTATCTGATAAACTTTCTGATTTCAGCACTGCTCAAGTCAGGCTGGCTGCAGTGGGAGTGATCCTGGTGTCTCCAAAAACTAAAGTTATTGCATGTTTTTTCCACATATCTGGAAGTTGTGCTGAAAGACTGAGAGTATCAGAAGGTGAATCTTGGAGATAAAAATCTATTGAAGCTCAGTTTTGACCAAATAACCAGAAATATGGGAATGTGTCTGAGGGTTTAGGTGTTTTTTTTAATTTGATTATTCAAGTAAAAAAATTATAAGTAAGTATTGATCTCAGTGTGATCCCTTATTTGTTATTTTCTATATTTATTCTTCTTGAGGTGCAATGAATAGATGGAAAGTGTGTTCAGCAACTTGTGAAACTCAATATTAATTTCTGGTCCCATATCCCCTTACCAAAAATCCTGAGAGAACAATTTGTGGTCTGGCCAGGTAATATAACAAGTTATTCAAACAGGGGGTAGCAGCTCTGTGAATAATCCTGGGTGGATTTTAGCATTTAAGTGAAATGTTCATCCATAAATGGTGCTGGATTTTTGAATATATTTCTTTTAAAATATCCAGAGGGAGGTAACACTAGGTGCTGGGAAGGAAGACACAATATTTGAGTGTATTCCCTAATTTCTGCTTCTGTATTCTATATATTTTTTTGTGTTCCATGTGGAAATTGGGCCTGGAAGGGAAGGGGGTTGGGATGGAAAATGTTACTCAATGACTCAGGAAATACCAAGTGCTAATCAGACAGACATGAAATACTTCATTCCTGTCTTAGAAATTGTTGGATAAGATTTATACAACCTATAAAAAAATGAGTCTTTTTGTGTTAGAAATGGATAGAGTTTGCCACAGGACTGGAGGGATCACTGAGGTCACTGGGGAGAGGAGAGAGAGCTTTTGAGAACCCAAAATGGGTGAGGTTTCTTTCAGCTGTTCCTTTCCCACACAACTTTCTACCCCATTCTATTTTATTTTTTCCCCACCATTCAGTCTTGACTGATTCATTTCATCCAAACTGAGAAAGATGCTGCTGTTGTTGAAAATATTCAGAGAGAGGCAGCAAAATCCTCACAGCAGCTGATTTATGTTGGACGCTGAATCTTGTAGGGGCTGAGTTCTGCCAGCACAGAAATGTGCTCTGAAAATCCAGAATTTGGTGTAGTTTATGATCCTGGTCTTGACTTTTCTAGGTAGGAGCTTCTCTCCTTATTTCTGTTGATAGTTATGAATTAAGAATGAGTACACTCCCACAAATATGTAATAAAATGTACAAGAAATTCTCTTCAATGTGTCCAGTCAATGTTTCTGTAGAATCTGGAGCCTTTGACATTTCACAGCTTCATTAGAGATTAATTAGCACTTTTCACTTGCTTAAAGCACGAAGTGCCATGAAAATGGAAATGCAGAGCAGGCTGTGGATTGCTGTGATTATTCTTTGGTCTGTGGGAGCTCTTTCTCCCAGGTGCAGTGCTGTTCACAGCAAATAAAAGTGGTTTCTCTCTTATATGAGCTGCAAATTTCCTTCTGAATAAATATTTTGAAGATTTTATTTGAGTAGTGAGTCTTCCTTTAGCACTTCAGCATCATCAGCTGCTTCTATATTTATTTTTGGCTACACTTTGGGTTTGGACTTGACCCTAATATTTGGATATTCTGGTTTATATGGAGACTTTCCACAACAGTAACTTTTTCTCTGTATTTATAATTGGAAATCTTAAATATTTTACTTTTAGAACAGATGATGAACAACTACAGGAGACCATTCTCCAGTTGCTCTGTATTTGTTCCAATGCATGTTTTGTTGGAAGGAACCCTTGCTAAAGCTACTCTACACAATCAGTGATTAGTAAACATCTGAGTTTTGGATTCTCCACATCCTTCTGGATGGGATGTCCACACAAATCTTCCTCTCAGTCTGATGTATGTCAACAATCTGCTTTTTCTCTGAATTGTTTGGAATATTTTAAATAAATTTTTACATAAATTTTTAAATTTAAATTTTTAAATTTAAATTTTTAAATTTAAATTTTTAAATTTAAATTTTAAAATACATTTAAAATAATTTTTAAATAAATTAAAAACTATTTTTCCTACTGGAAAACTTTGTTCCCTTTACAGGCAGTACTTACAAACCCAGAGGCTTTCCTTAGGATTTCTCACTGAGGGAAAACATGGGCACAAGGCTTTATTAAAAAAATGAATGTATTTTTGTTTAATCTAAACAGGATCAGATTTAGAAGCCAGACAATGGATGAATGAGGTTTTTCTGTACTTGAAACATGTGACATTAATAAAATTATCTTTAAATTTTTACTTCCATGCCTTTCTCTATTTCTAATTTACTGTCATTTTTGCTGAAATACTGAGATTAAACTGTATAGCCCATGTGAGGAATTCTCTGATTTTCATACATGAATTTTTTAGATAAATGTTGATGTAGCTTCAATGGGAAAGTTCTTTAGAAATCACAGAAATGGAAGCAAACCTTTTTCTGTCATTCTGAAAATTAAATCAGCTTTAAGCAGATACCCTATTTTTTTTTATTTTTTGAAGTCAACATGTTCAATGTTGCATTTTGGACACTTACAGAACTGCTTATTAAGGTTTAGAAGGCAAATCCTGCTGTAATTTTAATTACTTTGTACTGCAGCTCCTTCCCAGGGAAATTTACTGCAGTGACGTGTGCTACATATGAGGTTAAGCTGCAGCTGGCACGCAGGAAAATGGTGAAGAGGGCAGGTATTACACCAGCCATGGTGTAATAATAATAAATAATTATTATATTTATATTTATATTTATATTTATATTTATATTTATATTTATATTTATATTTATATTTATATTTATATCTATATTTATATCTATATTTATATCTATATTTATATCTATATCTATATCTATATTTATTTATATCTATATTTATTATAGTAATATAAATATGATATATGATAAAATATTATAGATAATAAAATATATCTAATATCTAAAATATAATATATATAGTATCTAATATATAATACATAATATATAATACATGATGTCTATTATCTAATATCTAATAGCTAACATATCATATCTAATATCTAATATCTAATATCTAAAATCTAATCTAATATCTAATATATCTAATGTATAATGTATACTATATACTATATACTATGTACTGTATTATTATATATATTATATATACTATGTACTATATAATACATAATACATAGTATATAATGTATAAGATATAATGTATAACATATAATATACTATATACTATATACTATGTAATATGTAATATGTAATATGTAATATATAATATATAGTATATAATATGTAATATATAATATTTTGTCTTATATCTTATATATTAATCTATTATTTAATATTTAATATCTAACATTTATATATTATGTATTTTATATTATTATATATTATATATTATATATTATGTATTATGTATTGTATATTATATATTATATATCATATATCACATCACATATTATATATTATATATAACATATTATATAGTATATAGTATATAATATATAGTATATAGTATATAGTATATTGTATATTGTATATTGTATATTGTATATTGTATATTGTATATATTATATAGGTATTATATATATAACATTATAAATAAAATAACAGAATAAATGACATTATGGGTCTCACAGAGTTTAGGAGGAGAGCAGCCAGTTGTTTTACAGCACCAAATCCTGGTGGCCTGGTTCATTCCAAGATCAAAACTGTGAATATTGGTGATTGTTCAGCTACAGAGTAATGGCAGAAGTATTTTCAGAGTTAAAAAAAAATCAAACAAACCCCAAAGCTGTAAAATTAGAACCCAAAACCCAATAAAACACCTCCCCCCTTCTAAAAAATGATCCCAAAAAATCCTTCAGTCCTTCAAAGGCTTTTTAACAGATTATTGATCATGTATTTAAGGGAGAAAACAGAGCTACCCATCTTCTCCTGCAACCAAAGTGGGGATAATTTATATAACTGTGATGATTTCTTAAAAAAATTAAATTTTTAATTTTTTTTTTAGATTTTAAAAAATGTTTTCTTTTTAAATACGGGCTCATCTAGGAATTTAATGAAAAAATGGCATAAAGATTCTTTATGGCCTACACAGGTGAAAATCAAAGACAAACTAAGACTGCCTTAACAAAAGCTTGAAATAAACACAAATTTCTATAAATGAGCAGGTTAAAAAAAGAGCAAACCCTTCTTTATGGTAATTGGTAATTACCATACAATGGTAATTTTAAAGCAAACATGGTTGCATACATTGTGTAGCAAATAACTGTTCCCACTGCAAATGTTTCTTGCAAACAATTCACTTATTATTAAAGTAAAATAATTAAATAAATTCAATAAATTAAATAATTTAAAAATTAAATAAAATTAATTAAAATTATTCACTTAATATCTGGTTTTCCCCTCTGATTTTATGCCTTTCTTATTATTTTCTTCTTGTCAATCTGCAGTGGATTTAGCTGAGCTCTCCTGCTCCAGAAGCAGAGGGAGATTGGGATCAGTAGATTGGGATCAGCTAAAAGAGTTTCAAAAGCAAATGCTAAATTATTCTGAAGGTGAATGTCCCCCATGTGGTTTGGAAAACTAATTAGATCAAAGTTTGTAAAGGGAAAAAAAAAATCTATTAAAGATTTGAAGCTTAGCAGAACTTTTCCACTGCAATGAACAACTTGAGTTCTTTTATTTTAAACATAGAAATTAATAATGATAATAATTCTATTAATAGTTAATAATTAGTATTAAATAGTGACATTTTCTTCTAATTCAAGATCAATATGCAAAGATGCAACATCAGGTTTTGTATTATAAATTTACCCAAACACAAAATATATTTACCAAATGTTGAATGAAACTTTGTTTTACAGCTGAGAGAGCTCTACAGAAATATTTCTACAGTTCCCAAGACTCCTCTAGTTTATTAATAAATTTAAATATTGAAGATTTCTAAACTTAATTTTCTAACTTTCCTTTAGTCTTTTTGGGGGCTCTTGTGTTATGTTATATTATGGGATTTCTAGCAATTATAAAAAAAATTACATTTATATTTATATTTATATTTATATTTATATTTATATTTATATTTATATTTATATTTATATTTATATTTATATTTATATTTATATCTATATCTATATTTATATCTATATTTATATTTATATTTATATTATTTATATTTATATTATTTATATTTATATTTATATTTATATTTATATTTATATTTATATTTATACACACACATATATATACATATATAATACATAAATATATATATAATATATATATTATAAACAAATATAAACAAATGTAAAATTTGAGATTTTTTATTTCCAGCAACGTAGGGAGAATGCTGTTTGGTATTTTTTTAAATTTTAATTAAAATTAATTAAAATTAAATCAATAATTAAAGAAAATATAATAAGATATATTAAATATGCTAAAATATAATAAAATAAATTAATAATTAAATAAAATAATTAAAATTATTTTTAAATTTTTTTTTTTTTAATTTTAACAACCTTATCAAACTGATTGCAGTCATGATATTTTGTGTAGCATTGTGAGGTTAAAAATAATTACTGGCAATGCTCTGTTTTTGCAAAATCTTTCTTTCTTAAGGCTGAAGTTTTCATAAACAGACAGTGGTGGTTTCTGTGGAATTAAAACTAAAAAGAATCTTTCAGTGAGAACTAAATTGCAGCCCATTAAAAGAATAACATTTTATTTTATGCAGCTGTCACAGATTGATTGTGAAATTTTTAGGGATGTGGGAAAAAAAAAATATTGAAGCTTGTATTAATTAATTTGGAGTAATTAATGATAATACAAGTTATGTTTCCTTATGTAGAATATGTAAGCAGAATTTTGCTTTAGAATAATGTTAAATATAACTTGATGAGAAGAACTGAATTTTCAGAAAGTCCAATAAGGATTCATTTTTGGTGTTAAATTATTTCAGCAATTGTTTATTGCTTTGTTTACAGGCAAAAGGTTTTTAAGTCTTTCACATATGTGGGATACCTGTGTGGAAATATATCATATTTATCCCTTTTAAACAGCAAAGTGATTTTAGTACTTCTTGTTACCTTTTCCTAATTTTATGGTTCTCCTGTGGAATTTTTTTGGTTTGTTTTCTTTTTTTTTTTTTTTTTTTTTTGTTTTGGGTTTTTGGTTGGGTTTTTTTGTTTTGTATTTTTTTTCTGATTATTCTTTTTTGCAAATATCTCATTTATTATTCCATATATTGTCTAATCTCATGGCAAGCTGGTCAACAGAGCAGTTTTAACATGAATTTTACTGTTGGCCTTGTAGGTTGAATAATTCAGAAGCAAATATGGAAGGTTCTAGTATCGGTTATAAAAGGGTTGACTGTCAAAGAAGTTCTAAATATTTTTTTCTATTTAGATGAGTACAAAGAGCAAAACCAGGAAAAATATGTGTTAATTTTTAAATGACTTAATTTTGCCCAATACAATTTCTCTTTCATATGAATATTTGAATTACTGCGTTGTTTGAGCTTCAGAAAATGAATGTGAAATGTAACTGTGGTCTGAAAAGACACATAAAAATTCAGAAGGAAAGGAAAATTAAAAAAAACCCCAACTGTAATAGTTTTGATCTGCAATACTTTTTCTGCATCATCTTATTTACAGCTTGGCATCTCCAAAAAGGTAAATCCCCTGAGTGGAGGCTGTGATTAGTGATAAGCAAATGTCAGCAGGTGTTAGGAACTCTATTATTAGTTCCTTCAACTCCTGAACCACTTCCCAGCCTCCTGAGGCTTTTATCAAGTCACTGGCGAGTTGCCTGAAAATTAGGAAATTTAAAAAGGTTTTAAAAAGGTGTGGGGCTAAAAAGAAGAAAATTCTCCCAAGAATGGAAATAATTCCCAAGAATGGAAATAAGGATGTGCATGAGCATCTTGTGGGGCAGCCTTGGATGAAAACATTTTGGGAAAGGTATTGAGATGCAATAAAAAATGGGAAGTTACCTTTCACAAGCACTTTTTCAATTCTTAACAGCTGGAATAGAAAAATGACTGAAAGTTTCATGGCAGCTCTAGAATTGCCAGGTTTTCCTGTTCTTCTTAAAAGATCTTATTTCTGCCTCTTCCACAGAAGAAAATACTGGGAATTACATTCTTTCCCTTGGAAGACTTTTCTTGGAGAAGAACAGGCTTTAAAAGAGTCATTTTTTTGGAAGTTACATTTGTTTTTTCAGACAGCAAAGCTTTGATTTTTTCACTTGTGCTGGTTGACAGGGTGTTCTCAGCATACCCTTCTATAATGACTTTTCTTTTGCAATTTCCCTTTCTGGGCTGCAGAACTTCCTGACCCTTCGTGTTTCTAGACCAGACTGTTCTGTGGGAACTTTCAAAAGAGATGTTTTGGTCTAGATTTAATGTTTCCTTCTTAAAGAATGACTGAATAAAGCAAGGGAGGGGCTCTACCATCATTTCTATGATCACATTTTAATGCAAGATTAAGCTACACTGGTCAACTGCAACATTCTTTTTTTTTTTTTTTTATGATCAAGTGACTTTAATTGAGGTTGGCTTTTATTATCATTGTTAATGTAAGATGGCTGTGTGAGTAAAGCTTTATTCTTTTCAAGCTGATTAAAAAAAATAATAAAATCTCTCTTCTGTTTCACAGAAAATGTGCTGCTCAGAGTAAATTATCTGAATGAACTCATATGAACAAAATGAGAATCAAATCAACTCATTTGCTAGGCATCTATAGGGAATAAACTAATTTTTGAGCTTTTAGGCCTTGTAGAGTTTTTTTTCATTACTTTTTTATTTTTTTGGTAGACACCACTATTTTCAAATTTCAAGTTATAGCTGTCAGGATCGAAGCAAAGTGAAAGTCTTACTTGAAGATTTTTTTTCTCTTTCAATTGGAAAGGCCAAAAAAAATCTCTCAGGCCCTGTTCTTGTCACAATCTAAGACCTTTTGCACAAAGAAATGTGAAGGATCCGAAGTGGTGTTTAGTGTTTCTATGACTAGAACATCAAGTCTAAATTCACCAATGAATACAAAAACCAGAAGTATCATGGAAACTGTCTCATGTACTTTGAATTTCCTCCCGTGTGGCTCAAGGCCAGCAGAGCAGTCCTGAAATTTTCTGGTAAAACTCTCAAGGTTTTTCACCCCAGGTCATTCTTGTGATCTGTTCTGTCTGCAGATCAGAAATGTAGGAATGGACTGGAAGATCTTAGGGCATGCTATGATTTCTCAAGGCCATTCATACTTCTTCTTTAGCAATTAATCTTCTGACAATAATAAAGCTAAGCAAGTAACATGGGCTTGGATGGTACGTGGATATACTTGGATTTGCAAGAATTCAAAATCCTATAAACAGATTAAGTAAATGACTGCATCCCACTGAGGATTTAATTGTGGTACATCCTTTTATACATCTTCATACACTTGAACATTTTTGCTAATCTGGCTCATAAGCACCTGAAATTTATCTAAAGACTAAGTAAGTATTTTTGAGATGGAAACCAAGAATTTCTTAGCAACGTAGAGGATCAGAAATAGTCCTGAGGGTAGAAAAGGAAAAGCTGGATTTGGAAGAGGGATGGAATGGGAGCTGATGACCTGCCCAAGGCAGCAGCTCAGGGCCTCTGGTTTTATACAAAACTGCTTTTACAAGTGATGGGTTTTACCCACAGATGCTGCAGATTCAGCCTGGTTTGGTTCAGGGAGGAAGGAATTTCCTTCAGCAATTTCTCCTTTGTGCCTCTCTGACGGATAAATGGATAAATTAAACTCAGGGACTGGTGCTAAAAGATTTCGAGGGCTACAAACCTCGCCAGTCAATGGAGGAGAAACTCATCTCTCTTCACAATGAGAGAATTCATTTTTTTGGTATGCAAAGTCCCTTGAGGTTTGGAAACACCACGGCATCGTCAGCTATTTAAATCTTACATTTCCAAAGGCAGAAAACCAGGACCTGAATGCTTTTTTTTCCCCCTCTCTCTTTTATTCCCTAATAAACAGTCTTTATGGCCAGGTTTGTATGAGCTGTGCTGATGTAGAAGGGCAGTTTGTCTGCCAGGGGACAGAAGAGACACAAGAAGGAGAGCAGATCCCGGCTATTCCCAAATCTTGGAATGTGGGATCCGAAGGCAGCGCTGGAAACGCTGCCACCTGCTGTTCCTTCCTTTTGATTTTCTCTTGGTTTGCTGCAGATTTAAAAGCCTCTAAAGGGGAGAAATGATGCCTTCAGTTTCAGCTTTCCCATTGCCAGCCCCTGCAGTGCATTGCTGTGTGAGCTGAACCCCACACAAAGTGTTCAAGTTCTCCTCACAGCTCAGGCACACACAACAATCCTTCTCCAGCCCCACAGCCAAGGACACCGTGGCAGCTCCGGGCCCAAAAAGCACAAGCAGCAGGGAATTGAGGAGAGCAATCTGGGAGGATGGGACTGCATCACCTGCAGCTGCAATTGGGCAATTCAGCCCAATGTGGAAATGGACCAGAACCTATCAAAGTGTGAAACTCCTGACCCAGGGCCCAGCTTGGGTCCATCTTGGGTGGATCCTCAGCCAGGCTCTTGCCCTGCCCAAGCTGCATCCTCTGAAGGGTTTTGATTAAATCCACACTTTATTCCTTTCACTCTGCCCAGTCCCTGTCCCAGGGATCCCCTTTAGGATCAGGACTGTCGCTCACCGCCAGCCCCGCGGGCGCTGCGGGTTCACAGAGCTGCGGGGTTGGGGGCACCGAGGGAGAGGAAGCTGCTGTCGTGTTTTACATAAATACACGTAAAGATGGCAGGAATCTGACTCTCCTCAAAGGTATTCATGCACCTAATTAATATATTGGAAATAGATAACTTTGGGGAATTGACCTCTAATATTTATGCAGAGTTGCGGCAATAAGAGATTTGGATAAACGCTCATTTATCCAAATCTCATTTGTTTGGATCATTCCAAGCCTCTTGGGATTACTCAATAAAACTGAGATGTCTAATCTAGAAGAATAAGTTGTCTGCTTTGGAAAACCTTATTCTTTTGTGCGTGGACCAACACAAATTGAATTTTGTTAAAAAAAAACCCCAAAAACTTAAGGAAGTTTTTTTGTTTGAAGCTTTTTACAGATGTACAATTTGTACGAGATGTTTACCAGAGAACAAAGCCATGAAAATTTGGGATTTTACACCAATGTTGGTAAAAATTTAAAGATCCAGCACAGTGGTAAGCACAAGGTCGATTGTCAGGGTAAGAATGATAAAAATCTCTTCTAGTATACAGGCATAATATGTTTGAATCTAAGAAATGACTGGAAAAAATTTTGGCAAAAATAATTTTATGTCTTCCTGATTAATTACTTTGTACTTCTATCATCTGACCTTAGTCCTGTGTAGAGGACACAAAACTGTTCTCACCTTGAAGAATCAGAAAGTTATGTAACTCATAAAAAGAATTTGTTTGATGGACATAAATCATAGTTTTTTTTAGAGATGTGAAAATTTTAAGTAAGTCTCCCAAATTAATTATATTTAGTCATGAACTATAATTCTGGTTGTTCTTTTTAATCCAGATTGTTCTATCTGCCCCTTAAAGATGTTTCAGAACAATTAACTGATATTTTAAAAACATGTCCAGATCTGAAGGCAAAGGATGAAAATGATAATCAAACTGTTTGAAAACAAGATGAATTTTAATGTCCTACAGTTTTAATCTTGGTGTGGTAGACTTATTCAAATTTCCAAATACTGCACCTGAACTACAATTTAGCTTTCACTGCTTTATGGGCAGATTTGTTGAAATGGTTCCCACTGAGTTGCTTATTTATCTGATGTCCTGGGTATGATGTCCTAAGACATCGAAGAGGGGAAAATTCCAAGTGCAAGTGACTGATTCCTGCTTCCTACATCACTAAAATATTTCCCAGTGCAGCGGATTCCTTTCATTTTTGCTTGGTAGATAACTTTATCTCTGTTAAGCAGAAAGCTGGAGCTTCTGGAGGCTGTCAGCTTCTGGCACAGAATTCCTCAGCCAGAAATAAAGACTTGTTTTGGAAGCATTGAATCCCTCAAGCATTAGTGGACTTCATCCCTGTCAACAGATCTGGGGCTGCTAGAAGTTTCCCCTCTTCACACCATAAATATTATCTTAAAATTTGAGAAATTTTCATGTTCTGTCAGGCCCTAAGTGAGAAGAGAGAGATTGGGGAGTCTCAATAGAGATAGTATTTCTTTTTTGGGTGGTTTTTGGTTTGGGGTTTTTTTTTGGTCTCATTCTACATTTAGAAAAGAAAAATATGAAAGCTTAAGTCTGAAGTCAGGTGAAGATCAGGTTGAATGAAGTCAGGTCAAATAATGATAGATGTGACTATGGGGCTAAGGAAAAAAAAGCTTCTTATCTGTGACCAGCCTAAATATCTCTGTATTGAAATAGAAATAAAGATTCTGTTGGGTGTGTGAGTGTGTGCATGACTTGCTGGTGTTGCCTAAATGTTGTTGTCTTCATACTTCAATAATATTTTTCAATCCCAACTCCTCAATTCACAATGACAATTTTTCTAGGTCAGTCCTCAGGAAGTATGAAATTTGACATCAGAGTTTAGGACAGAATTTATTCCTGTCCTAAATATCTGTGTGAGAATTTCTGGATTTTCAGTTCCCCCTGGAGGATCTTTAATTATCCCTGGGGAAGCCTTAATGAGGGAGATCATCTTCCCGCTGTGGGACAAGGGTGTAGAGCTGTGTTGGTGCTTCATAAACCTCCTGGAAACTTCAGGCACTAATTGTTAAAATACCTTTTCTGAAATTCACCTAAAAATGGAGATTTCCTGCTGCATCCCACTCCTCAGAATTAGCTAAAATTGCCTTGTGTTAGGCCTGCATATTAATTGAGGTCTATCTGCTGAAATTTTTGTAATGCCTGAGTAGTTTTTTCATTTTGGGTAAATTTGGTTTGTTCAGTTGCTTTATAAATGCAATTAGAATTAGCATATATCCCTAAAGCTGTAATATTTCTTCAGGGAATTAAATTTTCAAGGAAATAGAAATGCTTTGATTGTGCTCAATATTTGCACATTTAAATCCGAGCTTGGCTTTTCATCTGGGGAATCCAAACAAAAGCCCAGAATTTCTCTGCTTCAGGAACATTTGTACTCTAGAGCTGCACTTGGTCTCTAGAATAAGTTATTTGCAAACCCAAATACTGGAAGTTGAAATCCAAACATTTTCCTCGGTTTTTCTTTGCTCCTTATGCTTTCCTCTGAAAGTGCTAAATAGATTCAGACGTTTCTCAGGCTGCAGCTTAGTCTTTGTTGAAAGCTTTGGGGGATTTAACACACTTTTCAACAGACCAGCCTCCAGCTTTTGGTATGGAAATAAGCTGCTGCTTAGCTCTTGTGTTTTATAGTTTTGATATAACAATTAAGGGAAAAATTACTTAATTGCCTCCTGAATAAATGCCCTTTCTAGGAACTGGGGAAGTCAGAGAAGTTAAATTCTAAGCCAGTAGGCAATTTGTGCTAAATGCTGATTCATAAAACCACAGTAGGAGTTTGGGTCCCTCCTTGTTCCCTGATCAAAGGAAGAATAGTCAGAAGTTAAATGTAATTAAAAGGGTACTTGTTCCTTGTTATTTCAGGATTACTTTGACAAGCAGAATGTAAGTAATAGGGTTGATAGCATTAAATATTGAATTCTTTGAGTAGTAACTCTCCCAAAATGATTTCCCTAAGAATTTTCTCAAAAAAGTGATGTTACATTTTAGTAGTCAATCCAGGATTGACCTGGATTTATTAAAATTTATTTAAATACCTCACACCTATCCACTTTTTAGAGATATCCCTGGGAAATGCAGACTTAGGAAGACTTGACTGCTCTTTCTTGGATTTTAGCAAACCCCTTGTTCTGCTGTTTCCTGATTGATGATGTAGAGCATAAATCCTCGATAACTGGAAGTGATTATCAGGTAGAAATTTGCTATCCATAAGAAATTACATTATTCATATGACAAAATTAATCATTAGTAGGCACTGTGGCAATACAGCAGTGAAGGTCACTGTGAAGATGCTTTTAACAGTTCAGTGGGGAAAAATTTGTAGAGGTGCATGAGCTAAATATATAATTCAGCATAAAATTAAAATACATATGTTTTTTATATCTTTATTCTTTTCCTGACAGTCAATAGATTTATCTGTGGTTCAGTCTGGCAATGGATTTATCTGAAAAAAACCTACAGAATTTTTTCTTTTCCCAGTGCAGGATGCCATTTTTGCAGCTGGAGCCCTGTGGTCCTTGGCTCTTTGAAATGCATTCTGCTTTTCTTGGGATCAAAGAATCCTAATCCACCAAACTTTGGGCAATGGCTGCTCTTGGAATGGATTTGCATTTCTGCCTAAATATTTCAGGCCGATGCATGACAGCAACAACAAAAAAATAAAAATAAAGAGGATAAATGATGTATCAAGAAAATAGAACTTAGTGGGGCAAACTGATGAAACAGTATTTTACAGAGAGAATTATTCAGTTATGTTTATGGCATAAGTGTATATTCATAACATTGTTAACTATTTCAAATGCACAAGATACTTCAAGTCTATCAGTTTTTTACTTTAGAAGTGGATTTTTTTGTGGTGCTTGGTTATTATTTGGAGCCCCTGGGTCCATGATCTCAGTTTCTATTTAATGCATGAAGCAGGGAGAGTATTTACTGTGAGAAAAAACTGGAAATCAATGCAGCCTGCTCAACATTACAGCATGTATTAATTTATTGCTCTGGGTTTCACTGGAACCCAGGTAGTTTATTATGCCATTATCCAGTTTCACTCCTGTGCTTCTGATTTTCAGGAGCAGGCTCTTTTAAACATTAATCTCGTTTCTAAAATATCGCTGTGAAATTCTAGATTTGAGGAGCTGACTCAGAACAGACACTGCCATTGCTCTCCTTGTCAAGCAAAGCACAGATAAAAATCTGGAATGAACTCTGTGGAGCTCTGCACAATCACCAGTGCCACTGACTGTCTCCTGCATCAAGACAACCTTTGAGTGAGAACACGAAATGAGGGTTTAAAGGAAAAAGCTCATTATTGTTTCTGGTATAACCTTCATCAGCTCCAGCAGGAGTTAGAGTGGGTTTTGAGGCTGGGTTTTGGGATTTGTCTGAAGACTCAGCTGTATTCTGAAAGTTGAATAACTGTTGCCTTTCCCTGATTGTTCCTGCGTTGCCCACCTAGGGCTGGAAGCAGAAATGCTGGGGTGCTGTGTGGGGAGCCACTGCTGTGGGTGGTGTGCTCCTGGAATAAAACTGGCATTGTTTAAAAGCAAATCCACACCAGTGGTGTGCTTAATTCTACAGGCTCCAGGGATGAGCTAGAGAATTGCTCTTTATTGCAGCTCACTTCTCTCCCTTGG
The DNA here is from genome assembly GCF_971803275.1 of Cyanistes caeruleus. Classification (NCBI taxonomy): domain Eukaryota; kingdom Metazoa; phylum Chordata; class Aves; order Passeriformes; family Paridae; genus Cyanistes; species Cyanistes caeruleus. The sequence continues at coordinate 2,119,562 of NC_141706.1, read as the reverse complement.
CATCCCTCCACAATGCTGTGTATGCACTTATTACATTTTATATTCAGAATCTGAATGAGCCAAATAATGCTCTTCTCCAGCATCTCCCTCTGAGCACAGGCACCTGAACCAGCACTTCAATGAGCACTGGGATGGATAAATCAATGTGCAGGGAGCCCTTGCTCTCCCTTGCATGATAAACAGAATCAAAGTGAGAACACCATGGTGACAATCTGTCCACGAGAGCTGCTGGAGTTAACTGCTCGTGCATGTAGCTCATCCTCATGAAATGAGTGATTATTGTCAAAGCATTTCTGATGAGCAGGGAAACACAAATTATGTTGTTCTTGTAACATCACAAACCTACACACTCTGACATTGAGAACAAATGCAATTAAAAATAACAATGGAAGTGCAAAAAAAAAAGAATTATTACTGTTACAATAGCTCCTTTATTTGAAATTATGCCCACAGTCTTTTGTGGAAATACTGTCTTTTGAGACAAATATATCATAAAATTGTCATAAAGTATTTCTAAACATTGCAAATTGGCTTCTTCATAGTATCTTATCCTGATGTTGAAAGAACTGAAACACAAAGGAGTCTAAGTGAACTTGTCCATGCTTAAATTGAAATATTGGGAACTGGGCAGGGGCTCAAAATTCCTTTCTGTAGCCCAAGAAGTCTTGGGTCATACAGGAAGTATGGGCTGTCACTTGGCAAAATTAATAATTTAGGTAATATTGAACACCTTCATCTGGAAAGATTAGACAGAAATTTTATTCTGGTTCCTAGAAATGAAAGCACTGCCTCAAACAAGCCTTGTGTTTCTCATGCTGAGCACAAACTCCACCAGAGTGAAATAAAATCCCACTTTGCACATGACCTGAGTTACCCCAGCACTGCTTTGAGCTGTGGAAATAAATTTGGGGTTGCCCAAAAAGAGCTCAGGGAGTGAAGGTTATTGTATCTTATTAAGAGATTCTCTGAAATGGGGTGAGTTCTGGAACTGAAACACAATTTCTAAATGATGTTTTATGAGCCCTGTTTTTGCCTTGGTGTGTTTGTGTGTTCGTGTGTGTGACAAATAATCACATTTTATAAATTTGACCCAGTCACTGAGGGGCCAAAGCTCAGTGAAGGCTGGGGGAAGTCAGCATCAAGGTTTGATCATCAAGGTTTATCTAAATATTGTCACTTCCAGCATCTTCCACCTTTGCCTGGAAATGAAATGCTGGAGGATTTCTAAATTAAAAAAGTGAAAGGGACACAAAGCAAAATGCACAGATCTTTCAAAAGTGTTTTTATGGAGCACATCCTTATTCACAAAGGGGAGTACATTCTTCCATTTTAAAACCAATTTGTATTAGAGGGAAAAAAACCACTCAGAGATGATCATTTTTAACCACATTGATCTTTTGTAAAACTGACGTGTATTAAAGATTCACAGGAGCTAAAAAACAAAAACCCCAACGCCCCCCTCAAGCAGACCCTGTGATGCTGATTTTAATTCCCCCTCCTCAGCCTGCTTTGCTTTAATTATTATAGATTCCTGTCTGTGCACCTTCCAGCTAGGAAGCAGTTGCCATATGCACTCAACAACACCAAACTGAAATAAATTCTGGTGAAACTGAGATATTCCTGGTGTCTAGTAACTGTGCAGAGCACGTGGCACACGGATTCCCAGTGGCTGGGGAGAGACAAGTGCCAGCCTTTTTTTGATTTGGAGCTTTCCTGCATGAATTCCTGGTGGAATTGCACTGTTTTAAGAATCTGTTGTGATATTAAGGTTGTTTATTATTCTGTGTTGTTTCTCATAACCAGACATCTTTAAGCATCTGGTGGGTGGGTGGCATTGACTGAGGATTTTGAGACTCTGTAATTCTGGCACTAAAGTTACCCTGTGGGTTTAGCACCGTTTTTGTATAGGAGCCTGAAGTGACAGAACCCATAAATAATGTACAAAGCTGTACATTACAACAGAAGGGTACAAAGTTATGCCTCCTCTTAGAATACATTGGTCTTCTATTTAAAAAAAAAAAACAAAAATAAAAAAAATGAGAAGGAGCCATCTGAAAGAAGGAAATTGTGGAATTAGAGATTGGCTCACAGATGAATGTGCATTTCTGCTTAGCTGTGACCTAATGTACACCTACCAAATGTTGTAATTAGATATTTTAATTTAAAAATCTGATGATAGAAGGTAGATTTTTAAAAGAGTACATGAGATCTGATGAAAACATTTCCCTTTGATGTGGAGAGGTTTCAGCTTTCTCTGGCTGATCAGTCACTGCTGATGAACTTGTCAGGGGATTTAAAGATATCTTGACAATTTTCTCTTGCAGGTGCCACAGTGACTCTGACACTTTCCAAACTCTGGCACCTGTGGCTGAAGTGGTGGACAGCTCTGAGCTCAAGAGCCACCTTAGCCAGGCATGAAGGAGGCTTAAAACGCCGAGGAAATCCCATTTGTAGCATCCCTCTGCCCCACAATTTTATTCTGTAGCTTAGTATAAACCCTTTGATTAACTTCCTGCACATACTTTTGGAATGAACATATCTAATCCTTTCCAATATTCTGTTGCCTTGCTGTTTCTACAACATTCAGTGTTGCTTTCTGCCTTCCCCAAACATTCAGTGTGCACTTCAAGTTCCCTTTGCAACAAGAATAAGGTTTTAACTCATGGGATGGAGCATTTCCCTGCCATTTCAACCCAAAATGCAGCTTCCCCACGTTTGGCAGGACAAATGTTCTGGGGGAGGGACAAAGACCTGAAAAAATCTAAACATCTAAACAAGAAATGGAACAAAGCAGCACAATTCATTAGTGGGAAACCACTTGGGGCACCAGACTAATTCTCTGCTGCTGTAGACAATTATAATCCTGGAGGAAGGTTTCCCTGGCAGCATTTCAGGGGAAGGCTTATATTTTCATTATGAGGGAGTACTCTTGAAAAATATCCTTAATTAGGTCAGGACTGACTGAAGTTTCTTTAGCACAAGCTACAAGTGTCTTCTTCTTTCTATTTTTGCTCTTGCCAATCTGTTTATTGCAATACTTTAAAATTAGAAGGAAGCTGATATAATAAATATATTATCATATATTGTAATAAATCATATAATAAATATGCAAAGAGTGGTGATTTGGACACTGGGCTGTTGCTGCACCATCTTTATTGAGTCATAACCATTTTTTGACCTTTAATTTTTCACCTTTCCTGAAATATATTTTATTCCTTAGCTTTGGGAGCCGTCAGTAGTATAAAGATGTCCTGATATCTCTTGTAGCTCAAAAAATATGCAATCCTTCAACAGCTGACTCACCAGAACCTTTCAAAAAGAGAAGATGGAATTTTTACTGGGCTTATTTTACCACCTAAGCAATTTGCATCCACCAAGGCAGGCTCCTAAACACAGCTCCTTAAAACATCTTGGTGTGGATCCCCTGCCTTTGGGAAATGTTCTCAGGGGTGGTTCACTGTTGGAGTCAGAGGTACAGAGTGTGTGCCCTTGTTTCTAATACTTAGTTCTAGGATTCAAAGAAACACTGAATTTCATGTAATATGAAATTCATGGGCATGTTTTCATGGTGATACACGAGAACAAATGTTAAAGTTAGATAGGAAAAGTGTGAGTGTGTAGATTAGAAAAGTTTTCCTAAATCACTGGGTGAAAAAGTAGTTTAGAGAACAGGAGACAAGGTGGAGGATTTAGGCTGTTGTCTCTTGTCCTTCTCCATGTTCTTCTCCTGGAGGTTTTTGGGTAGCAATGAGTGATTGGATAGAGAATTATTCAGTGCAGCACTCAGGTGTTGGGTCATTGGGTCACCAAGAAAAATAATTGAGTTGGCATCTGTTAATTGGGTAAATGGACATATAAAAGACCTTGAAGAGGATCTTTGTTATCCATTTTACCCTTTTCTATCATAGTGCACTCAGCTCCTTGTACCTTGTAATGCTGATAAGAAAAGAATAAACAACTGAGACTGAACAAGAGAAAACTGCCTCCCTCTCGTCAATCTTCAGTTCAAGGGGAAAAGAACCTAACCCAAAAGTCCCTAACGAGACAGTTCACCTTCCCTCCATTTCCAGGAAGAGCCTTCTGATCAAGCACAAAAACATATGAAAAAGCCTTAAAATGAGTCTTTAAGTTATGAGAATGGAATGGGATCTCTCACATTCATCTGGAGATGGTCTGGCCATAATTTTGGAATTATTTCTGGAATGGGACACGGTCCAGCCAGAGACCTTTCTTCATAGTTTTCAGATTATTGTGTATTATTAATCTGTTCTTTCTCTGAGGGGCTCTGAGACTACAGTGACCTAAAAATTATCACAAAGTAACTTTGACACGAATTCTCTTCTGAGAATCTTTTCACACTGAAGCTGAATCTTGTAAAAGCCATGTCTTCCTTTATTTCATATCTGACTCACCCACAACTCCAGCAGGATCACCCAGATACTGCAAAGGAGTCCTGGCACCAAATATTCAGGGCTGCTAGATATTTTTATTTTTATTTTTATTTTTATTTTTATTTTTATTTTTATTTTTATTTTTATTTTTATTTTTTATTTTTTATTTTTTATTTTATTTTTATTTTTTAAATTTTATTTTTATTTTATTTTTATTTTTATTTTTATTTTTATTTTTATTTTTATTTTTATTTTTATTCTTATTCTTATTCTTATTTTTATTTTTATTTTTATTTTTATTTTTGTTCTTATTCTTATTTTTATTCTTATTCTTATTTTTATTTTTATTTTAATTTTTTAATTTTAATTTTTATTTTTATGTTTATTTATTTTTATTTTTATTTTTATTTTTATTTTTATTTTTATTTTTATTCTTATTCTTATTTTTTATTTTTATTTTTATTTTTATTCTTATTCTTATTCTTATTCTTATTCTTATTCTTATTCTTTTTCTTATTCTTATTCTTATTCTTATTTTTATTTTTATTCTTATTCTTATTTTTATTTATTTTTATTTTTATTCTTATTCTTATTCTTATTCTTATTCTTATTCTTATTCTTATTCTTATTCTTATTCTTATTATCTCACCTTGCCATTGGTTCCACCAGTCTATACTTCATTTTATTTTTGACAATCATTTTGTAGATCACTTATAAATATGTTTCATCAAGTTCTTGTTCTGTGTTTGCCAGCTTGACATGAGGCTTTGAGAGCCACACAGTTACAAGGTGCTGCTTAAAAAAACTTATTTCCTCAACTCATAAGGGTTTTTAGTTATTTTTTTTTTCCCCAGAGTCATGTTTTTGTCTTTTGAATTTTTAAATGGTTAATGTGCAGTGGTACCACCTTTTATTATTTGGTGTGTTATTTGTGGTAAAATCAAAGTGTGATATTTATTTCTGTCTTTTGAAAAAAAATAAATTATGAAACAAACATTCAAACTGTTTTTAAATGCTAAATTTATTGATTTTCATGGTAATAAATGAATATTTAATGACCAGTTATGTAACGTGCTGCACTTGCTGTAGTAAATGCTGATATCTTTACAAAGGGAAGGTTATGCTTTATATTTTCATAAAATAGTTAAGGCTTTGTGTGTGTAAGAGTCCATAATTCAGCATCTTGCTCAGGTTGCTCAAAGAAAACAATGAAAAAATGAGATTATAAAAAGAAAAAGAAAAGCACCAGAGCTATATTCTTCATTCTTTCAGGAAATCCTGCTGATGTCTTTGCAGCTTCAGGAGCTCGAGTCTTATCCTGACACTTCTCATGACCATGCTCCTGATACTCTCTTAATATCTTAATATCTTGATATCTTTATATCTTAATATCTTGATATCTTAATATTTTTATATCTTAATATCTTTATATCTTCTGTATTAATATCTTATTATAATAAAAGGGTTTCAAAAAGCTGTAACTCTTCCAATATGTAATTTTAAAGGTATTTTTGAACCCTAGTTTACTTATGGCCACTAATTTCAGGCACACAGGTGGGTGTTATTTATTCTTTACAGTTCCTTGTTTTTGATTGTCTATTCCTCAGGAAATCATGAAGTGCTGGGTTTTCTCTGCTTGTGAAATCCTGGTGTTTGTCTTTTCCTCAACGTGTTCCAGCAGCTGCAATTCAAGCCTATTTTGTGTTTCCTATGAGCCCTCACACGTTGCATAAATTAAATTGTGAGCACCAGTATGTGACCATAAATTCTTGCAATCAGTAGAGCAAAGGAATACTCTAAGAATTTGCCACTCCAGGCAGTAATTTTGGGTCTAATCCTCTCCCAGAAAAGCATTTATGAGTGACCCATTTTGTCTCCAGCTGTTCCTCACAATGCAAAGACTTCTCATGAGCAAAGATTTTTCTAAATATTCCTCAGTAATTTCTCAAAAAATGTCACATTTCATCAAGCATAATTCAGATTTCTCCTGTGTGTGAGATATTTCTGCTCCAATAACCTGCTGTTATTTCAGAAACACCTTCCCTTTTTGGCTGGGAGGGTTTGTAAGATGCAGAAATGTCGTTGTGCTTTCAATTAGGGTGGAACAGGCCCCAACCAACAAATCACAGGTGCTTTTGTTCATCTTTTCACTTCCCACTAGGTATTAAGATACCCAAATGAAGATATTGAATTTACACAATGTGGCTTGACCTTTCATCTGAAATTTGGGGGAGTAGGACTCAGTGTCTCGGGAGAGCCAAGCATTTTGACTCCCAAAAATCTCCCCCTGCATTTTCAGGGTGTGGGACAGTTTTTGTTCCAGAGAAGTCTCCCTATTTTATTTGTCTTTTGATGAAATGTCCAGGTAAAAAAAACCAGCTTATTTCATTATTTTTCTCTCAATTTCTGTAGTCTCAAGCTTTGGTTTTTTTTTAAAAAAGGATATGGTTTCCATAGTTACAAGTTTAAATCACCTTTGGTGCCATTACCTTTGTGCACATATCTTACAAAAGCATCTTGCTATGTTTTCAGACAGCTTCAATTTTCAAATAATTTCTGGGGACAAGCTAAAATGTATTTCCTTTTCCAAATGCTTTATAATTTTCAAAAGCTCTTCTCTATACATCTAGAACTTGTAATAAACAAACTGCATGTAATTTTATTTTCCTTATCAAGCAGTGGAAAACAATAATGTCCTACTGGGCTAGCTGGGATTCAGTTAGTGACAAAACAAGAAAAGTGCTTCTGTGCATGTTATTATAAATCTTAACACTTCAAAATAATTTGTTGAAAGCTTTGTTGAAAGCCTGAGCAGTGCATTCTTTGCCATGAGGGTTCATAGGATTCCTATTCCTATGGATAGGGATCCAATCACAGTCATCAATAACTTGCCAATAATTGTCATCATGATTAATTTTTCCTAAAATGGGTCTGCAAAATTTTCCTGAATGGATCTGAGTGAGCAGTGACATGATTTATATCACTGAGTGGAAGAACATAACCGATTTCTTTTCACAAAATACTAAAAATTTCACTTTTTGCTTGAGGGTTACTGTCTGAGGTCACTTGTGGTGAGGAGCAGGGGATGATTGTGAGTTCTAAAGAATGGATCCAGTGAGTGGATCCAAAAGTAGAGCAGATATATTTATATGCACCTCTTAGAGAATTAATGAAACTTTTGGGTGTGAAGATCATTTTCTTTTCACACATTTTACTAATGAAATCATTTAACTGTCAAGGATGGGAGAAGGATGCACCAACCCAACTGTAGATGGATTTTATCCCTGTGATAACATCATATCTTAAAGTCAGTTTGGGATTTTCAAGGTCTTCATTCAAATAATTTGGGCAGCTGCCATCTTATGAAGTTTATTTTAGCACAAATTCACTTGACTGGTAATTTTGGATCAGATTTCTGACAATTATAAGGACTTTTGAAGAGCAGTCTCTACAAAAACTGTTTTAGGCCCATTTCCCTTTAATCTGTTCTGACTAAAATAATAAAATGAGCCTCTGCCATTTTTAGTCTGCAGAAATTTTAACTCCAGTAAATTTTTCTAATTTTTTTTTGTCATTTCAACTACACTTGTTAATGCAATTTTGTAATTTTAACTGCAGTCATTAATTATTATTTTTTATAAGTTAGCTATCTGCAATTAATTATTTTAAATTAACTATTAGAAATAACTTAATTAATAAAATGTATGCATTATTATAGAATGTAAATATAAAATAATATTGCTTTATATAATAACCAATTGCTTATAATTGATAATTTTTATAGATTTATTAATTAATAAATATTTTTAATGCTGCTGTTAATGTAATTTCAAAATTTTAACTGCAGTTCTGCTGAAGAAATCCAGGTGAATCTATGAATTGTTTTTTTGGATAGAGAGAAGTCTGTTTTATACTGGAAATTTAAAAAAATACTGAAATGCATCAATTTCATAGCATTTTTAATGGTTTGTTTTGCAGGTCTCTGTAAAAATGAATGAGGTATAAAATAATAAAATAAGATATAAAATATAATAATATAAAATAATAAATAATATCATTATTTTTCACTGCTAATGCTTTTCAAAGTGATGTCACAGTACACACAGAGCACTTCCCTTATAATTGCCAGGTATATTTGATAAGAAATACATTTAATTTGGTTTTGATCAACAATGGCCCCAGAATAATTAATTCAGTTGGAAAACTCCTGCCCTATTTGAATCCCATTGGAAGTGATAACATTGAATGGAAGACAAGTTTTAGGTGAGTCTGGATTTAAAATGGAGCAGAAAAGCCACAATTTTTTCAGTGTGATATGAATTTTTTGTGGAGATAGCTGAGATTATTTCAATTAGAGCCTGGTGCTGATCCCTGTATGGACCAATCACTTCAGATTTGGATCCTTGTGGTCCCTCCAAACTCAAAATATTCTGTGAAACATAAGTCCATGTGCATATATGCACACCTTTTTAGCTTATTTTCTGTGATTTATAACTAAAATATCCAGAATGCAATGAAATAAAATAAATAAAGAATAAAATAAATAAATAAAATAAATGAAATAAATAAAATAAATAAAATAAATAAATTAATTAAATAAATAAATAAAATAAATAAATAAAATAGATAAAATAATAAATAGAATAAATAAATAAATAAAATAAATTAAATAAATTAAATAAAATAAATAAAATAAATAATAAATAATAAAAATTAAAAAAAAATAAAAAATAAAACCGACCTCGTTTATGCAAATGTTATGTGCAATATTAGAATAAGATATGATAGATGTTGAAATATTTATTTTCTTGTGGAATTGTTTCACTGTGAGAAAACCTTGACTTTAACCAAAATAAAATAAAATAAAAAAAAAAAATATAAAAAAAGTGATTTTACTTGTTCATAAGGGAGAATACAATGCTTATAAATTATATTCATTGACATTATTTGAGAGAGTAGAAGTGAAATGAAACAGACTATTTTGAAAGAGAGGTCAGAAGTGAAATGGAGCAACATTTTGAAGGATGAGAAGCAAATTAAGCATATTTTACTAACAGCAGAATCTTTTAGTTGTCTGCATAGAAAAGAAAAGGTATTGATACAAAACTTGATTTTTTTTGGACACCGGTATTTTACACTTAAATTTATGTGACAGTAATGAAAAAATCTGAATTTCTGAAGGGAATTGATGAAATATTAGGTGATGCTCTGCTCTGGGCAGGGGAAGGCAGGACACTTGGTACTTTGAGAAATCCATGTCCTGTCGTTGCTTCTGTGATTTGATTTTAAAAAGGAACCAAAAAAAGATATGTTCTGTAAATGTGGTGGATTCTATGTTTTGTACAGCGGGGTTAGAGCAGCACACATAATTCTGTGTCCAGAATTCCCCTTGATAACCCTTCTGTTTCATCCAAAACCATTCCAAGTGAATTTCTGTCAGTTTTCAGAGCCAGGATCTGGATGGAGCCTGTCAGACTTCATCCTCTGCTCAGGCAAAAGGGAAACAAATACTGAAAAAAAAATAAAATTAAAAAAAATAGAAGTAATTTGCTGACAATTTTCCAGTCCTCACTGGGGGATTGTGTGTCAGGGAATGGGATATTCTTTCCCAGGACACCAGGGAACCTCTGGGGAGATCCTTCACCCCACAGATCCCAGCTGCCATTCCCAAACCTTTCCCAGCCGAGCTCCTCTCTGCCTCTCTCTGCTCTGCTAAGGAAAACTTGGGGAATCCTTTCCAAAGCTGAGCCTGCAAACTAAACCCGAGCAAAATCTGGGGCAGCAGGAGCCAGGAGCTTGCTGGAGATGTTGTTTTTTTGGCATTCTCCAGGACTGCTCTCCCACACAAACCCCCCTTTATTCTGCAGGCTATAAAATATCTCTTTCACCAACTCATCCCTGCCCTCCTCTCTCCCTGGCACCTCCCTCCTTCCTCCCCTTCAGCATCCTCTTTTCTCCACAGGTACCAATTACCTCTCCCCTCAGAAATCTTCTGATGAATGTGCAGCCAACTAAACCCTGAGAAATCCTTGTGGACACGCACTTAGCTTTGTAAAATAACTCATTTTCAGACCTGCAGAAAGGCTGCTGTGTTCGAAACTTGAAGGTTATTTTTTTTTCAGCCATACCAGCTGCTCTGGGAAAAGCTTTTTCCTCCTCCCACAAACCCTGTTCTGCATTACCAGCCTGCAATTTTAGCCTTGTATGCTGATGACAATTAAAATATGTCCACAGAACACACAATGAAGTGCATTGTTATCATACCTTGGCCTATTTGATCTCCCATCTGTTTACCAAGCAAGAAATGATAACTTCTCATCTGCAATAATTTTTCCCCCATGTATATGGATATTTGAAATGTCTTCCTATAAGTGTATTTTACCCACTTGCTGTCAGATAGTTTAGATTCCTTTTTAAATTACAGACACAAAACTTCCTTTGATATAAAAAAGATGTGGGCCTGCATATCTTCAGAAGATTTCCCAAAGCTCCTTTAATATTTGAGGTGGAAATCTGAGATTTAAGAAACTTTCTTCCGGAACTATTGGTTTTTTTTGGTTTTTTTTTTTTTTCCCCCAATATCCCCAGCTGCAGAATGTCTCTGCAGGGATTCTCTGGGCAGTCACTGTTTGTTCTTTGTCTGAGCTCCTGGTGAGCCACAGGAATATCTAGCAATACTTGGCATAATTCGAATTGCGCAAATAAACCGAAAGGAAACTTTCCAAAAACCTTTCGTGGTGCAAAAACTGCTTTGAAACCAAATTTCTAATACTTGTAGGGCTTTCACCATTGCAGTAATCGAGGCATTGTCTGTTCCTAGGTGATGTTTTTACCTGGAGATGTTCTGCCACCCTGTCTGATAAGGAGCTGAGCTCCACAGAGATGTGGTGACCTCAGTGGCAGAATGAATTCTGCTTGGAGTCAGAGGCACAGAGTGTGTGCCCTTATCTCTGATAGCTGGCTCTGACATCCTGAAAACACTCAATTTCATACAACATCCTGAAAACAACTGTTAAATAGAAATCTAGAAGTGTCAGTGTGTAAATTAGAGAGTTTTCTTAAGTCACTGAGTGGAAGAGTTAAAGCTTAGAGTTTAAGATAGTTTAAGAGAATAGAAGACAAGATGGAAGATTAGGCTGTTGTCTCTTGTCCTTCTTCTTCTTCTCCTGGAGGTTTTTGGGTAGCAATGAGTGATTGGATAGAGAATTATTCAGTGCAGCACACAGGTGTTGGGTCATTGGGTCACCAAGGAAAATAATTTAGTTGGCATTTGTTAATTGGGTAAAAAGACATATAAAAGACCTTGAAGAAGATCTTTGTTGGCCATTTGGCACCTTTCTATCTTAGTGCACTCAGCTCCTTGTACCCTGTATCCATGTAATGCAGATAAGGGAAGAATAAATAATGAGTCTGAACAAGAGCAAACTGCTTCTCTCTCATCAATGTCAGTCCAAGGGGAGAAAGAACCCAACCACCAATGTCCCATCAGGACAAATTCTGGAACCAAACCCCCTCTTAGTCCTGCGTTCTCAGCTTGTCCGTGCTCTCTCCTTGGCAGGACGTGGTGTCAGATCAACACTTTCCCCTTTAGAATCCATTGCACTTCCAAATATTTAAATTAGTGGAGGCAGAAGGAGCTGGTTTGGATTCCCAGGGACCATGGGTCTTGTAAGGGAAGTGTCAACAGCCCACAAACCACAGGAGTGCTGCACTTGGCAGCCTGAGCTCCCAATAAACCTGAAATAAAATTTCATAAAAATGAAAGAAGATGCAGTGTGTAGCATGGTACAGTGAATATTTCCTTTAAAAGGAATGGCTGTTGAATACAGCAGGAGAACCTGGGTAAAATAAACTCCTAAAGCGTAGCAGGAGGTTGGTGTGAAGAGAGTTTGGGAGACAATTCTTTTCTGCAAATATCAGAGTTCTTGAGGAACAGCCCCAGCTCCCAAATAAGTCAGCGAGTTCACTGATGGCATCACCTTATATTTATGATTTATTCTTGTTTTTGTCTTGATTTCATGGTCAGTGCCAGAAATCCCAAACAATTTTTCATCCTTCCCTTATCTGCTTGGCTTTGAGTTTTTGTTGTTTTTACTCTCTGGGGTTTTTGTGGATTTTTTTTTTTGTCTGGTTTTGGTTTTGATTTTTTTTTAATCTCTTAAGATGATGTCATTCTTGCTTTTTGATCCTGTTGTGTTCGTGGGATGTGTGACTGCACATTTCCCTTCCATATCTGCAGTCCAATTAAGTCCTGTTATAACCAGAGCTGAGTGAAGATTTAATTGCTGTATCACTATAAAAATGCTTTTTGAAAAAGAGGATGGATTGATTGAATAAATAACAGCCATGTGTAAGATTTAGTGAGTATCTTTTTATAAATGATTTGTCTAGATATAAACCATTTATTTTCTTGGACAGTGTAGGGTTTTTTTTATATTCTTCCTAGAAAAACATCCAGCCTAAAATTTGGTATAAAAAGGTTTTCTTCTGTATGCAAAGTTTAATTTATATTCTGACTTTGAGAGCTCAGCTACTGCAAAAAAAAGGAACCTTATCACATACCTCATGTCTTTGAGAAACACAAATAAAGGGTGAACAGGTGAAAGCAGCCAATCTACAGGTGTTGAGCAATTCAAGGACAAAAATATGGTGAAAAGAAAACACTTATATTCAGATCTAATATTCAGATATTCAGATAGCTGGCTCTGAATAGCAAAGATGCCAGAAAACTGAATTTGGTTTGATTATGGTCATATTTCAACCAGGTGTAGTCAAGTTAGAGTCACTGAGGTCAAGGCAGATACAGAAGAAAGTGCAGTCATGTAAAATCAGTGACAGGTGACTCAATAAATTGCCAAGATGCTGAATTTTAGGTCGGTTTTGAGGTTTTAATTTAACACAAACTCCTGCAGTTAATGTGTGGCTTGGTTGGAAGGAACAGAGTTGAAATTTTGGGGGGAGATTTCATGGTTTTTTCTGCTCTGTCCATGAAAACTGGAAAGTTCCTAAAGGCAGAGGCTGCTGAGGAGGAAAGTTGGGTGTAACTGGAGGGGATGAGACCTAAAAATGCTCCAGGTTTGCAGCAGTGAATTTTCTTAGGGCTAAATGAAGCTCATGTTGGGCTTGGAGGAACTGGTTGTTTATTCTGCTCTTGGGAGTTTTCAGGGATTCCCAAGATAGATCTTGAGTAGCTGTGTGGGATAAAGGGAGAGATTTTTTAAAGAACTTATTTATTTTCTGATATTGGAAGGAACCCTTGAATTAAATATTCCAGGAAGCCTGGGTCTTTCCTTAGCAAACCTCCTCCCCAAAATAGATTCTGTGTGGAAGATAAGCTTCTGTCAACTTCTGATCTTGAAAAACCCATTCAATCATGGCCTGAGTTTAAATCACATCCTGCCTGTGTTATCCAGAGTGCTGGACAGATTTTTCTAGATCTGTGTTTCAGAATGTGTTTTGCCCCACAGTCTCCCAGCTCCACTGAGGTTTTTCCCCAGTAAAGCCCAGGAGGAAGCTGAACAGAGCTGCTCTCTCTGCCTCTGCTTCTCTCAGCTCCAGCAAAATGTATGGAGCTATTCCCACCGTGTCAGGGACGAAACAGTTCCATAAAATGCCCTGGAAATGAAAACTCTCTGCATTGTCAGTGTGAAAGCATGCTGAAGGCATGCATGACTGAACAGTCAAATATAACGAGCTGCTGGGAAGTTTAATTTTGGAGATTCATGGTATTGACTGACAGTGGTGTAAATGGCAAACAGACCTCTGCAAACATTCGCTGTCATCCCTCGTCACTGCTCGCATTCTTAAGAGAAAAGAAGTGGAGAACAGTGCTACAGAGAAGTAAAAAATCATTTTAAGCGTCTCCCAAGCTCTTTACTTTGTCTAATAGGGCAGCAGATATCTCTGGATCCCTTTCTAAACACGCTGCAGACAGCATGAACTGTGTTAGAAAAGCCTCATTCTTGCTGGAGATGGAGGAGGATTTTAATAGCAACAGGGTTATTATTCCATCTAAATCAATAGAGGGAGTTTCTATCTTGGTTAAGAAAAACTGGCTGTGACTGCTGGAGCAGTGGGAAAGGGGAGAGATGCAAATTAGACTAATAGCTAAATCTATAGTGGGACAGAAAGGTGTGAAAACGAGATGGGCACCTTTGAAAACACAGTCCTCGTGTTCCCTTCTTGTCCAGCCAGTCACTGAAGGTTTTATTGCAGATTGTGCTGTTCCCCAGTCCTCCAGAGCACTCCTCCTTTGCACAGCAGCTTCCTCTGCCCTGGCACCTGTGGGCACTGGAATATTTAGCTGAGGAGGAAAAGTCAGAAGTGACTTTTGGTGATGTTCCTCAGCTTATGTCTCTTAAGTTGGTAGAGGAATTATTCAGAATGCACTCACTGCAGATTTTTGATGGTAGGTGATCACCTGAGCCCCTGGAGAGTTTTTGATCCCAGTACAATTAATGTTTGAGGAGGAGAAGGAAGAGGAACTCTAGATCTGTCTCCAGAAAATCCATTCTAATTGATACAACACCCTCAATCTCCTTTCTCTCATTTCAGCTTCAGTTCACCTTTAGAAGTCTAAATTTTCCATGGGGGACTCAGAGTGCTTTGAGGAGATTTAAATTTTCACAATGAGCAGCTTCCTGAGAGATGAGGTTCTGAGGACTTGCAAACCAAGCAAGGAGTGGAAACTCATGGGCCCCTGACATTCTACAGGAATATTTTCATCATTAGCTCCTGTGGAAGGGCAGGTAACATTCCTGCCACACACCTGGTGAAAGAGATGCATTTCCCTGTTATTATTATTATTACTGTATTTATTTATAGAAAATACTAAAGCTCCTGGGGTTGGGGAGGTGAATCCTACAGCCCAGAGAAGTTATCAAGCACCTGATGGTTGTGAGATTTAGGGCACCTGCCACCCTGATGTTGTATTTTGGCTGGAATTATTGGCCTCTGCTCTGTGAAGTGCCTCTTTTAATGGGTTGAATATTCATGTAATCAGCTGAGATGTTTACCTGAGGCACTTGTTTACTTTGAGGTCTAGGGTCTCTAGAATCAGGTGTTGTGTAGCCAAGCATTGCATTTCACATTGTTGTAGACAATTCCCAAGACTTCAAACAACTAATTGAAACGACAGAAGCAGAAGGAAAAAAATAAAATAATCTATTAAATGCCCCCTATCATACCTTCCAGCCACTGCAGGAATATTCTGCAGTTTTCTAAAATGCCACTTGAAAACAATGGGCTCCTTTAGCAGGGAAGCAAAGATGACATTGTGGAATGACTTTTGTTTGTTGGGAAAGCCTGCTTGGTGAAGATGAGGGGGAGGAGAGGAGAGAGCTCCCTCCAACCCTCACAGCTCCACCAGATGCAATATTATCCCAGTAATGATTGTTGTGCCTAATAGTCATGGACAGCAACTTTATTCACCCCAGAAAGAGCACAAAGGAGAGCAGTCTCCAGGACAGGAGGCTTCCTCTGCTAAATTTGCCACGGATGGTTGGGCTCAGTTTGCCTGCACCTCTGACTGATGCATCATGCTGGATGCTCTAGGCAAACACACACTAATTAGCAGAGCAAATAGAAAACCTCGAGGATGCCCATGCTTAATGACACTGCCCATGCTCTAAACCGTCTCTACAACAAATTACTCATTTGATGGCTGTAGGCAGTGCAGGTTAATTTGTATCACTTGCTAACTTGAAGCGTTTGCTTTTAGCAGGACGCTGTGTTATGCCTTTCTAGGAAACTTTGCAATGCTTTTGAACAACAACAAAAAAAAATACCAGAAGCAACAGAGCAGGTCATTTCAGGAATTAAAAAGTAAGAGACATAAATCTACTGGAAGCTAAGAGTCAATAGATGCTGATGAATTAGTTACCATAAAAAACCCCAAAAGAAACCTGGAAAGGACTAAAACCACTTTGAGGAGTATTGAGTTAGAACACAACACTGGCTCAAAACAAAGGTGGATTGTGCAGAAGCCTGTGCAGTTCCTGTCAGGAATGCTTTAGTCAGGTAATTGCTTTTCAATCAATCTCAGCAAAAGAAATGAGAAGTCAAATATGGAGAATTAATCAAACTCACAGGCATCTTTGACTGAGGAACCTGCATAAAGCAAAGCTTGTTCTCACAAATGAATGAGGTGAAGATCATGGTCAAATGAGACCCAAGAGTTTATGACATTGCTGAACTGTAGTCACTTAATTACCCACATGAACATGGGTCTTTGGAAGCATGAAACTAAATATTCTGCACAACTGTGCCAACTCAAGGCTTCAGTAGCAAAAGCAGGCTGAATAATGCTGCCTTAAAGATGATGGATCGATTTACCCTCATACTGGCAGGTTGGGTGGGAGGCAAACAGTGAAAGGAGAGGGCTGGGTGGAAGCAGAGGACTGATGAATTACACTGGGAAGTCAGGATTGCTCATTCTCCTTCCTCCAGCAGGATGAGAGGAACAGAAAAAGCATCTTGTGCTGCAAAGGCCTCTTATCCTTCCCTAATCAAACTCTTTTCTCAGCACTGGAAGTGTCTGCAGTCAGCCCCAGCCACTGTAGCAGGTGTCTGTCTCACAAATAGGATTTCACCACTCATTTTGGTACCAAAGCTTGACTGCCACCTCTTCACAGACGTGGAGAGACATCGCCAGTAGCTCTGTGTTTGCAGCAAAAGCTGAAATCTCACCCAACCCATCCCATCTCTGTTAACACAATCTGTAGTGAATGGAGAGTTTGAAGCTGGGACAGTTTGTGTTCTTTAGAAACACGTAACAGAGGCTGAAATATAAACAAGCTCACAGCAGCAAAGCCCTTGGCAAGCAAAGGTCCTGCATCCTCACAGACACCTTAAATAAACACCTTTATGTGACACACAGTGTGAGGTTCTTGCTTCAATCAACTTCCAAAGCTTGGAACTCAAAAATTTGCAAATCTGGTGCTGGGAAATGCCTTAGTGGGGTCCAGGAGGACTTGAGGCTGCTTGCTGTTTCCCACACTTCTTGGAAGCTGTGCCTAAATGCAGTTGTATCCATCCATCTGCTACAGCCCTATCCTGGAGAAAGGGGTTGGAAAGGGATTTGTGCCCTCTTGTGCATCCTGAAAGTATCCAGGTCCTGCTTGAACACCTTCCCTGCTTTCTCCTCCTCTTCCAAAACAGCGGAGGGAGGGAGAGAGGGAGAAGAAGAGCATTTTAGGACCAAACCCCTGGAGTTAGGAACCCCAGGGGTGTAGGCTCACTTTCCTTTTTCCACCGTTGTAATCTTTGGCGGATTTCGGTAAATCACCGAGCGCCTCCGAGCCTCAGCGTGCCTCGCATGAAGGCGAAATAATGATGCCCGCTTTGCCCTGCTCGTGTTTTCGGCCCCGTGTCCCCCCTGCATCCCTCGGTGGTACCCGGGATGCTGCGGCCGCTGCTCCTCGCTCGCTCGGGCGGGGCCGGCTCGCTCCCTCCGCGCTGCTCATTGCTGATGTTTATCGTGTCTGCTGCTTCCGAGAGACACGGGAGGGCTGTCGGGGAATTCTGTGTGCCTCCTTATCCCTACAGTAACTATAGGCTTGGGCAGGAATGCGGGTGATTGATTTCAGGGCTGGTGTCTGGGGGGCAGCAGCGTCCCCTGCTCCGCTCTGTCACCAAACCCTGCCAGTTCAGCCCGCCTAAATAAACACTGCCGAGCCGCTAATCACACGCTCTGAGAGAAAACAGCACTCGGGGATCTGGGCAAGATCACACTTCCCTCCTCCTCCCCTCCCCTTCTGAGCCGTCCCCTCCCCGCTTTTCCCCTCCCTCTGCCGGCAGCAGCCCAGCCGGTCCCTCCGCTCCCACCAGCCTCCCGCTGCCGGCTGGGGCTGCCCGGGAGCTCTCAGCCAGCCCTGCCAGCCCTGCCCAGCCCTGCCCAGCCCTGCCCAGCCCTGCCCAGCCCCCCGGAGCCTTCCACCGCCGCCCCGGCCGCCAAAAGTTGTGCGGAGCTGCGAGGATGGGAGCGCATCTGCAGCCGCTGGCCCTGCGGCTCCTGGCGCTCACTTTCCCCTTGGTGGCCAAGGCTTTTCCCGACGAAACCTTGGAGAAAGCCTCCAAATCCGAGGGATATTGCAGCCGGATCCTGCGAGCCCAAGGCACCAGGAGGGAAGGGTACAATGAATTCAGCCTCAGGGTGGAGGGCGACCCAGAATTTTACAAGCCTGGGAACAGTTACCGGGGTAAGTGGGGCATCCTCTGCATCCCGCAGCGCGATCCCGGGGGGATGAGTGCCTCGGGAGCTGTAGCGTGTGTCTGCCTGTCAGCTCCGCATCCCTCCTGCCGTCTGGGGTGGGTTAGGGCAGCCTAATGCACCCCCTGGCATCACTTTGTTGGGGATGCTTCCATGGCGAGAGAGGGGAGCCGGGGCTCGGTGTCTCACTTTCCTCCCGAGCGCTCCTCATGGAGAGGAATTTCCTTTATTTAGGAGCCCTCTGTACGCGCTCAGTTACACAAGTTACAGCCATGCGGAGCTCACTCTTCCCCCGTTTGCCCTCTTCCGTGGGATTCCTTCCCATCCCTTTAAATTGAACCCATGGGAGAAGCTTCCACATCCAGCAGGAGGGAGAGGAAACTCGGAGCTAATCGCTCTTGCCCTGAAATATGAATGTTAATATAATGAGTTAGCATATGGGCAAACATGATGCAGCACGCTGCCAACTTCCCACATCTTCCACTTACGTTTATCCCACTATCCCACCCTTTTTTAAATTTCTAATTTATTTTTTTTTCTGGGTAAATGAACAGATGGCTCAAGCAGGAAAGAGGCAGAGACAGTGCTAACGACCACTGTAAATAAGAGATTCCTTCTTCCCTGAGCATGTCACATACAATCCTTGGAATGAACTTCCAAAGCTCATTCGGGTGTGTTTTACTAATTAATAGACAAAGACAGGTTTTGGTCACTTTTCCTGCCTCACTATATAGTGCCTTGAGAAATAAACCTTCTTGGAATGTGCTGTTTGCCTTGCATTTTAAAAGCACTTTAAAAAGAGTCTGGACATTTTTAACTGATGTACTTTTAGGGAAAAAAAAAAAAATATTGGGAGATTCTTCCAAGTGTTTCTTAGATCCAGGGTAAAGAGCAGTGTTTTCCCATTGCATGAACATGGGAATCTCAGTGTGTACAGGGAGAAAAAAGTGGGCATGGAACATAATCAATTTGTTTCTCCAAAGGCTGAGAAACACATCTGCAGGTTCACCTGTTCTGAGCACCAGTCTGTAACTTTGCATGCTGTTGATTCGATTTTTATTTTTCCCCCAAAAATAAAAATAAAAATAATTTTATTTTAAGATGGTGTGAGGAAATGCACATGACCCACAAGTTCCAGACAGGAGGATTAGTATCCTGAGTCTGAAAGAATTCATGTGGCATGTCAGCTTGGTGTATCTACTGAGCAGGACAAAGATGTGCCAAGTTTTTTGATAGCCACAAATGCAAACGTTCTTTAAAAAATTTCGGGATTCACTTCTGTGAAAACGTTACTGGACATTTTCAGTCACCTCCCAAGGAAGTTTCTATTGCACAGAAATGTGGGAAGAAAGAAACTCCCAGATGAATTAGCAGAACTAATTTTGTGGAGATATTAGGTCTTGGCGTTAGGAACTCATTTAATAAAATCACATTAGGCTATTATAAGCTGCTTGGAAGTGAGAAAATTACAGCTAATAGTAAAAAAATTAAAATGTAGAACAGAATATGTGCTTTTCTTTCTGATACTTAGGACTGAAGCATTCAGGTGGCACATTGGGGTGTGTAGATCATTCTTTAAGGACACATTCCTGAATGGTGGGAAGGACACAAATAAATGTTGCTTTTAACATAGCAGTAGTCAAAACTGACAATGTACAGAAAATTTTGGGAGCTTGTTCTCAAAGGCATTTCTGCAGTCCAGCTGCAACTTTATTACTGTTTCATGCAAAGGATGGAAAATCCGACTAATGATTTAAAAAAAAAAATAAAAAAATGAGATGGTATGACAGGTGTGTGGGGTTTTGTTTGTTGTTTGTATTTATTTATCAGCAAATTACCCTGTGTGCAACATAGCAGAAGACTTGCAGGACCTCCTTAGCTCTGGAGCCAGATATTCCTGTTCCCATGGCCCCTGCTGGAACTGATGCAATCTGGATCCTTGGCACCTTCCCTAGTGGCCTCTTGGAATAAAGCTGCATTTTCAAGGTGGATAGCACAGGAATTATCTGTACATGCAAATGTACTCCAGAAAAGTGTAGGGACATCCTTTTATCTTCATGCCATCAGCTGATGTGACACACCAGCCTCTCAAGCAGCAATGAGTGGAGGGAATATCTGGGAATATCTCAGTTTGCAGTGTGGGAGTCAGGAGACCACAGCTCCCAGCTGCTGTTTGCCTCTGGGGGAGTTTTTATGGCTGCCCTGCAGTTATTCACCTTTAGATCCATCACAGTCTATTTGTCCTGAGGGCAAAAAATCTGTGTGCAAGGAGCTGTGAAGCCTCGGTTTTCCACCTCTGGAGCTGTGATAGAAATCAGCACTGGGCACTGAATAACTTGTCTGAGTGGGAACAATTCAAATGTGTTCCTGTAGGACCAGGTTTGAGGGCACACCACGCTAGGGTCGAGGTCCTCTCCTCCCCTGCTGGGTTCCTTCGCTGGTGATGGAGCTGCTCTCGCCTCCACTGAAGGTCAGAGCTCTCATTCAGAGGCACAAATGAGCCTCAAGTTTGGGTGGTGATACAGGGTAATGATCCTTGAAAAGACTCAGTCCTGGCTTTATTGATTGTGCAGTTAGATTAATGATTGCATGAGATTTCCATGAAGAAATGAGGTGAGTTTCACGCTATTAAAATGTAAATAAACTTGCTTCTACCAAAAGGGAGCAGGACACACTAACATGCAGTAGAAATGCTTTCTGCTGTGAGATCATGAATTATTATTCTGAAGAAGAAAAGGAGCACTAGGCTAGTTGTAACCCTTACATATACCCTCTGTGTGGGTGCTGTTCCTGGTTTTAATGGAATTTCCACTTGTAGGTCAGTTCACTTTCTCAGTTTTTGAGGAAAAGCTCATTTAAGGAGTTGTGCTCCACTGCATTGGTTTGGGGACTTCTCTTTGAAGGAATGTTGAGTTTTTTTCTCTCCATTTCTTTCATCTCCCCTCAACGTGCAAACAACTTTGCAAAATAAAAACCAACAAAACCCAAAAAAGCTCTCATTCTGTAACTACATCAGCTGTTCCACAAAATACAGATGGAATTTGGAACTTGCATTTGCTGCTACCTGTGCAAGGTGCAGCAGGGGATGTGCAGTCGTGTAGGGTGAGAAAAGTCTGATTTCCTGCCTGAAACCAAAGGAGCGACTTTGATCATCCCACCTTGGGCTTGGGACACCGGGAAAGAGTGAGGTCGTGTGCCAAAGCCCAATTTGTAAAGCAATTAGAGATTTAAAGTAACTGCTGGTGTGCAATCTTCCCTTTAAAGTGAGATCCTTAGGGCTGAGGCTTGCACTGAGGTTTAGCTGATCCCTGCAGGAAGTTCATATTATTCAGTGAAAGTTAATGAGCAGGACACAGCTGCTGCTCCAAATGGCAGAGTTAAGCCCAAGAACTCTTATGCAACCCAGAGCCTCTCCCTGGTGAAGAACAGATGTGGTTTGGGAGCTTGGCACTGCTGCCCGTGCGGAGGCTCCAGGAGCAGCTCAGGAGGAGCTGGGATTTGGGATAAACCCTGTGTCACCTGAGGATAGCTCTGGGCACTGACAGAAACCTTCCCAGCTCGCTGTTCTGGGCTGTTCCAAAGCCTGCATCCCTAAAAGTGCAAATCCCAGAGCACAGAGCCCGGGTCCTGCTGTGCTGCTGTGTCCGTGTGTCCCCGCAGCCGTCACACAGGGACGGACACGGCCGAACCCTCCATCTGCCCTTGGCTCCTTTGGATTTTGGGCTGGAAGTGTTCCCGAGCCCAGAGCACAGCAGCATCCCTCCTCCTGGAGAGAACATGCATTTATTCGGGGTTCAAATGACTGCAACCACAGCTGGGGTATTGCTAACCCCAGGCATTCAAAAACTATGAGTCAGCCTTTGGAATTGCTTTCCTTTTGCCTTTTTTTTTTTTAATATTTTTTTAAATTTTATTTTAATTTTTTTTTTTATTTTTTCTGATGTTTCTGCAGCATTTCAGAACTTCTCTGTTTTGTGGGTAGGTGTTTGGAATTTCTAAAGCTGTTTGGTTTGATCTGTAACTTTGTGGGGGAAACAAAATCTGTTGAGTCAGTTCACAGCTGGATTCTCTGCACGCATACTCAAATATTCCTGGTGTAACCTCTTACTCACAGTGATTCAGAGTCTTTAATTGCATATGATATGGAAAAAATTGTTGCATGTAAGAGACTTTTATGGCAGTAAATTTCTAAGAATCACTGTTGAAGCAGGAGTAATGTGTTCATCTCTGTTGGGTTCAGCAGCGTGCTGTTCCCAGAGAGGCTGCCCGTGGCTTTCCATTCAGCCAGAGCTGCAGAAGTTCTCAACATTGGAATTAACCATGCTAATTGCTGGGCAGAAAATGAATTAATGAATTGGAGCAATGCTTTTTAAAGCAAGCAGAAATTTTAATGGCGTTATTCTTCTGGCTTATTTTGGAATATAATGCGTGAAGTTTTCTTTCTCCCCCAAAATCACGACACTTAGCCTCATCGTAAGGTTCCGTGGGATGAGAAGAGTGTTGAAAATCTTGAGAGCTGGAGGACTTGCTGCTGTGCCATCACAATTTGTACAGGTGTTTGCAGGTTTATATGTCAAAGCATGGCACTTACACAAAAGTTTGAAAATGGAAATAAATATATTTTTATTTTTTTTTCCACATATAGTCAGAAAAGTTAGGTATTTGTACAAACACCGTGAGTTTTAACCCCAAATGCAGCTGCATAATGCTAGAAACCTTCAAATAGCCTA
Source organism: Cyanistes caeruleus (assembly GCF_971803275.1). NCBI lineage: Eukaryota > Metazoa > Chordata > Aves > Passeriformes > Paridae > Cyanistes > Cyanistes caeruleus. Next base: position 2,096,232 of record NC_141706.1, on the reverse strand, counting down.
TTTTACATTTTTCTGCTACTGAATTTCTAGATCAAAGAGCTCTCTGTATGTTCCAAATGAACTCTGGGGCATATTTGGAAATCCATATTTTCTAAGGGCAATCTGTGATTTTTAGCAATGTGATCCAACCCCTCTCAGCCTATCTGTGTGAGAAGGATCTCTTGTGGATACTCCTCTATGGAGCAGCCTTGGGAGCTGCAGTTTGCTCTGAAAACTGTGGGTGGTCTCCAGTTTTTATTGTGCCTGCCAGGGCTGGAGAGTGTGACAATAAAAAGTACTACGAGTGACTCTTTTTGCACTATGCTTAAAGGAAAACATGAGTTCACTTAAAACATTAAGAGTTCAATTTTCTGTCCCTTTAATTCTAGAATACTTTTTTTTTCTTTCCTAAAATTTACCTCTGTTTCAGGAAAGGATTGATATTAGTGGCTGAAGAGAGTTTGGTAACTTCAAATGTCCTGCCTCAAAGTTCTGCCTCATTCTGTGGCTCTGATAATGTTCAAAGATGAGGACCCTGAGATTATCTGGGTTAATAATTAACTATAACTATAACTAATAATTAATTAACTGGTTAGAGCCTGGTGCTAAAAATGTGGGCTCAATCCCTGCAGGGAGCATTCCCAGGATATCCCAATCCTGTGAACTCAGGTTTTTGAGTTTTGGACATCAGATCAGGGGTTCAATCCTGCTGCTGAGCAGGGTCAGATCAGATCAGCCAGCCCTGCCTTACCTGCTCAGGACAGGGCTGTGCAGGACTGCTTTGGCAATCAGAGCATCCAGCACAGATTTAGGGGTCAGGAGTTTAGTTTTATCAGCCAGGAGTTTAGTTTTGTGTCCTGTTCTGCCCTGAGGATGGAGCAGATATTTTGAGATCCCCCATTTCTAGAAGCTGGGGTGCTGTGCTGAGTGTAGCTGAGCTGGAACAGGCAACGTGGACATCTGGCTTTACAGAGGGACTTGCTGTGCACTAAATTACTTTGTCTGTGCTCAGAACTGGACAAAACAATGAACTCAAATATTTAGGGATGCTCCTGTACATTTAACACCCCCTCACCCCTCAAAACAAACCAAAAAAAGCCCTCACAAAGAAAAAGCCCCAAGTAGAAAACACCCTTGCACATGTGTCCCCACCCCCAAACCACCACCAATAAACCCTCCTGTAGATCTGAGCAGATTATCAATCTGCTTTAAAAGAAAAAGTGGGGGGGAAATAAAAAAGCTGAGTTATTTCATGCCAGTGGTTCTGAGTTTATGTGAAAACCTGGAGTGAACATTTTGGATTGTGGCTGGCTTGGCTCCCTGCTGTCGGTGCTTTAGTCAATGCCAGCTTAGAGCACACACCTCGTGAAATGATGTGCAAGTGGCTGACTTCACAATTAATGGTCTCTCTTGGTTCTTTCTCTGCTCATCACACCCCAGTGACGCTTTCTGCTGCCACTCCTGCCTACTTCCGAGGGTTCACCTTGATCGCCCTCAAGGAAGGAAAGGAAGGTGACAAAGAGGAAGACCATGCAGGATCTTTCCAGGTGAGAGAACTTCCCCTTTGGAGTCTTCTTTAGTGTTTGCCTGCCTCCAAGGGAGCTTTTTATATGCACAGCAGAATGCAGAGAGTGTTTAAACATAAATGTTTGTGGATGTTGGCGTGAGGAGAGCAGAGCATGTTTTATATCCCCAGGCTCCTGTACCTGGATTTCAGCTTGCCTTCCCACATCCCCACAGTTCAAAACGAGCATCACTTACTTGAACTAGAGCCTAGGACACCTGAACCTTTCATCCAAAGTGAACATCAAGAGTGTTCTATTCACATTCTGGTTTTTTTGTGTTTCTTTCCCTCAATATTTTTGTCCACTGAGCTGTAGAATTCGACTCTGAGAAGTGTTTGCCGTGGCTGTAATGACTGTTTTATCATTCATAAATTAGATTCTGCTGTTTTATTTATGCTCAGTAGTACTTGACTTAATGAACACATCCAGTGGGATGAAATGTTTGGTATTAAAAGGATTAGAAACCAGAAGGATGATTCACAAACTGGTATTTTCAGCTACTCCATGTGGGGAATTCTGGAAACTGAGAAAATATATCATATTTATGAAAGAAGGTAGAAGTGATGTATGTAGGTTTGATTCTCACAAGAGGTATTGTTTGCTGTTTGACTTTCCAGGCTTAGAAATGCAGTTGAATTGTATTGATTATAATTTACAGGATGTGCAGTAATACTGATAGTAATTTTAACAACAATTTCTAGGTGGAAGATTTCACTTGCCTCAGGTTTCAAGGTTTTCAAGAGAAACACTCAAGTTCCAATTTTGGTGACCTGCAAGGAGACAGAAATTAACATCTCTCCCTATATTTCTTCTTTATTTTTGCATACAGCAAATTCAGTGCAAACTCAGTAAATAATTGCCCAGTTTTCCTACTGAGTTTGCTTAGAGGCCTCTGTCTGGTTTTCATACATCTTGTAAGAAAATCTGAAATGATTGAGAACTTGAGGGTGGAATAAATCCATTAAAATGAAACCAATTCCTATTTGAGAGAAATCTTTTTAATATGTACTTTTTAACAAAGTTGGCTTTTTAAAGAATAAGCTAGTACTGAACGATCAGCTACTGCTAAGAAGTACAAACAGTGATGCTTCATCTATTTTAAAAGAAGCTTGTCACCATTAATTTCTTCATTTCAGCTGTTAATTTCTCTGTGGTTGTGGCAAATGGGAAAGATTTGGCCTGAGTTTTGTCTTCAGGTCTAACTCACAGTGAGAAGCTCACTAAGCTTTGCTGAAGTACAGAGGCATTTTGAAGTTAGCTGAGTGGGAAGCAAATGGAAATTCTATATAGATGGGAAAAAAAAAAAATAAAAAATTCAAGCCCAGTGGATCTCAGCTGAGGGAAGATTGTTTAATTAAGTGCATTGTACGGGTTGCAGTCTGAACTCAGCGTTCTTATTGGCAGGTGGGAGTCCCAAAGGTTACCCACAACTAAATTTGTGTGTCTGTGGTTTAAGCAGAACCCACCACGCTCATCCCACGCTAGCACAGCTCCCTGAAGGTTATTCAGATGGTGTCAGCCTGTTCTGCCTCTGTGGATACAGATGTAAGATCCCATTTTGGTACCCAGAGAACGCTTGAAGGTAAATACAGGCCCCCTTGTACCGGGGCTGGGTGCTAGCAACCAGAAGAAAAAAATAAAAAAGATGTTTGTTTCCAAACCAAGACAAAAGAAAAGATGTTTGCAGTGTGTTTTCATTAGAAGTGAGGATGGCAAGGGGGGCTGAGCAGCTGTGCAGGGTAAGGAGGAGCTGTGTGTACTGTGTGTACCTGCTCTCAGGTGGAGCCTGTGTCATCCAAGGAGTCAGAGAGAATCTGTCATCCCCAGAGCAGCAGAACTGGGGGAAAATCCCCTCAGAGTGGCATGAGACCCTCTGCTGCTCTGGGACTGCACCTCTGCCTCCATGGGGACACATCTCCAATGTCCAGAGAGCAGTCAGAGCAAAGCAGTGCACGAAGCAAGCGCTTCACTCCCGTCACAAAACTTCCACCAGGACAGAGCGAAACGGGAGCTGCCCACATGAGACTTTCCTTCCATGACTTACACACCATAAAGCACTTGATTTGCAAGCCTCTGGGTGCCACTTTCAGACTGTGGAGTGTGAGTTACACCAGGTTCCATGGAGGAAACCCAGCTGCACCCTGTGCTCAGGACCAGAGCCCCGGTGTTAGACTGAGCAGCGTCTCAAAGCTCTGTAGCTTTGAGGAGCAGCCAGGGGGTGGAGGAGGGCTAACATCGGGTTTTTGATGTGGATGGAGTACATTCAGGAGGGGAAAGCTCTGTTTTCAGGGGTCACAGTCCAGCTGGAGCAGGAGGGGGCTGCAGCCCATCTGGAGGAGCAGTAGGCAGCTGCTGTAAGCTCCTGATGGCTCCTGTGTGGCTCTGCAGGTCACCAGGAACAGTCAATCTTGTTAATAAGGGGTTGTGGTCCTATAAATAGCAGAGCTGGTAAAATTCTTGCTTGGACAGGTGTTTTTTTCTGTGCACTTTCTGGTTACCCCTATACTTGAGACCTTTAGAGAAGTGTGGTGTGATCCCCACCATTCCAGATCTGTTCTCCTCTGAGACAACTGAGACTTTAAAATTCGATTTTACTGTTTGTTTACTTAATGCAGCCAAACTTCCTTGTATTTTTTGTCCTTGTAGGATGCACAGGACACAATCCAGCCTTAAAATAAATCACTTTATCTCCCAAAACCGCAAAATGGCTAAATTAAATATAGCTGGGGAATCCAAGGTGCCAAAGTCAGCCGTAGAAATTTGGGGATGTAGCAATAGGGCTGTTCCTTATGCCAGTAGTAATTGTAGAGCTCAGTGAGTTCCTCTGAAAGCTTTGGGAATCTGTCCCATTGGCCTCTTTACACAAACCATTCCCAGCTCTGGTCGTGCAGAGCGCTGATCGTTCCTTTTTGCCATGTTTAGCAACACTCTGCAAATTGCTCCTGAGGCAAATGAAAGCCCAGGGCAGCAATCACCACTGACTGACTACAGAAAAGTGTCTGTGCAGGCCATTTCAATCAACATATGTGTGCAACCCTATGGATTCTGTCTGATAAATAATGCAGAATATTAGAAATGTAGCGCTGAACCTCATCTCATCTATCCTCCTTGTTCTCTGAGTTAGGAGAAATATTCCCAGAAATTTTTTTTGGTGGATGTTTTGTCAATCTGTTCTGAAGTGTTCAACGAGAAGAACAAATTCATCTCTCCAAGTTTAAACACTTGAATATATTATATTTAATAGGAAATTTCAGCTTTGTAGATCTTTTTGCTAATATCCAAACTGAATCTTCACTAATGGTGGTTAAATTGCTCCCTTATGAAATTGTCTTCCTAAATTAAGAATCTTCTTGATACTTTATGAGGAAGGCAGCCTGAAGTTTCCTTTATTCTCCCTCCAATTCCACACACACTCTACCTGTTCTTCATTCAAATTTTCATATTTTCATCGTGGGCCATCTTCTTCCAGCTTTGCTTTTCCTGCAGTGGAGATTCCAGTCTCACTTTCCTCAGAATTGTACTCAGGAGTGGATCTGCACTCCCAGCATAAAATCAGAGAATTTGGATAGAGCAATCCCTAGAGCAGCACAGCTTTGGAGTGCCTGGTGCTCAGGAAGAATCTTCTCAATCTGTGTTTTTTTTTAATTCTTTTTTTAATGTAGAGCTTCATCCAATTTATCAAGGAATTCCAACCTTCAAGGTGCCATCCACTCCTCCAAAAGGAAGGAGGAATTTTGTGATTGTGCTTTGGCGTAATCACTTGTTAAATTTGTATCTCATACCTTCATTTTTGGTGATAATTTAGTGTTGCATGCCTTCCTCGTAGGAGTTCTCCTGGAGGTGTCCTTTTGCCTATTTTAACTCCAGAGTGAACCAGAAGAATTCTTAATTTAACCCTGAATTTGAGGATCCAGCTGTGCAAAAAAAGCAATGTGGGAAAGCGAGTAAGAGCAGCAGCAGCAAGAATGAAGCTTTCATTAAAGGTGTTTATAAATATAAATCATTAAAGGGATTTATAAAAGCTTGGGGCTGTGCTGAAGGAGAAAACATTTCAGGGAAATTGGAATAAACAGCTAAGTAAGGTAAGAGGTGCTGAAACCAGAGCCCAGAAGTGTCCTTTGTTTTTGGTCACCTCATTCTCTTGCTGCTCTTTAGTTGACTGATGTGCTCAGCAAGGCATTTAGGTTAAAAGGTATTTTTACAGCCTCTTAGAAAAGCTGCTCCTCTAATGCTGTGTTCCAGCATTTTATAGGAACCTTACATCTTCCTGATACAGTGCATTTTGAAAGAAGCAGCCTTAAAAGGCTGTTAGCCACTTCAAATGATCTATTCTTGTATTTATAAGCAAAGGTGGTTTTATGGTTTTTAAATTAATGGCTGCAGTTATTTTTTAAGCTGTTAATATTAACTGCTTAAAATTTTTAATATTAAAATTTCAATATTAAAATTTCAATATTAAAATGTCTTAATATTAAAAATTCAGTTATACTTGGGTCACCTTGATGTTCTTTTTGGCTTGTATGTTTGAGGGTTTTTTTTAAGCTTGTATCCCACTATCAACTCATCATGCTACTTTGTAAATACCTTGTTCTGAGATTTATGAATTGATGTGGTTCTCACATCAATTACATATAATTATTATTTTATAATTATAAAATTAATTATAATTATAAAATAATATATAATATAATATATTATTATAAATATAATTATAATATATTATAATATTTAATTATAATTATAATTATATTATATATAATATATAATAATTATAAAATTAATTATTAATTATAATTATTTATTTTATTACATATAAATAAAAGAATAAAAAATTATTATATATACATATAATAAAATAAAAAATATAATAAATATAAATACAAATTATAAAATTCCTATTTTAAATAGGAATCAGAACGTGCCAGCTATAGGATTTGTAGACTTAAGCAGGTAGACATCAATTCTGAGTCTGTCAAATTTAAATCTCTTGTCCTTTTGCATTTGCAAGAGTATTCCCAAATTTTCTTTCTCTAAGAATCACTGTGAATATTATTCTAGGAACAAACCCCTGAAAGTTATAATGGAAAACCAAACTCTAGTTCACCTTCCCAGCAGGGTGGAATTGTTTAACCTTGATGAACACTTTCACACATTTTTCTAGAACTCCAAGCTCCATATCATGATATTCAGGGATTAAAAATGAGCTTAAAAATAAAAATCCCCTCTAAAAAAGTATCTGCCACTGCCAGTTTTAGCACTGAGTGGAGAATGTGAGCACTTCAAGTGAGATTAAATAGAAATATCTCTGTTGCACTGGAAAAAACTCAACATGAACCACTTATAGACAAGATTTTGGTTAAGAAATTGTCTCAGGAGGTAGTTATGCCTCACTTTAGAACAGTAAAAATTAATATTTTTTAATATGTGAGTGATGAGCACCAGGAGCTTGCAGAACAGAACAGAAGCAGCTCTGATAGTCATTACTTGCTACTGATGAGGCTGGAGAAAAACCAAACTGGATTCCAACTGGGCAGTTTTTTGCTTCCTTCCATTTTTGTTCTTGTTTCAGCTCATGCTATGAATGAGCCAAAAAAAAAATAGAAATCTTTACATTTTTTTTAAGGTTTAGTGTGACCCAACCCTGGTTTGTCACACCTTGGGCACTCCCCCAGCTCCTGGTGTACAGAGCTGCTGTGTCTTTTGGAATAAATGACTCAAACTGTATCATTTCACAGCCAAAATAGGAAAATATAAGGAATTTCTAAATGCTGTTTTGTTATGTGTTGTGTTACAGTGGATCTTTGAACTGTTAACTCAGGTATAAATAGGAAATAAATATGAAATTGTGATTGCAGTGTAACTTAGGTCGCTGCTGAATGAAAAGGGGATTCAGTGTCTCAGGCTGGGCTCACTCTGTTGTCAATTTTCTGAGGGTTTTCTTGCTATGGCACTACCATCACTTTAAAATCCAACTTTTTTAGTTAATTTGGCTTTAGTTCATCTTCTGACATTTCTTTATCTTTACCCTTTCCCTATCTCCCTGCTGTGGAAAAAAACATCTAACTTCTGGCCACATAATATTTAGTCCCCTTTCTTTAATCTAATCTTATTTTTCCTCTTTTCTTTTTTTTTTAAATTTTGTTTTGTTTTTGTGTTCTGTTTTGGTTTTTTTTGCCTGCTGGAGAAATGCTTTCTCTTGAGAATGACTTCGAATGATGATTGTGTCTCAGTAAGAGCTTATGTTCTTTGGAATGGATTTTGCCTAAACAAATATTTAATTTGTGATGATTCAAGTTCTGTTTTGGAAAAATACCAGCCAAAACACAAACCAGAGAAACCCTCTAAAAACAGTAAAACCAAAAAAAAAAAACAAGAAAGCTCAAGAAAAATATCTATTAGTTTATTCTGTTCTTTGGATTAACATTAAACTGCAAGACTTCCTCCTTCTAAGAGGCTTCCAAAGAGACTCATTAAAGAATTGTTTCCTAGAATTTGGCGCTGGCACTTAACAAATCAATCCTCAAGAGAGGAAATGACACTGGAAGCACTGTTCCCTTCTGCCTTGGAGATTCCAGTCTGCTCCTCAGACACATCAGAGTGCCCTTCTGGGCCTCTGGGGTTTGGGATTATTGGTGCCCCAGGAGGGTTCTCTATTCAGGTCTTGCTTCCAATCCAGAGGCCAGTTCTGCATCTGCAGTTGTCTCACCCTGAGACAAAGTCTGGATCCCTCTGACCCTGTTTTGTCAGTCAGTAAAAGCTGTGTGCTCCTCCCCAGGGCAGTGTTTAAGTGGACTTATCTGTCTCAGTGACTCTAAAGAGATTTACTCCTAATATCCATTCATTTCCAGCCCAGGTAAACTGCCTAGCCCATTGTTATTCCCCTCTCAGATAATCTTCCCTCAGCTGGTGGCACCTGGGCTGTGAGAAATCTCAGTAAAGACATTTAACCCCTCTGGCAGCAGTCAGATGTTTTCCAGGGGCCATATGGCAGCTATTGTGGGTTATAACTCTGGATGCAGGTAGGCTCCAGCTTCATTGGAACATCTCTTCAGCAGCTCTTTCCTCATTTGTAATGCTGCCATTAGGCTTCCCTTCCTGGATTTCCCTTTTTGTCACCTGTAATTCAGCAGCCTCATCTGAGGCAGGCATCAATTGCTGGGGTTTGTTTCTCTGCTGAGAGAGATCAGCAGGCTTATCTCCCAGCTCCCATCCCCTCCTGAAGTGCTCCAAGAATTACCTCTGATCTAATTTGCCATTCTGCAGCATCAGGAAACCTTCAGCATGTCAGTTCCAATCAATGGGACCTTAGAACAAGTGTTTGTTCTTTGCACTTCCACTTTGCATCAGGTTAGAAAGCATTTATCAGCTATTCCCTGCTGCTCTGGACTGTTTGAGCTATCACAGCCTGGAATCCTCACTGTGATGGATCTGGACACCTCTGCTACCCCCAGAACCACACAGGGCTTTAAAAGGAAGGCTTGTTCTGGGAAAATGTGTTTATTATTATTATTATTCATTTATTATTCCTCCACTTCTCTCCACATAAGCACTGTCAGCTTCCAGCCCACAATGGCAGCCAGTGGATATATGGAATTTTGTCTGTGCCTGAGAGTCTTTTCTCATGCTGTGTTCCCTTTTCCCATCATGTGAATCGGGGATTGAGAGGAAAGGGTGAATGAAGTTGATGATAAAAGCTGAGGCTCAGCTTGACAGTTTCTCCAGGTTATATGAACTATAAGAAAATCCTGTTGTCAATCCTCTGGGCTTCTGAAACTACACAGATGCCTGTAGAAAGTCTCCCAATTAAATTTAAATTGTGCTCTTTATTTATTCTTTATTTTGTGGTTTGGTTTTTTTTTGTTTGTTTGTGCTTTTATTTGTTTGTTTGTATGGTTTTTTTTCTCTCTCCACTGTGTTGAGAGGTTTTGGTGAGCTAGAAGCAGAATGGCTCTTTTAAATTCAGGAGTTTACCCACCTGACTCGTTCAGGAATGGCTGCTGTAGGCAAAATCCTTCCTCCAGGCTTCCTGGTCAGCTCTCACTGCAACTCACAGCTGAATTAATTGCTGCTGGACTAAAAGTACAGCTGGCTATGCCTGTTGTCTCGAGAACTGCTTCCTGAATTCAGAAGGCCCTTTTGCATTATTAAAGTGACAATATTTTTAGCTCCCATCACTCCAGACTGCACATGCAGCCTCCTCAGACCGAGCTGTGGACTGCCCTGGCACTCCTCCTCCTCAACTCTTCCCTTTCTAATGAAGGTACTGAGCTCTCAGTGTTTGCCAAGGATATTGTTTCAGCTTCCAGTGCTGCCCTGAGCAGTTGTAATTGATTATTGTCCTTGCTGTGATAAGTCTCTCTCATGACCTGACAGCCCAGGCTCGTTATTCATCTGATCACTGTATTTATCCTGCCTGGGAATGACACAGGACCTGCTCAGGAAACGAGCTTATCTTTGGATTCTGGTGCATTCAGCACCTTTGCCTCCCGGTGCTTTGTCTTCACATGCCTTCAGAGATGGTTTTGGTCACTTCACTTCATGCAGTGATGAATGGAGATCCCTGATGTGTCCTCAGAATGATGTGCAGGGGCTCACACAAACCTGCCCTCTCATCCTAATCTCATGTTTTGCTTCAGTGCTAGCCTTTCCTCAAGAGACTCTGCAGACGTGTTTCTCATCAGGATGCTTTGTTTCCCTTTGGTCTGTTTCCCCAGAGAACTCTGCAGTAAGGCTGGCATGTAGCTTTAAGATGCATTTTTATCCTGAGCAGGCTGAGGCTATTTGGAGTCCCAGACCAAAAAAGCCACACAGTTTTGCTCTTTCTTTCATACTTTTCCAGAACTCATCTCATCTAGCACAATGCTGGATCACTTCTAGGAGAATTGACCTTGTTCATCTCCGTGAAGTCTGGGATTGTAAGGAAGCTGCAGCTGAAAGTCCTTTCACAGAAGGTTCTCTTCAGCCCAAATTCAGCCATCAGGATTTCTCCTGGCCTGTTATCCCACATCCTGACTTCTTTCAGTCTTTGCTGTCCACCTCTGCTCAGTTATCACCTGAATGAGGTGCCCTCCCCTTAGGGAAAGAGTTCAGGAAGCATTTGGAGAATGCTCTTCTTTGGTTAAGAAATCATCTCAGGAGATAGTTATGCCTCACTTTAGAGCAGTGAAAATTAATATTTTTTAATATGTGAGTGATGAGCACCAGGAGCTTGCAGAACAGAACAGAAGCAGCTCTGATAGTCATTACTTGCTACTGATGAGGCTGGAGAAAAACCAAACTGGATTCCAACTGAGCAGTTTTTTGCTTCTTTCCATTTTTGTTCTTGTTTCAGCTCGTGCTATGAATGAGCCAAAAAAAAAATCAACTTTTACATCGTGATATTTTTCAGGTTTAGTGTGACCCAACCCTGGTTTGTCACACTAAACTAAAACACAAACTAAACTCCCCCAGCTGCTGGTGTACGGAGCTGCTGGTGGTGAGGTGATGATGGTGAGGGCTTGTGGTGATGGGGATGATGGGGATGGTCCTTTGCAGGGCCAGGAGCTGGACTCAGTGATCCTTGTGGATCCCTTCCATGTCAGCACATCCTGGCATTCTGTGAGCTTTCCTCTAATCCCTCACTCTGATCCCAGCCTGTCCCCTGATCCTTGCTCTGTGGGGCTTTCCTGGCTCTGGGCATTGCTGCTCTAAGGGTAATGCTTTCATGGATGCTTTCTCACCTGGTGAGGTGAGAACTTTGTTCTGACAGCCCTGCTACCTGTGCAGGACTGGCATTTAATCAGCAGACAGAGGCAGGAGATCTTCCACTTCAGTCAGGACATAAAGCTGTCTCTGCCTTCCCCCTCCTCTGAGCTCCCTCCATACCAGGAGCACTCTTGCCTTCTAAACTGGCTGAGCCAGGTGCTCTCCTCACCTCTCCTCTTTGTGTGTCTCTGGCAGGGAAATGTCACCCTGAAAACTAAGCCTTCTGATCTTGTTTTTCATAGTTTTAGCTGCTTTCCCAGGAAAGTAACTGTAAACATAGATGTTTATGCATTCCTTCCTAGAAGAAAAAACATCTTTTGATGGATGCTTTGCAGGACCAGTGTGATTGGGAAGGTGGTAAATTAATTATCCAGTCCCTGGTCATTGTCAAGATATAAATACAGGAGTCAGAAAAATAAAGTCTTTTTTCCTGTCATCCCACTGAGAAGTGTTTGTGTGAATCATTCTGTGTCCTTTAGCTGCAGGGAAACAGCAGCCAGGGGCAGATATTGCCCCACCACAGCCCCTTCTGAGCCAGGCTGTTCCTCAAGCCATGCTGTGGATGTTCCCTGCTGAAGGGACTGGCTTACAGGAGAAAACTTAATAATCAAGGCCTGAAAGTTCCAGGATTTACCTGGAAATGATGTACCACTTGCCACTACAGCTACACAGTTCTGTTTTCTGAAAAGATTCTTGACTCCTATTCCCAGTAGCCTCTGGAAGGACCTGGCACTGGGAGTTACACAAAGTTGAAGTTTACATCTGAGCAATCATTGAAAGGGGACAGAAAATTTTCCTGTGAGTAACTGTATTCCTCAGAAAAAGTTTTTTTTTTGGGGTTTTTTTTAACCTATTTACCTCAAACCTTCCCTCTTCTGCTGTTTTTTGTCTCCGTTTTCACTCGCTGTGAGAAAAACTGCAAATCATAGATTCAGCTTCACTTTTCTCATGGTTGCATAAGAGGCAGGATGTGAGTGCACACAACATGTTCTGCAAAACCAGAATTTTCTGCATTAGTCCTTTTGCTTTCAATGGATACAGACAAGTGACTATACAATAAATACTGAGATAGGCAAGATATTTAAACCAGCCATAGTCACTGGTAATCTGTTGAACTTTTGGCACAAAAATAATTATTTTACCAACTAAATTCTCCAACAACATTTGCCAGAAGATACTTTGCATTTTTGATGATTATTGATTCTTGAAACACCATTGAAATTAATTTTCAGGCCAGAATAAATCAAGAGTAATGAAGAAATTCCCCATCCAGTTGCACAAAAGCTGACGTTTGGCTCTCGAGAATGCTTTTCATAGCAGTCAGTAATTAGAAAGGGAAATTCCCTGCTGGTATAGAGCTACCATTTTGTTCCCTGTTCCCTGCATTGTTGCTGGGGTAGGGTTATTATGCAATCCCTGGCAAGCTCATCCTAGCAGACTGCTTACTAATTTGTAGGCTGTAGGTGTAAATTGAAAAGCCTTCATCCTGCTTCTGTTTACTTCACAGATTGAACTGGGCTCCAATTATTCACATCTATGTGAATTGAGGCACTGTTGCTGCTCTTGCCTCTTTTTTTTTCTCCTTGTGGGTGGGCACAGTTCGTTTGAACCTGCTTTTCTTTTCAAAAGAAACATTTAAAAGAATGAGAATGGAAGAGGTACTTGGTGTTCTCTAACTTTAATGGTTATATATCTTGATACAGCCAGTAGTGTAGCAGAGGTTCCTTGGGGCACTGCCAGTGTTTATTCATTATTTGTCAGGCACACATCAGGGTTTTGTTCTCCTAGAACTCATTTAATTTTTTTTTCTTTTTACTTTTATTTTTTTTTTGTTTTGTTTTCTTTTTTTTCTTCCTAATTTCAGCTGGATGAGTAACATTGACTCTGCTTGTATGGGAGACTTAATTACACCTGTTATTGCTCTCTTTGGCCAGTTTATCACAGACTTATTTTAGCTAACAGAATGCTTTTAAATAGGAAGAATAAAGAGTAGAGGAGGGAGAGGGGTCATAAAGCAGCCAGCAAATAATGAAAATGGAGAAATACTTTTCACTGCAACCTCTCTTGAGCAATAGGTTACTTTCCTAGGAAAATGAACTCCCTATTTAATACCATTACCTGAGGAATGCCTTCTGGAAGCTTCAGGGAGGAATTTTAAATGGTTGCTAAGGCAGCAGTTTGCCTTTTCCTGCTGTCCTTTCACTCTGGCCTCTCTTTCCATGGAGCTGTGGGAATCCCACACGTAGGAGGAGAGGAAAACCCTCCAGTCAGTAAATCACCCCCCTCACTAATCCTTCCTGTTAAGCAAATCTGCCCACACATTGTGATAAACCCCAGATTAAGATAATCATAAATGTTGTCTGTATTAGCTGCAGTGGGGATTTGGACTGTGCAAAGTTTCTTGGCTTCCTTTAGAATCTTTCAGTAACCCAGTTTTATTGTCCATAAAGGTTATTCAAAGCGCTTGCATGAATTAGAATTGGGTTATGATTTATTTAGACACTGGGCTTATATAATGGCCTACAATAATTTCTCAGACATTGTGTAAGATTTCCCCAAAAGATGAAAAAGACCCATATGGCATCTTCTCAAAACTCTCTATTTGTCTATTTATTTTATTTTTTTTTCCTCTGAGTTCATCTGATGTTCCACTGATTACATTACTTGCAAAATGAATTAAAGCACCAGCTTTGTGTGTGGTGCAGATGTTATGCAACAGGCAGCTATCACAGGAAGAACATTTTGTACATGGCAGTGTGTTCTTGGGCTTCTGAACACATCTGCCCTCTCTCTGCTGACTGTGAGGGAGATTTGGGGTTTTTTCTTGGCAGGAGAAAACCTGAGACAACCTCCAAAGCTGGAGTTTTACCATTTATGCTCGTGTTTTTACATCTATACACATCCTCTGAAAACCTGGGATATGCCTGAGCCTAATACAAACTTCTCTCTTCTCTTCTCTTCTCTTCTCTTCTCTTCTCTTCTCTTCTCTTCTCTTCTCTTCTCTTCTCTTCTCTTCTCTTCTCTTCTCTTCTCTTCTCTTCTCTTCTCTTCTCTTCTCTTCTCTTCTCTTCTCTTCTCTTCTCTTCTCTTCTCTTCTCTTCTCTTCTCTTCTCTTCTCTTCTCTTCTCTTCTCTTCTCTTCTCTTCTCTTCTCTTCTCTTCTCTTCTCTTCTCTTCTCTTCTCTTCTCTTCTCTTCTCTTCTCTTCTCTTCATATAGAAAGGAATATTGCAGGATTAAAAACATGCTGAACACATAAAGGCAGGATAAAATGCTAAACTCGTTGTCAAGGTGCTTGATAAATTCTCTTGGATTTTCAGAAGTCTCAGCTAAATGTTTTTCCAGTAAAATTTACTTAGTCTTGTTCTAATTATTTTCCTTTGTCAGTGTTCACATTTGCACGTTTATGGATATAATCCTGCTCTCAAATATTCTTTTATATTGTCTTTCTGAGTAAGACTTCAAAGTTTTTACATGAGCTAAAATCCATAAATATTTTGTCCTAGAATATGAATTTATGGTATTCATTTTACAGAATATAAAGCATTGAAGGGACTTGCTCAAGATTACATATCACACTTGAGCCATGACTGAACTTGAGGGGTTCTGCCCTTCACATGCAAGTGTTCACCTCCCATGTCAGGAGTGTTTCAGTCATCATCCCCCTCCTTGCATGGAGATATTGTCCATGCATTTAATAAAAAATGCTTGTTAAATGTGTAACCTTCTAATCACGAGTGTGAAATATAATACTGAGATTTTAAAACAGGGAAGCACATAATATATATATTTATATATATGTAAAATATAAAATAAATATGTAATATACAATATACCACAATATACAATACACAATATAAAATACATAATACATAATATATTATATATTATATATTATATATTATACATTATACAGTAGACATAATATATTATACATAATATATATTATATATATATATATTTATAATATATAATATATAATATATAATACATAATATATAACATATAACATATAACATATAACATATAACATATATAATATATAATATAATATATAACGTATATAATATAATATATAATATATAATATATAATATATGATATATGATATATGATATATAATATAACATAATATATAATATAATATAAAATATATAACATATAAGATATAACATAATATATTACATAATATGTAATACCTTATATCTTATATCCTATATCTTATATCTTATATCTTATATATTATATATTATATATTATACCTTATATATTATATATTATGTATTATATATTACATATTACATATTGCATATTATATACTATATTATATGTATTACATATTATATATTATGTATTACATATTACATATTACTTATTATGTATTACATGTTATATTATAGTGTATTATAGTATATTATAGTATATTATAGTATATTATATATTCAATAGGAACTGTACAAACAATTCCAGTAATAACAGCTGTTGTCCTGGCATGTGTCAAAAAAGATAATTAGTTCTTTCCTACTACAGGATTAAAGTGATGAAACCTCTCCAAATATTCTCAGTACTCCAGGCTTGGTCACTTCAACAAATACATGTGTTTGGATCATACTAATTTTTAGTTCTTCCTGTTGTTTGGCACAGAATCAGAAAGAGCAACATTTACATGTATTTTGGACTGCTAAACTGGATGGTGTGATGCCCACTGTGCTCCGTACAACATGGAAGTGTTGTGGGGTTTTTTTTTTATATTTTAAAGTGAAAATAAGAAGTAATAAGAATCTCATCTATTAAATATGATTCCTTGCCTTTAATTTTAATCCTTCTTTAATTACATAGTTCATATTCTGGAGATTAGCTGTCATTTATCAAACGTTGGTATCTCCTCCAAATTAACTTTTCTTTTAGATGTGGTTGAATTTCTCACCATCAGGAGCTGTTTTTCCCTTTCTGAACCAGCTTTTGTTTTTATCCTTTTTTCTCAAGTTGTCTTATAGAATTATTTTCTCAAGTACCTGTGCAGAATTTGTATGATTAGTCTCCAGACGATGGAAAAGCACAGAAAAATAACAGATCCAAGGCTCTGGCTTTGAGCTTTAAACAGCTTTTCATTGAAATTTATTGAGAATAATTCAGAATAATATTGAAACTATCAAATGCCTCTAAAGAAACAAAGCTGTGATTGATTGTTCCTAACACCTGAGACAGATTTCCTTTATCACCAAAATTCAGCTTTAGGAGAAAGAGATGGCTTGAGCCTCCTCATGAGTTAGAGCTGACCTGCAGGGCAATATTCAGTTTCTGCAATGAAAATATGAGTTATTTCTCCCTCTTCCATGCTCACATCCTGCAAATTCTTAGATAGATGGGTTAGATTATTTCTGCCCCTCGTGGTGAAATTCTCAGATAAAAACTTTCACAGTTATACCCTTCAGATCCTCACATGAGAGCCAAGAAGAAAGGGACAGCTGTTTATATTCCTACACACCAACACTTCATCTGTTTGAGAAGGTGATTTTGTCTGGGCTCATATTTGGTTATATTATATTATTATTAATTTTATTATTATATTATCTGCAAGTGTTTTGGAGAGAAGCATAGTGAGAAAATGAAGTCATCTTTGTTCCAGGTTGGAAAAATCACCTGTAGCAGGTCAAGTGTCAGAAAAAAATGTCAAGAAGCTGCAAAGATACAATTTGTACTGCATATAGAAAAAAAATCAGAGCAGAAATTCATTGAATTCCTACCTCATAAAATCGTGGAGCAGTGCAGGTTGGGAGGGACCTTGAAAAATCATCTGATCCAACCATTCATGGGAGTCTGGGTCAAGTTGTTTTCACCCTTGTCCAGCCACTTCTTGAAATCCTCCAGGGATGGAGACTCCCCCACGTTCCTGTGACTGACTAATCCCATTGGGAAATTTGGTTTTTTTATAGAATCATAGAACATTCTGAGTTGCAAAAGACCCCCAAAAGAAAATTTGTTTCCCATTCTCTCAGTCTGTAATTGCATATATTGAATTTCTACTCATCCTAATGAAGTTTCAAATAAAACAGCTTTATATTTTGGAAAAAAAACCCCATAATCATCAGAATTAAATCCCTTCAAGACTAAGATAAATTTGTGGTTTTTTTCTAAATGCTTTTTTTTTGTTGCCATATGCATGTATGGCAAGATGAGAGTACAATTTTTTAATTGGGAAGTCTATCCACAGTCACAAAATTGACATATATAAAGAAAACTGTTATTTCAAATATGCCAAAAAATGTGCCCAAGCAGCAGGAGCTGAAAACTTTAGACTAATGCTTTTATATAAGGTTCTTCTGAAGCTTCAGAAATCAGCTGTTCCTTATGCAGCCTGCCATGGAATTTAATTTGGAACATGTAAAAAATGTCAGAAGCACATTTAAGAAAATCACTGCTTTTTATTATTTGGTTTAAAAAATTATTTTATGCCAAGGTCTTGAGAAATTTCGTGGCCCATGAAAATACCAGCAAGTGAACATTTTATTCAGTGTGTGGCCTCAGTTATTACAGTGTTGATCTGTGTAAAAGTAGAATTTGAGGCACCACCATTTCATTTTACAGCTCTGCTTATAGAATAGCTCAGTTTGCAGAGAGATTAAGGATTTTATTAGAAACCTCCACTCAATTTCTTTGTTGGTCTATTTTGTTTCAGAATCTCTTTTTGCATGACTATTTCCTCCAGAAGACATCTTATAAATGCCATGGGGAAATAACACTGCTGTATTCAAAACAGTAGAAAAGCTCTTTGGAAAATCCAAAAAGAGCCTCAAAATGAAACAAAACCACTGACACACAAGCTCACACACAGACTGATACAAGCACTGAGGCTTTTAGTTACTTTTCTGTTACTCATGTCACTCTTAGGTTCCCAGAATGAACATTTAGTGCAAGACACTCTTCCCAAAAGTGTCTAAACCATGTTTATTCACCAGCTTTTCTTTTAGTCTAGCACTTAACTGACTTCAGTTTGAGGAGAGCTTACCAAACCCTTGAAAAACATCTCTTCTGCCCACAAGAACCCCCTTTTTGCCAAACTATGGATTTCCTGCTGTCCAGAGCAGTGTGTCTCCCTGAATCACAACCCTCTCATGCTGGAGGGGAGGAAGCAGAACATTTTTGATTTCTGGGAAACTCTCTGCCTGCAGGTTGGATTTGCTGGAAGGTGCTGAAGGTAACATGAAGTTTGGGTTTATAAAAAGTGGCAGGCAGGGGAATTGGTGGTGGATAGAACATACAATCTGTGATGCCCCCCAAGGAAGGGAGGAACTGGAGAAGCTGTGCATGAAGTCCATCTCAAAAGTACAAAGAGACAGAGCCTGGATTGTTATCCCTTGACTCTGTCTGATGTTCAGGCACACACTCACATGCACATAAAAAGCCTGGTGGCTTTTTAATTACTCACAACTCCTGCCAGTGCTGCCAGAAGCCCACCCTGACTTCCTGCAGCTCTTCTGCAGCAGCAGCATTCCTGACCCAGCAGTGGATGCAAATTGTTCAGCAAAAGATTTGACAGGGTTTTTCTTAAGGAGGTAAATGCCTTCTTAAGTTTATCTGCACAAATCCTGGAGTTCCAGATCGCTGCTATTCCTGCTGTAAATGTGGTTTTAGCAGTGGATTAAGTCTCTCAGAGATAGATTATGTTCTGCACACAGTCATCCAAAGGCTACGAGAATTTGTGTGGAATCGCCTTGAGCTAGGTTGGGATGTATATTTTGGCACAGAGACACTCAGGAGGAACATGAAAAGCACATGTGCCAGAGCTGCTGATGCTTTAAAGCTCCAGCACTGAGCAGGACAATAATGCTATTAAAAATATGTATTTTCTGTAATCCTTAAATCCCTTCCTAAGCGAGGAGCTCCAAGTGAGGTAGCTATTCTTGGCACTACAGTGATAATGCTGAGTAGTCTAATATTGCCTAAAATGAAGGTTGGATGAAAAGCCTGAACAAACTGAGAGCCTGAGAAATGCTGATCCAGGAAAATGTGCAGACTCACATTTTACTGTGTGTTTCAAACGACCTTCATCACTTCTAAGAGCAGGAGAGGCAATTCTGCTGTGCTTTGCTGCCCATTGTATTGCAGAGACAAGTGTCATCCCCACAATAATATAATTATTGATTACATTTGTAAAGAAACCCTTAGGTCTGTGTTGGACTGTGTACTCCACAAAGCTGTAATTAGAAAGGGCTCCTTTGGCTGGCAATTAATGCTCTGACAAATGGAAAAGAGAGGGAGGAAAGCAGTCCCTTATCATCCCTGTGCAGGGAGCACCTGACACCAGGAAGGTGCCTCCAATGCTCCAGTTGTATATGTTTGACCAGCCACCACCAAATTTCTTCCTTATCAGATCTTTTATGTGCCTCCTCAAATTTAACATTCCTTTTTTTTTAAATTTTATTTATTTCTTTTTTTCCCCCCCAATCGACTGGTGATGCAACAGCGTTTTTATCTGGGGTTTTGTTCCTGAAATAAAAACAGCATTTCCTGAGTTTTAAATGGAATAGTCAATGAACCTGGAGCTCCTTGCCACAGAAATGGAAATGCCAGTGTGAGCAGAAGATAAGGTCCATGTGTGAGTCCTCTGTGTGAGTCCACAGCAAATGTTTCCTCTGGCACCCACGTTACTCATGCACTGCTCACCCCAGAGCTGGAGGTGTTGGTGACACAACAATGCAGGAAAGATAATCTTATCAAAAAATGACAGTGGAATTTATTTCAAATGGCAGAGACAGCTCAGCAGTAACATTTAACCCTGACATGATGAAAGTGCTGCAGTAATTAGTAACAACTCTCACCCAGGCCTGTGCTTTGTCCTGATAGGATGGTCACGTTCTCTGGACTGCCCTCAGTCAGGCTTTCTAGAACTGAAAATAAGAATATTGGATTTGGGATTGCATCATGCTCTCTCTCAAGTATTGTTGTGTTATGAACGTGAGAGCATCTTTTATTTCCTTATTTAAATTTCTTAACTCTGTGTGTACCTGAAGCTTGTTTTCAGGGTGAACAGAAGTTCTGGATTTAAAATGTGTTATTGACTGGACTTGAATGGTGGCTGGAGGTCCTTACTAATGGAATATTTATTAGTCACAGTTCTTTCACTCATTTATAAATGGCATTTTTGTGCAAAAACTTCTGTGCACTGACTGAAGCAAAAAGGCACATGGGCTCAGGCAGATAATGACAGTCACTGCAGAAATTGAGTAAAATCCTGGGATGAAAAGTTTCACGTTGTTTTGATGAATTAAGGAGGTGCTGACAACATTTTAATTTGCCTTCAGCAAAAATTAAAATGCTGAGTTCTGCTCACAGAAATTAGGTAGTCCTTCAGCTTCCCACACACATGTCCATAAACATAATTCTTCTTTATCCTGGTTTCAGTCCTGCCAGATACTGAGCAGTCTGCACTGGCCTTTTTTCATGGCTTTAAATTGTGTGTTTAGCAACTGGAAGTTGGTTTAGGTTCATATTTATAAATCTTTGCTTTGTGCTGAGACAGAAAGAATCTGAATGAATTCTTCACCATTTGGAAAATGTGTTTGAAATGTGCTTTATACACTGCCAGAGTTTGGTTTAAATGTTCAAGACAACACAGAAGGCTGGGTTTGGGGAGGAGGCTCAGAGCCCTGTTTTGTCCCTTTTTAAATAAGAGCATTTGTGGTGGTCAGAAATGAATGCAAAAGGAGTTTTGTGGTTTGTTTTTTGATTGAACATTTAAAAGAGTTATGTGGTAGCACCCCTAGAACTGATGCAATTGCAGTCCTGGGCTAGCAAGCCAATGCTAGAAGGAATTCTTAATATTTTGGGGAAACATTTTGGTCTCCCTGGAAAGAAACACGAATATATTGACCCTTTCAATGAAATATATCAATTTTCACGATTTTTTGGGGGTGGGAAAACTTTTCCTCTGGTTATAATTTCCAGGCAGAAGTATAGATCCAGCAGGAGTAGGAAAAGGATTTATACCTGGATGGGGAGGAGAAGGTTCAGGTGCCTGAGCCATTAGAACAAGGATTGCACCAGAGGGGTTTAAACACAGCACCAGCCTCCTTCAGGACAGATTTCACCCAGCCCCTTTTCCTGCTGCATCCCTCTGCTTTGTAAAGTGAGTAAAACACTTCACTGGGCCAGCAGGGACGAGGCTGGCTCAGAAACCTGGGGGGAAAATCATCAAAATAAACAGAGCAGAGAGCTGAAAACACATCAGTGCTTTTCATTACCTGGCTGCCAAGGCAGAGTTTCCCCTCGGTTCAGGACATGTGTGAGGTGGAACAGCTCAGAGAAGGGACTGGCTGAAGGCCACTCCTTTTATAAAATCCTAAATTCTTTGTAAAATTTTTTTGTAAAAGCCTAATTCAGGACAGATTTGTGAACCTACCTCTTCCATCTCACAAGCAGAGTCCAGTGCTGGTCCCAGAGCACACTCTAATAGAATGTCTCCAGCTTTTTGCAGGATAAATAAGAGATATAACTAAATAAGTTTTGTCTTCTGATCCCACTGCACAGCCAAATGAAAATATAAACCACTTTTTCCACAAACTAAGCTTCTTATTTTTTAGCACTATTTAAATTTCCTTTTAAATGAATTGTGCCCTGGAAATCCCTGGAAACACTGGAAAAGTGCTGTGGGTGGAGAAGATGCAGCCATCAACCTGCAGCTCTGCCAGGTTTGTTTTTGTTCTGCTTCCTGGGTTCTGTGAGCATCAATGATCTTTGAGAGAATTTGGCTGTTCTTTCTACCAAAGCAGGACAAAAGGTTGGTACACAGGGGGCCACTCCAACTTTGTGTCTTCCATGGATTTCCCTGGCTTAAATTCTAGTTGACTCCCTAAGCTACTTTTCCATTTAATTTGAGCAATTGGCTCATCACAGAGGAGCCTGAAGATCTGGGATCTCAGATTTAACCTCTTCCCAAAAAAAACTCACCAAGCCTGGGAGCAATTGGAGGTGTGACAAGCTGCTCAGGATAATAAGTCCTCATCGAGAATTTAATATATATTGGTTTGAAAAAGGAGCTCAGTGTCTCTATCCCTGCTTCCCAGACTCCTCAGTGTGGTTTGGGAAAAGCTCCTCAGCCATCCAAGTCACGTCTGGCTCCCAGCCGAGCCTTGTGTGCACATTGCCTTGCTTTATATCACTTTCTTTTATGAGGCTGCAAAAGCATTTTGCTCTTTAAACAACTTCCCAAAGCTTTTTATCTATCTAGAAAATCAGATTAAAAGGCACTCTTTGGTGTGAGGCAGCTAATTTGTGTTACACGTATCTGGGTATAGCGGTGGGAAATGCATTTAGGAATTAACAGCGGTTTTCTCTCTTTCCAGAAAAATGTGTGTGTTAGAGACTTGAATGAAAGGTCCTAACTGTACAGACTGAACAAGAAATACATAAAATCCTTAAACTTTTACTTCTTTTGAGTGATTTTTAGCTAAAAATTGTTGATTTCTCTAAAGTGTCCCCTTCAGCAAGCAAAATTCCTCCCAGGGTAAAGCACTCGAGACATCATCTATCAAAAGCTATTTTTTTACCAGATTGGCGTAGTGGCTATTTTTTGCCAAATAAATAATGTTCACACTGAAATAGTTTGACAACAGAGCACTGAGAATAAATAATGTCTCAGTGGAAGTATTCCACAGAGACCCCTGCATGGATCTTGAAGTTTATTGTGGTTATATTCTCGTCTGAATTGAGTGTGTAAGTTTTGTCATCTTGGCAGAGCTGTTGACACTCTGATCTCTCCATTACATGGAAGACAGAAATAAGAAATCCATGAGAGCCAGTGAGAGCCTTAAGTGGCCGTACTCTGGGGGTTTTTTAATTTTTATTTTTCAATATTGGGTTTAATTTCCTGCTGTTTGGTGTTGGGAACTGGCCAGAGAACTGCTCTGACTAATGCTGACTGTTGCAGGGGACTGCTAAGGGTCATCAGAGCACAGCCTTCATCAGTGTCCCCATCATCCTCACTGATTATTAACCTCTTTTAAGGCTGCAATGGGACAGCTCTGCTTCCTAATCCTTGAAGCAGATTTTTGGAAGTAAAATGTCTTAATTTTCATTTTACAATCATAAAATTTACTCTTTTTTCCTCTGCTGTTTCTTGCTTCTTAATTTAAACTGTGCTTAGACCATAAAACTCTTTCTCATTTCATGGAAAAGCAAATCCACTTCTTTTAGCTACTGCTAAAAGAATGAAAAAAACCCCACAAATTAATGTGTTTGAATTGGCCAGCACAGGGTCTGACCTCAGTAAATTTACTCTAGATTTAGGTTTAACTTGATTAAATTCTACATCAAAGTGGGCCTAAAGTCCTGTTTCTTTGAACTAAAATTTTCACTCTTTCCCAGAATCCCTATGCATCATTTCAAACACTGCAAAAGCTGCTGTGTAGGCACCAGACAGAGGAAATTAAGTTTTTTTTGTCTTTGTCATGCAAGGCACAGAGTGATTCTCTGCTTTTGTACCAAGTTCCCTCGTGCTCCTGGTGCTGGGAGTAATTTCCATGCTCTGATGCTCGTGCCAGGGTACTTTTTTTGGCAAGAGCCAGCTGGGGCACTTTGGGTGTGAAGAGCAAGTTCAGTGCTCAAAATAATTCCCAGTTTCTGGTGAGCGTTGTTGGACAGCACTGGATGTGCTAAGGAGCTGGAATCTTTGAAGGGATTTCAAAAGATGACAGAATTTGTAAAGATTTTGTCCTTCCCCTGCTGGGAATTTGTGTTTGCAAATTGCTTTTTTAAATATGAAATGGAAGAGTTTTCCTTAGTTGAAATGACTAATTCTTAAAGGAAATTATCTATAGAACCCAGTGTGATTTATAGCTATGAGAATAATGACAGCTTTCTCTGCCTGGTACAGTTTCTCTGTTAGAGATGATAAAAATAATGTTATCTGGGAAAAACTGGATTATCTGCCAACCCAGTAATGCAGCCTGATAAAGTTGCTTGAGTCAATTTACCAGAGTGTTTTCATAGAGATGTTAATGTAGTCAAGGAGGAAACTTCATGGGAAACAAAGATGAAACTTTGGACTTTAAGTCCCCTCTTAGTGACTACTCAGATGAAAACTGCCTCAATTCCCAGCAGCCTGTGCTCATTCATCTCTTGAGTTTTACTGACAGCATCAGCTTAACTGGCTGTTTTAATTTTACAAGCATCAGCCTTCAATGTAAACTTTATAATTCAGCTTTTTATAACTTTAAGTTAACTAAGAGTGGTACCAAAGCAAGGAAAACATACAGTACAGCATTTTACATTTACTGAATGCTGTCAAGCTACTGTCACCTCTTTCTGGCAATGCACACAATCTCTTTACTATTTTTGTATATATTAAGGGAAGAAGAGAGAGCTATTTTGTTAAGCTTCCCACAGCCAGGCTTGGGCAGGAGAAGCTGTTTAGTGTGAAAGCTGGTGGTGTGTGTGCTGTGTCTTCACTGAATTTCGAGCTCTTGTCACCCTCAGCTGATTTCTTTCTCCTTTTGTCTGAGCTGCACCTTGAAATGGACCCTGCAGGTATAAAAGAATAAAAGAGCTCAGGAATAAAAGAGCTCAGGTTTGTTTAGACTCAACAGCAAAACACAGCAGATTCTTGACAGCAAAATTTTTTTCCTTCAGGTGATGATTACAGAACTAAATTTGATTTCTATTTGTGACTTTGTCCGGTATCTACGTGGAGTTTGTGCTAGAAGTTACCAGAGCACAGTGATACCCACAGGTGTTTTAGCAATGCCTTTCCTCATTAAATCTGCACTTTCCTCAGTGATTCAGAGATACCCTAACCCTTATCAGACCCTAACCCTTATCAAATCCTAACCCCAACCCTTACCAAACCCTAACCCTTAACAAATCCTAACCCAAACCCTTACCAAACCCTAACCCTTAACAAATCCCAACCCTTACCAGACCCTAATCCTTTTTAAATCCTAATCCTAACCCCAACCCTTACCAAACCCTAACCCTTATCAAATCATAACCCTTATCAAATCCTAACCCAAATCCTTAACCAGACCCTAACCCTTATTAAATCCTAATCCTTACCAGATCCTAACCCTTATCAAATCATAACCCTTATCAAATCCCAACCCTTTCCAGACCCTAACCCTTATCAAATCCCAACCCTTTCCAGACCCTAACCCTTATTAAATCCTAACCCTTACCAGACCCTAACCCTTATCAAATCCTAACCCAAATCCTTACCAGACCCTAACCCTTATCAAATCCCAGCCCCAACCCTTACCAGATCCTAACCCTTATCAAATCATAACCCTTATCAAATCCCAACCCTTACCAGACCCTAACCCTTATCAAATCCCAACCCTTACCAGACCCTAACCCTTATCAAATCATAACCCTTATCAAATCCCAACCCTTACCAGACCCTAACCCTTATCAAATCATAACCCTTATCAAATCCCAACCCTTACCAGACCCTAACCCTTATCAAATCATAACCCTTATCAAATCCCAACCCTTACCAGACCCTAACCCTTATCAAATCCCAACCCTTTCCAGACCCTAACCCTTATCCAGTCCTAACCCCAGCCCTGATCAGAGAGCTCCAGGCCTGTGGTGCATTGCTCAGGATGGCCCAGGGAGCCCAGCAGTGCTCAGGGGTTCTGTACATCCCTGGAACATGTTCTGCAGCCAGGCTGATTACTGACACCACGTGAAAAGCCCCAGTTCTGATTCTTCTGCTCCTGAGCACGGACCCTGAGAGCATTGCTGTGTCCTTTAGTCAGAGAATGTGGTTTTGAGGTAAGGTTTTAAGAATGACTTTGTACATCATTAATTTTACCTTCCATATAATAAACTGCGTTCTAGATTAATCCCTAAAGGCCAAATATTATTGCTGTTACATGCATCCAATGTTCTTTTTTATAATTGGAGAGTTTCCTCAAGGAGAAGGCAGCTTTGCAACATTTATATTAGCCTTCCAAAGAAGAAATCTGCCCACTAAGACGACAGGCTTGTGAACTTTTAGCTGTGTTCTTTTTATTTTTTTTTATTTTTTTTTATTATTTCCTTTAATTCCATTGTTCCAGTAGAATGCAGCTGTTTCAGTGAGTGGAAAGTGATGATGTGTCCACAGAACAAGAAATGGTGCTGAAGGTCCCAGCCAGTGTTTTCAGCTAAGGAGGTGGACACAAGCCAGTGGAGGGTTTATGTAACTTCATCTCCTTTTGTACTCAGCACTAATCCCTTTCTTTGTGATGTATGGTATTTTGAATTTTTTTAACATTTCTTTTCATTCCTGATAAAAATTTAAGGATAAGAGAGTATGACTGCCTGGTTTATTTGTCGAATAGTTTATAGAAACCAGAAACAGCAAGCTTTGTCAGTCAGCATGAAATGTTCCAGTTCTGAGAAAAAATAATTGTTTCTTTTTTATTAACAACTAAACAGTTTTCCAGTCCTGCTTTTCAGGAACACCCAAAACTTGTCCTCAACCTCACCAGTGTTTGGGATATACAAAGAAAGTAAGACTGAATCTGGAGCTGATAAATTTCCCTTGTAGTATCCTTACATTTGTGTTTGTAGATTTACCCCACTTCAGCCAAATTCTACTTATGACACTCATTTGTATCCCAGTTAACTCCAAGAATCTTTTTCAGGATTTATGCTAGTTTCCCTGAAGGAATATATTGGTCTGATAATACCACAATCACAATGGGAAAAAAAAAGTAAAAAAAAAATAAACCCACAAAAAAAAAAACCCCAGAAAACAAACAAAAACCCCCCCAAACACCCAAACAACCTGACAAAAACACAAAAAACACAAAAAACCCGGCAAACAAAGAAACAAACCAAACAAAAAAAAACCCAAAACAACCAAAAGAACCCCACTCTAAAACATAACTAGAATATTAAAATTTAATGTCATGACATATGTGGATTTTAAAGGAAAAGTCACATAGAGATCCCTCCCTCTGAGAGCTCAGATTCTTTGAGCTAAGCGCTTATTTTTTGGTTTTAGGATTTTTGTCCAACATGTGGGTAATTTTCTGGCCCATTTGTGAAAATGCAAGGCTTCCCATTACAGATAACCTGGGGTTTTAGAAGCTGTAATTCTGCAAATGCCACGTTTTAATCTGCGTGCCTTTTCCCTGCCAAATCTTTCCTTCACGCCTATGTGGTCTGACTTGATTCCAGAAAAAAAATCAGGATTGTATTACATATCTCTTTTTTCCCCCCAATTTTGGCCAGGATACCACTGCTTTTCTCCTATTTGGGAGTGTAATAATATCATCCACCACCCTAAGGTATCGTGTCATTTGTAATCTTGGAGTATAAATACATATTCCCTCCTTATCTCTCCTAAGGAACTTTTTATAAAGAATTGAACCTCCATGGATACAGAAAGAAATCCCCCCCATCTTTTTAACAAATAGATTTGAGATGGTTTATCTGAAATGCTAGAATCTGCAAAATTCTTGGGTTTATTATGTATTGCAAAATGATTTTATTTAATCATCTCAAATCAAGTGGCATTTGAGCCTTTCCAACTAGTTTAGGAGTTCTGTGCTGTACTCTGTCAACATCAGGAGCCTTCCCTGAGAAAGCTTCTGTCCAATTTTTCTTCAAAGGAATGCTTTTTGGAAGACTTTGTGATTTTATGCTCAGTGTTTTCCAGCAGACAGTCATTGCACAAGTCTCCTGCTTTGATGGTTAGTGATGCAGGGAATGGGGATGTAGCCTTGAGGCTCAGCCACTTCCTGCTCTTCCAGGATCATGTTCTAAAATGCAGCCAGAACTTTCAAATTAGTTTAGTCTAGAAATACTTGAGGAAACTCTCTGCTTGCTAATTTGGAGGAATTTGATATGCAATGGAAGTGCAGAAAACATTTCTGTGCTCGTTTACTGGAACAAGGATGGGCTATAACATAACTTCTATCCAGAATCCAAACATTTCAGCTCCTGCTTTTGCAGGCAAGTCATAAATCTGGCTTGTAATAACCACTCCCAGCTGCTCACAACTCCTTCCTTTGCTTGCAGGGTTTGGTTTTGGGGTTCCTTGTGATTCCATTCACTGTTGGGACAAAAAGTAGGATGGATTCAGCTGGAATAAGAATTTACTTAACGTGCAAATGCACATGGTTAGGTCTACGATGATCTTTAGGGGTATGAAAGCAGCTGAGTTAACTGAAAATAGTGATTTCATTCTTGGAGAGCACCAATTCTTGGGCTTCTCAAGGAACATTCATTGGTGGAGCGTGTGCCAGGCACAAACTCAACTAGACTGGGAAAATGTTTCATTGGTCATTGTGGAATAGCTTGTATCTGATTCATCCTATTCATCCTTACACATAATTAGGTAATATTCACCTAGATTAAACATATTCTTCAAGTTTTTAGCCAAGAATGTGAATTATGCTGCAGCAGCACTTTGTATCTGACAAGGGAGCCAGCGCAATTTGTACAGTAATTTGTAATATTTCCATTTTTTTAGAAAAGCTGTCCTTTTAAAGAATTTTCTGATGACCTCCTAAGAGCTTTTTCAATGGGAATGATCACGCTTTTGTATGACCTGCAATGGTGTTTTATTGTGTTTGAGATGGTATCAAATCACTCATTCTTCTCTCAGAGCTGCCACCAAAATTGGGTTTTGATTGAGGATGAGTTACTGCGAGATAGGGATAAAAGGTCAATTGATATGGTCCTGGAATAATTGAGACAACCTTTCTGAGAGATAAGTAGGCAGTTTTATTTCTTTATTTTACTGATGCAGCAATAAGGCAGCCGGAATAAATGCAGTTGGTGGCCGAAGCAGAATTGCTGGTCAGGGATTTCTTGGTGCTCAACTCACACACATTAAATTGTATCCAGCAGAAGTAGAAACTCTGCAGTCAGCTGAAGCCTCCACTGGATCCCACACTTCCCACTGCTTCCTGCTAATTAAAACCCAGCAAATGCTCACGTTGTGTTTGGTTACACAGATCCTACGAAGCGTTAAAAAAAACTTAAAGCGTATTAACGGCTTCAAATTTAAAACCCATTAGCCACTGCCCTGTTGACCAGCTAAAGAGAATTTCTCAGCACCCCTCTGGGCCAGTGCCACTTCATTCTGCCATGGAAATACAGAAATGTTTGTTGGCTTGGCTAAAAATGTTTGGGAATGCTGGCGGTATCCTTGAGTGAGATAACGAGGGTGGCTGCTCACTAAAGAGGAGCTGCTCCAATTAAAGATATTGCCTCTCTTATTTTAGAATGCAAAGGAGCTTTTTTTTTTTTTTTGTCAAAATACTTGTTTAATCTTATCTTTACTGCCAGAAGATTTTGGGGTTTTTTTTATAGTTTTAATTGGTAGAAGTGTACGTTTGTGTGTGTGTGTTGTCAGAACCAGGATTCTGAAGAAGCCCCTCCAGAGCTGAATCT
The DNA here is from genome assembly GCF_971803275.1 of Cyanistes caeruleus. Lineage (NCBI taxonomy): Eukaryota > Metazoa > Chordata > Aves > Passeriformes > Paridae > Cyanistes > Cyanistes caeruleus. The sequence continues at coordinate 2,066,560 of NC_141706.1, read as the reverse complement.
TGCTATAAATTGATAAATTTATGTATAACTTTTTATATAAAAAGCTTTTTTTTCCTCAAAATGGTAAGGTTTGTAATTCATTGCCTGAATGTTGACCCAATGCTGTGTGAATTGTGGCTCCATCAAATGAAACAGGACCAGGGAGCATTTTGAAGAGAAATTTTGCAATTTCAGAGCATTGCCTGTTTCCAGATAAAACTCAACAGTTTCTGATGAAATTTCTTTGAGATCTGATGAACAGAAGGCTTAAAGTACAATCCATGAAACACATATGCAGTGAGAAAGCTGTTTTGACACGACACCTTTGAGTAAAATCCTTGGAACACCAGCTCCAAATCTGCCTCTCTGGCTTTTGACTTGTACCATTTGAACTTCTCTGTTAACCATCAGTCAATCAAGAAAACAAAAATATCTGCAGTTTGGATTAAATAATGGATTCCCAATCATCTGAAATGATGAATATTTTATTATTTTCAGTTCATGAATATTTACAGGAAGCTCCAGTAATCAGCATCCACAAAAAAGGATGGATATTTGCAGCCATGCTCTGGAAAGTCTGAATTCTCTTTAGCTGGAACTGAATTATTCTCCTGTCTTTATTTTGTGAGCTTTTGGTCTTCAGTTGAGTCTGCATGTTCTGAGGAAATTCACTGGAGTAGTGCTGAGCTAAGCAGAGAGAATGGTGAATATTCCACCCAAAGAAAAGACAAAATGAAAGATGTTGGCTGTGCACATCCTTATCTTTTCCCATTTTTCTCTTTACGTTTCCCTAGATCATAGATGAAGAGGAAACCCAGTTCATGAGCAACTGTCCTGTGGCTGTGACGGAGAGCACACCTCGGAGGAGAACACGAATCCAGGTGTTCTGGACAGCTCCTCCCGCTGGGACAGGCTGTGTGATCCTGAAGTAAGTATTTTATGGCATATTGAAGTAAAATTCAGTTAATAAATCGAATATTTATTGGAACCAATAGAATTCTTAATTCTCTTTTCTCCTTGGACACATTTGACCAAGTTTAGTTCTACCTGCATGGTGAAATGTTAGCAATTTAAAGACTAAATATTAAAAAGGAACTCCAAGACTTCAATAACCATTGAGTCAGCAACCTGAACTTGTAAGCCTTAAGTTTCACATAAAGAAAATAAATAAAAAAAATAATTTTCAAGACCAAAATTGCATCCCTCTGGTGAGTAAAAAAACATGCTGTTAGTTGAGATGGATTTTAGGAGTGTTCTGCAAAGTCATGATTGTTTAAATGGACCTTTATGAGAAAAACAAGATCCATTTGTTTAGAGGGGAATGCTTTCATTTTACACCTAGTGATCATTTACTGATGTTTTACTGTTATTGCACACTCTCAGGTGGAATCATGCTTTTCAAGCAGTAAATAAAGATAACTCTATATATGTTCACTTTGGTTTTAGAGTCACTCATTGGTCTGCAGAACTAAAAAGTGCCAGAGAAATGTTTCTTGTCTCTTAAGACTTTGTTTGCTGTATTTAATTGGACAGATTGGTCAAATATTCATGGACATTTGGGGCTTTTTTTCCTGCTTTGAATCCATGCCTGGGAGAAGCCTTAAAAATTGCTGAGATGTGCCCTGCAGCAGACCAAAGTATTTCAGACAGGCTTTTCAGTGCTGGGGAAAGTGGCTTTAGGCTCTTGAGGAAGGGCTGTCACCAGGGCGGTGCTGAGGGTAGTTCAGACCAATTCAGAAAAATATTTTATTAGAATAGAAATTGGTTTCTGGACAGGCTGTGGAATTGCCACCAGCAAAACTGGCCTGTGGCTGCTTTCCTTTCACCCTGTGCTTCACTTCTCCTCCTGCTGATGGCCAGGAGACAGACAATCTCCTCTTCCACATCTCTGAGGGTTGTTTGGACTCAGCTCTGCCTGTGGAGCAGTCTCAAACCATCCTCAGTGTGATTCTACTGGCTGCTTCTCGGTTTCAGCAGGATCATTTTAAGAATCCCCTGGTTTAATGTGCACTGAAGCAGCCCAAGAACACACTCACAGTCTTCACAGCACACTCAGACAAGTGCACATCAGGCTGCAATAAAACCCAAGTTGTGTTATGTTTGTGGATGGAATTTTTTGAGAGTTCCTTTGGCAATCCAGAAGATTCCTTGGGTGCTGCTGAGCTTTTTATCAGCAAAGCTCCTTGGTCTTCCCCCCAGGACTGACCCCCTCTTAGCTGCACAACCAATATTGCTTGAGGCAATTGCTATTCAAGTAAATCAGTAATAAGGTGATGATGCTTCATATGGCTTTTTTAAAGAGACAAGATTTAAACTTTAATTTATTCAACAACACAAGCTGATGGATTTATTTTATTTTTCATTAATGTCCTAAATAAAATTGCCATTACAAAAAACAAAACAAAACAAAAAAACAACAACAAAAAAAAACCAACAAAAAAAAAGCAAAGCCACTAAGGTCTATATTTTTCTCACTGAAACTGAAACATCTGTGGCTGAAGTTGGTTCAGGGACCTGCTGGAACTTTTCAGAGAAGGAGTGCAGTAAAGTACCACCAACTGCAGGATCTTGATAAGTGTTTCTTCTCTCTCCTCGCTGCTGGTCAGGTCATGCTGGATGTTCCACATTGATTTTTTTTCTGTGAAGTACTCAAATCCTTGCAGCTCTCACAAAATGGAACAGTCAGAACAGCAGTTCTGATGTTCTGCACATGAAAGTATGAAATTGCCACTGCCTCAAAGAGTGTGCAGAGTGAACCACAACCTTCTCAGGCTGCTGGGTGTGCGTCAGTAGTGCCAAAAAACACTGAAGTGCCAATAAAGAGCTGGATTAGCTGACTGCCACCAGCTCTCATAACTCATTTGGGAAAAGAAAAAAGCACCTTGGACGGGCAGGTTCCTCCTTTAGCATTTTTCACCCAGGCTGAGATTAATTGTTAAATGCAGTAAATGATGGCTACATGCAGATAAGTTATATTCAATTTACCATTTAGAGGAGAAAATGCAGCTTTTGTGATTGGCTCTTGAGCTAATGAGTTCTCAGACAACTCATGTGCTCACAGTGCAGTTTCCCTGTTCACAGTGCAGTTTCCCTGTTCACAATGCAGTTTCCATGCTCACATTGCAGTTTCCATGTTCACAGGTTTTTCCATGCTCACATTGCAGTTTCCATGCTCACAGTGCAGTTTTTCCATGTTCACAATGCAGTTTCCATGCTCACATTGCAGTTTCCATGCTCACAGTGCAGTTTTTCCATGTTCACATTGCAGTTTCCATATTCACAGTTCAGTTTTCCATGCTCACATTGCAGTTTCCATGTTCACAATGCAGTTTCCATGCTCACATTGCAGTTTCCATATTCACAGTTCAGTTTTCCATGTTCACATTGCAGTTTCCATGCTCACATTGCAGTTTCCATGTTCTCTTTTCACCCTTTCTTTCCCTATTTTCCTTCCCTTTTTTCTTGGGACCCATCCCACTCCAACGTGTCACACATCAAGATGGGAAGTCCAGGTCATTCCTTCCTATTCTGATAGAAATTTCTGCTTTAAAATTCACCTGTTAGGTTTCTGATCTCCTCAGAATGCATTTGCTTTCTAGGATCTTTGAAAACCCACTGTTAAAACCTCCTTGAGGAAAGTTTATTCTTATTTTTGCAGTGTGCAATTATACAGAAAATAATTACACAGACAATAGAGCAGCGACCGATCCTGGTGGTGTTTGTATCATCACAATGAAGTAGAGAAATTTTCAGGGTTTGGAACCCTGTCTTGGTCAATCTGTTTAAATATTTTGTTGAAGTGGGTGAAAATTGTTTTAAGAAACACCCTTTTTTCTACATATAAAGTTTCATGCTTGGTGTAGCATATTCTGCTTTTCATAAAAAGCAGAACAGTACACATGATTGATTGATTGATTGATTAATTTTAATCTGACAGCTAATATTCAGAGACTGTGCTTAATTCTATAAAAACCCCTCCAGGTAATGGAAATTTATCTTGTTAAACAAGGAAAGTCTAAAGCATGGATTTCAAATAGTGATTTTTCCCATTGACCAAAAAAAAAGGGTAATAAATGTTTATTGAAAGCTTCTTAGCAGTGATGGAAAATCACCTCTTTTAGCTTGCTTTGAGCCCCAGGTTTCTAGATTCAGCTGTTTGTTGTGTTCCCCAAGTCAGTGTCTCAGCTGAGTGTGGAGCTGAGCAGGTCTGAATTGGTGGGAAATACAGAACAAAAAGTTTCCTGCAAATCCTTTGCAATTCTGTTATGAAATACAAGAGCAAAGAAAAATTTTTCAAGTTCTCAGCTTGTCACAAATTAAAATTTCATGGTAGGGAGTATCTTGTTAATATCCAAATTGAGTAAATCTGTCAGCTGGGGTAGATCTCATGAGGAGTGGAGTTCTGTGGGATGGTAATTATCTTCTCCTCCTTTAGCATTTGCTACTTTTCACCCAGGCTGAGATTAATTGTTAAATGCAGTAAATGATGGCTACATGCAGATAAGTTATATTCAATTTACCATTTAGAGGAGAAAATGCAGCTTTTGTGATTGGCTCTTGAGCTAATGAGTTCTCAGACAACTCATGTGACTTGTATGGTAAATGTAGCCAAAGTTCCTGCAGTCAAGTTATTTATTTCTGCTATGCATATCGTGCTTAAACAACCAACAAATTAAAATCTGCTATCTGTAAATACTGCTCATTACCATTAGGACTTGCAGAAATGCAGTGTGTTCATCACAGTGTCTCTGCTGTTTTGTTTCTGCAAATGTGTTCTGAGCCATCTCTAGGGAAATGTTTTGTAGTTCTTGAGGAAAAGTGTGGGGCTTCTTGTTTTCCTGAATATGGAATTATCATCATGATTTTAATTACACTGGCTCTTGCTTGCATATAATCAGAGAGCAGAGGAATTTTAAAGAATTGCAGCCATCTAAATAAAAGCTATGGCATGTTTAGTGTGTATTAGTGTAAGCAAAATATTTTAGATAGTTGTTCTGCTGGAGCAAAGCTGTCCTGTCTATGAGGATAAATTCAGTTCTAAATTCAATTCATGGGCCTTGGGTGAAACATCCAGTTTCCAACCTCCTTGTGGATTCTGACCATCCTCTTCCTCTCGAGCTTTGAAGCTCTGAGGGTGAATGAACTCCAGTTTTTGGATGTTTTCCTTTTGATTTCTTGTGACTTCAAGCATCCTGTTGATGCAGTCACTTGGCCTGTTGCTCTGAGGAATCCCTGAGCGTTTGCTCTGGGCTGAAATCAGCTGTAGAAGAGACTAAAGAACCAAATATCCTAAAACCTCAGGAGTTCATAACCACATCCACATCCTGAAGGTGCCTTGGTGTGCAGCCACATCTCTCCAAACTCATGATGGATATATGAGTTATGGGTCACAGAGCATGTGGCAGCTGGATAACAAATCCCAAAATTCACAGCTTTGTGGATTAATGCGTGCCCAAGAAATTAACACTGTTTATGAGGAATGCCAAAATGAGGTGCTCAGAACAAAAGTGTGTTTCAGACTTAACCTCTCTTGCTAAAATTGTGACTCCCACAAAAGCAATATTGTATAAATTCGCCTCTAACAGAAAGAAGTTCCAGTTTCCAGACTGCTTTACATGGGTGGAAGTCCTGAAACTCTTGCCAGTCATATAAAAACAACGTCTGATGGATGATCACAGAGTTAGAAAAACAATAAAGAACAAAGAATTATGCACAGTTACAGCTGAAAAATGAGTTTGCTGCTTTTAATGCTTGTCCTAAATCCCTCATCAGTATCAATCAGCTGGCACAGGGAAGAGAAGTTGGACATGGTTTGAATTTATTCAGGTTACTTGACTAAGGTGATGATGTTCTCTAAATAGGTTCTTTACTCCTCTCAGACATTTTCACCACTAAAACATTTCCTTTTATTTGTTTGGCTCTACTTACCCCAAAAAACAGAATTTTTCTGGATTTTTTGAGATACTTTTTTGAAGCACAGGAGTACACACTCTCACCCAGCTGCCAATGAGAAATTCACTATAAAATTGTGCCTCTAAATTTTCCAAATGTAAGAACTAAAGACACAGAAACCCTGCTGGTTTGAATCAGGCATGACACCAGTTTTACCTGTTAATTAGAATATTAATAGTGGAGTAATCGAGCACTGTAGTAAAGCATTTAGTGACAGCTTTCCATTGTCAGTAAATATAACAGCCAAGGAAAAAGAGAAATCAACCTGCCCTCCTTGCCTAGCAAGAGCTCTGTTTATGGGACAACAGAAGATACCAGTTTGAATGTTATAAATAACTTTTATTCTTTTTCCTAGTGGAATCAATGAGTCTTCTGCATGCAGAGAAATTTTTATAATTTCTGTAAAATTTCTTTAAAAAAATCAAAATCTTTATCTTCCAGTTAACTCCCAGCATCTTCTAAACTCCATTTTTGTAGGGATAATAGCAGCATAGCTTAATATTCCATAGCTTCAATAGAATATTTTATAGAGACACTTGAGGTATTTCTACACAATTAAGATGTCTCTGTACATCCCAACAGTCCAGAGAACAAATTCAACCTCTGAAAGACAGAAAATGTGCAATTTTCCATCTGAGATCCTTTTGATGTGCCTTCATTTTGCCCCATTCTTCACTTTTAGGGGATGTAAGAGAAACGTGCCCAGCTCTAAATGTCCAGGGGCATAGACTGGAAATGAGCAGATTTGGGTCCATTCCTGTCCTTCAGCACTGGGATATTATCTACAGCTCAACTCATTTTTTAATTTTCTGTTTTCTCAAGAGAAGCCAGAGGCCAGTGACTCTTTATAAACCACTGCAGGATAGAAAAACTTGTATTGCTGTCCTGCTTCCTTAAAAATAAATTAAAATTTTCTTCATCCAGCAATTGATCTGGTTTTTTTTTAAACAAATAGGACAAAAGTTTAAAATGTTCAATGAAACTAACTCAGAACCCTATATTTTATTTCATAGGTGAAACACCTACAGAGAGTTTACTTGTGTTAGGAAGAAAGAGAAACCTGCATTCTTATTATTTATATTTATATTTACATTTACATTTAGTTTTAGTTTTAGTTTTTATTATATTTATATTTATATTTATATTTATATTTATATTTATATTTATATTTATATTTATATTTATATTTATATTTATATTTATATTTATATTTATATTTATATTTACTCTACATTTAGGTGTAAAAACGTAAATATTTTATCTCAATATATGTTAGCAGCCCCCTGGATCCACTGACACATCTACATTTAAACCCAAAAGCCATTCCATCTTCATTTTCTCACAGGTTTAATATTGTTCCTTTCACTTCACAGTGGGAGCATGTGAATTTGGAAAGGGTTATAAAGGGATTTTCTTAGAATTCTGTGTTCTTCTAGATAATCTATTTTATGGTGCAATAATTAAATTAATCCCATAAAATCTAGTTAGGTTCATTCATGTGGTGTTTTGTTTGTAGAGATGCAAAGCAGCTTAATGGTTTTGCTCCTCAAGGATGGGTTTATTCCTTGAGGTGAGCAAAGCAAAAGGAAAACAATGAGAAAAACAGAGTAAAGAAAAGGGTGATGGTCTTTCTCCAGCAGCAGGGAGAATGTTGTCGTGGTTTTGTTATGAAAGATAATATTTTATATTAAAAAAAAAAAAAATTAAAACCTTTTTTACACTCTACCTCAAAAATGCCTACAATAATTTCATATTAAAATAAAAGTAAAAATCAGTGTTATGGTAAATTTTGTGGAAACCTGAAGGCATGTGCAATTATTTCATCGGTCCATATGATTTATTTATTTTTTTTTTCAAAATTGTATTTTTGTAAAAGAAGCTGTTTTGTGAAAAAGGATTGTGGATTGGTGTGCAGTGGGGTAGGAATTCAGGCACTGGGAAAGTTCCACGTGCTTTATGACAAGACACTGACATCAGTCACATTTTGGATCATCTTTGTGTTTTCTCCAGATTTTGTGGGGAAATACTTCAGTAAAAACTAATTAGCCAGGTTAACAGTGGACACAAACACAGAAAACCAGTTGGAATTCACCTGCATCCTGACTTGGCATTTTACAAAACCACATGGGACATTTGAAACTTTCATTTTTTCATTTTTTCATTTATTTTTTTTTTCATATTTTAATTTTATTTTTTTTAATTCTTTCATATTTTCTATATTTTTATATTTTCGTTTTAATTTTTAATTTTTTTATCTTTTCATTTTCTCATTTTTTCATGTTTTCATTTTTCTTTTTTCATTTTTTACATTTTAATTTCTAAATATTTTTATTTTTATTTTTATTTATTATTATTTTTTAATTTTTATATATTTTATATTTTTATTTTTTAATTTCTATTTTTTATTTTTTATTTTTTATTTTTTAAATTTTTTATTTTTAAAATTTTTACATTTTTAAATTTTAAAATTTTTTAATAGTTTCTTCTTTTCATCTTTTCTTTTTTTTTATCTTTTCATATTTTCATTTGTCGTTCATTTTTATCTTTTCATCTTGTAATTTTTTCAATTGAAACTCTCATTTTTATTTCCTAACCTTTATCCACACCGAGTTCCTCGGTCCTTCCAGGTTCTCAACGCTGCCCTAAGGATGATTTTGTGGCCAAACTTGGCACTTCAAAAAAGTCATGAGAAGTAGAAAATGGGGATCAGTGATTTCCAACATTCCTCCTTTCTGATCCCAAACTTGAAGATAAATTAGGAAACCAAAAAAGTGATGTCAGAAGGGACTTTTTTGCATTTTCTGGCTGATATTTTACTGGATAATAATAGGGTGTGGTATGATCAAACTTTCCCTGCACCTGTGTATTTACAAATCTAAATAAATGTAGGAAAGATCAAGAAAATGTTTTTTTCAAGAGTTTTCCTTATTGACAAAATTTGCATCAGAGGAAGATAAATCCTCAATGAATTATTAATTCTATTTACATATCCTAGAGGAAAATGCAAAAAAAAGGATTTAAGACATGTCAGGAGGGAAGTTCTGTGAAGCATCTTACATTGCAATCTTACTCTGTCTGACTTTTTGCTCCCTGCAAGTGGGGAAATAAAACAGCAAACTACGATTTCTTTCTGGCTGAGTCTCTAGGAGAGTCTGCATTTTTATAAATTTCAAATAGTGGGATGGAGGGGAAAAAAAAATCAGCTCTGCAATTTGCTGTTTTTAATGAAAATCATTGTTAATTTAGGAGCCCGACAGCTGGAGGACATTTGCCATTCTGCAACAGCTGTCAGTAGCACTCTGCTTTATTTTGCAAACAGATGTTTAATTTGACTTCAAGGCCATTGTCATTTTGTGGGGGGAAAACAAAGAGAGAAAATAATAATAATAATAATAATAATAATAATAATAATAATAATAATAATAATAATAATAATAATAATAATAATAGTGCTGCAATAATAATGATAGTCATGATTTGATTTCCTTTCAAAACATACAGAGAGTCACTATTGGTGGCATCAGAAGTGGTGTCTTTTTTTTTAGTTAAATGTTTGAAATAGGTTTTTTAATAACTGCCTGAAGTTGTGCATGATAATTCATGTTAAAGAATTGATTTGTCTTGTGTCAGGAGCTAAAGGCTTTATTTTAATGTAATGTGATTCATTTTTAAAATATGGATTTTATTCATGAATCAAAATGTCATACTATTTCTACAGGTCACAGATAAAGAGATTTTGGTCTCTGTATTGAAACCAACACTGCCCAAATAAGTTTTTCTTGCTGTAGTGACGTGTTCTCATTGCACATCAGTGGATGTGAAGGGCAAATTGGTACAGCAGTGATGAAAGGAGGTAATTAAAAAGATAAGTAGTGTAATGCAGATAATTTTTAGTTTTAGTAACAAATCATTTTGTTCAGTTTATGCCTAGTGATTGAGGCTTTAAAAAAACTGCTGTTATAAGATTTTGGCAAGATCCTCCGTTATCCAAAACTCCAGATGAAAGAATGAAGATGAGCAGTGAATATTCTCAATCCTACATCACATTGGCAATCCCTGGATGGTACAAAGTCTAAGTTAGCCATAAATGTGGCTCTGTTAGTGTCCAGGAACACATAATCATGGAATTATTATATGAAGGTGATTTATTAAAGAGCTCTGGGTGTCAGGGGTACACAAACCCAAATCTGATCCAATTTGGTCTTGATCTGAAGATATTTTATACTCTATCATTATACAACTTACATATTAATTATTAAACTTACATTGTTCTATTGTATACATTGTTTTTACCCAAGCATGGATTTCTCGTGATCCCCCTCAACCCCCCCAACATTGTTCCTCATGATTCTTTAAACAATAATTATATCTAATCACATCTAACAGTTATATAATTTATCATATACTGACTCCACAGGTGCAGTTTCACATGATCTTAGCAAGCACAAGGCCTAACATTTCCCAGGGCCTACTTTTAACACTTTCCCCAGGGCTTGCCAAGCCTAACTTTCTTCCTAACTCCCCAAATTTTCTATGATTTTAAAACCTTTTTACTATCAGCACAGCTGGCCACTCGCTTCCCCATAGCACAAAAATCAGTATTTCATGACTGTGTTCTGCAAACAAAACCCCAAAGTGTGGCCTGTAACATCAGGAAGGGTCTCAGAACCTGAACGCTGTATTTATCTTCATTCTTCGCTTCATGTGCAGCACCACAAAATCAATTCTGATTTGTTTCCTTACAGGAGCAGCTATTTATATTATTGCAGTTCTTTAGAAATTCTGAAAGGCAGAAAAGGCACCCAGAAAAGGAATTGTTCTTTGTGTGAACCGGCCGTGGAATTGATTGTTGTCGTCTTTCTCGTTACCTGGCTTGACAATTTTAAGGCTATTGTGAAAGGATTGAAACACTAAATTCAACCAGTAATTGGGTGGGCCATTCCTTTCTGTTCCTTGCAGTAATTAGGTGCCCACTTTTTCCATCTTTTCTACATCATTAGACATGCATTAAGTATCTCTGCTATCTGAACAGCAGCAGCCTGAACGCTTTTTGCCCTGCTTTCCCCAAGAAATGGATTTGTTGCTCCATCAGTTCACTGCTCCAGCAGAATGTAGTTTGAAGTCTTGCAATGCGCCAGAAAACACATTTGATTTTTTTATTTTTTATTTTTTTAATGGTTTCTGGGTTTGATTTGCTGCAGAAAGGGCTGGGTTAAAGGCCTGTGTCTGTGGGGGGGACTCAGCTCTGCTCGTTACAGGGATAATGAGCTTGATGCTCTCTCACTGCTGGGTGTGCAGTGTGATAACCCCAATTTGAACCAACTCATTCAAGTCTTACAGATTACCTGTCACATGGGTTCTTGCCATAGATTTCTCTGAAAATGGAATAGTTACTAGTTTTATATACAGAGAAATAAATTTGTGCTCTCTCACCCTGGCAGTGGTGGCTGAAGTAGATGTCTCCTATAAAAAACATGTTCCACGTGCACATTGAGGCACCACCATCTCATGATTGCTCATAAAGAAGTTTTCTTGCTCATCAGGTTTAATTTAGACATCTAAAAATTAGTGAAAGGCATTTATCTAATTTCTCTGAATTCATTATGGCCAAAACATTGTCTTCAGTATGGCAAAGAAACACAAATACTTATCATTTTTCCTGCTTTTATGATAGTAATCTGTATTTCTGCCACACAGTTCTACTCACAAAATGCTAAATATGTTCAGGCAAGTAAGTAAAATAAAGTAAAATAAAGCTGAACTGAAGAGGAGGTAAATTTAACAGGAACTTGGATATGTGTTGTCTGCATTGTCTTTTTCAGTAGGCAACTTGGCTCAGTGAGAATAAAGTTCCAAGTGCTGTCCTTATAATTTCCTGGTTTTCTAGTGGCCACTCACACCTCATAAGAAATTCAGGCTGCAATTCCCTTCTGATTAAGTGAAAGTGAAGTTGGTAATTGATTTCAGGAGAAGGTCAGTCAAGTGTCACTGCAGTGTCAGCCGACAGGAGCACAAGTCTGTGGGGCACGTCGAGGTTTTCAAAACATCCTCCCCACCAGTGTGCCTGGTAATTTTTTATTTTTACTTCTCAAAACATGCAGGTTTTCCCTGTCTCTTTTTCAGTTTGAATGTTTGGGGAGGAACAAATGGCTCCCCACTATAATAATCAAAGTCACATAGTTATATTTTATTTCTAGAAGATCAGGAAATTCGTTTTCCTTCTTGCTTCGGTTTCAAAGCCAACATTTGGAAATGTTTGGATGGCACTGCTTGGTTGTCAAATCAAGTTTGACAAATCCTCAAAGCCAGGATGGATTCACCTGTGTCCCATCCAGGTCCCTGAGGGATCACCCTGGCTCTTCTCCAAGTCTGGACAATGGAAAGCTCTATTCCCTCCTGTATCTCTAATCACACTTGCTGTATCTCAATTATCCACATTAAAACATCTCCCTCTTGGAGCTCCTAATGAAGTTAAGAATCTCATTAAGTGCACTTTTGTTCCAAATAAAACGTGGAAGGGCTGAATTCCAGTTCCTAGTCCATGCCCAGCTTCTCAATATAAAGGGTGATTTATCATTCTAATCCCCGTCATTACTGCTTGCTACTGTTCACAATGCTCCTTTAATAGCTTTATTCATGTGCTCTCCTTGTCCTGATGATTGAGGGAGATACAGACTCTGGATCTTTGGCTTAATCCCTGCTCCTCTAAGCAGGGTTGTAATCTCTTCCTCTGTGAAATGCTGACCTTTATCCGGATCAAGGAGACTTTGGGAACCCCACCGAGGCAAAAAGCTCCTTCAGACTGTAGGGTTTCTTTCCTCTCCCTGCTGCTGTGTGTTGTTGTGCAGAAAATGCTTAAAATCACCTTGAAAAGGAGTCACAATCTTGCAAGGAGTTTCATTACCCCTGAGTGATTTGGGAGGGGGGTTAATGTTTATAATTTTAAGTTAATCACACCCCCAGCGTGGCAATCCACTGCTGCAGCAGAGATATGCCTGGACTTGGTTCTCACCCTTCCCGTGTGTGTCTTGGGCAAGTTTTGATCCATTTTCTAATCTGTACCCTTCAACACTGCTATTTCTTTATCCCTGAGAGCATTTTTCTGATTTTCACGAGTTTAGCAATGCTTGCTCCACCGTTTGCTCGCCCTGCTGTTGCCCAAGCGCAGTCAGTGCCGCTGGTGCTGGCAGCAGGCACCAGAAAGTTGTGTGATTTTGGCATTTTTAGGCCTGAAGTGGGAAGACCAAAGGACCTGATGTGTCTCATTAGGGACTTTTAGATTTGGGTTCTTTTTCCCTTTGAACTGAAGATTGATGAGAGGGAGGCAGTTTTCTCTTGTTCGGTCTCAGTTGTTTATTCTTCTCTTATCAGCATTACAAGGTACAAGGAGCTGAGTGCACTATGATAGAAAAGGGTAAAATGGATAACAAAGATCCTCTTCAAGGTCTTTTATATGTCCATTTACCCAGCTAACAGATGCCAACTCAATTATTTTTCTTGGTGACCCAATGACCCAACACCTGAGTGCTGCACTGTGGCATTTTCTATCCAATCACTCATTGCTACCCAAAAACCTCCAGGAGAAGAAGATGAAGAAGAAAGAAGAAGGACAAGAGACAACACCCTAAATCCTCCACCTTGTCTTCTGTTCTCTAAACTACCTTAAACTCTAAACCTCAACCCATTCACCCAGTGACTCAAGAAACTTTCTAATCTACACACTTACACTTTTCCTATCTAACTCTAACATTTGTTCTCGTGTATCACCATGAAAACACGCCCATGAATTTCATATTACATGAAATTCAGTGTTTCTTTGAATCCTAGAACTAAGTATTAGGAACAAGGGCACACACTCTGTATCTCAGACTCCAAAAGTGATGTACAGGTACATTGCACTCTCCAAAAACCCGTGGAGAGAAGGCTGCCAACAATATTTGCTACAAATGCCTGCTGTGAGCGATTTTGGCAAGCAGAAGGATTGTCTGAGCTGGAAACTCTGCTCTAACTCTGCTCTTAGCCACAGGCAGGTGTTAAACAATGGGGAGGCAGAGAAGCTTGCTGAAACCAGCCCTAACAATGCAGAATTTCATGGATTAATTCCATCTTCCTTTGATAATTGCTGCATGAGCAGGGTGGTCTTACAGCTATTTCTTAAGTACAATTTGAATTTTCCCTTCTTCCCAAAATTCCGCCCCTTGAGAATGAGGGGAGTGGAAAAATTGCCAATAACAAGGCTGGTATTGGTCCTTTATTTCCTTTTTTTTCTCTGCTCTCCTGCCCTTCAGCATCCACACCCAGCCTCCCCTGGCATGATGTGGCTGAATGCTCAGCAGCCTCTGCAGTCCCATTCATTCATGATGCTCAAATTAAAAAGAAAAGTTTTAGTGCTCTGCTCTTGCTGTGGAGTTTCTCTGAATTGCATTTTCTGACAGCACATGTGAAATGTTTTAAAAATCAACCTGAAGAAGGATGCTCTGATGTGTGTGTGTGTTTGCACACAAAGATTTTAGAAGTGAGAATGTTTTATTGTTTTTGGTGGGATTAATCCACAGGAGGAAAGGTTCTCGTCCTGTGCAGGGGTGTAAATGTGGAATTATGGCAACACTGGTAAAATTCATGTTAATATTGCTGTGTTTTATCCAACATCAAACACCAAATCTGTGTCTCAGCTGCACTGAAGAACTGACAATTCTCCTCTGATGGCTCCAGCTCCACTCCTTAACCTCAAGAGCTAAAGACACTGCATCCAAAACTTCCTGGGGGAAATACATTCAGAACTGGAAGGTCTTTTTGAAGAGGCAGCATTAAGCATTTTAATATTAAATTAAGTTATCTCTGGGTGTTAATTTGTTCCATTAATTGTGGAGTTCACCTTCAGGCTCCTGTCAAATGAAGTGAAGACTTTTTTAGGATTTGGAGACATCAAATACTTTATTCCAGTCTAGATTCCTGCTGCTGACTATCCACTAATCAGTATTTGCTGAATGGATTGACTTTGTTAGGATGTTGCTTTTGACAAATAATTTTTTTTTTTCTGTACAAACAAATAATTTACTCATTTAAACATAATTTCAATATATTGTTAGTTAACAAGAATTTAAAAAAAATAGTAGAGGAATGACAGCTCTGTTATTTTTTTCTTTTATCTTCAAATTCTTTTACTTCATCCCTTATAAATATTAAACATTTAGAGCAATTTTTCTAAAGTTTTGGGATTTTTTTTCTGGTGTCATTAACTGGGTGCTCATGGTCATGCTTAGATTTTAATTCTTTTGGGTTTGTTTTTTATTTTTAATATATAAAAAAACTTGGTAGTTCTTTTTTTACTGTACCAACCTGCAGTGTGAGAAGGTGATTCAAGTGGGGAGGGGAATATGGGGAGAATATAAAGATTAAAAGCAATGCTGTAAATGGGAAAATATGCTTTTACCATGGGCTGTGCAATAATGGCAAAATAATAATAATAATAATAATAATAATAATAATAATAATAATAAAAAAAAATATATAACATGTGATACATGATATATGATATATGATATATAATATATAACATATAACATATAATATACAATATATAACATATATAACATATATAACATATAACATAACATATAACATTAACATATAACATATAACATATAACATATAACATATATAACATATAACATATAATATATAATATATAATATATAATATATAATATATAATATATAATATATAATAGAACAACAACAACAATAATAATAATAATATAAAAATAATAAAAATAATAAAAATAATAAAAAATAATAAAAAATAATAAGAGTGACCTCAGGTCAAGTAGGGAACCTGGGGACAGGTGCAGGAACATATTTGAAGGTTTGAGCTGTGGCTTTTGCCTGTGTAGTTTGGTTTTCTTCCCCATCCTGCCATGCCAGATAAAACAGGCTGGCCAAAGGGGCATGGTTGGAACAGCAAATTAATTATTTAAGTTCCCTGAGCAGGTGGGTGAGTGTTATACAGAGACCTTAATCAGAAATAAATTGCAGCTTGATAAGGGTTATTTGATTTTGCTTTAATTTTCATTTTGTTTTTAGGATTTGTTAGCACACAAGTTAGCTCAGCTATCAGGAAATTGGACTTTGGGCTCACTAGCTGAAATAAAACCCCTGGAATCCCCCCTTTGGCAGATTGTTTCCATCTACTCTACAAAAACACTGCTTAGAACAAGGAGATAAATCCTCCCTCCAAACACCCAGTCCTACCCAACCTGCTCTGACTTTCCTTTGCAGTGTGATTTATAATGCTTAGCTCTGAAATTCAAAGAGATTGCTGCAAAAAGTGGGGACTATCCAAATCCCTGGTAAAGATACAGCCCATGAACAGCAATGGGCTTTAAGTGATGTTGCTTTTTTTTTAGTTTCTTTGCTTTTTTTTGTTTTTTTTTTACAAGTAACAGGTGTAGCGCTCCTGTCAGAAATTATCGTGTCAGCACAACTTTTTATCCTGAAGATTCTCATTTAATATTTATGTCCTGTGGCCATTCAAGCAAAGAACAGAGAGATTTTTCTGAGGAAAAATACAAGATAGCAGCGTGTGATACAGCTGTGCTTTCCCCCAGGGCTTTTTGTTGTATCATATTCATATATTGAATATGATGGTCAAATTAGGAATAAAAGTTTTAGTGCTCTGCTCTTGCTGTGGAGTTTCTCTGAATTGCATTTTCTGACAGCACGTGTGAAATGTTTTAAAAATCAACCTGAAGAAGGATGCTCTGCTGTGTGTGTGTGTTTGCACACAAAGATTTTAGAAGTGAGAATGTTTTATTGTTTTTGGTGGGATTAATCCACAGGAGGAAAGGTTCTCATCCTATGCAGGGGTGTAAATGTGGAATTATGGCAAAACTGGTAAAATTCATGTTAATATTGCTGTGTTTTATCCAACATCAAACACCAAGTGTGGCTGGTTTGTTTAAGCTTTGTTAACAACACACTTAAAAGCAAACTGATGAGCAAACAACACAAAATGGCAATGAAAGATGCTTTTTTAAGGCATAAAAATATAATCATTTTTTTATGCATTAAGAAAGAAGCAGTTTGCTCCAAATTTTTTGTCCTAGCTGAAAATTACTTTGTAGAATTTGGTTGTCAAATATACCATTAATATACAAATAAATGTAAATATACAAATATACAGTGTATGAATTGTTGGACATCGATTGGCTAAAGGGTTGTATAGGCCTCCAGAGGAATTTTGATTTCTTTTTAATAAAAGTCTCTTAAATATTAGAAAAAGAAGTAATTTTTTGCTGGGAGTTTGTGCTTTCCCTGACCTTGTAAGTGCTTGTCAAAAACAGAGTTGTTTTTTTTATTTAAGACAACATAGAAGGAAATAAAATGAGAATATCCTAAATAATACATTCAAATGACAAAACCCTGTAGCATCAACAAAATTACAGCAGATGTAAATTCATGGTTTTCACATCCTTTTCTAGTGTTAAAATAAATGGTATATTTAGAAATTCCTTCTCTCCAAAAAACAAAACCAACAAACCCAAAAAAGAAAACAAAATTAACATGCTGTTAATTGTTCTCAGCAGCTTTCTGGGGGTGGGGAGAACAACTTATCATACTGTAATTAAATCAGTGAGGCATGGAATAATTAAAGAAAATAATTTTGATAGCTAGAAGGGCAAGACAAGGTTATCTCACAGGTAATGCAGAGCAGGAAAAATGTCTTATCTGCAACTCAGTAGATTATTATTATTTCTCAACATCCAAGTAAAACTTGGAGTATCTTCAGCAGTTCTGACAAAACCTGTTTTATTCAAATGTAACTCTAATATTGTGCTTAATGGTTTTGATGTAAGCTTAAAAAATGTCATAGGAACAATTCTTACAAATCCTCTTCCTTACTTTTGTCACATCACTACACCCACAGAGGTAATTTAAAATAAAGAGTATTTCTTTTCATGCTAGGATTTGACTAAAGGAGTGAGGGAAACAATCTAAAGCTGTTTCTATGGAAAAAAAAAAAAGAAAAGAAAAGGAAAAAAGAAAGAACCCCAAACTGACTCTTTCTGGTTATGAACTGGAGCATTCCCAAGGCTGGCCTGAATTTTTTTATGGTTTATGACATTTCCTGTTTCTTAATATCCCAAATGCAATTTTTGTGTGTTTGGCAGAGCTTTTTCCCAGCAGGGTGGTGCAGTTGTTGTGGAGCTGGGCTGCAGTTTCATTCCCATGAATGGAATTCTTCCTCCTTCCCTGGAATTCTTTCCAGGCAGATTTTCCCCTCTGCCCTCAGGTGTCTCCTGTCCAAACCCAGCCAGGACAGGCACGTTCCAAAGTGGTGCTGCCAAAGCAAATATGACACAAGTAACCAGATATTCAGATATTCTTTCCTTTTCATGTGACAACTGAAAAAAACCAGAAATAATGGCACTTTTTGGACAATCCATTTGGTTGGTTTTCCTTCTTAGAGCAGGTGCTGTCAGGTGTGGGAATGCCTGTGCCTTACGGTCTTGCTCCTTAGTTTGGTGATGGAAAAGCTTTAGCACAAATCCAGAAGCCTTGCCTTGAAGAAAATGGGAAACAAACAGGGTTTTCTTGAGTCAAATTTAATTCCTTTTGCCTTTACCCATCATTTTCTGATAGTCAGAGAGGAAAATGTCAGCAAGAATAACAAGAAATTGAAGATCCATTTATATACATTAATATGGGAGGGAAAGCAATTGGATTGCTCCTTTCCCATGAAGTTCAGACTGCACTGGACCTTTGAAGTGGTGGGAGGATTTATGTAAATTAAACAGATGTGTACCTTGTGTAAACTCTTAACAGCTTTCTTGCTTCTCTCTAGAAGTTTGCCATTCCATTTTTAGCTGTTTTTTTGTAAGCCTCGAAGCCAAAAGAAAGAATCCTTAGTCCAGAGGTCAGAACTTCTATAGAGTAATAAAAATAATGTCCAAAAATGAATCAAATAAGGGAAGAAAAGTAGCTATAAAAGCTAGAAAATGCACTGAGCAGATGTTTTTGTCTGTGTTCAGTCTAGAAGCTGATTATTAAAACAGTTAATATTTTAAAATGATTTATGATTGAGTGTTTGCAGAGCTCTGTGCCTGCTTTTGATATTTATGCACCATCTAATGTGCCCATCCTGGTGCATTTGGAATCAGTACAAAACCTCCCATTTAAATTGTTGGCTCACCATATAGTTTCAAACACAGCTGAAGAGACAATGACTCAGAAAGCTGTGAAGCTTTTGTTATTAGAAAAGGGAACTGTTCCCTTGACATTTTACAGTGACAAGCTAACTGCAGCAAAAAGAATAATACAAGTGCACTTCAGGCTTCAAACCATCTTTCTCTATTTTCTTTTTCTTTTTTTTCTAAAAGAACTGGTGGCTGCTTCTCAAATACCCTTAATGCCTTTGTTATCTGCAGAACTGAGATCTTCATCCAACAGCTGATTTTGGGTTTGTTTGGATTGAGATGACAGAGTAATTTAGATTGGGAGGGACCTCTGGAAGTCATCCAGTCCATTCTCCTGCTCGAAGCAGGTGTTGAACATCAGTTTGGTTGTTCCCTCAGCTTGCCAAGGCATGGATCTGATCAAGTTTTGGATATTTCCAGAGATGGATGTTGCACAAACTGTCCAGGCAGCCCATTCCAGGGTTAGATCTCTTTGATTCTCCTCACTGTGAGAGAGGTTTCTCTTGTATCTGCATGGCTTTGCTTTCTTTCTGTCTCCTCGTGGTGTAGCATCCAAAAAGTCTTTAAATTTGGCTTTGGCTTTCAGTTTGAAGGCTGAAAACATTAAGGAGCTGCCACTATCACAGATTGGCCATTGGGCTCTTTTTCTTCCTAGCAGTAGCTCTGCTGGTTATGTTTGTTAAATTTCTTTTCCCTTTTATTTCTTGTTAGAAACCCTGGAAAAGATTTCTCAGAAAAGATTAAGAGTTTTTTGCACCCTTTTCAGGTTGATGGAGCTTTAAGAGGTTTGCAAAACCCAATTATTCTCCCTGGTGCTTTGTAAGGTGAGAAGAAGGATTCCTCCCTCTCTCATCTCATCCTCCCTTTGCATCTTTGCCAAAGACAGCACAGGAGAATTGCATCTTATTTTTGATAATTTTATGGGTGGGATGTTGTCAAAGGAAGGTTTCACGGCTGCTACAGCACATCCAAGCACATGCAGTCTCATTTTTCCTCTCACCTCAGCTGTCATGAGTGAGGAATGGCTCTAGAAAGATTAAGATAATTAATTGACTAATAGTGAATTAAGAAAAGAAGCTGGCCCTTGCTGTTGGGAGTGTTAAATACAAGTGATGGTACAAAATGTTGCTGGAAGAACTTGTTCTGGTAAACAAGGAGGAGTGCCAGCTCCCAAAGCCTGCTCTGGCCATAGATTGGCTTTCAATTCAACCAAATTCTGTTTCCTTATGGAAAGAAGATCAAGTTTGCACATGAATTAAATTGTTACAAAATGGCCAAAGAAGGTGGTTAAAGTTCATTTGGCGCTAAACATATCCAGCCCCCTCAGCTGAGGAACTGAGGCACCGAGGCTTAGACATTTGCATTTTGTTTGAACTACAAGCCTGAATAAAATATTCCAGATTTAATTAATGTTAAAGCAGCTTGTCTTTTGGAACCTGTGAATTGCTTTCAAAGACTTTACCTTATGCCAGCTTTTTTTTTTTTTTTTCTAACTTCTGTTTTGCGTGATATTTGAGTTGCTGTCATATATCAGAAGTACTTATCTCTTTGGAATGCTGTGTAATTTCCTATGAACAGCTGCTCACTACAGCTCTGCTGGGTTTTTTTTTCTTTGACTGAAATTGAATGCAACTTCAGTATTTTAATATAAGATTTGACTGAAATATTGGATGCTCAGTTGACTGTCATGCATTTCAAGAGCACAGGTCCTCACCATATGCCTATGACCGCTTCTCTAGAGGTAAATATATCTCAGGTTTCTGTAAAATGGGATGAAATTAAATTACAAGTTGAAATAAAAATACCTTATGTGTAATCCCATATTATATTGTCAGCACAGAGAAGTGTAACCATGTCTTAGGCAGTCATTTATCACCCATTTTATTTTTTTCTTTGAGAAATAAACATTTCAAACTTTCTTTTTTTCTCCCCTTTATAGAGCCAGTATTGTGCAAAAGCGCATAATTTATTTTCAAGATGAGGGCTCCCTCACCAAAAAAATTTGTGAACAAGGTAAGGTAAAGTAAAACATCTTTCTGACCTCCTCGTTGTGTTTTGCATTTTTCTCTTAACCCATTGTCTCAAACTAAAATTTGCAGGTCTTGGACAGTTTCGTGCAGGTTCAGATTTGGGATCTTCCATTCAGTTATGTTTTTCCTTATCACATATTCTCCATCTCATAAAATCTTCCTTGCCTGCCCCTAAATGTGATAATTAAAACCTTTTACCTTTGTGTGATTCCCATTGGTTTCCAGGGCACTTTGGGCTATTTAATCCTTTCCTAAACCTAAATGTTACAGCTGCTTATTGTATCCCACTGGAGAATTCATTTACTTGGTCTGTTCAGAAATTTCAAGCCTTTTGTGTTTTGAGATCAACAGAGGTTTGTCCTTATCAGATAAAAACCAGAAACAAACCCCTTCTGAATCTGAAGATAACTGAAATATTAATGCCTTCTTATTGAAAATTGTGGATTTGAATCATTCCATCCACTCATAAATATGATACAGATAATTCAGGGTTGTTTAGTCTAACAGTAAACTTCAAACTAAAAAATATACCAAACAAACCACGTTTAACTCAGATTTACTTCCCTGGAGTATTTATTGTGACAGCTTCACATATAAACTTTACACAATATACTTTGTGTATAATATAAATATTACATATATAATATAAACATTATAATAATATTACACAATATACCTTGTGTAATATAATATAAACTTTACACAATAAACTTTGTGTTTATTAGGATGCTATCATAACTCTCCTCACTGCTTTGGAGTTGTAGCCTTTTCCAATGGGTACTTTGATGCTTTTTCAGACTCAGCCTCGGAAGGTGTGACTGACAAGCCAATTTTAGACTGTTGTGCCTGTGGTACTGCCAAATACAGGCTGACTTTTTATGGAAACTGGTCAGAAAAAACACATCCCAAAGATTTTCCACGTGAGTACCACTCCTTTTTTGTTTTTTTTGTTTTTTTTTGTACCACACAGGGGCCCTGAGGAGGGTTGGAGCTGATTGTGTGGCACAGCATCACTTATTTACAGCTCAGCAGTGTAAATTATGACATATAGAGAATCCTGCTGGCAATCAGCACTGAAAATCAATGGATCTGTCTGCACTATACATTACATTATACATTCTATTGATCTGCCTGACATTTTGAGCTAAGGTGTGCGTGAGACTGTATTTGCAAGATATCTTTGTGGGGAGAAAGGTTCCTTTCTTTTTGTCTTAGAATATGACAAATCTATCTATCTATCTATCTATCTATCTATCTATCTATCTATATCTATATCTATATCTATATCTATCTATATCTATATCTATCTATATCCATATCTATATCTATATCCATATCTATATCTAATCTATCTATATATAATCTATCTATATATAATCTATCTATATCTATATCATCTATATCTATATCTATATCTATATCATCTATATCTATATCTATATCTATATCATCTATATCTATATCTATCTATATATCTAAATCTAATCTATCTATATCTATATCTCTATCATCTATATCTATATCTATATAATCTATATCATCTATATCTATCTATATCTATATCTATATCTATATCTATATCTATATCTATATCTATATCTATATCTATATCTATATCTATATATATCTATCTAATCTATATCTAATCTATATCTATATCTATATCTATCTATATCTATATCTAAATCTAATCTATATCTATATCTATATCTATATCTATATCTATATCTATCTATATCTATATCTCTATCATCTATATCTATATCTATATATCTATATCTATATCTATCTATATCTATATCTAAATCTAATATATCTATATCTATATCTATATCTATATCTATATCTATATCTATATCTATATCTATATCTCTATCATCTATATCTATATCTATATATCTATATCTATATCTATCTATATCTATATCTAAATCTAATCTATCTATATCTATATCTATATCTATATCATCTATATCTATATCTATATCTATATCTATATCTATATCTATCTATATCTATCTAAATATCTATATCTATATCTGTATCTATATCTATATAATCTACATCCATATATCTATCTATATCATCTATATCTATATTTATATCTACATCTATATCTAAGGTATAAATACATAGCTTAGAATATAAGCCCAGAATGGCTTATAATGTGGAGGTAGAAAATGAGATTTTAAGGAAAAGGCCACAAAGGACAGGTAACTCGCTAATATTTTGATTTTTTTAGCCATGCCAATTTGCCTAGTTTGTTCTACTTAAAAGTATTTTGAATTATTTTGGTTAAATTTGGTGAGTTTTGGATCTTGCTGCCCGAGGATATTAATTGTGTGTATAGATTTAGAATACTCTGTTTTCCTTGTCTTTGTTGGTTGAGTACCCAGGTAAAAAACACCTTCTGAACTTGGCCTCTCTGGCTTTTCAAGGCTCTGAACTTGAAAGAAGTATTGAAAGAAGAATCAGTATTTTTGTAGCAAGTTTGCTTTCTGCAGTTAGCCAAGCATCTATAAAAAGCTGAAGTTACAAAATTGTGTGTTATGCACGTGGTCTTTCATTCCTGACTCCACAGTCTGGGGGGAAAAAAGGAAAGTATTTAAGAATTTGAGTCACATTTACAGGCCTTTAAACCTTGTTATGTTTTCTGTGGCTGATGTTTATTAGAGGGGTTTTTTTATGTTGATTTTTTAAAAATAAATATTATTATTGCCACAGTGTCAGAATGTCCTCATTTAACTCAAAGAAAGGTTTGTATCAGCTCCTAGTTTTAACAGCATTCTTCAAATATTATTGGTCAGCATAAATAGGGGGAGATAAAATGAGCAAAGCCAATAATTGCAGGGATGCTCTTTTAAGCTGTTGGATAATTCAAATATCTGCTGAGTGTGAACTTTCTGGGCATTATTTACATGGATTCAGCTGCTGGTTAGAAATAGGCCATGAGAAAAGGACTGAAAACTGTGAAATTACCGTGGCTTGGTGATGTAATATTGGGAATAAATGGTCTTTTACATTCAAGTTGGTGAACTCATGAAGGGTATTGGCTGCATGATGGAAAATAAGCAAGTTGCAAGAGTTTGCCTGCTGCCTCTCCCCAGATACAAAATGGTGAATTAAATCAAAGTTTTACTTAAACTGAAAAAGTGAAAAAAATACCTTTGGTACTATTATTATTATTATTATTATTATTATTATTACTATTACTATTACTATTATCATTATCATTATCATTATCATTATTATTATATTTTTGCTTTTATTTTTATTTTTATTTTTATTTTTTATTTATTTTTATTTTTATTTTTTATTTTTTTTTTTTTATTTTTATTATTATTATTTTTTATTATTATTTTATTTTTTTTTATTTTACATTTATTATTATGTACTTACACAATTAATCCCAGCAATAACAGCTAATAAGCCCTGGCATTAAAATTTCTGAAAGCTGAGGGACAGATCTCATCCAGATATAGTGATCTATAAAAATGAAACCTATTCATTGGTGTCATTCTTAAAAATGTTGAGATTGTGCAGTAATTACATTAAAATAAAATTTTATTCATTGTGGACTGTGGGAAATCACTAATTATTTGCCAAGCCACCACATAAAAAATTCTGCTCTATTCTTGTACCATCAACAAGGTTGCAATAGAAAGCAGATCATGAACTTTATATTTTGCATCTTTATCTTCTGATTTGGTTTAAAAAAACCCTAAAGAACGTGCACCTCGTGCAAAGCATTTATTTTCTTTGTGTATCACCCATTTTTGACAACAGAAATCCACGTGCTCTTCATCACGACGTGATACGAGCACATCTGTGGGATGTGTCAGAGGATAAATTCTCAGGTTGTGATGGCACCTCGATTTTTCTGCAAAAATAACACACACAAGCATCTTGAGAAATTGAGAAACTGCTCAAAACTACAAGAATGAAGTGAAATAACAGCACTGGAAAGCTGTCAGAGCTCTGCTTGCTTGGTGACAGTGGGTGCAAACCACTCGTGCTGCTCAGGTCGTGTCATGCAGAGAGGTTTCTTTGATGGTTTGAGCAAAAAGCTTAGGAAATATCAAGTTTTCTCTCCGTTCTCACGAGAGGAGCACGGTTGGAGGTGAGGAGTGGAGCATTTGCAGACGTAGCAGAGTTTGGTGAGAAGTTTAGGGTGGCTGTGGAAGGACTTGGAGCAGCTCCTTTGGGCGGGTGCATAACTTCTTTAAAATTCTTTGTTTCTTATTTTTCTCTTGATTCTGCTGCTGTGCTTCTGCACTTCTTTTCACTCCTGGATTTCCCAGCTTCTCTGGGCTGAGCTCCTTGGGGATGTTCCCTCACGGGGAGTCCCACTTATCTCAGTTCTTTGGGTCAGGACAAAATCTCCAAAGCTCGTTAGGATCTTGTTTCTCGTGTTTATTAGGATGTTATCACAAAACTTGGCAGGTCTCTCCAGACTTTCTGCACAAGTTTAATTCACCATAACCTGGCACATTTCATTCTGATGCACAAAATGGCCCTGAACTATGCAGTTCTTTTATCTTTATACTCATTCTTATCCAATTAACAATAGACTCGTAAATTATTTTTCTTAATGACCCAATGACCCATCACCTGTGTGCTGCACTGTGACATTTTCTATCCAATCACTCATTGCTACCCAAAAACCTCCAGGAGAAGAACATGAAGAAGAAAGAAGAAGGAAAAGAGACAACACCCTAAATCCTCCACCTTAGCTTCTGCTTTCTAAACTAACTTAAACTCTAAACTTTACCTTTTTCACCCAGTGACTGAAGAGAACTCTCTAATCTACACACTCACACTTTTAGCTTTTCTGTCCAACTTTAACAGTTGTTTTCATGTATCACCATGAAAACATGCCCATAAATGTCATGTTCTATGAAATTCAGTGTTCTCCTGGATCTCAGAGCCAAGGGCACACGCTCTGTGTCTCAGACTCCAACAGGGTGGGTGGGCCAGGAGGTTTCTCTGCAGAGTTGATGTCTTTCGGGAGGGTTTGGTGGAACAGGCTGTGCTCTGATTGCAAAGGCACCAGGTGCTCCTGTCCTGGGCAGGGCAGGGAGGGAGAGAAGCTTTGGAGCACAGGGAACAATCCCTTATCCTTTGGACTAAAGACTTCCAGGCACTCAGGTTCCTCTCTGTTGATGCCTTCAGTTTCAGCTTTCCCATTGCCAGCCCCTGCAGTGCATTGCTGTGTGAGCTGAACCCCACACAAAGTGTTCAAGCTCTCCTCACAGCTCAGGCACACACAACAATCCTTCTCCAGCCCCACAGCCAAGGACACCGTGGCAGCTCCGGGCCCAAAAAGCACAAGCAGCAGGGAATTGAGGAGAGCAATCTGGGAGGATGGGACTGCATCACCTGCAGCTGCAATTGGGCAATCCAGCCCAATGTGGAAATGGACCAGAACCTATCAAAGTGTGAAACTCCTGACCCAGGGCCCAGCTTGGGTCCATCTTGGGTGGATCCTCAGCCAGGCTCTTGCCCTGCCCAAGCTGCATCCTCTGAAAACCTCTTTAATAAATCCCCACTTTATTCCTTTAACTCTGCCCAGCCCCTGTCCCAGGGAGCCTCTCTGGGCATCGCTGTGGTGACACATTTTTGTTCTGGAGGGACCATTCTCCTTCAGACAGCTTTGGTGTCACTTGCTGTCCTCTCCCAGGGTGAGCTGCTGCCTGTGAAGGGAAGAGGAAGGGCCAAGCTGGAGTTCCCATCCCTGGGGCTGAGTGACAACATCTCTCTGGGCTTTGACAGATATTTATAACATAAATAATAAATAAATCACAAGAAATAAACATATATTTAAGGAAGAACTTCTAGAAGTCAAGAAACCAGCTCCTGACCTTGCAGCTATGGAGGAGGGAAGGTTTGGGTTTGGTTTTTTCCACTCCTGGGTCTCAGTTATGGATTTGCTTTAGTTGTTTCTGAAAACATCAGGACTGCTGCAACTCAGAGCAAAATAAGTGTATTTTAGGACTAGGGAAGCGATGAAGGCTCTGTTTGTGGCTCTGCTAGGCCATATCCCTCAGCTATCTATTCTGCTTCTTACATTTTTCTAGCTTTTTTCCCCCTGCTGTTGTTCATTTTTTATTTCTAATCTATTTTCTACTCTCCCATGATTAGGTTCCTGCATCTGACTGTATACAATTCTCTGCACTGTCCTTTTCAATTTCATTGTTCCACCTCTCACATCTTAAATTTGCATCCCTTTTATTTACTTCATTATTCATTTTTCATCCGTTTATTCAGTTTGCAGCTGTTTTTAGTGCTGCTCTCTCCCTTTCCCCTCGCAAAGAGAAACATTCAATATTGTCTCACTCCATCATTCTGAGTCCCTCACCTGCTGCAGTCTTTGCCTTGTTACCAGACTGTCTGCTCATGTCAGCAGTTCATTTTCTCACCTTTTAAGATCTGCAGAAGGTTACTTGACACTTAAGTGAATTCATTTTTATTTCCAGGACTGTGGGACTTCTCACTCCTTGCTTCTGCTCAATTCTCTTTTCAATTCCATCATACTTCCCTTAGATTTTTTTCTTTAAACTTTTCCTTTTTTATTTATTTTTTTTTTGCTCAACAAGACAAGAATCCTTTTGCTTATCTCTAAAGCTCTGACATGATGAGAAATCTGAGCGAGAAAACTCAGTGAATACAGAAAAATTTACTTCTTCACTGCCTTCAGTAAGGAAAAAAAATTTGCTTTTAAAACCGAGGGTGACCAGTGAAGCTTTCCCCTGCAGGTTTCTTTTTCAAAAATATTTGACATAGAAACTTAAAATTAAAGGTTGCTCAAACTTCCCGAGATCTTTGGTGAGGAAAAACTCTTCTAAGCCTATTTTGTTTTCAGGGGCTGCTTTATGCTCGATTTCTGTCAGTCACTTTGTTTTTATTACTCTAAAAATGAGTGTTGCTCTAGTGAGACGCAGCAGCAAAAAAACCTCAGGAGTGGGGACTTCAAAACTTTATTAGAAGCCAGGAATTTGGCTTTGAGGCTGCCTCGATGGTTGTTATTTATTTTGTTTTATTTTTATCCTCTGCAAAGGACGTACCAACCACTGGTCTGCCATCATTGGCAGCTCCCACTCCAAGAATTACATCCTGTGGGAGTATGGAGGATATGCCAGCGAAGGAGTCAAACAAGTGGCAGAGCTGGGGTCCCCAGTGAAGATGGAAGAAGAAATTCGGCAGCAGGTAGGTGCATTTCAGCACAAATTTGAAATAAATGCTCCTCCCTTGGCCTGCAGTTTGTTATCAGCCATGCCTGCTCAGACAGGCAATTTAAATTTTGCTGAATGATCCCCAGCCCAGTGGAGAAAGAGTTCTGTGCGTCCTTCTCCACTTGTTCTCACCCTGGCAAGAGGTTTTTGTCTAGGAAAGGACAAGTAAGCTGCATAATTCTGCATTTAGAAAATCTCTGTGCCACCTAAAGCATAAAGCAGAGAGAAACTCGCCTTTTCAGGCTTGATTGTGAAGATGTTTTTTGGAAAGAGAACTTTGAAGACAGCAAGCAGTGCCCCCGCCTTAAAATAGTGAATGGTTATTTATCATTTTGATTGGCTTTGCAGAGTGATGCATTTTGCTTCCTGATGAATCACCTCATTTTGTGTTATACAAATATCTGAAGTGCTTTGTTTCCCTGTTCATCATTTATTTATGTGGCACAAGCATTCTTTCCTCAATAATCCCTTTTACAAAGAAAATAACCTATTCCTTAACGTTGAACACGTGCATGGAACCCTCTGTGCTTTTCTTCACTTTTCCCACATTTGTGTGGATCTTTTCCTGTGTTTGATGCTTCTGAAGATGAAGCCAGCAAAAATAAAAGCAGAGTTCAAGGTGATATTGGTGATTAATCATTCTCCCTTTAGGTAAATGCTGCATGTTAAAGGGACACTATTTCAAGTAAGTATTTCAAGACCTCTAGGGTAGGTTGTATACAGGGTGGCACTGAGATATCAAAAAAAAAAATTCGATTATATTCATATAAACAATATAAAACAACCTCAAAGACTGTTTTGAGAAAACTTGTGTAGCAAAAGGCTTTGTGTGCTAAATTTAATTTGCTTTTTTGTGATGTTTAAATGTATATAATCATGGCACGAGAACAGCTGGTGTATCTGACAAGAAATTCCCAAAGCCAAGGAAAAACAAAATAAAACCAGCTTATAACTTAATATATAAAAGGGATAGAAAAGGAATATGAAGGGGAAAAAACAATTTCAGTCTGGGGGTGAAATGTGATCATGGATACATTTTCTCTTTGAAGCATAATAATCCTTGGTATATGTGGAAATGGAAGGTAGGCCTTGATCCTATGCAGAAAAGTGGCTGGATTTTATCCCTGCAATATAATATAAACCCAGATGGATTTAAATTGGAGCAGAGCATTGTGTATACCACATGTAACTTATCATTTTTTTGCTGCTTACTTGGGAAATCAAGATTTCCTTGTAGTAGGCCCAGGTGGAATGAAGAAAATCAGCAATTTTTTATTGAAGAAGGTAATTTCTGTTATGGTCTTGGTGCATAATTTATAAATATGGGTTTGGCACATCTGAATTGGGACTACACAAAGATTAAATCTTCTCCTGGGGCAGCGAGGGGAGGGTGTTGGGTGAGCAGAAAGCAGAGGTGAACTTGTGGAAGGACTGCTGAGTACAGAAAATAAAAGAAAATCATGCTTCTGCTTTCCAAATCTGCCTCCTTTGTCATTTTGTGCCATATATGTGCAAAAAGGGGATGTGCTTATACCCTGGATTGAAATCAGAAGAGATCCTGAGTTTTAGGTAGATTAGATTATCAGATAAATGGCTACAATTTCAGGGGCTGCTGAGACTGAGCAGGAAATTAGTGAAATCACAATTAATTCCAGCACTGGGGTGTTTGATTGGGTCAGCCCTGCAGGAATTCCCCTGGTTCTCCTGGGATGATCCAAGTGATCAGCTGGTGTTCTCACTGCATCTTCCCTAGGCCAGCACAGAATGTCATCAAATGCCAGAGCATTTCTGTCAAATTATTGGACTTTTTTTCTTGCTGAGCTGTGCTTAAGCTGCACTAATTTTTTTTAGGGATTTTGCGGTAAAATTCAGCAGCCAAGACAGCAGAGTAATGCCAGGAGCCTTAAATCAGGCTGGTATTTTTCTTTTTTTTTCTTTTTTTTTCAATTATTTTCTTTTAATTATTTATTTTATTTTATTTTATTTTATTTTATTTTATTTTATTTTATTTTATTTTATTTTATTTTATTTTATTTTATTTATTTTATTTTATTTTATTTTATTTTATTTTATTTTATTTTATTTTATTTTATTTTATTTTATTTTATTTATTTTATATTATTTTATTTTATTTTATTTTATTTTATTTTATTTTATTTTATTTTATTTTATTTTATTTTTAATTAATACTCTGTCCCTTGCAATATCCCTACCTGCCTTGGAATTTGGTAAAGTTGTTTCCTTCCCCACATGTTGCAATGAAACTCAGGATTTATTTGCTCCTTTTCCATTTCTAATTTTACCTTCCTTTCCCCTCACTGCTGCCCTACCAACTTTGTGTTGTGGGTTGATGGGAGGATGCAATTCATTAAAATCTCTCTCCAAAGAGCTTTGATGCTTTTGAAAACACAGGAAAGGAAATTTTTAATTTCTGGTGCTTGGACTTGGAGCTCACCCACTGCAGTTAATGCACTCCTTCCATCTTGGATTTGGGAATCTGCTGAGTTTTTTAGGCATTTCTTAGGCAGTTTCTTAGGTGAGCACATAAACACATATTTATGTAACCAGCATCTGTCACTGACATTACCCGAGGTTTTATTAAAGGAAAAAAAAAATCTAATTATTTTTGTGTTTCATTACCAAAAATTGACTGTGTCTAAAACAAACAAAGAAACAAAATAAAGGTCTTTCAAGGAGCTTTGTTAAGAAGTGTCTTAATAATTAGGTGTGGTTAAATCCAACATTTTGCTCCCTGTGTGACAGAATGCTGCATCAGCAGCAGCTTTTCCTCCTGACCCGGCACCTTGGGCTGCTCTGCTTTGTGTCCTCACCGCCAAGAGCCCGTCTGGGCTTTTTGCATGGATGATCCTTGTGCAAAGTGTGGACTTGCTCTGTGGTTTGTTTATCTGGGAGGACTGAGAGGAACTAATCAGCCTTTTTTGTTCAACTCTTCCTGGCAGGCTGGAAGGGAAAGCCAGGGCACGTA
This sequence comes from Cyanistes caeruleus, assembly GCF_971803275.1. Taxonomy (NCBI): domain Eukaryota; kingdom Metazoa; phylum Chordata; class Aves; order Passeriformes; family Paridae; genus Cyanistes; species Cyanistes caeruleus. The sequence goes on along the minus strand of NC_141706.1, from coordinate 2,035,186 downwards.
AAGGTTTTGCTAAAACAATCTGTCAAGTGGTGGATGTGTACAATGGGATAATTCATGCCTTGGGCTTGGGGGGTTATAAATGAGCAAACAAAGGCTGCAAGAGGAATTGTGTGAGGGGAGGAATGTGCACTGACCTCACATACCTCAGCCAGATATATTCACCCTTCCACTCTGTTTTGAGAAATCCCCATTTCTCCCCATCCCATTATTTGATAAACTCGTAGGAAACCAACGCAGAATTCAAAAGGGAAATTTTGCATTCAAACGGGGATTGCTCTGTTCAAACAAATGAACAAACAAACAAGATGGTTAAAACATGAGTCAGAGGGAGTCAAGTGTAATTCTAAATCTCATATCCTAGGCTGATGAAAAAAAGACTGAAATAGAAACATTGTTTTAAATATCTCTCTCCTTAAGAGAAATTGGTTTTGCCTAATTATTTCTGAATAAATATTCATTCATTTTGCCAGCAATTCTTTTTTAAACCAAGGTGAGTAACATTCTGTAGCTTGCATCTTTCTCCAGAAAATGCAGCTTGTACTCTCTGTGTGCTCCCTCTGGACCCAGAGGTGACATTCTCACAGGTTTGGTTTAATGCCCTGTGAAATGTCAGTCAGTTTGGTGACTTTTTAGATCGTCTTCAGCATCCTCAGATGAAAGCTGAGTGTGCCTTCAGTCCTTTCAGAACAGCAAGTTCTGTTTTCCAGGAAGATGCTTGTAAAGTTTTGGACATGGAATAATTTAAATTGTGTGTGTAAATTGAAGGTGAAACCTGAAACAGCAAAAAACTTCTACAGAAAAAAAATATGCCATTGTTATGACTCCATGCAAACATTTATCTTCACAAAATAGTCCTGGTTTGGATTTTTTTGATAAAAAAAAAGAGAGTAAAAATTAAAGCAAATTCATTATTGGATTCATCCTGATTGATTTGTTAAAAAAGTAATTTCAAGTTGATATATATAATTTTATGACCTGTTTTGTAAGGCAGTGCTGTATTGTTCCACAGAAGAATGGGTTCATTAGATTTTCCTGGCTAAAGCTGGTAAATCACCTGAATTACAGAGAGGAATCTGCAAGATATTGACCACTTTTTTTATTATAACAACTTATTGTGTTTACTGAAACAAACTCCAAAATTTGCTTTTCTGAATCAGCTGCTATTGTGTGCTTAGGGAGGTTAAAATCAGCCTGGGAGGTCCAACTCAGTTGACTTTTGCTTGACAGAACAGCTGAAAATTCTCCCTGAACACCTCAGAGACCAGAAAAGCCCTGCCAGCACCTGGGAACTGGGCTGGGAATTGCACTGGGAAAACAGATTTTTGTTGAGATAGCTCAGTCTGTGTTTGTTTAAAGGAACTAAAAAATGAGTGATGACATGGTGGCTTGGCCTTCACTGGAGGAGGAGACTGAAACAAATGAAGGGGCTTAGATTATTTTGCCATGAGCTGATGTTGATATTCCTGCTGTGGAAGAACTGGGAAGCAGCAGGAATCCTGAACATCCAGGAATTGGCCACCTTGGATGTTTCACCTTGGCCTGAGAAAACCTTCATCCCTGCAGAGCCCCTTTCTCCTCAGTCCTCAGGGAGGGCATTTTTGTTCCCATCCAGATTTTCACATTTCCCTGCTGAAAAGACAGGAAAATTACCGTGCCCACAAAGCCTGATATGAAAATCACGCTCTTGCAAGCAGCCCAAAAAGCCCTTCAGGTTCCTAAACCCACAGAAATATTCAGTGTTTTTGGACTTGGTGTAGCAGTGAAACAGCAGAACTCAGTCCCAGCATGATTTCCACTTTAGTTACAGCCTGCCAGCATGGTTTTAATGGGGTATTTATTCTAATTCTGGACAGATCAAGCTGCTGGGTCGTAAATTGCCTTCTAGACTTGTGTTTGCTCAGTTTGCCTCCTCTGCACTCTGTGCACACACCTCTGCTGTGAATTATGGCACTTTTTAGTGCCTTTTCAAAAGGCTAGATGCCAGATTTATCCTGCTTTCCTTCTGCAGGATTTACCTGATATAATGATTCAAAATCTCTGGCATTTTGGTAATTAGAAGTTTTGGAACCCTTGTATACCATGCTAAATTTCATAAAGTATTTCTGCCAGAAAAAAATAGTTGTCTACTTATGTCATAAAGAGAAGCTTTATGTGCCAATAAATAGCTCATGCAACAGGGCTCAGAACACCTCTTCTAGTGGGGCTTCCATCTTCTAATAAACTTCAGTTATTATATATATTTTTATATATATATATAAATATTTATATATAAAATAAAAACATAAAATATAAAATATAAAATATAAAATATAATATATAACATAATATACAATACACAATACACAATATACAATATACAATATACAATATGTAATATATAATATACAATATATAATATATAATGCATAATACATAATACATAATGTATTATATTATATAATTATTAAATAAAATATTATAATATTACAAAATTATTATATATTTTTATATAAATATTATATATTTTATATATAAAAATAGATTATATTTATATATTATATATAAATATAATATATAAATCTAATATGAAAAATATATATAATTTATATATAAATATTTATTATATTACATTACATTGTATTATATTATATTATATTATATTATATTATATTATATTATATTATATTATATTATATTATATTATATTATATTATATTATATTATATTTATTATATTATATTATATTATATTATATTATATTATATTATATTATATTATATTATTATCTAACTATAATTACAATGATTCAGTTGGTGTTGTTTTCCTTAAAAAAACCAAAGAAACAAGAAAATTTTCATCCCAACTCCATTTTTTTTTTTGGTATCTCATGATAGCAGGGATGTGCTGTAATGAAAAAGGAACGGATGCTGCATTTTCTGTGCCACAAAACACCTTTTTCTGGTCTAAAATCCACTGAAGGGAACGACTCTTTCACAAAATTAAGTTCTGACAACCCATTTTTAAGTGGTGTATTATTCCCTGGGGCAAAACACTGCCCAGAAAATAATTCAATGCACTTTTACTCGTTCAGCCAATAAAAAATTGAATAGAAAAATTTGTGTTTGAGTCCTCTGAAAATGTCATTGTGCTACAGAGGAACTCTCAGTTGCTCCATGTGTGCTTCTTCTGTCTGTAGGGTTGTGAGAGCTGGCAGATGTCGAACACATTTTGTACAAAATGTCTTTTTTTTATTATTGTGGTCATCTCCCTACTTTGGAACACCAGGCAAAATATAATTTTGAACTTTTATTTAGCCTTTGGTCAAAACTTTAGCAAAATAGTGGCTTTTAATAATAAAAAAAATAGTTAATAATGCCTTTTTTTCTTCATTTCTTCCTACCTTCCCTCATCCCTTGTCAGCTGAAGGCTTTCTTTCTGATAATAAACAGGGAAAGATAATATTTGGAAAATAAATCTTTATTCTTCTCTTTGATTTTCTGTTTTTAACAGCCATTGCTATTTGATTAATCAATAAGGCACCTTGATTTTTAAAACCCCACCTTGTGGGCTCTCATCTTGCTTAATGAATTCCAGAGGCTTCACACCTCTAACTTTTATGGGAGTCTTTGAGATTTTGCCCTCTGAATAATTACCTTGTAATTGATATGAAATGATTTGCATAACCAAACAATGACTTACGGTGTCAAGTTAGCTCAACATTTAATTTCTCCTTCATTTCCCTCAATTTGCCTTGCTGCTTATTTTCTTCTAATCATCACAGAGCCTCCATTTCTGATAAAACAGGGAGGAACACACCTTTTCAGGAAAATCCAATAATCAGGCTCTCTTTGAATAAAAGATCTTCAAACATTTTTATTTTTTATTTTTTTTTTTGCAGAAGACCCTTCAAGAATAAAAAAAAATTAGGCTTTACTCAAAGACCCTCAGTGAATTCTGGTAGTAAATTGTGTAGAAATGGGGTCTATCAAAATTCCTGCCCTTCTTTCAATCTCACTTGAGAGAAAACAATTGAAAAATTTGCTGTTGGTAGATCCATTCCTTTGGGTGGCAGGCAATAATTTTAAATATATATAATAAATATTTTAAATTTAAATAATTTAAATTAAATTTAATTTTAAATAATAATTTTAAAAACACAGAGACATAAAAGTCACAAGGAAATGTCACCTTTTTGGGACAATAAAATTGGATTGCTGGACATTATTTGCTAATTTTAATATTTTAAAATATCTTGCCTTTTCATTTCCTGCAGTTAGATCTTACCGTGCTGCCACAAAATTATTATTACTGTCCTGCAGCAGATTCATCCAGGGGAAAGATGTGATGAAATGACTTTCAAATTGTTTTCCTTCAGTCTGTTATTATTATATTAATAATACTATTATAAAGTAATAAAGATATAAATATAATAGATATTCTATAATACAATAAATTGTACAATATATAATAAATATGATAACGATATAAATATATTTAATATATAAATAATAAATATATAGTTAATATATATTTGATAGATATTTAATAGATAAATAATATATAAATGAAAAATAAAAATAAAAATAAAAATAAAAATAAAAATAAAAATAAAAATAAAAATAATATAAATATAAATAGTAAAATAAAAATAAAAATAAAAATAAAATAAAAATAAAAATAAATATAAATATAAATATAAGAATAGAAATAAAAATAAAATATAAATATAAATATTAAAATAAAAATAATAACGAAAATAATATAAATATAAATATAAATATAAATATAAATATAAATATAAATATAAATATAAATATAAATATAAATATAAATATATAATAAAAACTCTATTAAAAATTGTACTATTATTACTATAACATTATCTGTCTAGTATTTTTTAAAAATGAGAATTTCAGATGATTCTTCTTGTGCTGCTGATACTGAGGGGCAAACCAGCATTTGAAGAAGCAGAAGAAGTTTTCTTCTGTCGTTTCTGACAGCAGAAGAAGTTCAGCACTCCAAAACCAGTTTGGTTAGAGGAATTCACTGTGCAGAAGAGGCAACACCAAAAATGTTTTGTCAGGAGTGCAGAGCAGATCCTTGGGCTCCTCCTCCTGTGGGAGACACTGCCCAAACTGCTGTGGAATTCAGGAAATTCTGCTTTTAAAGGGTCAGAGTAGCACTAAAAATTAACTTAGGGAGGGGTAGGTTTCTCTCTGAGCTCTTTCCTCTGCAGTGGCTGAAGCTGTGATTAAATTGCAGTGGCTGAGTGGCAGGGGAGATGCTGCAGAGGCCAAGCAAGGGTCTGAACCCTCATTAGCAGCATGTCAGGAACCACAGCATCTCCCTTGTTTTCTCTCTTGTTGCATTGTAAATATTGTTCAAAGGAGCAGCATGCAGTAACAGCTGAGGCTGATGAGTCTTACAGCTCATTTGACTTGCAAATTCTTAATTATTCAGGCAAATTTTCAACATAAACCAAAATTAAGGGAATAACGCAGAATGTCAAGTTTACCATTCTGGGATTCACTTTTTTGGGCGTTTGTTTGCTTAGGAACCTCAGTTCAGAACTCACTCTGTATCAAATGTTTATTTCCACCTAAATTTCAGCTGAGCACTTAGAAAAATACCATGTACAAACATCATTCATATGAACATTTCTTAGCCTGTGTCCTTTTCTAAGACAGCTCTTCTCAGAGATTTAGATCACAGAGTCTGACTCAAAATTTATTTACTGCATTTAATATTCAGAGAACAGAAGTGTTCAGGTTTTATGGTACACCTGTGTTAATCTGTAGTGGATCAAGCTGGTTCAAGACACAGAATAGGGAGGATATTCATAAGTATTTAAATGAAGTTTTAACTTGGTTTTCCTAGATTGCTTTTCTAGCCTGAATCCAAATGTGTTGTAGCTCCTGTCAGTCAAAACCAGAAGCAGGAATACTTATTTTTGTAGGGGTGAGGGTTAGTGTTTTTGACCAGTCTTTAGCTCAGGAAAGAATAACATGCTTGCAGGTTGTGTGTTTCTTTGAGGTTCACCAGTCAAATACGGATGGAAAATTGAGTTTAGGGACTGGAATATGTGCTGCAAGAAACAGCTTCAAGGGTTAACACAGGATGAAATGTCAGATATTGTAATGAACTGTTGGTTACAAACTCCAAAATCCTTTCATGATGATGCTTCTGGATTCTCCCTCATTCAGCTCTCTCCTTTCAACTCATCTCATTATTATATTCCTGCTTCAGTCAGTGAAATCTCCAAATAAATGCCCTCACTTAGAGCGTGGGGTGTGTTCTGCTATTCCAGGAACATCCTGGGGGAAAAAAAACCAACCAAACCACACTTTACTGGAAAGGAAACAAGAGTAGAGAGGTTCCTGTGCCAGTTGTTGCTTGCATTGACACTCATCCCTTTTTGATGGCAATATTTTAGCAGGTGATACAAAACGTTGGGTTCAAAGTGGGGATGTTGGCAACTGGAAATATTCAGTAGAAAATTTGTTTTTCAAATTAGGATGTGGAAGTTTAAGGGAGATTTTAGGCTGTACCACAACAAGGAAGTTGATGCTTTGCCTGGATAAACACTGAGAACCTCAAATGTTTATTTTCTTGTGAGTGAGAAGGGGCCACCACGATATCTGGAGTTGCCTCAGGGGTGTTTAAACATCTTAGACCTTAGCAATAAAGGAAGTCATCAAGTTCAGAGAAATCAATTTATACCTCTTAACATAGTTTCCTCTATAAAATACTCCTCAATCTTAGGAAAGGACAAAAAAAATTATCTAAGAGACTGCATAAATTAGTCTATTTACAGAAATGGAATGCATCTTAAAATTGTCTGTGCTATATTCCCCTGTAATCTGGCAATACTAATTTAGATGCTGAGGATGCAGTGATTCTCTCCTTCTTTTATAACAAAATTTTTGAATACTTTCAATGCTTTTTAGTGCATTCAATGCTTTAAAAATATCTTTTTCGAGAATAAATACCAACACAGAGAACAGATTTGTTTAGAATTTCATTTTTGAATTCTGCTGAAAAGTGGAAAAAAGAAAGAGTTTATTAAACTCTTATTATTACTATTATTTCATTTTGAAATTGTAGACTGAAAGAACATTTGGGCTACACAATTAATGACGTTGTTTTAATTCACAAGCCAGATCAATTATTGATATTATTTACAGGTCTGGGGGTTGTTTATTGAAAATCTGTTAGATGCACCTCTAAAGCAAGCAAGAGTCCAGAAAGAGTGAGTTAAAGATGATTTAGGATTATTTAGGATGATTTAGAGTGTGCTAGGATGATTTAAGTGCTATGAGGTGGGATTTTAGTGCTCTTGTTTGGATACATATTCCTGCACATGTAGGAATGTTGATGGTGGAGGGATGGGGAAGAGAATGGATGATTTCTTGAAGAATTTGGTTTTCAGCATACCTTAATCAGAACTGGAAACTTTCTGTGAGGGTAAGAGGAGCAAAGTCAGGGAAAATGAGCATTCATGGGTTTGCAGAAGGTGGAAGAAAAACCCTTGTGCTTCTAATCCAGCTTGACCCATATCCACAGACTCTTTCTTGTTCCTTCCATTTAAGCTTCAAAACACCAAACCCACAGCATTTCACTGTTCCTCCAAAACAATTAACTCAGTTTGAACACTCAGCTTTGGTTTCTCACTGCAGTTTTGAGAACATGTGAATTTTCTTTTGCTTTTCTTCCTCCAAAGGTGTGTGCAGTGCATTCTGACAAAAACTCCATGGTGTGGCTCATGCTTTTAAAACAAAAACCAAAGGGAGAAATTGATCTTTGTCATCATCAGCTAAAAGCAATATACACAAAGCAGAATGTGTGTATACAAATGTGTATAACATACAAAGACCTACGTGGCCATTTAATATAAATAGTTTAATGTTTAGGCATGAGGAAACTGTTTATAATAATTTTCTTATCCATCTAAACTACACCAAAAGTCTGCAGCTAGACATAAAAATGTAACCAGATCCACTGTGTAAGATCTGCTTGAGCATCACATTTTCCCCTTTTATCAATCCCTTGATCAATAAATAGCCACAAAGAGTTTGCTTTCTCAAACCCAAGATGCACACATCTTTAGATTGAGAAAGGCATCCAGGAATTTGTAAAAATTATTTATCATTGAGGTTGATTGCTATATCTTCTTTTTTTCCTTGGCTTAAAAAAAAAATCCACAATGCTGCAAAGAAATAAAATCTCTTGGTTATTTAAGCTATACAAGACTTAGTGCTGAAATACTCAGGAAACAGCTTGTGTTGATGGAAAAGTTAAAACTGATTTTTTAATTTATTTTTTTTAACGTATAGGAATTTGAATCCCACACACAGACCTTCTTAGAGTTGTAGTACGGAGGCTTTTTCATTTTGCAAATGGAAATGCAATTTTTCTACATCTCATATCAATTCACTTTAATAATCACTCCCCTAAAATTAAGGCTTGCTATGTTATTAGTCAAATAAAAAGGTTTCATTTGAGTTATATAGGCAAAGAACTATACCCACGGTAGACACTTAATAATAAGATTAAAAAACCTGTCAGTAAATTATCTGTCAGCTTCCACTTTTGATATTTCCTGTTTCTTTTTCTCTCTCCATGAAAGGTTGGGCAGAATTAGTGCACCTCTCATCCATGTCAATGATATTCCTGCTCCTTAATTCAGCTGGGAGCCTCACAGGTGATTTATTCTGATCACTGGGGCTTCTGGAGACAAATTCAGAGGAGGAGAAAGACGGGGAGAGTCTTTTTACAAGAACATTTAGTGACAGGAAAAGGGGGAATTGGCTTCAAGCTGAAAGAGAGTGGGTTTGGATTGGATATCAGGAAAAAATTCTCTCTTGAGAGGGTGGTGAGGCACAGGCTGCCCAGAGAAGTTGGTGCTGCTCCATCCCTGGAGGTGTCCAAGGCTGGGTTAGACAGGGCTCTGAGCAGCCTGGGATGGTGGGAGGTGTCCCTGCCCATGGGAACGAGGTGATATTTAATATCCCTTCTAACTGAGGCATTCTGTGAGGATAAGAATGCAGAGTTCTCTGTCCTGAGAGCTCCTGAGTAGAGGCATTTCCCCCTGAATTACTGCACGTGGTATCAGCGCTCTTTAGATTCAGCTGAGAGGCTCCTCATCGCTTTAATCACTTGAATCAATTCTTCACATTTTCACAGCAGGCCCTGGGATTTCACTTGGAAAGTCCTGTGAACTTTTCCCTTGGAGCTGCTGGGTGGGTTTGGGATGCACAGATCTTTTGTTTCATCTCAGCCACCTGACAGGACAGAGCTCTAAACCAAAATTACTGAAGAAGCCAAAACCTCCCAGGTTGTGATTTCAGGGTGAAATTCCAGGGGAGAGAAGTATCCACTTCAATATGGGATAATGTGTTTTCAGTTAAGCAGGAACAGAGTTTATTCATCTTTTTTTACCTGTTCTTTTGACCAAAGTGTCTTTAGTTTCTTTAGTGTCTGATTGTTTCATGGGATTGTGTTTGTGCTTTTGCAGTCGGGAGAAATTCCACTCTGCCTCAGCCCCTTTGCAACAGCGCTGAGGAAAGTAGATGGAAAAGTTCATTTTCACTCAACAAAATAAGGAGAAAGCCTGCAGTGTTCCATAGATACAAGTTGTTTTAAATGCTTCTCCTTTCAAAAGTTAATTATGTGATTGCTGCATTACTTAAGAGCTGAGAAGAACATATCTGTAATGAGCAGAATCTGAGTAGATTTTTAATGCATCTCTTTCAGCTCTCCCCGTGGCTAGGAGTGCTTATTGAGATGTTCATTTACAATAGATTACTGGTACTTTTTGAAAGTACTTTCCCACTCTCCATAATTGATGTATTAGTATATCCCCTAAGCACATTTTCCTGCTCGTCTTTACTCCATTAAGATTAAGCAGAATGGTCATTAGATCATAAAGCAATAAAATATTCACTTTGCTACTTACTGCAAAAAAAGCTGTCAAATATAAAGATTGACTTTGCCTTCAGGTACATTTTTAATGGTCCTTTAAATACAGCCATGAACACACAGGAACAGATGAGGAACTTTTCTTCATCAGGGGAAAGTATATCTTAATTAGGTGCCAGGCCCAGAATTTTTTGCTCTGCCCATGTTCTTCTCTGTGTGAGATTTTTATCCATGGTTATATGAATTCATGACACAGTTGCAATGCAGGTTAAAATTAGGGAGGCAATTTAGACTTTATTGCTTGCTATAGACTTTTTAATAGGTTTTAATTAAAATGTCAAAGATCATATTACACATATATATATATATTTCAAATAGCAGTGGAGAATGTGAGTATGCAAAGATTTGAAATAACCTCATTTTCAGTGTTCAAGCATAAATTTGGTTTGCAAAGAGGTGTTCAATCATGACACAAACCCCAAATTTTATGTTTAGAAGTTTAGGCTGGAAGAAGGGTGTGTGTTTCCTTCACTCACTGTAGCCCCTCATTACTTTCCTCCAACACTCCTTCTAAGAGAGAAAAAGAGAATGTTACAAATGGTAAAAGCAATTTTATGGTAAAAGGTAAAAGGCACCAAGGGAGGCAGAGGATACTTCTATTTTTTGTAATTGAATGCTAAAAGGTTGTAAAATACAAATAAAAATAAATACAAATTAATACAAAATAAATTTTATATATAAATATAAATATAAATATAAATATAAATATAAATATAAATATAAATGTAAATGTAAATGTAAATATAAATATAATATTAATACAAAATAAAAAATACAAATAAAAATTGTGTGAAATACATCAAATACATGCAGCAGCACAACTCAAAGCTGTTCTTGTCAGTCAGGGTCATATTTACTACCCATCAAACTAGATGCAATGTGTAAAAGAAGTATGGTATTAATACTGAGTAATTATTATCAGGAGAAATTGCAGCCAGATTTATTTTATTGATTATCTATTGGTTAATATTGTCCTGGCTCCAAAGTCACAGTGTTTCCAGACATTCAGAAAAGTGTCAATATTCACTGGTTTTGGTTGTTATTGAGTGTGATGTTTCTCAGTCAGTGCTGGTTCTGGGCCACTTTTTTGTCTACCCTGAGATTACTGAAGTAATTAACAATTTGATAATACTCAGAATAAGAATTAAAAGCTTTGGGATATTCTAGCTTATGTTTATTGTTTGTTTTTTTTTAATGATGGCGCTAATGTCTGTAATACTTGAGGTCTTCCAAGGGAAAAGAGCCTTTCCCCAGAAGTCTGGTGTGCTATGAAGGCATTCTGTGATTTTATTTTGTTGGAGATTGTCTTGGGAATGGTGATCATGAATTTTGATGTTTGATTCATGTAGTAAGGAGGGGTTCCAGCAGAATGGCTGCCTTGGACTTGTGAAGGACAGGCCTTGTGTAGGAGACTGGATAAAAGAGTCCTTGTGGAGGCATTCCTGGAAGGGCAAAGGAGCCCAGGGAGGCTGGACACTCTTCCAAGAAGGAAATCTCAAAAGGCATGAGAGCAGGCTGTGCTGAAAGATCAGCTGGTGGGGAACACCAGCCTGGCAGGACAGAGAACTTTGGCTGGAACTCAGGAAAAAAAGGAGAGGTTGTGACTTTTAGAAGAAGGGGAAGGCAGTTTGGGAGGACTACAAAGATGCTGTGAGGTTATGCAGGGCTAACTGACCTTTAAAACAATTCTTTGCCATCAAAGCAACCACTTCCATCAGTGCTTCAGTTTTATCACTGGAAAAATGCTCCCAGGTGCTCTGAGCTCTGTCCCCAGCCCCGCTGCCTCTCCCAGCCCGCGGTGACGGCGCTCTGCTCTCCTTGATCCGTGTTCTGACACTGCTCTCCAAGGTTTGGGCTGCCCTGTCTCTGGCTGGAAACTCAGCCCCTCTGATGCTTGTGGCAAGTGTTATTCCTCCCTTTTATCAGTTTTTCCGTGGGTGAAAGCACGTCCCTCGCTCATTATGCAAAGCAGATAATTAGCTGATTACTTGTGCTCCACTTGGTTTGATTGGATGTGTGTCACTCTTGTCAGAGTGATCTTCAGAAGAGGCCAGTTTGCCCTGGAGATGCTCTTCTAGTGTCACCATCAGTCTCCTGGAGACTCTGCTGGCTTCCTTGTGTAGATCCCACCGTCTTTTTGTGGCTTTGGACAACTTTTATAGCATTTTATGGCTTTTTTATGGCACTGGACAACTGCCTCCACCTGCCCTAAGCCCATCACTGTCCCAGTCCCCTCCTATCAAAGGTTCTCACAGAACTGCAACAAGTGCCTGGATCCCCTCAGTGGAACTCCACTGGAGACAAGGGCAGGAATTATATTCACAACAAATAATCAAGATGATTTGATCCTTTGGCACTTGGCTGTGAATGTTTTTGGCAGCCTGGTTCTCATGTTTTTTGTTGTGCAAACTAGATGAAATCAGTCTTTTACCTGTTCAGTGCCTCCTTTACTTTTCATCTCCCCTCTCTTTCTAATCCTCCTCTATTTGCACTAAAATCATTTCAGTAAAGACATGTGAACCTCTGAAATTGTATTCTGGGGTCCTCTCAAAGAGCACCTATGATTCAACCTCTCCCGGGGTGTGCCCCATTATTTGGCCAATTCTTTTGTATTTTACTGCAGAAATTCCCTGGGTTTGGAGGGTAAATATATCCTTTCCTTTAAACAGATGTTCACATGAAGTGAAAGAATTCATTTGCAAGCCATTCATTCATCCATAATGTTACATGAGAAAAAAATTTTCACCCTGTTTGCTTGTTTCTGTGCAAGGTATAATAAACTAGCTTGTAAGTCCCCTCATCAGTTTTTATTTTTGTTTTTATGTCTCTATAACATCTGTTCCAGAAACAGCAGCTTTTTTGTTTCCATTCCAGTTTGTTTTGGCAGTTGTATACCGAAAAAAGATACTGTCAAATTTACAAGAAAATGATATGAATTCCTATATACTTCTAATAGGTTTTGAGTGTCCAGATGGCAACTAAAACCTCTAACTTTTCCCATGTGTTTCTTTAAAAAGAAACAAAAATGGCAACACAAACACCACCCCCCTCAAAAAAAAATATTACAGTTAAATGAGTGGCTTTTCCTACCTCAGTGCCACAGGTCAGGTTGATGAAACAGCACAAAAATCTTGTATAAATCTTTATATAAAACAATAGAGTTCTGTGATACTGGAAAATTTTTTAGTAGAGGAAGAGGTTGGGTCTTGTCCACCTAACACAGCCCTGCCTTCCACAGCCCAAACTTCCACCTGAGAACAAAATCTGTGGAATGTGGGGGACTGAGAGAAGCAATAAACTCTCAATATCTCAATGGTTACAGCTGATCTTTTTGTTTTACTGACCCACTGCTGCTGCTGGCATGGAATAAACTGAATTCTGGGGGATATTTTGAGCTGGACAGCAGTCCTGGTGGCTGCCTCTTGTTTTCCTCTTAGATGAGCTCACTGCTTTTCCATTTGACCTCATGGAGACCCCAGTTGTTTTAAGGGGTTAAGAAGAAAGTCCTTAAAATATAGAAAAATAGAAAAATATAGAAAAATAGAAAAAATATAGAAAAATATAGAAAAATAAAATATAGATATCCAGTTTGGGACTAGGCAGTAGTCTCAGATTTTACTGAGTCACTACTATGTATATATTTTTTTGGAAATAAGAGATTTTTCATCCTCTCCTTCTCATCATGTTGGGAGAATAAATTAAATATATATTAAAAATTATATATATTTATTATATATAATATATTAATATCTATTATATCTAATAGATATAACATAATATAACATAATATAACATAACATACCATAACATAACATAACATAGTATAGTATAATATAATATAATATAGTATAACATAACATAACATAATAAATATATAATAATAAATATATATAATATAATATAATATAATATAATATAATATAATATAATATAATATAATATAATATAATATAATATAATATAATATAATATAATATAATATAATATAATATAATATAATATAATATAATATATAGTATAATATAATATAATATAGTATAATATAATAGAATATAATATATAGTATAATATAATATAATATAATATAATATAGTATAGTAGAATAGAATAGAATAGAATAGAATAGAATATAGTATAATATAGTATAATATAATATAAAATATAAATAAAATATTAATAAAATTTAATACATCAGGATTTATTCTACAGATTGAGGATTGTCTGTGCCCTCCTCATTAAGGTGACAAGGCAGACTAACAGCAGTGGGACATTAACACCACTGGGTGAGGAATTACTTCATTTTAAAAGACTTCAGCAAATTTTCATGCCTTTATCCGTCCCCATTCTGTCTGGCTGCTAGAACCTGTCTGTACCTCAAATACTTTATCTTCCTCCTTGACAGGGAATTTCTAAACACACAGAAATCTGTGGACCTAATTGCTGCTGAATATTCGTTTTTTTCCAAACATATTTCCCAGGAAACAGCCTGAACCATAAAAATGCTGAACCATAAAAGTGACTGTGAAGTTCAGGTGTTTATGCCATCTATGCCTTCACTCTTTAGATTTTTGCTATACCCACCTTATTTTTGAAATAATTGGCATTTTGAATGTAAAACTAGTGAGGAGTTAGGCTGAAGTTTAATCACCTGAGTCAGCTCTGGCTTTATCTCAGAACAGAGCGTGCCTTGATGCTTCAATCTGCTGAAATTGCTTTGCATTATTTACCTGAAACACAACTTTTTTTCCCTAAAATAGTTAAATAAACAGAATTGGGAAGTCCTGCGGTGTTTTGGGTGTGTCAGGACAGAGAGTGGATGAATTTGAAAGGCCCAGCAGTGATTTTCCAAATGGGATCTCTTGGTGCACATCAGCTTCTTGTGTTGGGAGGGTGGGAAATGCAATAATTTATCAGAGAATATTGAAAAATTGGCTGAGAGTGAGCAACTTTCAGGCAGTGATGTGCTCATCATGTCACACACTCTGTATTAACAGAGGATGGTGATTTTAGCTACATTGAAACAGTCTAAGGCCATCCTTAATATTTATGAATTTTGTCCAAAAAGCGAAGAAAGCCTCAATTACAAGAAAAAACGTAGCAGAGGATAATAAACCTTTGAGTTAGACACAGCTCTTCCTGATTTAACAAAATCCACTCAGGGAGTTGGAAGGAAAAAGTAGCTGCAAGAATGAGCTGCGTGACAATACTTGAAATTCATATATTATAGACATGGCCAGCTTTATTCAGGGCAATGCCTGCTGCCTTTTATTTTCCTCAAAAGCTGCTTCTTTTATTTTGAAAAGAGTTCTCAGGTGCTTTATAAAATTAGTTTTTTTCTGTTTTTTTTGGCTAGAATTAGTGTTATTGTCTTTTTTTGTATCACTGATTCTTCATTTCAGCAAATCACAGCACAGATGTTAACACTGGCTGTGAGGTGAAATGTGAGGGCTCAGCATTGAGTTCCTCTTTTTAAAAATAGAAATGTTAAAAATAGAAATGTTATACTAATAAATAAATATATAAATAAACAAACAAATAAAATTTAATATATATATATACACATAAATATATTTATTTTTATGTATAATGAAGCTGCTTTTTCTTCAGAAATATTTACACTTTTCGATTTCTTAACTTAAAATATTCAGAGTAATTCACAGGGAAGCCTTTTATTTTCCTCAAAAGCTGCTTCTTTTATTTCAAAAAGAGTTCTCAGGTGCTTTACAAAATCAGGTTTTTTTCTGTTTTTTTGGCTAGAATTAGTGTTATTGTCCTTTTTTTGTATCACTGATTCTTCATTTCAGCAAATCACAGCACAGATGTTAACACTGGCTGTGAGGTGAAATGTGAGGACTCAGCATTGAGTTCCTCTTTTTAAAACATAAATGTTAAAATAATAAATAAATAAACAAACAAATAAACAAATAAATACATATATTTATTTTATTTATATATATATATATATATTTATAGAAATATATAAATATGTATATATATATATTTTTTTTATAATGAAGCTGCTTTCCCTTCAGAAATATTTACACTTTTCAATTTCTTAACTTGAAATATTCAGAATAATTCACAGGGGAACAATGTGAAATATTTGGTCACAGAACTTCACTGTGCCATGTAATTTAGGGATCCCATGGCTTTATTTCTTTATTGTCTTCAGCCATTGTAGGTTTTTCTGGTTTTATCTGATCATGTGAAATGGAAAAAAAATGTTAATGGTTTGAAATAGAACTGCTTGGAATAAATAGAATTTTATTTATTGAATGCCTTAACTCTGTTTTCATAATTTAACTATCTTCCAAACCTATTTGTTGCTTTGTATATTCCACAACAAATTAATGTTGACCCTTAATCATATAGTTCTAATATAGAGTTTTAATGAGAAAAGAAAAGGAAGAAACCAAACATTCAGCATCATGAAAATAGTTTCAAAATCAATTTGCAAGATGAGGGGAAAATGAGGTTTAAAAGAACCAGAAATTTCCACTTTCTGAGTGTTCATTTCTTTGATTACACATTTATATTTGCAGTTATTGGGCTACAAATAAAAAGAAGTGGATTTTTCTTTAAAAAAAAAAAATGAAAGAAAATTTTAAATGTCACCCAACTTTTGAGATTTTGAGTAAGACCTTGAAAGCTGTAACAGCTGCAAGATTTTCAACTGGGTATCACGTCCTATCTGTCCACATTTTGCACCTTTTACTCTTTAAACAAGTCTCTAAACCCAAGACTGACCCCTGCGTTCTTCACAAGGTATTTTAGGGTAAAATATGACCAGGAAGCAGCTTGCCTCTTGCTGGCTGCAATATTTAATATATATATTTTTATATATATCTATCTTCAGTGCTCTGTGGCCCCTTCCTTGAGCTGTTGGATTTTAAATTCCCCACGGCACGCGCTGGGTTCTGCAGCTCTCAATTACAGAGGCCGTGGGAGCACAAACTCAGCTCCTCAGAGGACCTGGAGGTCTCTTTTGCTCTGTCACAAGCACTCATTCCTCTTTAGCAGGGCTCTTGAACCGCCACACTGTGGTTAAAATATCTGAAAAGCCTGGATGTTCATTTTTAGATTGGTTTCCTAAGAAACTGCGCTTTCCGTGACTGTGCTGCTCATCTCCCAGCTGCAAATCCAAAAACTACTGAGCAAAGGGGAGAAAGTGGAAACAAATTTGTGTTAGGTGGAGATAAATCAGGAGGTTGGAGGGGAAAGATGCAGATGAAATACCTTCCTCTGAGAGAAGGGCACCACGCAGAGGGATGCTCCTTTTTTAGGCTCTCCACTTGGTGAGGCAAACTTCGAGCTTGCCTTCTTGCTGGAGTCATGTTCAGCCACTTCTTATGCTGATATTTCCTATCAGAACAGTATAAAACACTTTCCTGAAGTGAAAGGATTCCTGCTTTTTCCCCCCTCGTATTTCTAAGTGGAGCTTGAGCCATTGGAACATCTTCCACTGCTCTCCATTTTCTGTATAAATAAAGGCAGGATCTCATGCTGAACTTTGCTGATATGCAGAAGCAGCTGCTGCCCTTGCAGTCTGCCAGCTCAGGATGAATCCCCATCATGGAATGGCTTTGGAAAGAGGGACTGAGGTAAAATAAACCCATCTCCCAGCCAAACCAAAGGGGTCTCAGACTTTTATTTGGCTAATGAAACTCGAATCTTTGAAAAAGGAAAATGCTTCAGCTTTTGCTGGTTTCTGTCTTTCTGTTGAAGGATGGGGCTGGTTCAGATGATGATGCTCTCATGAAATGGGTACTGGGTTCATGTCAGAGATCCACTGACATATGGATTCCTTAACTGCCTTAAAACCAGTTTAATAAAGCAGTTGGTTCATAAAAGCCAGTGACTTTTGGTTTACTAAAGCCAGTGACTTTTGGTTTATTAAGCCAGTGACTTTTGGTCATTAAAGCCAGTGACTTTTGGTCATTAAAGCCAGTGACTTTTGGTTAATTAAAGCCAGTGACTTTTGGTTTATTAAGCCAGTGAATTTTGGTTTACTAAAGCCAGTGACTTTAGGTTTATTAAAGCCAGTGACTTTTGGTTTACTAAAGCCAGTGACTTTAGGTTTACTAAAGCCAGTAACTTTTGGTTTACGAAAGCCAGTGACTTTTGGTTAATTAAAGCCAGTGACTTTTGGTTAATTAAAGCCAGTGACTTTTGGTTTATTAAGCCAGTGAATTTTGTTTTACTAAAGCCAGTGACTTTAGATTTATTAAAGCCAGTGACTTTTGGTTTACTAAAGCCAGTGACTTTTGGTTTATTAAAGCCAGTGACTTTTGGTTTACTAAAGCCAGTGACTTTTGGTTTACTAAAGCCAGTGACTTTTGGTTTATTAAGCCAGTGACTTTTGGTCATTAAAGCCAGTGACTTTTGGTTTACTAAAGCCAGTGACTTTTGGTTTATTAAGCCAGTGACTTTTGGTCATTAAAGCCAGTGACTTTTGGTTTACTAAAGCCAGTGACTTTTGGTTTACTAAAGCCAGTGACTTTTGGTTTATTAAGCCAATGACTGCCTGGCTTCATTAATTCTCACCAGCAAAACTTTTCCCATTTTCCTGAAGAATTATGGGACCCCAAAAATGCAGAATTATGGACCCCAAATGTTAATGTCATAGCGCAGCTTTTATTATCTTCTTGTGCTTCAGGCAACAACTCTGAGTTTCTTTGGGCAGCACTTTCAGGTCATGTTATAATTCCCAGATTCATCAGTAATCTTTCTCAATATTTAAGTTTCCCCAGTGACTGGATTGTGGCTGTCCTATAGATGGTTGAGTTTGGGGATCAAAGTTTCAGTGCAAAAATATAACTCTGGTGAGTTACTGATTTAAACCAGTCCAGGATTTGCTTTGCTGGTTAAGTCTAAAATGTTGCTGCTCATTAGAATAAGCCTGTTAATTTCCTTACTGAAAGCTCATTTTCTCAGCTTTTTGAATTTTCCTTTCTTGGTCATTAATGTGGAACCTCAGGTTTGTTGCTGCTTTCCATTCTGCATGCCTAAAATTGTGTCACTCCTGGTGTTGGGTCTGCTCCTCGTCATTTTTAATGAAATAAACAAATATCTTGTCCTGCCGTCCTTATGGCCAACATTCAAATCAGAGATTCTTGAAAAAGGGATGGGAAATATTTTATTTTCCTGGCATCATCACGTTGTACAAGCTTTAAAATTTTGGTTTTAAGTGATCATTTCTTAACCTAATCATGCCCTAGAGAGCCCATGACACTTTCAAACACCAGGTTTTCCTGTGCACCATTTAATATTCACGAGGTCTCTACCAATCCTATTTATTTTCCTTTAAAAAATTATTTAAAATTTTTAAAACAATTTCAATTTAAATTAGAAATTAAAAAAATTTATTGTCCTTTAAAAAAATATTTTTTCCTTCACTCTTTTACCTGCTCCAGTATCCATAGGAATAGCAACTATCTTGTTCCTGGTTTTATCTGTTGTATTTTATATCAATTACCCCATTTTGTTCTAGAAACACAGTGAAGCTTCATTTCTGTATGAAATAATTGACAAAAGCTCTATTGCTGTCTTCATAATTCTCCTTTTGGAGTACATATATATACATATATATAAATATATATAAAAATACACACACACACACATATATATAAATATATATACACACATATATAAATATATGACAATCATATGATTAATTTAAAATAATATAATATTTATATTATAATAAGATTATATAATGATAATGATACTGATAATAATGATAATAATGATAATAATGATAATGATAATGATGATAATGATGATAATGATGATGATAATAATAATAATAATAATAATAATAATAATAATAATAATAATAATAATAATAAATAAATAAATAAATAAATAAATAAAGGTGTTTTTTCTCTGAGTGCTTTACTAAAGGTGGGATTCATCCTGATTCTCTAGAAGAGACAGCAGAGACTTTATCTAACAGGATTATTGACTACCTGTAAATGCAGCTTTTATGCACATTTATGCCTTTCCAAAACACTTATTTAGCATTGACACTCTTTATATTCTAGAAATAACATTTATTTTTGTTATTTGAAGGCCTGCTAAGATTAACCCAAATGCCAAAAATAACTTTTTTTTTTTTTGTTAGGGTGCTGGGGATTGCCAGACTGATGCTCAGTGCATTGAGAATTCACATTTTTTACTCAGTTTTCTTGCAAAACCACTTATGGAAATAAATATTCACAGCCTGCATTGCTTTCTCAGTTTCTTCCAAGCAGGTCTGAGCAGGAAATCTAAAAAGACAAGGAAAATCTGGAGGTAGGGAAGAGAACATGAGGGAGCAGTGCTAAGAAACCCAAGTTTGCTTTCTCTAATTAAGTTGTGGGCAAAAAATTAAATAACTTGGTTTTGTTTCCCTCCTGCAAGGGAAGAAATCATTGCAGATTAATTGCTTGGAGACCTTAATGCAGTCATAAATGATATTATTGCAGCCATACATGGCAAGAAATAATCAAAGTGGTGTAAAAATTGCAATGTGATTAATTTGATGTAGTAGGAATCCTTTCTTTTTCATTTTGCTCTTTTTTTATTGTTTTGTTTTTTTTAATGTAGCCTGAAATTTTGCCATATGTATCTTGTTTTCTTATTTTAACTACAACCATAGAATCATTTAGGTTGGAAAAAACTTTGAGTCCAACCCTGTGGTTCCTTATTTCTTCATTTGTCATTAATCAATCTGGTCAATTAAATAATTGTGAAATAAATAGTCAAAACTCTTTTAAGGCTTAACCAAATTATATTTCTAAGAGTGTCAGTAAGTAGAAATCACTAAATTAATAAAATTTAAAGCTTTAATTGCAATAAACTGGAAGAAAAAACTGATGATAATTCTGGTTTTGGGGTGCTTGTTACATGCTGAGGAATCCACTGTTAATTAAAAATCTGGGTAAAATATCCTTAATTAAATATTAGGAAAACAGTACAGTTGGATGCTTCTGGTAGATTAGGCTTTCTGGTAAAATGATTAATATATTAAGATATATTTAGGAAAAAACTTGAAGATGCCAACTATTTGGTGTGGTAATTCCTAAAAACTTAAACCCATTGGATTAATTAGTATTAATTACATTTTTACAATGCAGGGAATTAACTGTGATTTTATGACCAAATAATAAACGTGGAATCAATGAAATTTTATGATATCTGTCAGGGGATGCTCTAGGGAAGTGAGAAATTGTTTTCTTTTTGGAATAAAAAGGAAATTCTGATCAAATTTTTACAAGCATAAGACAAACCCTGCATCTAATCTAGTGAACAACTGAATTTCTGATAGTAAAACTGCTTAATTCTGTAGGCTAAATATGCTGTAAAGATGGAGGTTTATTATTTTAGTCCTAGTGAGGCTTTATTTTCTATTATTTTTTATTATTTTTTATTATTTATATTTTATTTTGCGGAAGAAAAAGGAGCACATTCTCATTATTCTCCAAATTTGATGCAATATTTTTAAATATCATGAAGAAAATAAAAAAAAAGGAAAATATGTTGAAAGTAAGAGAGAGGAAAATCTGGCAGGAGTAGATCTGACAGTTCAGGCCATTTCATCTTGCCACACAATTGCAATGTTTAAATTAATAAAAACACATCAAAACTAATTTACACATTTATTATAACGCATCAACAACGCACCTAAGGACAAAACTTTTATTGTTATGGGATTTTTTCAAGCAATTACTTGTCTTTTAATTTTAATTTTAATTTTTATTTTATTTTAATTTTTTATTTTAATTTTCTATATTTATTTATTATATTTATATTTTATTTATTTATATAAAATATAAATAATTTATATATCTATATTTAATTTATTATATTTATATTTATTTATTTTTATTTTTATTTTTATTTTTATTTTTATTTTTATTTCTATTTTTATTTTTATTTTTATTTTTATCTTTATATTTTTTTATTTTTATTTTTATTTTTATTTTTATTTTTATCTTTATCTTTATTTTTATTTCTATTTTTATTTTTATTTTTATTTCTATTTCTATTTCTATTTTTATTTTTATTTTTATTTTTATTTTTATCTTTATTTTTATTTTTATTTTTATTTTTATTTTTATTTTTATCTTTATCTTTATCTTTATCTTTATTTATTTTTATTTTTATTTTTATTTTTATTTTTATTTCTTTTTTTATTTTTATTTTTGTTTTTATTTTTATTTTTATTTTTATTTTTATTTTTATTTTTATTTTTATTTTTATTTTTATTTCTATTTTTATTTCTATTTTTATTTCTATTTTTATTTCTTTTTTTATTTCTTTTTATTTCTATTTTTATTTTTATCTTTATTTATTTTTATTCTTATTTTTATTTTTACTTTTAATTTTTAATTTTAATAGGCACAGTTTCCTGTTTTTAAAATTAAAAACCAGCCGAGTGACCAAAGGCTCTGTTTGTAACTAGGTGAAAAATCCATTTTCAGACCATAGCCAGGAGAGTGTTCTGCATTGTCAACAGCTTCCTTTCAGTGAATGATAGCCCTAATCCTTGAGGTAAAGGAGATTTCTCCTTAGCCTGAGTGCAGGAAGCTTATTTGGAGAGCTTTATCCCATCAGAGCTATCTGGACTGAGCTGTTTTTCCCCTGTATCCTATTGTAGTCTATGAACACCAAGGAAGTTTCTCTGAATTTCTGTGAAGAAAAGTGGCAGCAGTGACATAAAGCAGCTCAAATGTGCCTAAAGCATCTTGGCAGAACAAAGAAATATTAAACCCTGCATGATAATGAATATATGGCAGTTTAGGGGGGCTGGAGCCTGGTGGCCAATTCAGGGAAATTCCCATTCCTTTGCTCTGTTCTTTTCTCAGCTCTGCCTCCCAAAATCTCAGCAACTCATTTTAATTCCTATTCATTTAATCCTGCTGGCTGCAGCTCAGCCAGGAGATTTTGGCAGTGCTCCCTCTGGGGAGGGGATCCTTGGGGAGGAGGATTACTTCAGAAGGAACAAAAGGGGACAAATGGGACCCCAGTGGCACAAAGCAGCGACTGCCTGGGTAGATGTGACCCCCTGGCTCCACCTGCCAGGGCAGGGGAAACTCAGCAGAGTCAATTGGCAGAGCTAATTCAGCATTTTCAAACAGAGAGGGCTGCTCCACCAGGGCTCTGAGCAGAGGTGTGGGTGCTGGGTGCCCCATCACACAGCCCACAGCTGCAGTCCCCAACCCAGCACTTCCCCAAAAAAGGAACTTTCCCTGGTGGTTGGTCTCTAAAACCAGCTCTGATAGGGACTATCCAAATTTCCTGCTCCCTGCTCAGCATCAAAAAATTACTTGTGCCCTTTTTTTTTAGGATATTTTAGGTGAACACTGCACGTGTTCTCCTAAAATGTATCATGTAGATGTATCAATTATCTAATTGCTCTTAAGTTTCTGCTGAAGCTACTTGAATTGAAAGCTGAGTTGTTCTAAATCTCTATCTAAAATTTCATGAGTCAAACTCTTCACAATCAGGTGTGACTAAGATTGATAGAAGGTTACACTAAGATGTTGCCTCTTTGTATAGAGCATGATTTGGAGTAACATTCATGATCTCGTCTTCATTCTGTTTTAACACAGAAAAATTGGATATTATACAAAAGTCTGTCTTCACTGAGATAAGGTACACTTTCTTTTGAGCTAACTAAAAGAAGTGATGCAGGTGAAATTGCATCACAAAGTGATCAACAAAATGATGCAGCTCAAGGGTGATACTTGATTCACCTTCATATTCAAGAACTTTTCTCTCATGCAAGATTCTGAATCTTGGCACAGTTCACACCATGCTTTAACAAATGAGGCTTTACAATATCGATTTTCCCACTCTTTCACATGAAACCTAAAGTTCATTGCTCTTGCATGTTGGATCCAAGTTGTTCAGCTGTCAGCTGTGGTCTTGATACAGTTCACATCTGCATGCTCTCCCTTTTGCTCTTTGGGCTGTCTGCTTCTCTCTGCTGCTGATGAGTTTCCATGTTCTTTGCTAGGAAGTTACTTTTGTTTTGAACCTGTGAATACACATGCTGTGGCATGCAGCAGCTCTCATCAGGAGTGGAGGAGTATGAGGATGATGGAGGTTCTGGGGTTTATAACCTAGAGGAGTTAAAAACCTTTTACAGTAAAATATTCCACCTTGAGATCCTGTGGAGGGTGCCCAAGGGGGACATTGCCTGTTGCTGCCTGTGCTCCTCTGCTCGTCTTTAACCAGAAAAAATAGAAATACAAAGCAAAATCTTGTTTTGTCCTCGTGTGAGGAAAACATCTTGCAGTTTTATTCCGTCAAAACGAATTTCTGCTCAAACCCAAACCTTGAGCTTTCACAGGCAACACGATAAATTATGAAAATCTGATTTTTCTGGGGGGCAGGTTCTTTGAGGTGTGCTTGTTTCAGAAGACAGGGTTACTTTACCTGTGCCAGGTCCCAGATGGCACTTGAGAGATTTCCTTGAGGTGACCACAGGGTTCCCACAGAGACTCTCTGGACTTTATTCTGAGTGTGGTTTGTGTGTGGATCTGCCCTCCTGAGTTAGCTGGGGATAACCAAACAATGCTTCCACCTTCACATCAGCTTTGAAAACACATTATTCTCATTTTTGTTTAAACAGGGCAATCTGCACAGAGCAGCCCAGCACAAGCCATGTACAAAATTCAAATCAAGCAGCTTCATAAGGGAACAAAGATTCCTGACGGCATCTAATCCACTAGACATAATTATAGAGCACAAGCACCCAGATGTGAAACCCTTCTAAAGAGCTGCATGCTGCTGTTGTGCCCAAACCCATCTTTGCACTGCCACGTGGGCTCCAGCTCCAGCTGCAGGAGCAGAGTGTTTCACAGCCACAGAGGTTCATGCAGATTTGTTTGGTGACTCCTCATGTTCTGACACATTTTCTCATGCTGCTCCCAAGAAGACAATGCATCTTCATTCCTGTCACAGGGCAGGTGCCAGCTGAATGGGAATAGAGCTTGTGCTTATCTGTTGATACCTCCTTGGGAGTAGAGCATTTGTGAAATTCCTCTTGGCTGTCAGAGGAGGGGAGGCATTTTCCTCCTCTCCTCTCAATTCACTTTTCAATCTCAGTAGCTTATTGGAATGACAGGGTATCAAAACGTCTGGAAAGCTAAAACCATCCATCAAGCACCTGTGTATTGCAGAGGTCTGACAGTGCCAACTGAATAGATGGGTTTTATATAATCTCTGCCTCCTGAAAAGAATAAAAGGAAAATTTTATAGGTTTGACCTGTGATCTCAGGGAAATAGTCTGAGTTTTGTCTGGGTGGCTTGGCAGAACTGGGTGCACTGAACACTGTTCTGCTTGGTACTTAATAAGCAGGAGTGCCCCATGTAGAGGAGTAGCTGTGAACATTCAGTTAAACAAGAGGGAAATCTTCAGAGCAGCAGCCCCATTTCTTAGAGCTGGATTTCATTCCAGCTGATGCTGATCTTGTTTCAGGAATTTGAGTTTCATTACCTTAAAAACGCCTCTGAGGCGCTGATAAACTGAGCATCCAAAAGAACCCAGATAACTTCCCTCACCTCTGAGCTTTCACTGGGACTCAGGAGAGCTCCCCTTGTGTCCCATTTTCTAACTGAAGTGAATCATTTGCTGCTTCTTTACCTCCATCCACCAGCTCCAAACCTCCAGCCAACACGATATATACGTGTACAGCCCGCTGAATTGCTGGGGTGCTGCCCAGAAACCCCCTTGGAGAAGGCTGGAAAAATGGATCCCAGCATCCATGGACTCAAAAGAACTTCTTGTCTCTGCTGCCTGCCTCTTTTCTACCACTGTCCTGCACTGAGTGCAGTGGCAGGTGGAATTCTGAGCTTGCACTCTGGGGATAGAGATGGGGTTTTTCAGAAGACCAAGGTGTTCAAGCAGATTTTTATCTCACACAGCTCAGCTTCTCCTGCTGGGGGAGCGACCAGCTTGGTATGAAAATCATTCCAGTATTGATTCAGCGTCAGGGTAGCTGGGAATTCAGAGCTGCAAGTGGTAAAGAACAGCTCACCCCAAATAAAAACATCCTAGGAGAAAGAAGGGAGTGCTGAAAATGTGTAAAAGATCTGTGTGCACGTGGAAATTTTCAGGAGTAACACACTTGTCTATCAAAGATCCAAAGAAACATTTGTAATGTGGCTGTGAGCAAAGAACTTTGGGGACCTGATAGGGACTACCCAGAATGCTGAATTATGCATTCTCTGGTTAAATTGCTTCCTAGTGCTAGAGTTTGGCTCACAAATATGCAGCATCTATGTAAACTTTGCCATGGAGGAAGAATGATATAAATGTGCAGGACATGCTGGAAATCAATATTTCCTCGTGCAGTGTAAAAATTAAACTGAGCCAGTTAATCAAAATAGATTTTTCTACTTGCAGCTTAGAGTGCTTGTTGCTAAGTTTGTTGTAGAGCCATATTTAAGAAGTTAGATCATGAGTAAGTTGAGGGAAATTATGCTATAAAGAGTTTACTGTGCAGAGCAGCAATCTCAAAGAGATGGAAAAAGCTATTAGTAAAAAATGTTTCTTAATTGCTTCACCACAGAGAATAAAAGCATTATTTTCAAAAGAAGAAGCCTGGGAGAATTATTCTGTCTGATCTTTTGCCCTGGAGATGTTTTGTGCAGCCTGGCTCTGTTTCTTATCTGATTGCTGTTCACCACCAGCACCAGTTCTGGAAGATGCCCTCAGCAGCTCTGTTTTCCTCAAGTTATGTTTTACTCTACCAGCATCACTGCTGAAATAATATTTGGGAAGTCAGGAAAAAATTAAGGGTGTGTAGTAAAATCAAAAGTAACAATTTCTCCTCCCAGACAATTAAAACATCATAAATAATCGTGTAAGAATTTACTTAAGCTGGAAAACACTGGCACCTCATCATAATCTGTTTGTTTGTTCCAGTTGCCACAAGCATTCAGGGACTGGTATTAATTAAATCACTTCTAAATGGGATATTTCTACTGAGTTCAGTACTAATAGGCTTATTTTTCTGCATTGCTGTTCCATTCTTCTAATATTTGCCTTGCCTTTTGCAAGTTAATTTCATGTATATAACTCCCTTATTAAATAGAACTCCTTCAGTGATTTGCAGAGCAGTATAAACAATTTATGCTCATTGTGTGTGTGCTGCCTTAAAGAGTGGCACATAAACCTATTAGGAAAATGGGAGTATCAGTTTTTGGTGATATATAAATTATATTATATATATAAATTATACATAAATTAATATATATATAAATGATATACAATATAATTTATATATCACCAAAAACTGATACTCCCATTTTCCTAATAGGTTCCTAATATCAAGTTACAGAGGGGTTTCTTGAGATCTCAGAATTCACTTTGCAACGTTGTTTATATCTATTACAAAAATGGAAATGAAAAAAAAAAAGGAAAGAGAAGTTTTCTTCAGAAGGTGCCATTATTGATAAACACAGGTTTCTTTGTCCCACCAAATTCATAAATGATCTAGGCTTGAGGTTTCCCTGGGTTCTCAGTTAAACTGGGCTGTTTCCTAATGCTAAACAAATGCTGTTCTTGACTGCTTCTGAAAGGACAATGAGAAATGAGGAAGGGAATGGGAGAGGCTGTAAATGTCTTCTTTTGCAGAGCCACATGCTGATTCACTAATATTTTAAATAGCTGCTCCCCTAACCAGCAATTGTTTTCAAGTACTTGTGATCCTCGTTGTGCACTCAGAGTTATTTAATCTTTGTTTTCACTTTGCAGAGGGGAGGTTGGAGGGAGGTTCTGCTTGTAGAGCCTGGAGCTGTCTCAATAAATGAATTTAACAGCGCCAATATAAAACCAGCTTGTTGCAAGCAGGCAGAACTCTCAGAGCCAGGGATGGATTTCTGTGGTTTCTAAACCAGCAAAGTCTGTTCCAGCAAACAGGGAAGGCAGATTGCAGCTGCTGCAGGATTTTCTTACAGCACAGGAGGAACTTCTCTGTCCATAGGAGCACACAGGAGAAGCAGAAAGCCTTTCATTTGCTCAGAGTTTATGGCTTCAGAATTCGAGGACACACTGTGATTTATTTCTTTCTTACTTCATAGCACACTAACTTGTGTTTCTACAATATTGGTGAACTCCAAGCTCTTCAATTGTGGTGGAGGATCTGAATTAACCTATATTGTGAAGAATCAAAACCATAGTTTTAATCATCATTTAATGATCATCATTTTTTCCCCAGTATTGGAAAGATTTAAAGAAGCAGGAGAAGATTGGTAATAACATTTTATATCTTTTCAATTCAGAAGTATCCTCCTTTGTATCAGGCATTTCCTACATCTGTATTTTTAGAATTAGGGAGGATAAGCTCTGATTTTACAAAACAAAGAGTTTTTTAACACATAATATTATTCAGTGATAAGTCTCTGTCCCTTCCATCTCTAAGGAAATAATACAGAATTTCATTATGTTCATGACTTGACAAAGATCTACCTGTGGATCAATATTTCAGGATCAGGATCCCCAGTCTGAGCAGCATCTCGTGTCTGGCAGACTTTCTGATTCACATCTTAACATTTGGAGTTAAGGGAGGAAACATCCACCTCTAATGAGCAAACTAATGGTGATTTAGAAAGGTTTTGAAAGGATTTTGAAGTGAAAAAAAGAACCTGTGGCAGACAAGAATCTGAGTTGAAGGAATACTAAATCTTTAAGTATTTTACAACAAGATTTAAAGGAAAAAAAGTGTATTTTGGGTTTATTTTCCCAATGATTTATGATTATGACTATCATTTTGGAGCCCAATCTATAGAGACACTATGAAAAAATGTTGTCAGGATGTTGTCTTAACCTTTCAAAAATGAAATACCCGGTAACAAAACTAGATGAAAAGCTGGGTGGGTCATAGAGCAGGCACATGCCTTTTATTAGCAAATAAATACAGATCTAGCTAGAAAGATGCACTCCCATGGTGTCCTGAACTTCTTTCTTGAAGAATGGCACCAAGACCAAAATATCACTTGAGGCTTATTCAGACTGTTGGTATCATGACTTCATGTCGTCATTTGGAGCAGTAGTAGCCTTTATTTATTAAAAATTGTGTTAATATGTGAGATAAAGTAAAGTATTTCTCATTTTTCAAGTAACACTGAAGTGTTCACAGCAAGGAGAAGTAATAAAAAGTAATTTATTGCACAAATGCCACCCCAGAAGAACTCCAGATGAAAAATGGACCTTGTTTTTATATATATAAAAGAATTCTCATCATAACTGCACATAAAAAAGTTATATTGGCTCACATGGCCCTTACTGTTTCCTAGTAAAACCTTAACTTTCTGGTCATTCTAGACTCAGTAGTTGCTCTCTCAACTGCTCTTTTTGTTTCTTGACATAAAATCTTCAAAACAGGAAAATCAACTGCACCAATCTCCTTTTCTTTTCATTATATTTTTTCAGTATTCCTCGAGCTCTACCTTATTGATTAGCTGCTAGTCACAAAGACTCAAAATGAAGAACGAAGAGAAAACCTGTTGGAATAACCAATATCTTCACAGAGTCAGGGTTGTTTTCTTTAATATTTATTGAGCTTTGCATAATCTTGCATTATTTAGAATCTGCGTTGCACACAATTTTCTTAAAATAAGGGATGAGATGATTGCTCCATGCACAGATAGGCCTAAACTAAATACCTGCATTTCTTTGGATTCCCAAACCTGAGAATACACTTGTGTTGTTCACAATTCTGCTTTTAGCTTGCAATTTGCATAGAAGTGTTTCCAGAGCTGGCAGAGCCTGCCTCTGCTATAGATCTTTCTCGTGCTCCCTGTTTTATACGCCCACTGCGATCCTGTACTGCAATTACTGCCATATGGGAAAGAAAGTTTAATTTTACAGTGGAAATCCAGCCTTGGGTAATCACATTTTCTGTCTAGGAGCAGATATGCACTACGAGCAAAATCATCCTATTAGATCCATCAAGCAAATCTCAGATAAGTAGCAGAGGCTGTGATTTTCCTGAGATTCTCTCCAAAACACTGATGTTATCCCTGAGATTCCCTCACGTGGATGTGGCGTTTGGAATTCACAATCCTTTCCTGCCTTGACACCAAAGAATTGGAAGAAGAAGGGGAAGGGGAGTACAGTGGGAATTTTAGACTTTCTTGTCTATCTGATCTATTAAGTTTCAACATTTCCATTCTGGGTGAAACAGGGGTCAGGTCTGGTGCAGCTGACAGCGATGCCCAGAGAGGCTCCCTGGGACAGGGGCTGGGCAGAGTGAAAGGAATAAAGTGTGGATTTATTAAAGAGGTTTCAGAGGATGCAGCTTGGGCAGGGCAAGAGCCTGGCTGAGGATCCACCCAAGATGGACCCAAGCTGGGCCCTGGGTCAGGAGTTTCACACTTTGATAGGTTCTGGTCCATTTCCACATTGGGCTGGATTGCCCAATTGCAGCTGCAGGTGATGCAGTCCCATCCTCCCAGATTGCTCTCCTCAATTCCCTGCTGCTTGTGCTTTTTGGGCCCGGAGCTGCCACGGTGTCCTTGGCTGTGGGGCTGGAGAAGGATTGTTGTGTGTGCCTGAGCTGTGAGGAGAACTTGAACACTTTGTGTGGAGTTCAGAGTTACTGATGCACTGCAGGGTCTGGAAATGGGAAAGCTGAAACCTAAAGCAGCAATAGCTCCTCAAACTCAGCGTGGCAGCTGGTGACAGGTACAGTCCAACAGCCATATGTTTCTTGCCTAATTGCAGGAAGAGTTGCCCACGTGCCTGAAGTTATTCAGAGGAGCCACGGGGGTGCTGAGCAGCGCAGGAGGAGCTGCTGGTGGAGCAGGGACAGCAGAGCTTTAGTTGGTGCTGCGAGGGTGGCACGGGCACCCAGGGAGGGCTGCAAAGCCCCTCCTGCAGAACTGGGGAGTTTTCCACAGGATTTAATGCCCAACAGCTCTGCCTGGCTGGGATTTTCCTCTCTGATGTGCCTTTGCTCTCACTGTGCCTGCTCTTGCCACGGAGCTGGGGGGAAATCATTTCCCACAGCTGAGAGCAGAGGGAGCGTCCCCAGAGATGCCCCAGCCCTTGATGCTCGCTGGAAAACGCGTGCCACCGATCCAAGATCAACCACCAAACACACACCAACATCTTAAAGCAATCCCTCAGAGCCAAACTCCTCCCCAGGGGAGCCAGGCCCTTTCAAATAGTCCTTTTTTCTTATATAATTATATATCTAGCCATAAACTTTCTCACATAATTGCAAGGAGCATTGTTTTTCCTTTGGTTGGAGTTTTATACCTCAGGCAAGCAGCAGGTCTTACACCCATGCAGGAATGATTTAAAATGATTTATTTTTCTTTTAAAAGCGTTTTAATTATTTATTACTTAGATTATGAGCGTTTACAGCAACTTTTGTTGCCAACACAGAGGATATCAAAGGAGGCCTGAGGTCCTCTGCAGGCATAAGCTTTGCTTTAACACAGGCAAAACCAGAGAGCAAATCCGAGTGGTGGATGTTTGGGATGTATTTCACTGAACTTTTCACTCCAAAGCCACAAGCCCCAGATCTCTGTGGAGCCAGGAGTGGTCTTATCCTGGAGGAGTTTCCAAAATCAGCTGTTTTGTTGAGGAAATGGGCAGGGCTGGTGCTGCAGACAGCTACAGCTCGGCGTGGGGATGTCCTGCAGGGCAGCTCACCCTGTCCTGCTGGCTCAGCATCAGCCTTTGGTCTTAAGGATGTTCATGGTGGTTTGGAAAAGAGTAAAAAAAAAAGAGAAAAGGGATATTGTAGGCTGTGAAATGAGAGACTTTTGGTGTAGCTTGAAAAATGAGCTTTAAAAGCTCTCAGTGCAACGCAGAAAAGTAGTTTTGAGTTTCATATATTTATTCAAACCCATAGAGAGGTAAAGATTAGGGTGAGAGGGGTTTATTTAAGCCTCTCAGACACCTGAAGGACATCATCAAAGCTGGATAATGTGGGCTTTATTTGCATTATTGAAGAAAAGAAATAATTTCTTTTCATAATTTTGGAAAGGTGTGTCCAGTACCTGTATGGTGCCACCACATAACAGGCTCCTCCATAGGATTCATTCATATTTGAAAGGGGCAAGGACAGATTGAGGAAATCTAAAGTTAGAATATTTTTCTCTCCTTATAAGGAAGTACTAGACATATGGAAAATGGAGGGGTATGGCTTTTCTGTGAGGAAAACTCTTAATTTTTTAAATTATCTTGTGTCGTCTGAGAGGAATAAAACATTGCAACTTGGTCCTTAGAGCTTCTCATCTTCCTTTTCTTTAATTTTCTGCTTCATGTAGGTATTTAGCCACCCAACACACACAGAGACAGCTACATAAACATTTAATACTGCAATTTGAATGTATTTCATTACTTAATAGGACAGATGCCAAAAAAGCTCTTTAGCTTTCCTAAGCTAAAGTTGTGCAATTTCCAATAGACAAAGATGGCACAGAAAAGGTTTTTATCACCCAAAAATAATAGAGAAATCTAGAATCTGCTACTATTGTGCAAACATTTTGTTTTTAAATAAAATAAATTATCTGACTTGCCAGATACCAAGCTACCTACCAGCAGCTGATTTCCACACAAATGAAACTCAGTTCTCTTAATTTCTTTCCTCAGAGTGCGTTTCCCATTTATGATTTAGACTTCTGGATCAATGTTTACACATTGCAGCCCAGTTCTTTTGGAAATCATTAAAAACTATTAAAACCTGTAAATATGTTGCATTGTAGACACAGGAAGCTGAGTGGGAGAGCTGCAAAGTACTTGCTGAACAAAGTCATGTTTTCATTGAAAATCAGACAGTTTTATGCCATTTCTGATCACAATGCCTCCTGTTTCTAAATTATTTTGAGCTTGTTTTTTTTTTCCCATTTAAAAATCGATTTTGTGAATGACACTGAAGTTCTCAGCGCCTTGGATTTGGGACAAAGTGCCACAGGATGGAGCTGCCTCTGCCTTGAGATGGAGAGGTCTTTCCTGGCTTTTTCTGGAGGAGGATTCTGGGCCCCACTGAATAAATCCAGATTTATTCTGCTGGGTGCACGGGCTGGGCTGGGAGGGAGCACTGGGAGTCAAAATTGTGAGTTGCAGGGTTGAGCTGACACCTGCTACGTTGAGGGGCCAATTCTTTTCCAAACCCAAACCTCCCACGCTCAGAACTGTAACATACAGGAAATTAAAATCTCTGGTGCCAAAGGTCCAGCATTGCCAGGGATCAGACATTTTAAAAATACTTGTGTTCGTGCTATACTCAAGTTTTCCCTGTTGCTTGTTTTGAAAGGAGCTGGGTATTTTTTTTTTCCCCATACTGCATTAGGTAATGCTCTGTGTGAATAACAAAGGTGAAGTTTGGTCTTTAAAGTTTTAGGACTCATTTTCCCCCACTATTTTTGCTCTTTATTACATTTTAGCTCTAGAGATTTATGCTGCAGACTAAAAAGCCCTACAGGAGACTGAATCATGCATGAACTTTATACAACTTTCTGTTTGAACCTGATATAGGTTTTTTTGTCTTTCTCATCAGAATGATCAGTGTTTTACTGAAATGTTGGCAGGAAGGGAGCAGAAATTGTGCCAACTGATGCTAACATTTCAACAACAGCAGGAGAAGGGAAAAAAAAAAAAGACAATAAAAGAATAGCTGGAGAGTACACTGTTTTTCTGGAGTTATGTCTTTTCTCAGAGTGCTCTGTTCTCCTTGAGCTGAGGCTGCTTCCAGACATTTCTTAATGTGTGAGCACAGCCAGGCTTGAAACTCTTTTAGGCTTCAGCTCCCACTTGCTCCATTTATCTGCAGCCTGACAAGGTAGCAAGGTGAGCACTGTGTGAAGCCACAAGAGGAGAACTCAAGAGAGGAATTGTGGCTCTTCCCTCTGTTCTTTACTCCTGTTTTTCTGTAAGCATGTAGAGCAGGTGCTGTAATGCTTGATGGAGTCAGCAGCTCCCAGCATATGAGGATGATGATGATGTTGGTTACAGTTTGTTTTGTGACAAATATTTATCTTAGTGCAGCTTTATCATCTGTCCCTGCAGCTCATAAAAAGCAATAATACAGATATTAATGGGATGTTCATGCCTTGTAAAGTGCAGGCCAATGGTTCAGCCCAAGGAGGGCTATGCAGAGGCTGAGGATTTTACTGGTGATGCTGATTCCCTCACCAAAGTAAGAATATAATCTCTGTGTATGTAAATTCCCCCTTGATAAAACCTGCCTGCTTTTGTTTCCTTCATTAGCCATGCAGTCTGGTACCTCCTGAGCGTGTTCAGAGTTATATCTTGGAATAAGATCTCTCCAAAAAAGCCCAACCTCCTTAAAGGAAGAAAATGTTGGCTGGTGGAATTTGACAAAGATAATTCCTGCCTTGTCTATTACAACAATATATCTTTACAAGTGGTTTCTGTCGTAGTGCAGCGTTTCCCAGTCATTGAATTTCTGCTCTCCAGATAAATGAAGTTATTATTTTTGGTTTGGCCTTGCCCTGATGTGCAATTCCGTGCTATTCCAAGTAAATCTGACCCGTTCATATTTAGCTGGTGCAGACTAAAGCCTGAATTTTTTATGGATATTGGACTTTTATAATGAACTTTTTAATTTTTATACATTGAGTGGTGTGTAAGGATATGTGAATGTGGGCAAAAACCTTACAGTTAGGAAATCAGGATACAAACAATGCTTGTTTTACCTGCCTGATCCCAAATAAACTTAAAAACAGTTTTATTCCTGCTAAGAGTAAATTTACTTAAATGTCCTGCTCTCTGTTGTTCCAGTGGGGAACAACCAAAAAATAAAAGATATTTTTTTTGTTCTTGCCAATCAAAATTTAAAATATTAAAGATGTCAGTGCCAGATTTACAGTGTCAGATTTTATTTAAAGCTATTTAGAATTCACCACTTATCCCCACTGATGTTTCAACAGGTTTAGTTCGGGTTGTAACATCTAAATCTTTTTCATGCTCTGTCTGAAAGGTTTTTCCTACAAAATCCTTTTGAACAGACATGTTTGAGCTCTAATGTTTTCTTTCAACAAGAACTGAGCAAACCCCTAGCAGAATGGAAGTGAAAAGCCAGCACGACACATTTGGATAAATAATGAAATGCAATTCTCAGGGAGTTTAAGTGAATCAAAATGAAATCTGAATGAAAGAAAAAAAAGGATGGCAGTCCATGGAAGCATTAACTGAAGTAAATTAAATGTACAACATGCCAAGGGGACTCATAAGGAATTTTACAAACAAGTAAATACATGGGGGAAAAAAATTGTAAATATATGTTTCTGTAAGAGAGTCCTCTGAATATTATTTCCTCTGAAATGGATCCAAGTTTCTTCCTTGGTTTTCCCTGCAGGCAGGATAAAGACAATGTATTCTTGGCAAGCATTTTATGTGAAACTTTATTATATTAAGTATTACATCCTGGAGATTAGACTGATTGGTGTGTCTAAATTACAATAAATCATTGTCCCTGAATTATAACAGAAAAGCTGTGAATGGAGTCACAAGGATGCTTAAAAAATGGATAAGAGGAGCCATTGCCTTTCTGGAAGAAAAACATTGAAAGGGTCAGGTTTATACATGATGTAAGACTTTGTTTATTTGATAGTTTGCTTTTTGTTAATATGAGAAATTAATCATCATTAATTAATTCATACATAATATCTAAGAAAGCCCACAAGCAATGTTAGAAAGGAGTGGTGGGGCTTGGCAAACCTTTCATCCCTGTGGTGGAAACGTGGAATTCATTGCCATGATCCTTTCTAAGCCCCCTTCTAAAGAAATTACCTCAAACCCTGTGACGAATGTTTATTTTTATACACACATTTGGCCCAACTAAACAGCCCAGACTAAAAGAAGAGCACTGAGATTTGAACCCTAATTGCCTGTGCTTATGAAGAAAAATTGTCTCCTAGAGGCTGCCTAATTATCCTCCCTGGGTTTGTTATGTGTTTTTGTGAAGGAGCAGGCTCTCGTCACACAGGGCTGGAT
The DNA here is from genome assembly GCF_971803275.1 of Cyanistes caeruleus. Classification (NCBI taxonomy): domain Eukaryota; kingdom Metazoa; phylum Chordata; class Aves; order Passeriformes; family Paridae; genus Cyanistes; species Cyanistes caeruleus. Next base: position 1,999,263 of record NC_141706.1, on the reverse strand, counting down.
ATATTGGAATTTCTCTTCCAGTCATCTTGGCAGTAATTACTCTGGTGGTAATTGGTGACAAGTCAAATGACTGAAATTTCCCTGCTTTTTTGGGATCAGCAGGAAGCTGCTGGAACATGGGCAGTCTCTCCTTATGTTTTTCTTCTTCCTGAAGCCACATCTAACACACAAGAGCTGCTTATCTGTGCACACTTACTGTCTTTTCTTCCCTTGCTGCATTTCAGCTTTATGGCTTATGTCCATCTTTTCTGTAAGGCTCCTACAATTTTCAACTCCATTTTAAAATATCTTTATTCAAATGCAGATTTTGTCTTTGTAGCCAGGACCAAGCTGAAAGCATCTTTGAAGAAATGCTAATAGGAGTGCTGTGGTAAAGCACAGCTTCTTAGTTATACCTTCCTCCCTAAGAATACTTCTTTGAAATCTAGACTAAAAAAAATAAATAAAATAAACCATTTTGCTCTTATCAACATTGCTTTAATGTGCTCAGAATAAGTTGCCTGCATAAACCAGAAAATTGATAGGTGATAGCAAGCTGCTCCTTTTCTGTGCTGAATGTGGGTGGGTCTGCTTTAGAGCAGCCCAGAAGGGGATTTTGATAGAAAAATCTTTATGTTCCTTTTCCTCCTCTTTATCATTTGGCTGATTAGCCTCCTGCATTTCCTGAAGTGGCACACCAGCCCTGAGCACGTGATAAACAGTGCTAAAACCTGATTTATCATCTGCAAGGTAGAGGTGCAGGATACTGCATCAAAGGAATGACTTGGCTGGGAAATGCTATCGGGGTGGATTGAAATCCAATACACAAAAATTTCTTTTTTTTTTTTTTTTTTCTCCAGAAAAAGGAAAAGAGGGTGCAAAACCTGTAAGTGACACTCTTGGGTGAAATTGGAGGGAACCTAAAAAATTGCAGATCCTGAAAGATTCTGCCTCTCCCAAGGTGGGGAGGACACTTTCTTCAGTGAGAAAAGATCAGCTGAAAGGAAAAATGTCACATGCAAGCCTGCTCAGGAGTTCCTGGGATTTGCTGCATTTGCCAAATGAGCACACTCAACAATTGCAGGAGAGCTTGAAGGTTGTAGAAAATTCCTGATAACTTCATTGTTCTCTCTTAAAAGCAGGTAGAGTCCTTTAACTGCATTTGGTATCATTTTTCGTGAGGACCCACTAGAGTTAAAGAAATATATTTCTCAAGATAGCTCAGTCATCCCAAATCATTTCTGTCTGATGTTCAAGCCTTTGATAGCATACTTTGAGTTTGAATTGAATTCTGGAGAGACACTGAGCATGTTAATTAGATTCTCTTTGTGCCTTAAGAGGGAGGAAAAGCAGAAGGGATAATTCTTAACACTTCTGTTGAGCAGTGCTTGCAGTGCAAATTCCTCTTTGCTAAAATATTACATGGAATTAGAGGTAGACATTTCTAGAACTGACATGTTCACTCTGAATTTGCTGAAGGTGCATGTGGCCTTTGCATAAAATGCATTGAGTACAGAGCAGGTTTTTTAAATTAAATTTTAAAAAAAAAAATATTAGCCTGAGTGTCTTATTTAAATGTTAATGTGTCTGGGTGCTACACCACTGTTCAATAGCACTGAAACTGCAGGGGAACTCGACAGGGACAAAGGCACTGAAGGCATCAGCTAAAGAGGGGAAAATATTGATGTTAGCTGATCCTTGTTTGCACAGCCACGACTTTCTTCCACTCAGTTTATACAAATGGGGCAACAACTCTCAGAGTCAGAGGCACAGAGTGTTCCCTTGTCTCTGATACCTGGCTCTGATGTCCAGGAAAACACTGAATTTCATACAACAACCATGAAAACAACTGTTACAGTTAAATAGAAAAGCTAAGAGTGTGAGTGTGTAAATTAGAGAGTTTTATTAAGTCACTGAGTGCAAGAGTTAAAGTTTAGAGTTTAAACCAGTTTAGAGAACAGAAGACAAGGTGGAGGATTTATGGTCTTGTCTCTTGTCCTTCTTCTTCTTCCAGAGGTTTTTGGGTAGCAATGAGTGATTGGATAGAGAATGCTGCAGTGCAGCACTCAGGTGTTGGGTCATTGGGTCACTAAGGAAAATAATTTACGTGTCTATTGTTAATTGAGTGAAAATAAGTTATAAAGATAAAAGAGCTACATAAGGCAATGGTGTGGGCTGAACCTGAGCAGAAAGTCCTGGGAAGACCTGCCAAGTCTTTTGATAATATATTAATAAACAGGAGAAACAAGAGCCTAATGACCCTTTGGAGCATCCCTGCTGACACAGAACTGAGATAAGGGGAACTCTCCATGAGGGATATCCCAAAAGAACTCAGCCCTGGAAATCCCGAGATCCAGCAATGAACAACAGCATCAGTGGGCTCGGGAGGATGAGGAGGGGAGGCCGAGGGCTCTCTCTGCCTTTCTCCCAGGCACTGGGGCAGGAGGGCAGGGCTGAGTGCCAGGAGGAATCCCCAAGGGCACTGGGATGGGCTTTGGGGCAGCGCTGGGGCATCAGCACGGCTGCGCTTGAGGGGATGAGGACAAACCCTTCCTTCCGCGAAGGAAAAGAGCAAAGACCTCCCTGCATCTTCCTGCTGATGCTCCCAGCTCTGCTGCCAAGGGGAGGAGTGAGGTGGAACAAAACAAATTTCCTCATTACTGATCCAAAGGAAAATGAGGTAGGGCCTGTGGAAGGAACAGAAGCGGTGTTTGTTGTCGTGCGTGCCAACGAGCTCCACTCGTAACACACCGAGATATCAGAAGAGCACAGAAGGAGGCACAAAAAGCACAAGGGAGGAAATGGAGAGCAGGCTGTAACCTCTGGAACCTGCCCACTCTGGCTGTGCTGGGAGCCAGGGGCTGGGTGAAGGAGGTGGAACGGGTTTCCTGCAGAACCTCCTTCCCCTACCGCACCAGGAGAGGGATCCAGGCACTCACCAGCACCAGAAATGCTGTGGCTCTGCAGGAAAAAAAAGGGATCTGACAGCTGTGAGGAGAGCTGGCAGTGGGAACACTCAGAAAAAAAATTAGGCCCCAGATGAAAGAGAATTGAGGTCAAAACAGGAACAGATGTGCTCTAAAAATAGAATGACGAGACAGATGCAAAGGTCCTTGCAAGCAGACAGATATTTACCAGGAGGGAGAGACATCTTATTAAAGGAGAGATGGAAAAGCAGTGCTAATATAAAGGGAAAAAATTGCAGCACAAATTAAGAAGCCTCTCCTTTTAATTTAATTTAAGTTATTCTTTTTTAGCTCCAACTAAATAACCCCTTGGCTCCTCAACCTGCATTATTACTCAGAAAAGTAATATGTAAGGGGGGCACCAGTGTAGATGCTACTGAGCACCTCTGCAAACTTGAGATAATGACATTAAGGGAATTAATGGAGTTAAAGTGCAGCCTACATTTAGTTCTAATTAGACAAAAAGATAGCAGCCAAATTGCCACTAAAGTTTAGGCAGACAGTTCAAACAAATCATGGAAACTGAGGAAATGTATAACTTCTGGTACAACTTGGTACAATTATAACTCCTCTATAATTTAGTATAATTCCCTGAAATGTTAATTCTCCATTTTGCTGTTTGTTCCCAATAATTTGATATATTCTGGGGAGCCAGACCTCAGGCACCCCAGCACTGGAGCCCCCAGCAGGTCCCTGGCATTTTCCATGTGTCACCTCTGGGAGCAGGAAGTTGTTCCTGGAAAAAAGGACAGGGAATGAAAGTGAAGTTTCCTTCCAAGAGCAGCAGAAAGAAGGAGCCATAACCAACCCTTCAGCCTTTCCATCCCACAAAGACAAAATCAGGAAAAGCATCAATTCTGGACATTTCCCTTAGGGTGACCGAGTGCACTCACCAGCCTGGCTGTGTAAATTCCAAGTACACAATATCCCAGAATTCTGATTTTTCTTGTTTCCCTCAAGCTGTTATTTAAAAACATGAGTTGCAGCCCCAAGATTATTCCTCCAGTGGGACATGAGGGCACCAGCCTGACCTTGGGAATAGGTGGTGGAGAAGCAGCAGTTTGAAATGATGCTTTGCAGATGTGCTTTGCACAGATAAATATTCTGTAACAGCAAGAAGAACATCTTTTTTCCTCTGTCTTAATGAGCATTAATGAACAAAGGTTTCATTTTATTGTTCCTGTCACTATCACTACTATTTTTATGCCATTTTCTAAGAGCCAGGTGACAGTAGTCTTACATGATTTTTTTATACTCTCTTTCCATTATATTCTCATGTTTACAGCAGACTTTCTCCTGTTCCTCCCTCCAGCAGTTTTGTTATTATTCTGCCTTTAAATTCCTTCAAGTGAATTTCAGTAAGCTGCTTGTATGGTCTTTCATCAGGTACAAAGAGAACACTTGGGAGATTCTCTGCGAGTAAAAATAACATTTTGTTTTTTATGGCAGTTCTCTAAAAAAAAATAATAAAAAAATTAAAAGAATAATAGATATATCATATATCATATATATCGTATATATCATATATCATATATCATATATCATATATCATATATCATATATCATATATCATATATTATATATTATATATTATATATTATATATTATATATGTTATATGTTATATGTTATATGTTATATGTTATATGTTATATATTATATATTATATATTATATATTATATATTATAGAATATATATTAGAGAATATATATTATATATTATAGAATATATATTATAGAATATATATTAGAGAATATATATTATATGTTATATGTTACATATATGATATATGATATATGATATATGATATATGATATATGATATGATATGATATGATATGATATTATATTATATTATATTATATTATATTATATTATATTATATTAATTATATTATATTATATTATATTATATTATATAATATATATTATATATATTTAAATATATTATATATAAATAAAAATATATATTTTTATATATATATATATATGTATATACACACCTTAGTCCCAATAAACAAAATTACATTGGTAATTATCTCACCCAAATTCTTTGTCTAGATATATGTTCTTCACTTTACATGGAAAGTTTTTCCTTATTAATTTCTCTTTATTTGTGGCAATTCATTAAAAGCCAATCCATAATCAGTCTTATCCATTTCATGGGCCTCATTTCAAGGGGTTGACCATGGGAAAGGCTATTTATGACTTATCTCTGCCCTCCTGCCTGAATTTCTAATCCCCTTTTTACTTCTTTCTGATCCCACATATCATTTTCCCTGTATTAATGATTCCACAGCCTCTTTTAGCTGCTGTTTATACAGGGAAAAAAAAAGTGTGTGGGTGTAATTACAGTCCTCAAAAGTAGCTAGTGTAAAAATTTGGGCTCTTGGGGGTTTTTCCAGGTTTTTTATTTCCTGTAAGTGGCCAAACTTGTCCATGCACAATACATTGATCACAGAGAGGGAAGGCAGGAGTTAAGACATAAATCCCTGTGATAGAAGTAGGGTAAAGACAATTAGCTTCCAGAAAAGGGATGGAGAAGAAAAAATAGTAATAATAAAAAAAATTGTAAGAAGTGCAGCCTCAGTGCTTCCCATCTCTGCTTTGCAAGGCAAGGTGATAGAGGCAAATAACAAATATATTTACAAATATACAAATATACAAATATACAAATATACAAATATACAAATATACAAATATACAAATATACAAATATACAAATATACAAATATACAAATATACAAATATACAAATATACAAATATACAAATATACAGTGTGGTTTTGGGCAGAGGAAGGTGTGATAAAGCAGGTGAGGAGAGGCAGAGAGCAGATCCTGTCTTCCTTTCAGCAGTCTGACACAGAGAAAAGGTAAAAATAGTACCAAGGGGGAAAAATGAAACTTTGGCACGTTTTTAGTGAGAGCAGAATGGAGGCCTTTGCTCAGGAGTTGTCCAAAAGGATGTTAAACATGGGTAAGGAAAACTCAAAAGTAAAATTTAACCCTGGTAAAGCACTTGTGTGCAGGGGAGGGGACCAAGAAATGATTGCTAGATGTCAAAAGGATGCTGAGGGACATTACAGAGCATGAAAATATGTATGTATGCATTTGTACCTACACTAAAATTCCTGTATTTGCCCCTTGGTCAAATATGCCAAGGTGACAGGATAAAGCACACACCCACAGGGTATCCCTGAGTTGAAGGCTGCATTATGGTCCCATTATTAATTCACAATATTGACTGTCTGCAGATATTTCAGTGACAAAACTTCCCATAATCATATCTGTGCCTTGTTAGTCTGGGACTTTTTATTTAGTTAGGGTGAAGTCACTGACTCAGGACTCTTGCTGCCTCTGTTCCCTCACCCATTCTACCCGAATTAAACAAATTTCTGAAAGATCTGCTGGATGAGTGAGTCCACTAACAAAGGTAACTAACAACCTCAGGGCTGAGGAAACAGCCTGGGGCTCAGGAGAGCTCCCCTTGCAGACAGAAACAAAACCTGTAGCTTGGGAACAAACACCTGCTGAGCTGCCTTAACCCTTTGCTGCTGCCTGAGTTTTGGGTCCTAAACTCTGGGATGTGAATGATCCAATGCTGGGGCCAACCTCTGTGCACAGCCCAAAAACCACCTCGGGGAAGAATCATATCTGTTATGATTTATATTCATTTTTTGTTCAGCTGGGCTGTAATTAACATTTTCAGTGCAGTTCCTCATGTGAAGAATGTTTGTGCTTACCTATTCCTTAAAAAAGGAATATTTTCAGGAATGTTTCAGCCTTTGGAGGAAGGTCACTGCTGAAGATTCCTTGTGTAAGTCTTAACGATATTTTCTGGGAGTGGATTCATCCTGCATGCACTCTGCAAGCAGCCTCTAGAGCTCGATGTATTTAATTTGGAGTGTTAGGAGAAAATTCCAATGGGTTTGTGGAAGTTTTCAGTGGATTTCAGAAACACCTGAAGTGTAAGGAAAGGGAGTAAGGAAAGTGTAAGGAAAGGAAAGGCATGCCATACCTAGGACTTCTATCCACAGACAATATCTAAGTGAGAAAACTCATCTTAAAAGAGAGTTAATTTCTAGAGTGGCATCAGAGATTCATAGTTCACATGTTATACTGCTATAACAGTTTTCACAGATGTATTTGTAGTTTTCAGTCTTTTTGCCATTCATCCACTGTGCAAGTTTTTATTACAAAATTCTTTTAAAATCAAATTGTGTTCTGAAATATGGATGGGTTCCTGGACTTGTTCTCAGTTATTGATTTCTGTGTCAATATGTGCTAACTGTAGAGAAAAGGCTTTGTCTTTCCATTGCCTCACATGTCTTTAATTCCCGTATTCCCCTAAGTAAAACTATCCTTGACTCAGAGCAATCTGATTTTTCTCCTAGATTTTGGCCCTGATTTGGCTGAGCTATAACCCTTGTTAGTTCAGCTAACTCGATATCTAACAAGAAATTTGTGAATGTTTCTGTTAATAAGAGGCAGATTTTGCACAGGTTTGCTCAGACCTTTAACTGAGAGAAGAGAAACGATGAGCAAAATGCATTCTTAATTCTTCAATCAGGAGATTGGACTCTGAGCTCCCCAGGGAAGCAGACTCACTGAGTGAAGCTGTCAGATGTTTACAGCTCAGCTCTTGAGAGCAGAGGCATATATAATTGAAATTATGTTTCAAGGGGATCTGTCAAAGTATTTTTGGCATCTGGAATAACATTCACTTAGTGAACGATTTGGAACCGCTGTCTCCTTCTTCCCATTAAACATCCAGATGTTCCAAGTGTTTATGTTCTTATTTGCAGGGCAGAGAAACACCATTGCCACTGCAGAATAAGGCATGGAAATGGGAAATGGAAATGGAAATGGAAATGGGAAATGGGAATAGAAATGGAAAATGGGAAATGGAAACGGGAAATGGGAAATGGAAATGGAAATGGAAATAGAAATGGAAATGGAAATGGAAATGGAAATGGAAATGGAAATGGAAATGGAAATGGAAATGGAAATGGAAATGGGAAATGGGAATGGAAATGAAAATGGAAATGGGAAATGGGAAATGGAAATAGAAATGGAAATGGGAAATGGGAAATGGAAATGGGAAATGGAAATGGAAGCAGGAAATGGAAATGGAAATGGGAAATGGAAATGTGAAATGGAAATGGAAATGGGAAATGGAAATAGAAATGGAAATGAAGCAGATATTTGCTGCCTTTGTACTGATTATTTGCTGTTTGGGGTGGGATGGCAATGCAAATATTTGCAAGGGAGATACACTTTCTATAAAATTTCTATATTTTTCCCTATTAAATTCTCACTATGATCTGGCCTGCCATAACATTTGATTTCCACATAGGAAGTAAAATGGCCTGTGTAAAGGGTTCAGAAATGATACAGAAATGTTACAACATGGGACTGGTAATTAAATGACAACTGTGTTATTGGGGTGATGGATATCTGAGGAAACTGAAATAAAACAGCAAATACCACTGACAGGCCCAGATCCAGCTGGAATCCAGCCAAGGCAGCAGTGCTGGGAAATGCTGGAAGTGGTGCATCATCAGCTGGGAGATGAGAAATGAGAACTATTTGAACTATTTGAGAAATGGGTTCTACATCCTCAAATTCCTAACCCACCTCCACAGCTTTACAGCTAATGCCCAGGGCAGCCTTTCAGAGGAGATGGCAAAGTTTAATAAATTCTGGTGATACACTCTTCTCTGCCTTGCAAGAGTCATCCTGCTTCTGAAAGTTAAGATGGGAAAACTGAATTGCATAAAGAAACGATAAAATCCCCAGCTCAGCTGGCCACCCTCTGGGAATGGTGTCGGTGGCAGAGGAACAGTGAGAATCAAACTTTAGGACTGGCAGGTCCCCTTCTTTCACATGCAAAAAAATCATGACATAATCAATTATAGTGCAAGATGAAATAATATTATCCATAATAACATTATAATGCAATGTAATATGATGTAATAGCTGCTGAATGTATTTTATATTTAGGCCTAGAAATGTCAGTAACTTGGACCTGTAGAGGGAAGAGTTTCTGGAGTCAGAATTCTGTCTCTGTGTTTTCCAGAGCTCAGTGGAGCACAAGGCTTAGAGGGTTTTGGCACCCAGATGGCAACAGAAGGCTTGATGCAAGGGAGTTTTAAATACATGGAATAAATACAGCTGAAGTAATCTAACAGGGAAGCAGGAGGCCCCAATTTCATATCTCTTGTTCTCATCTCACCTGAAGAAAGCCTTCACTGCACAGCTCCTACCATAACAATTAACTTAAGATTTGATATCCTTATAGAGCAAAAAATATGTATAAAATATATATAAAAATATAAAATGTATATAAAGCTTATTTCCTGTTTAATATCTGTTTTCACAGCCCAGAGAATCTTCCAAACCCTCGACTTTGAACAAAAATAATCATAACCCAAATACTTCAAGTTCCAGTAAAACTGCCCCATCAGAGATATTCTCGTGTTTAATATGGTAGATTCTAATGGTAGAAATTTACAGCTGAATTCAGAGCTGAATTTATCTCACAACAGCTTTCAGACATTTTTTGGGCTTTATATTTTTTTTTTTGCCCAGATTGGATAAGCCACGTTTTTGGGCTTTATTTGATGTCCAGAAACCCACTATCTGCACTGTGCAGAGATGTTAACCCAGCATTGATCCCAGCTCCAAGGGAACTGGTCCAGGTGTCAGGATGGAAAGCTCTGGAGGAGATTTCCATGGAATCCCTTGGGAGCCTGAGGGTGTCTCCAGAGGCTTTGTCCTTGGCCAAAGCTGGGAACAGGCATGCCAGAGCTTTCAGAAAGGCAGGAATCAGCTCTGCCAGGAGGATCTCCAGGGGTGTGTGTTCTGGCACAGTCCCTAACGTGCCCAAACGCACTCCTTGCATGAAGAAAGGGGCTGCTGCCATCCTGTCTCTGCTGCTGGTGAGGATTTGCAGTCTCCAGGCTCTGCTCAGCTCCAATTTCTCCAGGCTCTTGCTTGTCCCAAAGGTGGGAGCAGCAAGGGCTGCCCAGGCCAGGAGCAGACAGGTGGATGAATGTTTCTGCAGGGTGGTGACTGCCACAAAACCCTGGGGAGAGGAAAGCAGCTCTGTGCTGCTGCTGCTGGATCTCAGCCACTCCTGAGATGCTCCAGAGGGCCGAGGAAGGAGCCAGGATGTGGCTGGGACTGCAGCTGGCCACGGTTCCTTTGGATGCTTGACAACTGGAAACAGCCCAGAGTAGCTCCTTCTCCTTCTCCTTCTCCTTCTCCTTCTCCTTCTCCTTCTCCTTCTCCTTCTCCTTCTCCTTCTCCTTCTCCTCCTCCTCCTCCTCCTCCTCCTCCTCCTCCTTTAATTTTCTGTTCAAAGCTATTTAGCACATTTGTATTTGATCTGAATTTCTTAGAGGATTATAACAATCAAACCAGCATATCCAGTATTACCAACTGAAGAAGAAGATTGTTGGTTGAAGAAATAAATGAGTTTTCTAAGGGAAGTTTTCTTTCTCAAAGGAAAATGTCAATGCCAACCCCTGTAGTCCTCATGAATTCAGAGAAGAACAATGCTAATGGGAAAATAGTGTTTTCTCCTTACTAATGAGCAGATGTAGCATAGAAATCTGACTGATATTTTAGTTTGGATTAGTTGTATAAAACCAAGCACTAAGACAAACATTCTAGTCCTTACTGATTAAATTTCACCACTAAGAAGTGCCCAGTGAATCTTATCTGCCTGGTAAATAGGGGCAATATATCCTGTCAGACCTGAGCTTCACACTGATCTCAGCTGAAGAGTCTGGCCAGGAAAAGTATTTCAGGTGCTGCTTTTCTTTCTAGATTTAAACTTTGAATCACATAAGTGAAAGTTCAAGACTTTAAATTTATATTTATATTTATATTTATATTTATATTTATATTTTGGGGTTTTTTTATATTTTTTATATTTTTATTTAAATATAAATATAAATATAAATATAAATATAAATATAAATATAAATATAAATATAAATATAAATATAAATATAAATATAAATATATACAAATATAAATACAAATATAAATACAAATATAACATAATATAAATATAATATAATATAATATAATATAATATAATATAATATAATATAATATAATATAATATAATATATAATTAATATATATATAAAATATATAGAGAGAGACAGGATTTATGTGTAACTAGAAAACAGAAAATAATATTAGAAATAGTTTTCACATATATGAGAATATAAGAATAGTTTTCAGATGCAGTGCTGGGAACATTTAAGATGTATTAGAAGTAGCACAAAATGAAAGCTGCTAATTTTGCTCTGTGCTAGAATATTTTCTTTTACCAAGTTTCTGCAGAAGGGTTTTACTGCAGCCAGTTACAGCTGGATTTCAGAAATTCTAACTTATTGTAACTCAGCTATTTCATGCTCAAGTGGTTTCTGGAGCAGCAGGGAGATTTTTATAAATACATGGTGGGGCAGATATTGTAGTGATATCTGCCTGGGGAAAATGGATTCCCTGTTTGGCTCCCCACCTCTGCCTGCTTGAGATAATCACAGGAAAAGTGAGTGGCACTGAAATGCCATTAAATCTGGTGCTGCCACACTCTGGGGATCTTTATCTCCTGCTACATTTATTTATTTTTTTAACTCTATAAACTCATATAATAAGTTAATATTATATTCTAATAAAATCGGGATATATTTTATTATATTATAATAAAATCGGGAGCATGCTGTCCACAGCAGTTTGGAAATAATCTGTATTTCTCGTGCTCCACAAAGAAATGTCAGAGTGCTCCATGGCAGATCCTCTTGTCAGAATAATGACGTGATGCAGTCTGGTTGTGCTTAAGTGCTGAGAAATAAACATGTCCTTTTCATCCCCTCTGCTTCCCCACCCCTGCTATGAGGTTCAGGATTCAGGGCATTCACACCTCCAGCTTTATATATTATGTGTATATATATAAACATATATATACACATATAAATATATATATAAATATAAAAATATAAATATAAATATAAATATAAATATAAATATAAATATAAATATAAATAAAAATATAATTATAAATATAGATATAAATATAGATATAGATATAGATATAAATATATATAAATATAAATATAAATATAAATATAAATATAAATATAAATATAAATAAAGATAAAAATAAAAATAAAAATAAAAGTAAAAATAAAAATAAAAATAAAAATAAAAATAAATAAATAAATAAATATATGTATATAAAAGTTGGCATAAACTTATACAAAAGTGAATGCAGGAAACCAGCAAAAAATAAGATTCCTCTGAGTCTTAATCTTATTTTTTCCTCTCTCTCTTTAGTGGACGCCTACAAAAGACATCTCAAAGAGATGCTCTTGTTGCAAAGTCAGCTTTTCACTCCTCCCCTCCTTCCATTCCTTCCATTCACCTCATTTTTATTCATTTTTTTTTTCCTCTCTCTTTTAAAGAGGTGGGAGAAGTAAAAGCCCCTTTGGAGGGTTTAAAATACTTGGGGTGACAAAGCAGAAAAAACCAGAAGTGGGCAAATCTTTCTTAGTCCTTGAATAACTGGAAAAAGAGCAAAACAACTCCTGCTCCAGAATTTTGGAGGGCATCTCTCCAAAGCTCCAGCACAGAGGTTTTCATGTCAGAGAACACTGGGGATTGGAAAGGTGAGCTCTGCAGTCTGGGAAATGTGGATTTTGCTCTGATTGTCATCTCTTTGCTTCCAGGTTACTTTCAGAGATGCTTGTTTAGGAGTTGTCTTTAAGCAAATTAATGGAGGTGGTACTTACTTCTGGGGAAGATTAATTATTTGAATGCATTTCAAATAAATTTGGGTCAAATGGCAGTCTCATTGATAGCTCTTTATGACATATAAATGAAATTTGGGGTATTTTTGGCCCATGAGGAGACATGCTTTGATTAATTAGTAGTGAGTGGGCTCACTACTCCTCCTTAACTCAAATAAATAAAAAACAATAAAACAATAAATACTCATGACTCAAACCTGGCTACCCTGGCACATAAAATTCCCTTTCTTGCTGCTTTTGTGTGCTAATGTCAGCACCATGTTCCACAATTCCATCTTTCTGCCTTGATATCGCCACCATCCATTTTCTGCTTGATCCCCTGATCCTCAGATCCTTAATGAGCAAATTATACTCTTGCTTAAATAATAAAATGACTTAAAATGCACAGAAAGATGGGTTTGTGATAAGGTTTCAAACAAAGAGTTTGGGCTCTGAGGAGAAGGGGTTTATTGCAACCTGCTCACAGGGCCACACTCTGGAAAAACTGAATAAAACTTTCAGGACTAGGTCACAAGTTGAAAAGTTCAGCAGCGCTGGCAGAAAAATTAAATCCTATTTTTGTTTATGTCAGTGACAAGCAGAGAATGTGTTTGGCCTTTTAAATAGATTTAAGCTTCTTGAATCACAGAAATAGCATTTGATGAGACAAGGGGAGAAATAAGGAAGATAAGCTCAAGAAGGATTTCACTTTATTCTTTCAAAGTGAATTAAATTGTTTTAATTTACAAAAAGATGGAAGCAATAGTTTGTTCATTTAGATAATGAAATTAAAACTCCTAATGAAAATCTTGAACGTATTTGCTGAACATGTTTAATATTTTCCCAGCAGAAATGATGGGAATTTCCAAATGTTTCTTAAAATGTATTTTTGACAGGTTTATTTTCCTTAGTTCTCATAGTATTTCATTGCTAATTCTTCCTTTTTTAAGTTTTTTTTTTCCTTTTGTGTAATTCATTAAATGGTGGGTGCAGAAATATGCTGAACAAACTACTGTACACTGCCACATGGGATCTTTATTAAAGAAAAAAGTTTTCTCTTTGCAAACTTTCAAGATATCTTCCTAAAAGAGTTTTTAATGCTCTTGGCTATGAACATACAACTGTCAGAAAAACCCTCTTTATTTTCAAATTAACTGGAAAAAGGCAAAGCATAACCCCCCCCACATTTAAAAATACTTTGTCAAGCTTTTATTATCAACTCTTATCGATATTGTAAGCTTTTAGGTGGTGCATTTAGTTCTGAATTATGACTAGCATTGCCCTAAACCTTTGAATTTCATCTTGTAAATCACACTGCCATTAAATAACAAAAACTAGTAATACTGAGTCTTCACCCTTTTAAAACAAAACAATAAAAAACCCCAAAACTTGACAATATTGAGGGCCAAAAGCTGACAGCAATCAGGATTTGTCTTCATTCAGAACATTTGTCTGCATTAATAACTACTGCTATCAAAATGATTCCTTGGAAAACAGGAAAGGAGTAGCCCAAATGAGCAATTAGAAGACCAATAAAATGATATTTCTTTCATATCTTTATGGGCTCATTTTCAGGCCATTAGGCTGCAGATACACTTGTTTGGCTGGCAAACATTGCCTGTTAAAATTCTAAACTTGATGAGCTATTTATTAAACTCATTCCTTCTAGCTGGCATCATGATTATGCAAGGGATTATTGTCTTTTCATTTATTTTCCTGGAATGATTAGCTTGTGATGCCATAAAACTCATTTATGAGAGTGAGTGATATTTATAATGTTTTAATTAAATTTGGATTGGGAAGCAAATGGGAGAATTTACATTCAATGTATACAGGTTGTGTCAGACTTGTTTGACTGCACTTGTCTTTTTATTAGCTTAGAATAATTAGTTGGGGTATTTATGTACTAATATTACCTAATTAACTCAGCAGCCAGGTAATTAATTTGGTTAATGGCTGTCCAAGAAAAATAATAGTGTTTTAGTATAGTGAGATGCTTTAATTTCACTAGATTCTTCTTGGTTAAATGATTTTTCAAATAGGTATTGCTACTTAAAAGGATTTAGAGAATATTCTGGTTCATTGGTAAAATTTTTGCATTTTACACATGATGAAATCATGATGAATTCATGATTATCTTCCTTTTCAGAGGGGTTGTTGTGCTCCATCCATCAACAGCAATTGCAGTTATTCTGTTGCTTTTAAATTCCAAACCCATATATTTTTCAGAAAAACCCATCCTTTATTGCAACACTGCAACATCAGTGAATAACATTCTGGGTGAGAATGTTAGGAAAATGCAGATATTTAACCAAAACAAACAAAAATATTCAGCACAATGACTTCCCAAACTTTGTGTGGTTCCCTCCATTCATTCCTTTTCTATAGATTTGGCCTTTCTCCTCCTGAATGATTTCATGTGGAGTCCTGTGGCATCCTGTGGCAGGATTTAAAGGTTTGAAATAATTCAGGTGGCTTTTCTGTGAATTTTGAACCCCAGCACCATGAGCTTTATGTCCTTTAATTCTTGGAGAAGGTGATTTCCATCCAATGGCTGAAATTAAAGGCCTTGCAGGACGGTGATTTGGAATGAGGGTTCTCCCACTTCATTTGTTCCTATTTAAAGAGCTTTAATTTCTTTTCCTCTGCTAAAATATGTAAAAATTCATGTCAGATAGGTTCTGTGCAATAAGATTTACTCATTAGCCAAGTCATAGCAGTAGGCAGGAGATTTTTGGAGGAAATGGCATGGAAAAAAAGGAAAGGCTGGGAAAAGCAGCACACCCAAATGCCTTAAAGAACTTAAATTAACATCTAAATTAACACTGAACTCTGAGAAGTGGAAAGGATATGGGCACCTCTGGCTGCCAAGGACATCTGGCTGGGGAGGGAAGGAATATATCCACTCAAATGGTTTATTGGTCTCACAGGCCAAAAGGTCAGCCCAGAAACATGGAGATTGCCCAATTAGACCTGAGCAGCTCCTTAAAAATCCCTACAAAGCTTTAAAAGATTATTTTTCCCCCTGTCCTTTCTAGTGCCAGCTTTGGTAGGCCTGTCATAGGCCTGTCATAGGCCTGTGCTCAAGGAACTCTCAACTCCACACTTTTAATCACCCCCATAACCTCTCTTTCCTCACAGATGCTTTATTTTTATTTATCCTGGTCAATGATCCCCAGCAGAGGTCATCTGGCTCTTGGCAGCTGTTTTAAACCCCATCCTGGAAGCAAATCCTGTGCTAATGTTGATCCTGGATAGTTTATCATCATCAGAAAACCTTCTCCTGCCTTTTTATCTGTAGCTAGCCAGTTCCAAATGATTATTATCCACCACAATAATTCATGCAACATCATGTCTCAGTGCCTTAATTAAAAAAATGATGACTTAAATTCATCAGTGTTGCTGCCAGTCCCTGAAATGCCCTCTCACTTTTGTCATTACTTAACCCAGAAGCTCCTTGCTTGATTCATAAACTTCCTTCTAATCTAAAGACCTGCAAGTGAGAAAGTTACATTTTTAATTTATTTGGAGGTGGAGAGGTTGTTTCAGAGTGGCAAAAGTTAATAATTAGGGTTTTCTTACTTGAGCCAGTGGGATCTTGTTTGTTTTGGTGGGGTTTTGGTGGGGTTTTTTGCATATCAGATTTTAGAATCTGATATGCAGATTCTAAATTTTTATTATAGAATATAGAAATTATATATTCTATATTCTATATTATAATTATATAGAATTATAGAAAGATTATAATTTTAGCTGCTGTTTGAAATATTTTCACTTTTAAGGTGTAAAAAACAGGAACCAATTAATTCCATAGCATTTCTGCAAAGAAATTTGATAAATCTAGTGCCCTAAATCTTTACTTTCAAGGGTCTTTTTACCTTATCTGGATATTTTTGAATTTAAAAAAAAAAAAAAAAAATTAAAAATTCTCTCCCTCACACCTTTTCCACTTTTTAATTTTTTTTTTCATGTAGAATCCAGTGCTACCATTTGTCCACAGAGAGAGGTGACAAACACTGTAATTTCCCTTTCCTGCTTGTTATTTGCCAGATTATACACAAAAATCTGAATTAGTAATCTTCATGGCTTAATTTTGTTAAGAAGTTGCAGTTTCCTAAACCATTTCCAGAATTATTTTCCCATTCTTTGTGCATTCCTTTGTTCCTAAAACCCAGGAATTGTATTTTAACATATTTATAAACCTCTGCAGTGAATGATTCAAACTCAACAAGTGATCCTTGCAGTACAGCTGTTCTGCTCTTGACTTTCTGCAGCCAAAATTCAAATTTTGCATGATATGAAAGCTCTTTACCAAGATTTCCCTGTATTTTTCTCCCAACTCGCCTCTGATCCACAGAGGGAGGGAATCTGCACATCAGAGCACGTTGTCTGTGCCAGCAAATTAGAATCTTCCCTAGAATGGAGCTTGAGAACACATTTTTATATATTAATTTTAATAATAGTGTGATCAAAGACACCATGTTTTATTGATAATTTGCCAAAGTGCAAGTGTCTCTCGCACCAATTTTTAAGGAATTTCCATATTCTCTTGTTACTAGGGAAACCCCACTACCCCTGCTTTATTACCTAGATAAATATTTCATTATTTAGAGCTTTTTTCGCACTGAAACTGGAGTAGGATCCTCAATAAGTGGCAGCTCCAGGCATGGGTGGCATCTCAAAACCTTTTTATTTTTCCATCCACGCTTTTGAGAAGTCTTCATCAGCGAGGTCACAAGGAGAATAACACACCTTAGAAATAAATTATCCAGCATCAGAAAGGCTAGAAATAAGAATGATATAAGACAGATTTAGATATCCACATACAAAATAATGGTCCTATCTCTTTGTGGCCTTTAAAAAATGCTTTTCTTCAGCTATGCCATCATTCCATGGGTTCCAAAATTCAGAACCTGAGCAGCCTCCTTGTGTGCAGAGCCACGGGGCACGAGTGAGGAGCAGCCTGGTGAGTTTTCCTCACTCCTGCTGGCCTTGCAGTGGGCTGGGGGCTGCATTTTGAATTTTTAAATAGCAGAGGCCAACACCTCCTTTAAATGCTTCCAGTAGCACCAGCCCATGAACTCAGTGACTAACGGGGCCTGACAATTTCAGTTTTGCTGCACTTTCTGCTTTGACAGGCCTTGACATCCTGCCAACTCAGTTGGAAAAAGGTTTTATATCCCTTTTGCCCCACTGGCTTTCCAGATTCTCTCTCTTTTTCTTAATTTCTTTTCCTTAACCACACATTTGTTTCTCTCACACCTCTGATTTCTCTCCACAATCACCCCATCCCCACAGCCTGTGCTGGCCCTGCAGTTAAATCATTAAGATAAATTCTGAGAAAACAGGAAAGAGAGGTATAATTACAGCATTAAATGATCTTTTACCTCGGTAATTTTTTAATGAAAACGTCTGGCCTGAGCCTTGCATGCAATTGCTTGGTACTTCTAAATATTAAGAGTAAAGTTGAGCATTAACAGTGTGACCGTGTCCCCCTCCCTCATGACAATTAATTAATTGTAACAATTAGTTAATTGATTGTAAAATAATGTGGTGTTTCTGTGTGCCCTCAGCCCATTTAGATGACATATGGACTCCCAGAGATGAACAGCAGAGATTTATCCTTTTTCTGATTCCAGGCATGGTGTGGACATAAACCAGGCAAAACTTATTTGTTGAAGAAACCCACATTTTATCAAGAAAATAAAGGGAAAGTCACTAATTCATCATATCTCCTTTTCAAGCTTAAGCCCATGAGTGTCTATAAATATTTCTAATTATTACTGGGAGGATAATAAGGTTTCTGAAGTGGGTCAGAGCACTTTAACTCCCAGCTCAAATGGGCAGCTATCAGCAATTGGAGCTCTTCACAAATGAAGATTCACAAATTCTCTGCTCTAAAATGAGTTGCTGATGTCAACTTATTTTTAAATAGTCGAGTATGCACAATGCAAATCTCATTCTCTCTTCTGTTCTGCTTTCTGGGACTACAAAGGCTCCCCTGGCACTGGGGGTTGAGTTATTTCTTTGCTCTGAATGGTGCTGCCAGCTCTGGGCTGGTGATGTACTGGGTATTAGAGAAATGATGCCACCTTTTCGTGTTCTCCAGCTTGTTGATGGCTTTTTTATCTCTTTATTGTTTTATCTCTTTATTGTTTTATCTCTTTATTGTTGTCCTACAGTCACCCACTGGCTGGCAGAACATTTGTGAGAAATACAGAAGTATTATTTCTCAGGGTAAATGGAAATACAGAAGTATTATTTCTCAGGGTAAATGGATATCTCAGGGTTATTTGGGGTTTTTTGTGTGAGTTGCTTTTTGGTGGCTTTTGTGGTTTCTTGTTTTTGTTTGGGTTTATTTTTGGTTTTTTTTGGTGTGTGTGTAGGGGTTTTTGTGTTGCTTGGTTGGTTTTTTTTCAGTTTTTTGTTGTTTTTTTTTTGTCCACATGCATCAGTACCTCATTGTTAAGCAGCAGTTAAAGATTTAAGATAGCATAGTAGGAAAAATACCAAAGGAACCAACATAAGCTTCCCCTCCCCACAGATTGCACTAATTTCTGAGCTTTCATGGTTCCTTTTAAATCAACAGAATGATCTTTACTTGTGTCAGAGGCACAGTTCCTATAGAAAATATGGGTATTTTCTAGAGGAAGATCATGAAGTGAGAGCAGAATCCACAACAGCTGATCCCAGCATGAGTGATCAATGCTGAAACTTTGAATTTGAATGAAAAACTTTGAATTTTCCTTTGGCAACCAAATACCCTCTCAGGTCTTCTGTGATGAAAGCATGAAACATTCTGAGGAAACACTGTGGAACCTATAGAGAGAATGGCTGCTTCTTGTGGAAAAACCAGTTTTAGAGTAAAAACATGTCTGAAATATTGGTACTCCATAATCATTATGTTGTGAAATAGCCTAAAAACTGCCATCTGGCACAGAAAATAACGAACACAAACAATATGTTGGTAGTGAGGAAATTTATCAGCATCACTCTGGTGAGATGGCTGGAAGTGGCTTCCCATTTGCTATGGTTTCTAAAAATTATCTACTTTTTATCAGGGATAAAAGGACACAGAAACAAACTAATAGGAGTTCTAAGAGGATTTTTTGTAATATTTGTAATTTCTCAGAAGAAATCTGCTGGGAGTGCTGTGATAATTTAGGATTTTCCATCCCTGAGGGACACCCACACCACGTCTGTGCAGATTCTCATCCCCACAGGACATTCTCCAAAGGATCCATTCATCCAAAGGATGGATGCAGGATGAGAATTCCTTTGAGTAGGCACAAGAGAGATTGAAATAACATTCCATTACCTGGAGATGTGTAACCCAAGTCAATCATTTATTGGCTGGATCATCTCCACTCTATTAATCAACATTTAAATCTGCAGGATGGTCTGGCCTTCAAACACAGGGAAGCTGAACCTGAATTTCACATATTTCTATTTCTATTTCTATTTCTATTTCTATTTCTATTTCTATTTCTATTTCTATTTCTATTTATATCTATATTTATATCTATATCTATATCTATCTATATCTATATCTATATCTATATCTATATCTATATCTATATCTATATCTATATCTATATTTATATTTATATCTATGTTTATATCTATATTTATATTCATTTTTCTCTGGTGTTGCAGCTCTGCTCTGGTTTGGGAGTTCTTTTTCATATTACTCTGGATCAGCAGAGAACTTTAAAGCTCTTGGATTTTGAAATCTGAGGCTTTTCTGAGAAATGTGTATTGGTTACTCATTCACATTAAAGTTCAAGCAGAGTTTTATAGGGAGTAATAACAGAAATTACATTGAGGTAGAATGAAGAGTTCCAAATATTTTATTGACCTGAGCTCTGGTAGATGCAATTCCAGTTTCATTTCAATGAGTTTTCTGGCCCATTGGAGCTGTAATTTGTTAGGTGTGATTAATACTCTTACAACTTTTATACAAAGACCAAATATATAATAAATTGAACTAAAAATTCATAAATTAGCTGCACTGAAATGACAGCTCAAAACCTCTAATTATAAAACAAAGTCATTTAAAATCTTTTGTTGTTAAATTTTATGTGAACAGAAACAGCTGTCCTGGGGTACCTACAATTTATGTCTTATTCTCAAGATGACAAATTTCTATATAATTTCATTTAGTTTGCTAGAAATATTTGATCTTTCAGTTTTTTCTCAATGTAAATAAATTCAGATAAAAGCCAGCTGACAATGGCCATTCTTGGATCTTCTGGAATTCATTCCACTAAGAACCATTGCAGATTTGAAGCTCTTAAAAAGCACAAATTTTTTTTTTTCTGTACAAACCTCTGCCTGTAGCTGGAGCAACAGTTAATTCTGATTAAAGATAATTAAAGAAGGAGTTACACTTGATTGATTTTTCCAGCTGGATTTTATATTTGGGTTGTCTGAGGACCAGAGTTATCAAAGCTAATTCACAGCTCTTCAATGTATTGAAAATATTCCCAAATTGCACACCAAATTGAACCAGATTGTTGGTGAAAGTTCCTCCATGCATTGCTCCTGAGATCCAATGAAGATCTCTTTGTTGTGGCAGAGAAGAACAAAGATGCTTTGTAACTGTACTGTAATTATTATTATTATTATTATTATTATTATTATTATTATTATCATCATCATCATCATCATTATCATTATCATTATCATTATTATTGTTATCATTATCATTATTATTATCATTATTATCATTATTATCATTATTACCATTATTAATATTATTATTACTATTACTATTCTTATTATTACTATTACAATTATTATTGTATATAAACGTAAATGCATATATTGTAAAATGTAAAATGTATATATTTTATTATTATAATATTTTTATTATTATTATAATTATAATAATATTATATATTATTTATTGTAGCTAATAATAATATTATTGCTATTATTACTATTAATACTACTATTATTAATATTAGTAATAATAGTAATAATAGTAATAATGATAGTAATAATAATAGTAATATTGATAATGATAATGATGATAATGATGATAATGATGATGATGATGATGATGATGATGATAATAATAATAATAATAATAATAATAATAATAATAATAATAAAAAAAAAAAATCAGGCTACCTGTAATCTTTGTCCATCCTGCCTATCCATGAGATATGGGAATAAGGCATTCAGAAACACTAGTTAAAAATTCAGAAACTAGAATTTTAACTGGAGTTTAAAAGCACCAGAAGAATTATTTTCAGTCCCATGCAAGGCAAGATGTTGTCTTCAATGGAATGGAAATCGATTTTTTTGATGGAAATGCTTTGCATGCTAAATGGAATCCTAGAGGAGGCTGACAGAAACATATTCCTGTTAAGATTTGATAATAACTGTAAATGAAATATTTAATTATGAGCATAAGACACCAGCTATGTCTGTAACCTTTTTGCAGCTGCGTTGATGTCACTTTTCCTGCCGCTGACAAGAAAATTAATTGTGTTGCTGAAGTGTGAATTTGAGGCCTTTGAGTGTCCTTTGTTTTTCAGCAGCACTGGTTTATATTCAGCTGTTGAGTACATGAGACTTGCTGCAGTTCTGAGCAATGCCTCCCATTATTTCCTCTTGTGGCACAAGGTTTCTGGTTGCTGGTGAAGTTGGTGTCCCCCAGTTCCCCTGGGATCTTGGCAAAAGACCTTTCCAGCCTCTCAGCCACTGCTCTGGAGCGTGGGGCTTTTTCTCCTGGGGCACAGGACTTGGTATTTCCATTTTTTGGGCTTTGCAGAGCCCATTTCTCCAGCCTGTGCTCCCCAGCCAGGGGCTGTCCCTCCCTGTCCTTCCTGCTGTCGTCATTCAGGAACACACATCATCATGGAATTATTATATGAAGGTGTTTTATTAAAGGGCTCTGGCTGTCAGAGGTACACAAACCCAAATATGACCCAGCTTGGTTTTGAGCTGAACATATTTTATACTCTATCATTATACAACTTACATATTAATTATTAAACTTACATTGTTCTATTGCATACATTGATTTTACCCAAGCATGGATTTCTCGTGATCCCCCTCAACCCCCCAACATTGTTCCTCATGTTCTTTAAACAATAATTATACCTAATGTTATATCTAATAATAATTATATCTAATATACAATAATTATATCTAATTATAATTGTATCTAATATACAATAATTATATCTAACAATTGTATCATGATCATATTCAGATTACACAGGTGCAGTTTGACATGATCTTTAGCAAGTACAAGGTCTAACATTTCCCAGGCCCTACTTTTCCTGGGCTTGAAAATACATCAGGTGATGTATAAAACTTTGGTTTTTCCCTGTTGAAGATATTTTTTTAATTACGTTTTTTTAATTGTTCCACTTTGACCTCGCACTCTCCAGAGCATCAAAAAGAGGCTTTTCTGTTTTATTGCTCATTGCACAAGGAAAGACACTCCAAACAAACATGATTGCAGTTTATAAAGGTCATTTTTAATTCCCAGGAAGAGAAGGGGCTGCTCCTACACGAAAACAATTTACAAGAAATGTAAATTTTATTTCAAAAAGCCTCGTGTACAAGAAACCAGGGAGTGCACTTCCAGAAGTGAGAAGATAATGTTGGGTTGTTTTTTTTGGGTGTGCATTCCAGATGTTTCCAGACGTGAGGACACATCCATTAAAGGTTTTTCACCCTCTTTTTGTGGCGAGGCTCACGGGGGCTCCGTGTAGGAACACCAGGCAAAAAACGATCCTTGACCCATCTGCTCCCTACAGATGGAATATACTCAATTTTTCAAGTACAACTGGCAAAAAAAAAAGGGCCATCAGAATCCCCAGGGCCCAATTACTCCATATATCCATATATCCAGTGTCTCTGAGGTGAGCTAATGGAAGCTGTTACTGACAAAGAGCTGAGAAATCGGCGATAACTCCGGGCAAAATCTGTCAAACCCGGTCATTCCTTGAGCTTGCTAAAGGAGCTCTGGCACCCTCAGAGTGGGCAGAGCCATGTGGGGGATTAAGGGATTGTACAAACTAGGGTTTGTAGCAAATAATATAAATAATATAAAAAATAACTAGGTATTTTAGCATATAATAGAATTCCACCCACAGGATGCAACAGGGAAACTCCTCACACCGCTGAGCTTTTCTGCAACAGCTGGAAGCTTTTTGTCATTATTTGGATTTATAAATATTTTTCAGGGTGCTGTCTGTGGCTGGTGTCTCAGTCCACAGTCCAAAGCATCTTCCTTTGGTTATTTTAGTTGTTGGAAAGCAGCCTTAGTTCATTGGGGTGTTCCTGGAATGCTGCAACAAACAATAAGGGATTGTAATGGAGCAGTCAAATATAATGTAACAACAAAATAAACACTATAAAAATCAACATTACGGTTAAGTGACTGCTGCACTTAAACCCAGCAATAACTGAACCCTAAGGTCACTGGCAATTCTGAAGAAAAATGCCCTTAAATGAAGCAATGACTAAAAATAACCTTAAAAAAATCCCTATAAAACTTGATCTGGGTTGAATACAGTTCAAATCAACCTCAAAACCTTCCTGCTCTTTCAGTGTTTGGTTACAGTTTTGAGTGTGCAAAGAACATTCCAGACAGAAAGAAGAACAAATGTGGGAAAAAGGACTTTGGGGGATGTTTGCAGTTTTCCACTCTTAGATTTACCAAGGCTCAACATCCCTGAGCTTCGTTATGGTCAGAGGAATTATGCAGTCACAGCAGCTGCCAGCAAGTCAGATATTTTCTAATTCAACATATGGCTGCTGGTTTATTTTTTCTGCTCCTTTGTTTTTTTAATTATGTTTGTTTTCCTCCTTTTTTTTTTTTTTAATTGGGAGGTTTATTTCGTTTGCATGTACGCCTCGTCGCTAATGCATTTTAATGTTCACTGCATCATCTGGGAAAAAACAGAATATGAAAAGCTATGTAAATCTGTTTATAAACATGTTACTGAGCACAGTTCTTTGCCAAGGGGAAAGCATCCAAGATGTTTTAATTGACAGCCCAATTGGAGCACACAGATCTCATTTGTGGGCACCTCCAGCCGTGAGCTGCCGTTTATCCTCACGTCCCCGCCTGATAAATTGATAAATTGATAAATTTATCTGATAAATTGGGAAAGGGTGCTGATGAGCACTGTGCACAGCAATAATCAGTGTTTGTTTTCTGGAGCCTCATCAGTCACAGAGCAGAGCAAGTTCTGCTGTGTTACTCTGGGAATGACCAGCTGTGGAAAAAAACAAAAGAATTTTCTGTGGGTTTTTAATAAAGTCAGAATAAAGAAGCATCAAGTTGAAGAGTTCAGCTATTTTATTTTTTCTCAGGCTAAAAGGGTTGAATGATTTTTACCTTTCTGCAGAGAGCAGAATGCTTTTTGAGTCAAATGAGGGAACTGCACATTTAAAAACTGTCAACAAAACGCATCGTCGAGCATGCACACATTTGTTAGGATCTATGAATGTAACTCATTTCCTATTCAACATTCAACCTGATTTTTTCTCTTTTGGGGTAATTTTGCATTTAAATGTGATAAATTCTGCTGTCTGGGCCAACAGGGTAAAACAGTTGTATTTGTTCATGGCAGAGGGATGCAGTACAAAATTTTCCAACATGAAAATTGTGAAATTCTGTTTGCGCTAAGATTTTTACTCATAGGAAATCTGTGTTCCCAACCTCAGAGTTCACACATCTTTTTATTTAACTAGTTCATTCTCTGAGGGACAGATTTTCAACTAGACTGCCATATGCATACATATAACCTGACCATAAAAACAACATCATTTACATAAACTCCCCATTACTGCAAACATGGCAAGGAAATTGGCTCTGTGGGCTTAAGTACTGAAAGTACTATTTTTCATCAGCAGAAGTCAAGAGCAATTTTTATATTTTTTTTTTACAAGTAGAGGTTATTCAAAAGCCCCAGTCAGAAATGAGCTTGGCATCATTTGGATAAAGACATGTGAAATTTGGCTGGGGACTTGCTTGGCACTCATTTTGTGAGGCAGAGCCACAGGCTCCTCAAAAACCCCACAGAGCTTCCAAACCACTCCTTCTCCCACCTTCTCCTTGTGCATGGCTCTAATTGTGTGTCTCCTCACTATTTACATGCACAAAGAGGCAGAAGTGGAGCTTGCTTTTCAGTCATGCATAATATAGATGATCATCCTGCCTCCCACATCTCTTCTGCATGCTATTTAAATGAGACTATTGCCTACTTTTTAGTCAATTTTAAGCCAAAAATATCTAGTGGCTTAATAACAGCTGTTTCTCTTTAAAATGCACTTAGAAATCCTGTTTAGGGTGCTAATTTGCTTAAGGGATGGAGCCAAAATACATTTTCTGTTTAATAAGAGCTTCTTTTTGCATTTTAATCTCCTCATCAACAGTAATAGGCTATGGATATATAGAGGCAGGGTAGTGTTTTTTTTAAGAGGGGGCATTCCTAAGCACTCTATTTTACATGATTTTGTAAAATGTGTGAAGCATTTTAAGATACTCCTCCAACTCAGAGCGGCCTGAAATAAACAGGCAGCCCAAGACAGCCACATCGGTGTCCAGCAGCACAGTATTTGTATTTCCAGTGAATTGGAATATTCATTCAGCTTCTGCAGGGCTGGTTTTTGTCGGGGCTTTTTTGTTTGGGTGTTTGTTTTCCAAAAAAATAAATAAAGTGAGACAGTAATGGCTGTCTTCAACTCCCAGAAAAATTGGCCAGGGAAATGGAAGAGCCTCAAATTCAGGCAAGGCTCCCAGTGTTGCAAGGAGCCCACGGTTCTGGGCAGCTGCCACATCCAACAGGCAGCTCGGAGAGCCAGGGAATCAACCTCATTCCAACTCCAGGGCAGGGAGCCAAACAATCCTAAAAGTCTTGAGTGAGGAGCTGAGTCCCTGCTAGGAGCACATGCAGTGTGCTCCTGGATTTGTCAGGCCTTTAAGTAGCAGCCATGAGCAAATTAAATGAGATCCCAGGCTCCCAAGCAGCTTGCTAGATGGGAAAGCGAGTGTATTTCCAGCAGAAAGCTGCCCAAGTTTGGAAGGGCTTCATCAAAACAAATGTGTGTTGCTACAATCTCTTTTGGTCTCAGCAAATTAGCGTTGTTTCACTGGAAAATTGTCATCCAGCTGTAATGATATTAACTCTTGCTTTACCCAGTGTATGGGACATTTTTTCCAAATTTCCTGCTCTGCTGTGAACCCCACTCAACAAGGAATAGCAGGTTGCACCTCAAAAGGATATGTAATATATAATAACATATTTCCTTTAGCTTTAAGGTACTGCCTGAATCAAAACGTGTTCTTCTTCTGTCTCCTCTCCTTGTGCTCCTGTCTGCCTCAGCCTTCATGATTCTGGGGTGGGAACTTGTCACTCCTGACAGCAGCGGGTGCTTGTGGCTTTAGACAACAAAAATGGCAAAATCTTGTGTTTATTGTGCAAGTGGCTGGCCCTTTCTGTGCTGGTGTTTTACAGCACAAGGTCTGCTTTGATGGGCTAAAAAATCCCTCTGTCCACACAGGGAACTGCTGAGCAGTGACTGGGGAATGTGGGGAATAAGGCACGGAGAGATGTTTCCTCTGCAAGAGGTTTGGGCACACCCTGCGCTGCTTGAAACGACCTGAGATGACTCCAAACCCACAGGAATTTAACCAGGGATTTAGTCAGGGCCTAAGGATGACCCAAAGGCAGGTTCTGTGAGGTGAGGCCTGTGTGTCTCTCCCCTGCTCGTTGGTGGTCACAGCCTCGTGCACGGATCCCCAAACTGGCTTCAAACTTGGTTGCCCGTGGCAGCAAAGAGATGTGCACAAACTGATTTATCCTGCAGAAAGAAAGCATCACCTGCCCCTCAGCTTAAATCCTCTTGGACCATCAACAGGGACAAAGCAAGGCAATTAGGAAGGAACTTCTGTTGCCATACCTACAAAGCCATTAATTCCTAAATGGTTTCACATGTAGAAACCTTCTTTCATTTCCGCCGGACCGCGTATTATTGATTTTTGCTGTTGCAGCAGTGCCTTAAAGACCTGGCCAAGACCTCTAGGTATAGATGTGTTATGTTTTTCATAGGCATGCAAGACAGAGATAACCCATGCCCTAGGCAGCTATCAAGTCAAAAAGCAACAGGGTGTTAAAAATATATGGGGTGTAATGAGATAGGTAAACCTGTACAAGAACCAGACAATAATAATGCTGAAACAGGAAGATGAAGTTGCTCTTTCTCTCATGTGAGAGATTTCTCATATTTCTCTCATTGTCACACCACGTGTGACAATTAATTAGTGTTAATCACTGCAGTATTATGGGATAAAGCAGTGATTTTAGTGCTTAGGATGTGACTATTCATTAACAAAAGACTCTCTTGTTCTTGCATCGGGCATTGTAGACCCACCAAACACCGTCTTGTTAATGTATCCACTCTGGTGTGTTTTCATCATGTTCTGGGGTATTAATTAGCTGAGGCAAGGGAGCAGGGACAGCATTGTTAATGCTATTGGAAGTGTCTAAAACAAAAAGCAGAAAATCTCATTTTACTCTGCACTGCAGCACATATTCAAAACAGAAAGGACTGCTGACAGAACTGCTTGGAATGAGGCTCCACAGATGAAGGCAGTGCAATTTATTGGGGTTAATTCCAGCTAACAGCATTGTTTTGATAACCACTACATGTGCCATGTTTATACAAGCCTCCCTGCTCAGATCCACTCCTCCTGGAAATCCCTGCTCCAGTCTTTGTTCAGCAGCAGAGAGAGATCTGCACCCTTTAAACTTCGGTTCTTACTCTGCCTCAGAGCGCTGGCACGTGCATCCTATGAATTTTTTGCATCTCATTTATTCAATTAGTGTAATTAGTGGATATTTTTTTCTTTGTCTTCCTTTTTCCTGCAGTGCTGTCACGACTCAGTCACTTGGGAGCCCTGAGCTCCATGACAGCACAACCATGGAGGGGTCAAGGCAATCAGGGAGCTGGATCAGTGGTGCCATCCTCCTGTCTTGGAGTGCCAGCCCAGGAAAATGCTCCCAGCAGCGATAAAAACCCATTTCCAAGCCTCAGTTATCAGTCTTGTGCCTCCTGTGAATGCATCTTTGCACCTCCATTGCATGCATGGGTTATCTGTGGGTTTAGGGTGTGCAGAAGCCAGGTCAGGAACTGCAGATCTGAGGTGTGCACACACAAGCTGCAGCTTTGCATTTTAGAGTAGAAAATCTCCATGTTCACTGATTCATTGTGTTCATTGAGTAAATATCTCCTTTTTATTTCTGTAAAAAAATCGTGCCTACCCCTTCTTCTGTCTCACTTAATACAAAGACTCACCTTCCAGTTTTCATGCACTCTCCCATAGCAAAAAAAGGAATTTCTTATAAGAAGTTCAGCTTGCAAAAAAGAACCCCAAACTTGCTATAATAAATAAAGAAAGGCAAATACTTGAATGAAGACATTTATGCAGTGCTTATGTGAAGTATAGTGGAAAGGAAGCCAATCATTTTCTATTCATTATTGTTTGAAATAGCATCATGTGTGTGTAAACAGAGCCCTATTTATACAAACAATTCAATAAAAGCCCTCAGATAAGCTATAATTCCTGATAAAATTACATGTTTATGCTATAAAGTAGATTGGCTGAACGCATGTTGGAAATTACAGCAGTTTAACTGCAGGTTTAAATGTGTTATTGAAAAGTTTATTTTATGTTTTATATATAAAACACCTGAATTATAACAGCAGCACTAACTTTTAAATACTATTAATGGCTACTGCTCTGTTATTTCATTAAACAGAGATCTGCTTCTTCTAAAATCATCTCTCAAGCTGTTAGGATGGTTATTTTCTTTTTGAGGCAATATGTTAGAGGTACTGTGCTGCACATTGTTCTGCACAAGAGCTGCTGTAATTCAGGAGTCACTTCTCCATTCCCCAGACAATAAGAACTTTATGACAAGAACTTTGCCTCACAGATATGTGAGTATAATGAATAAATGACAAGTTCTTACCAGATAACAATGTTATATTCTTTATTGTGCTTGGTTCCTCGCTTACAAAACAGCCAAGAAATGTCAAACACTTTGATAAATAAGCTCTGACTGAATTTCAGTTCTCTGGAATGCTGCACACATTGATGAGAACAAGCCCTTTCCCTCCAGGAGATAAAATGCAGCTCACCCCTGAGGCAGAGGTTGCAGAAGCAATGTGTGGATGAGAAGATAAGCCTGCAGAAGGTGTTAACAAGTTCCATTAATTTAATTTATCAGTGGCCATTGCTGAGGGGAGATGGTCCTGCAGATGGAAATCAGTGGGATGAATTCAGTAGGGGATTATTTCAGGCACTCTGTTTAACAAGGACTCCTGAAGTTCTGATGTATTCCAGGAGAAATGGTGCTCCAGAGATGAATAATCAATTGATTATTTTCACTGAAGTTGTTTTGAGAAAAGCTATCTCCCACTAGAATGGAAAATCTCATCTTCCAGCATTGCAAGCTAGTAACGATCTTGGACTTCCTTCAATCATACCTTAATAGCAGCAGCAATAGCTTGTGCTGATTTTAAAACCAGGTTTTCCAAGGCCAAATTCCTTCTCAGGCTTTTCACTTTCACAGCCTGGAATAAAAGCCTGAATTTTTGAAAAAAACCCAATAAATACTGGAGGTTCTACAAACAAGATGGGCCACTTGCTTCTCCAGAGAGCAAAGGTGCATCCAGGGGCTTTTTATGCTAAAATACAAGCAAATGTAAATTTTTAAGTGAATATAACAGTGATTCCTGTTAGATGTGTTTTCTGAGACTTTATTTGCCTTCTGTGGGTTCTGGAAGTCAGACTGATGGATGGAAGCATGTCCCACTGCAGCTGGCTCTCCAGTTGAGAGGCTGAAGATTGTTCTGCCTTTTTCCCAATCCCTTTCTTTTTTTGACTCACAGAAATCCCTAGCAAATATTTTTCCAGGTATCACTTTGAACTGAATGGATCCACTATTTTTCTGCTTTTTAAAGCTTCCTGAGACAGATGTCAGCAGTAACGTCAATACTTCCCTGAATCTTTCCTTTTTCTTCTTCCCCTCTCTGAATCAAGGTGAAATCATTTTTGAATTATTATGAATTATTTTTGAATTATTAATATATTATTTTAATATATATTAATTTTGAAATGCTGCTCAGAGCATCCAGATGTGGCTTAATAAAAGGGAGAAAAGGATGTGATCTTCAAGGGTCTGCCATAATTCCTTTAACCTGCTTACAAATCTGTTTCCATCTCATACATTTACCTAGATGGTTCTTTGAACTTGAAACACCTCAGGTGACCACGGTGTGGATGGGATTGACCATCTAAAAGCACAAAAGTTGCAAACACTTGTTAGCTGCTTAATGCATTTTATTTTGTTAGGCTTGGAGCCCAAAATGCTCCAGGAACTTTCCAAACACAGAGATGGGTTCTGCCTTTGGCTTTGTGTCACTACCAACAGAAAATTCCATTTTGTTGATGTGTTTGTCTCTCTTAAAACGACCCTGCATTATGGTATTCATCATAAATCCACGTGACTGAAATTCTCTATTCAGTGCAACACAAACAAAGCTCTTTTTTCACCTTCAGTGGCATAAAAATCTGTGAACATGGCCATGAAAACTTGCTGAATGTCCTTTTTTTTTTTTTTTTTTTTCTAGCACATTAATGAAATAGAATGAGAATTCATGATGCTTGGAATTTATTTTTTTAATGATTATGCTTCAGATAATTAATTCATAAGTCATTTCTAGGCCCTAGAGGCTCCCGTGATGCATCAGGGCGAGTGTTGTTGTTAAGATAATGGAATTAAGTGGAATGTGGGTGCTGTAGATTCTGAAATGCTGGCACTGAGCATGTGTAAAGCCTTCTGTGGGCTGCAGAATGATGGGGCCCCTAAATATCTAATATTTATGGGTATCCTAAATATCTCTCCCCATCCTTGCCTAGGTAAACAAACAGATGCAAACCCAAAACATGCAGAGTTTGAATTCTGTAAGAGGTATTATTATTATTATTATTATTATTATTATTATTATTATTATTATTATTATTATTATCATCATTATCATTATCATTATCATTATCAACATCATTATTATTATTAAAAATATTATAATATATAATATATAATAATGTATTATAATATATAATATATAATATATAATATATAACATATAATATAGAATATAGAATATAGAATATAGAATATAAATATATATAATGAATAATATATAATATGTGATATATAATATTTATTATCATTATTATTTTTATTATATTAATAATAAAATAGAATAGAATAGAATAGAATAGAATAGAATAGAATAGAATAAAATAAAATAAAATAAAATAAAATAAAATAAAATAAAATAAAATAAAATAAAAATAATGATAATAATGATAATGATAATGATAATGATAATGATAATGATAATGATAATAATAATAATAATAATAATAATAATAATAGTAATTTACAGCCCACTGTGAAGCTACCCTTGTGCTGCACTGGTTTTTTTTGGCAGATGCACAGAATCAGAATAAACAATGACCACAGATTTTGTTTGGCTGCTTTTCAATTCTGCATATTTAATTAAAAAAGAAAAAGATGCAAAAATGAACAATACCAGCAGCATAGAAACTGAGAGCAATGATCTCACCTGGAGCTGGTGGACAATTTTATCCCTTGTGGTCATAAAGTTTCCATGTAATAAAAATGTTTAATAGATTTGCATCAATATTTTTAATATCTGATGCTTCATGTAAGTTTGAAGGAAACAAAATACAGTGCATTCATTGCCAGGATATTTTTTTCATAAAGCATTTCCTAAAATCAGCTCAACAGAAAATGGATAAACCTTTACCTTCCACATTCACCAATTCTTGCATTTCCATTGCCCAGAGTGCATTTTTGCAATGGATTGTGATATTTTTGTTTTTACTGATTACAATCTCTCCCTGGAGAAATTCCAGCTTACCTGTGTGCTCAATATTTTCCCAGATGCAGACATAAATCTGCTCCTGCAGACAAATTGCATACATATATCAGAGGCCAAAAAAAGGACCTTCTCCTAAGATCCAATCCCCAGTCTTTAATTTAGGTGAGCATTTGATTCAGGACTTGTCTTTGCAGCTGAAATGGAAAACCAGGAAAGCAGTCTCTCAGGCTTTCGGAAGAGAGACAAAAATAATCTTATCTTTGTACCATCCCTGTGGGTCTTTTTAGCAAGAATCTCCCAGGAATGCTCAGCCAGGACACACTTCAGGGAAATGCTGCCCTTTATCACCACACTGAAATGTAAAACATTTGGGAAGCGTGGTGATAATTTCACCAGGAATGTTATTGTAGGAAATTCTTTTGCTAAGGGATTGTGAATTAACCTGTTTTCCCTGCTCAGATGCTGAAGTTTCATTTATTTGAACACTTTAAAGCAGCTATTAAGAAAACTATAGGACCACTCACCTAAAATAAAATAATATAATTAAAAAGTAAATCACTGCTGACACCAAAGTGTGTTTTAAAGCAGCTGCAGTCAATAGGATGGTTGGATTTTAGTTCACAAAAATGAAAGGCACGCACCCACATGGGACCAATAATGCTGGGCCATTTATTGCAGAAGAGTTGTGCAGAACAAAGCAGAAGAAATGTGGACCTGAAAGCAGAAAAAGGAACTGTAAATGTTTAAGGCTTTTTGTGAGCTCTTGTGGAGCCATGGGAAGCGGTGATTAAGAGAAGTTTTTGATACAGTTGGGTCTGGTCAGGAAGAGAGAAGCATTCAGAGCAGTTTAGAGATCCCTGCCCCTGGAAAATGTACAAAGAACTACATGTAAAACAGGTGGCAAATAAAAAAAATCCTAATTACTTCAGAAGTCTGATGTTATCTTATAAAGTGTTAAATTCAGATTCACCTGGTCATGCTTACAGCAAGTAGCTCCTTCATCAAAAAGAGTTGTAATTTTGTATAATTCAGTTATTTCAGAACTAAAGTAACATTATTCATGAACAATATCTGGCCTTTCAAATGCTCTTGCCTGTTGTATTCTGAGCAATTCTGACTCAGAAAATGAATAATTGATAAGGTGCAAGTCTGTGAGCAATTGGGATCTTTTCAGTTCTTTGAGTGAGGAGGAGATTTGCTTTCATTTCTAAAAGGAGCAGAACATTTTGGAGAAATTGAAGCTGCCTGGTTCAGAGCATTAAACCTTGGCTCAGTAGAAGGGGGTTTTGTTCCCAGAGTTTTCACAAGCGTTTTTCTGATGGGAGGAAAGTCTACAGGAAGAGATAATGCTTAAAATTTCAGGTAATTCTAAAGTTTGAACACTGAGTGTGTTTAATTAACTAATCAGCTGGGTGGTGGGGGAGAAAACCCCGTGAGACAGCAGGAACTGCTCATCAGCAGAGAATACTGGATCTGAGTTCCCAGCCTTTGAAGATATTTTCTAGATTTTCCTGGCCATCACAGCAGATCTTAATGGACACTCTTCTGGTTTTTTTTTTTCTTAATGATTGCAGGATTTCTTCCTAGATCATAGTCTGTCTTCCCTTTCATTTCATTTGCAGAGTTCATGTGAAATGTTATGTGCTCTGTTTGGATTTTATAGCAGCAAATAGCTCTGTAGGAGGTCTATTGGTGTGCAGAAAACTTTGACATTCAAGACCGAATGGAGAGGCAAAAGGTCAATTAACTTTAGGGTAGAGATGGATGAGGGTGAATTAATGGTTGGAAAGAATTTTTTTTTTGAAGGTTGATTTTGTTAATTTATTTTTAATTTTTTTTTTCAAGCATAGATTATAACTCAATGAATCAAGGACAGGATGAGAGATAGCAGGTGTCCAGCTTTTTTGGATGGTACTGGGGGAAAAGGAATTGTTTAAAGTTTTTCTGTCCCTTCCTTAGACAAGTGTCCTCATTTGTAAGCCAGTTCTAGCCAGGTGTATATCAAAGGAGATGCATTTGCTCTTCAAAGCTGTGCCTGCTCAGGGTCAGGTTTGCAGTGTGCCTTTTAGGTTGCTTTTACATGGATTTTGGCTTTGAGAAAAGCATGGTTGGAGCCATAAATTACCCTTATTTGTTTGCTAGCTTACAGAAAATTAATGTAGTTAATTGTTCCTCAGACAACTTGATTGTGCTCGCCAGATTAATCAGGGTTTTACCCACAAATTCCAACTGATTGTGGGTGGTGCCATGTTTGCATGGAGCTGCTTTGGTTTGCAGAAAGTGGAGCAACAGGTCACTCAGTGGAGGAGAGAAAGTTTGGTGTCCCCACTTTTCCCTGGTGTCCCTTCCTCAGGGTTTTTACATCAGAGCAGGGACAGTGCCATTGTCAGGCTCATTTTGGCAAGTTCTGCAGTGTCATCACGGAGCTGAGGCCAGTGCTGGAGCCTTCAGACAGACAGACAGACAGACAGACATTTGCCAGGGTGCCTGGAAAAAACTCCTTTCTGAACTGCAAGGGGTGTATTTGTTCTGCCAGCTTTTCTGTGGTTCCTGCCCTGACGGTGCCAACAGGAGAGCTCCTGAACTCCGTCATTTAAATGCATTTTAATATTCTTTGAGGCCAGGTGCCATGAAAACACAAAGTGCTATTAATTAGCTCAAAAGACTTGAGAGAGTGAAGCAGTAATTGCATATTTAATCGACTCCCACCTTTTGCTGTGGGGCGACAACTCAGCAATTCTGCTGCGAGCGAATGTTTCCATCCCTTTATTTCAGTGTGCAGTCTCAGTGCCAGGAGAAGGGAAAACCCTGGGAATTTTGGGTGCTTTTCCATTAGAAACATGAGTGCTGGAAACATTCATTCTGATTAGCCACAGGGTGATGGGTTCTTAAAGTCACTCCAGTGAATAGAGTCCAAGCTTGGTAATAAGACATTTACCAGGCTTTGCTGCTCCAACCATTAACCCCTTTGGAAATTTGCCCTGCAATAACGTGGCTGTTCTAATCTCTTTAGGGATTAATAAAAAAAAAAACAACCTAATTTTATTTTAAGGGATAGCAAAGGATTTTAATGAAGCCTGGGATTCAGTGGGGACCAGTCTGGCCTG
Organism: Cyanistes caeruleus; assembly: GCF_971803275.1. Lineage (NCBI taxonomy): Eukaryota > Metazoa > Chordata > Aves > Passeriformes > Paridae > Cyanistes > Cyanistes caeruleus. Next base: position 1,963,457 of record NC_141706.1, on the reverse strand, counting down.
TGTTTTATTTTGGTGCAAATAAAATGGTGAATGATGGTGGTGCTCAGTGTTCTTCTGGAAATCCCTCAGCAGGAGCCTGGTGTGAGAGAGGATTTGAGGGAGAGGAAGTAAAAGATGAAGGAAAATAAATGTCTGTACACAGTGCCCCTGATTTAAGAGAACTGAGCACAATTCTAACATTGGCCAATCCTGATCACAGAGTTACCAGAAAAGAGTTTATTATTAGAGACCTAAAGGAATACAAATGAAATGATCACAACAGAAATATGTCCTTTACTATGGGAATGAGAACCAGCAAGGTTTATTAAACAATTACTGTGACTTTTTCAGGACTAAAAGTGCCATGGAGTATTTGAAATGTTTCATGGCATAAGGATGCATGTGTCATTTAATGATAACATGGCTAACAGCAAATCTCTGAAATTTAAACCTAATTTCAGATCACCAGCTTCAGAGATAAGCACATAAACAGCGTACACACGATTTCAAAACAGCCACGAGAAGGAACAAAGGCTGCACCTCACAAGAAGAGATTTTAGCAGTGCACCCAGGTAACAGCCTTAGGGCTGCCAGCCTGTGGTACCTCACAGCTAAAACTGAAATATTTATCCTGACCTCACTGCAGAGCTTGTTTCTCACTAATTCCCTACTTTTAGAGTTAACACTGTGAACACAGTGCAATATGGAAAATACCTGTATTTGTACTTTTAGAGTGCAAGCCTCTGTTTGTGGCCTTTAACTTAGAAATATTCTAATAATAAAATAACTGCATGAGTGCTGCTCTCAATTTGGTGTCCATGGGCTTTTCCAGAGCACTTCAGGGATGTTCCTTAAGAGAAACACCTTTCTTCATATCTGGCTTGTTACAGAGACCACATCAACCATTTCTATCTGGCTACTGCAGCCTCGTGGCTCCAGGGTTAAACTCTCAGTTTTCTCTCCTGTTTTTGCATTTCTAAATCAGCAAATAGAGACTCAAGCAGTACTTTCTACAATGGAATTAATAGTTCTTCCCTAATACGTTCATTATATCGAATGCAGTTGTCACTCTGCCAGCATCTCCTACATTATTTACTATTATTTACTATGATTTACTGTGATTTAATATGATTTACTATTAATTACTATTATTTACTATTATTTTCTAATAATAATTACTATTATTAATACAATGCTGTATTGTGCAATTCCTCTTTTAATATTAATTCTACTCAGTGGCACATGTAAAGTGAAGCCATATTTACTGATGTAAAGGTACTTGGAGCTCCTTAAGCTCAAGTACTGGTAGTTAAATAACCTTCATCTCACCCCCCACACTTTAATTTGCTAAAAAGCTATATTTATTTTTGGTTTTTTTAGTGAGTTTTGGTTTAGGTTTGGGTTTTTTTGGAAGAATTGGTGAAGAGTGGCTTAGACACTTTTTAATGAAAGGAAATTAAGCTGTTGTGATTGCCTCTGTACACCTAAAACAATTCTTTCTTTTTAATTTTTCTAAACTTAGAAAATTTTATTTATACATCCTGAATGGAATAAAACCCTTACATTGATTTGTCAAAGTGCTATCCAGGGTCAGGAAAGCTCACCCCACCTCCTGAGCTAATTTGCTGGAGCTATTTAAAACCCCTTGCTATTATCCAAATAATTATTTCTCCTCTGCTGAAGCTCCTACTTTTAGCTAACGTGTGAGCAAAGCATGAGGAGGAATAATTGTGACACCTGGAGTGTCACTGCCAGCACTCAGCAGATGACAGAATTGTTCTGTGCCCCTGTTCCCTGGGCTGCTTCTCAGAGCAGACCCAGCCTCCTCCTGAGCTTTCCTGCTGATTTAAGCAGTTGAATTTCACTTATTCCTAGCATGCCCAAGAGCCTGTCCCACTGCTTTCACCCCTGACTGTTCTGAAACTATTTCAAGGAGCCTGAGCGCAAAAAAAAAAGCTGTAGTTACCTGAATATGAGTCTGAAGAGTGAGCCTAGTGATTTAAACCGGTTTTACCATTATCTCCAGTGAATGCAGGTTTTGTCTTGCCACTTGCAGCTGCTTTATTGTGTTGGATTGTTATCTAGGGCTTTTTCCCCCCTGTTTCTGTTCTGGTGTCCAATCTTGGGAGAGTTGAAAATAGCAGTAGCTTTATAGCAGTTAGGTTTAAAGTCTAGCTTAGCCTAAAGGATCGATGGAACTGGGGAAGTTGAGACAGGGGGAGGTCAAAAGGGTGAGTGTTGGATAAACCCATCAAGCAGAGGGTGGGAGCTGCACCACTTAGGGTCAGCTTCAAAATCCAGTTTGATCCCCTGCTTTAAAAAGTAGCCACTGTGAACTGCAGTGAAAGGATTTTCCCTTGGGTTTGGTGAGGTGGTTTAGGATCCCAGGATGTTCCTGCTGGTCCTAGAGACAGCGGAGAGTTCGATGTAGAACGAAGCAAAACGTGCAGTGGAAAATCAACATGAACTGGGTTCCCAAGGGAGAATCTTCCCCAAGGACCCTGCTCAGGCAGAGAAAATGAGAGCTGAGATCCTCAGAGCACACCTAGGGCTCATTAGCACGCGCTGCTGAGCTTTGTGCTGTGCAGAACATGAGTTATTGCTTTATTGGGATCCCCCAGCTTATGTAACCGCACCTTGGCGGGGAGAAACCAGCTCATCTGAGGTTAGGGTTGCCCCAGCAACAGCTCTGTTATCAATTTCAGCCCACATTCACCTCCTGAAATCCCCACCCCAGCCAAAGGAAGGACAGGTGAGGCAGGAGGTTGTTAATGCAAAGAGAGTCGGTGCTTTTGGGATATAAACTCAGATTAACAATGAACACGCTTCTTTTTGCATCCCATCCCAGAAATTCCTTAAAAAGTCAGGAGTTCTAATTCCTGTAATTCCCTTGGAAAGCTCATTTCAAAGCACACAATGTCAGCTGACATCTGTGCAATCGCTGTCCCCAAATGGTGAAGCTTTAACACTCATTTCCATATTTTCTGGGAAATATGAACAACACCCACACTTGGGGAAAATTCTCAGCCCCATTACCTGACAGAGAGGTTTTTCTTCGTAAAAGTGAGCACAAAACTTCCAAGCATCTTTCCTGCACAGCACAGGAGTTCAGCTGGGGCTGTCTGAGGCAATGGGTTATTTACTTCCCAGAAACAGGGATGTTTTCAGGCAGTAACTGCTCAGAAATGGATTTAAATGCTTGGCTTTCCTTCTGTTTTTATTCAGTTTCACCCCAGCAGTATTTCTTTATCCATCTCAAACCCAAAATTGTGTTTTTAGCAGTTGTCTGGTTATTATGAAAAGCCTAGAAATTCCCCCAGACTTTCATAATTAGTGAGCTGAAAAACTCAGATTTTCTATTGCCTGAAATGACATTACCTATTTTTCAAAGAAAACAAACAAGACTTTTTAATTAAAGAAATGGCTAGTTATACAGGGAAATATTGAATTTGTAGGTTCTATGATCAAAAAAAAAAATGAATTCCATTCAGGCATGTTTATATATCTTATAATATGTGTGGTTTTCTCTGCTGCCACAAAATTGCTGTGATAAACACAGAGAAGTCAAAGTAAAATGGGAAACACAATCCTGGTATAATTCCACTGGCTGAAATGCATTTTTGCTGTTGCTTATGATAATTCCAAACCTGTGCTCCTGGCTCTAAGTATAATCTTCCTGAATCTAAATCAGCCATAGATTTAAACAGAATTTAGTTGTCATCAAATGATAAAAATTACTCTTTGATTCTGGGTGTTTTTCCCTCTCAAATGAAGCAATTTGTGATTACAAGCTTCACCTTTTCAAAAATGCTCTTTTTTTAAAGAACTGGAAAAAAAAATCCAGTAGTTGTACACACCATCCTAGAAACATCTCTGCCTGTGAAGTGAATCTCAGCACTGCTTTCATCCCAGGAATATTTTGTTACCACACAAAAGACACCTACTTCCCTTTTCTTTCAAAGTTTTCACAAATGTCAGAAATGAGCCTACACCAGCATCCCTTTTCATTCAAATACATCTGCAAAAATGAGGTAGGAAAGTTTCCTACAGATTTTTACCAGCAGGAGGAAACCTGCCATACTTTGTGTAATGGGAGTCTGTAATTTGTTGAGCATTAATTATCCAGATATTTTGTATTAGATAATACTTTAAAGGCAAGATTTTTTTTTTTTTCTTTGTGATTTCTGTGTGTGAGCACACAGTGGAGCTGGAATAAGGACAATTTATAGCAATCCTAGAAGACTGATCAGATTTTTAAGAGCACCCAAAAATCCCTCCAAAGCACTACATCATTCTAATTTTTACAGCACTTGGTTCCCCACAGAACTGTGCAATCCACTTTTTCATGCTCATTTTATCTCTTTTTCCTTTAACAACAAATTATTTTTGAGGGGAAGGATGATCCTGCAGGGGAAGATGCTATCTTAGAGCTCAGATATGTAGGTTTGTTTCCAGAAGACATCCAATTCATCGTCTGGGAACTGAAGATAATGTTGCTTTTTCTACTTTTTTTGAGAGCCTTGTGAAAATGAATCCACTGTGGAAAGGCGTTCAGATAGAGTGAGGGGTGCTGTGGAAGGAATTAAATGGTTTTTATTCTATAACAATGGGATGAATGCCAAGCAGCAGCAGTATGAAATGAGTGAAATTGAGCTCTGGCCCAGCCCAGGTGTTTTTCATTCCCACACTCCATTGGCTCTGGCTCTGATTTTGATGTCAGATAACACATTAGTTTGTTTAGCTGAACCAAATATTATCATTACTGCAGAGTGCTAAGTGATCTGCACACTTATCAATGCCATTTGATAAACAAAAAATAAAAATAGTAATAAAACTTCAGAAAAAAAGCTTGGAAATAGTATGGAATAGATGCTGATCATCTTGGTCACCAAAAAGTAGCAGGAGCACAAGGAATAACTTCCAGGGATTTCTAGATCCTACTCATCTCTCTTTCATTCAGAAGGTATTCAGATCACACTTAAAACTTTTGCTGAAAGCTTTCATTACTTTCTTTTAATGGATTTGACCCTTCAAATGTGTTGTTTTAAGTCCTCTTGGCTGAGAAAGATTTCAAATCAAGTTCTATCTTTAATGCTGCCTTTTTGAGCCATGTCCCACTTTCTGTTCTTGAAGCGAGGGAAGGCTTTTAATCTTTTGCAGGTGCACAGTGAAAGGTTTTAACTTTGCAGAGGTTTTGTGCCACAGGGTTCTGTGTGCTGCCATTTAATTACTTTATTCTGCATGAGCATTCATTTATACATTGGGGGAACAAATGGATGTAAAGCAAAGGATTAATTTTTACCAACTTCAGAGGGACAGTAAGGCTGTCAGTGTCTGAATGACATTATCAACCCTTTAAAATCATGCCACCAGGGATTTTTGGGGATCAGAGATTTCACAGGGGAAAGCTGTTGAGCTGTGGAGAAAAGGAGAGTTGTTTGCAATTTTCTGTGTGTTTTAAATCAAATCAGATTAAAGTCAATCTGGAAAGCACTTTGGCTCCTCTGGACTTCTTGAGCAAGGTTGTGTAGAGAAGCTTCCATTCTTCAAATGGAAGCTGGAATCCTACAATCATCCATAAAACTGAAATTGCAGCAGAAGCTTTGGGAGAAAAACCAAGTTTTGTCTGTGATTATGTCTAACCACACTTGAGGGATTTTCACCAGCTCCAAGCAGGAGCCTTGGTGCCCTTCCCTTTAACTTCTGACAGCGTAACATTTTGACACTCCATCATTTTGCAAACATTTTCTTTGCCAAGATGTAAGAGCTTCATTACTTTGAGTCATTTCTTCCAAGATAAATACAAAATTGATGACAACTTGCAACATGCCACAGTGGGAAAAAAATCCCAGTTCTTTTTTCCAAATTTTGGTGGGAATTTGAGACTTTGTTTACTTGAATTACTTTAATTAAAGCAAAACTTTGGGGATGCAAAGAGAAGAGTAGAATGGGTACAAATGTAGGACAGCAAGCACTAAGAAAATGTTAATAAAATTATGTTTTTATTCTGTTAAGATAGAAGTGGTGTTTTTTGCCTCTAATGTGAAGTCTGTGCAGTTGCTTTATTTGAGGCACTTGGGTTACATCAATTGTTATTTGTTCCTGATTTGTGGGTTTCTCTTCAGGCATTTCACATCCTCTCAGCTTCTCCCATCTGCCAATAATTATAGCTGTGGACATTGGCCAGCAAAACCAAGCCCAGCACCTTTTCCATAGATTGCTCTCCATCCACAGATCGTTCCCAGGGCTGGGAATTCCTGGGGAACATCAGTTTCCCCGGGCTGTTTGAATTGATCACGTTCATCCTCAGAAATGTGGGGTCACTGTTTTCTGGAGGAGCTCCCTGCAGGAGCCTGCAGAGGTGCAGGAGAGTGGCCACACCTGGGGCAGGTGGTGCTGCCCTCCCCGAGCCAGAACTCACCAGAAACACTGGGAATGTGCAGGACAGAGACACCTGAATAATTAGAATATCGGTAATGACTTAAATCAAGTTGTTTTTTAATCCTGTGTAATTGTCAAGGAGCTCCATGTATGAAAAATGTGTATTTTCACTCCAGGCTCAACAGAACACCACATTCTGTAATTTTTAATTTATTTTTTTTTTTAATTTGAATTTTTTTTTTCAATTCTTTTTTAAAATTTTGATTCAGAAGGTTTCCATGAATTCAGTGCTTGAATCTGAATTTCCACCTCCCTTAAAATTTCAGGGATGTCTGAATGCACCATGCACTGCTCCTTACTCCCTTCCCTCTGCACTTACTACTGAGCTGTTAGTCACTGCTCATCCACTCTTGGTGTTAATTTTTAATTAGAATAGCACGTGTTGAAATGCTTTCAGACATGTCTGGGTTTGATATTAGTGACATCATTAATGCCTGCTATTAGATATGCAGTGTATTATTTAATAAATGTGACCATCTGTGCTCATGGCAGACTTTTGTTGGGATGTAAAATGCACACTCTGAATCCAAATCTCATCTCGAGGCAAGTAAATAAAGATGGAAAGTTTTAGGATATTGAAACAAGGAAAATTAAAAATTAAGGAAAATTTCATTGTCAGGGACAAGACAATGTCCTTTAACTTCAAGCCTTTAACTTCATTCATTTAATCATGTTTCTTAATATTCTTAATATTCTTAATATTCTTAATATTCTTAATATTCTCAATAATATTAATAATATTAATATTCTCAATAATATTAATAATATTAATAATATTTCTTTTTAAACCACTTTGAGGGCAAAGATGTCTCTCTTCTTTTGCAAGTGTGGAGGTGAGAAGAGGGCAGCCCTAGATGAACCTGGTGAATCCCTCCTGCATGGACCAGGAGAGAGTGTTGGGCTCACCCAGGGTGTGCCTGGCCTGCTGCCATAGCTCTGCTCCTGCCATCACAAAATTCTCTTTTTTCTACCCCTATCAGTAGTGTGGGAGCCTGGTGAAACATTTTTATACTCACTGGCCTTTGTAGGGTTGGATTTTCAGCTGTTTTGGCTCAGCACACTTCATGTACTATAGGATTTTTCCAGACATCTGTATACAAATATGGATTTCCAAACAAGAGATTTTCCAGTACAGATTTTCCAATAAAAGTGATTTCCAAAAAAAGTGGCTTTTCCATCCACCCAGGCTAAGGGGGAGGTGATGTCACATTTATATTCCTGAGGCTGAAAGCCTCCTGTGTCAGCAGAGAGGGCCCATCAGCTCTTAATGCTCTTGCTTTGATAAAAATAGGGGCTGAGAGGATATTGAGGGTGGTGGAAACAAGCAGTGAAAGGTGTTTTCCTTGAGATGGGCTGTGTATGGAGCAGGGATGCTCTGGGCTGTCAGAACTATTGGTACCAAGCAAGAAATGGCACTGTTATCACTGAGCTGAAAGGTCAGCTCTGCTGGAAGTGCCAATTACTGGGAACAGATGAAGGGGGTTTCTTGGTCTAATTGGGAAATATTTTTAAAAAGACAGTAGAAATCATGGCAGTGAGTTGTGAACTTTGTGTCCCTCAGGGAGAATTCCTGGTGTGGATTCCTGAGGGAGATGGGGAACACGCTTCTGGAGAAGTGTGATCCATGTCTTGTGGGCATCAGAGCCTTGTTAAGGTTCTCCTGCCTTTGTCCCCAGTTTATTGTAGCAATATCAAGTTTAAAAGTGCCAAGGCAAGGATTACAGCAGGCTTTAGGAAATGATCTTTGTACACTGCTTTGTGGGCTTGCCACAGATGGCTGCTACATTTCACCCTGTGATTTCCACAGGCATCAATGGAGAGCAAAGAGAACGTGGAACCAGCGCAGTGCATCCACCACGGAGCCTTTACATCCCTCCAGACATAAAGATAATAAACAAGACACAAATAACACATCACAGGGTGTGCTGGGTTGCCTCTAGTTTTTATCTGTAGACCTGTCATGTATTAAGAGTGATTTTTCTGTCCTTGCTTGGTATCAAGCAGGTGAATTCCTGCTGGAAGCTTTCCCTCAGCTCCTGATGCCAAACCACCACCATCTGCAAACTGCTGCTGCTGCTGTTTAAAGCTCCTAGTCCCAGGCTGATCTGGTGCTTTGTGCTTTTTATTCTGCTGTCAAACATATTGCTCTCATTGTAAAAATGTCCTTTGTCTCTCTCCACAGAGCGATGAGGTTCTGACAGTGATCAAGGCCAAGGCACAGTGGCCAGCCTGGCAACCTCTGAATGTGTAAGTAAGTAGGGAAGTGTCTGTCTCAAGAGCTTTGTGTTGAGTAAAGAAACAACCCAAAAATTTGTTGGTAGATGAGTTTGATGAGTTTTTAAACTTTTTTATTTCCTTCTTCTTTTCCTTCTTCTTTTTTCTTCTTTTTTCTTCTTTTTTTTTTTTCTTCTTTTTTCTTCTTTTTTCTTCTTCTTCTTCTTCTTCTTCTTCTTTTTTCTTCTTCTTCTTCTTCTTCTTTTTTCTTCTTCTTCTTCCTCTTCCTCTTCTTCTTCTTCCTCTTCTTCTTCCTCTTCTTCTTCCTCTTCCTCTTCTTTCTTCTTCTTCTTCTTTCTTCTATTGGTGTGTTTGTTTAGTTTGTCGTTTTGTTTTGTTTTCCTGCTTCTCTCTTTCTTTCCTCTTTAGGAAATCCTCAGTTTTTGACACACTTTGGTGGGCTCAGTGTGGCAGCAGGACTGTCCCATCATGGAGTTTGTGCCATAAGCACAATTTGTCCCCCACATGAGCAGTGATCATCATATCACAGCAGTGGTCCATCCATGCCTTCTCAAATATGTTCTGCAGTTGTACAATGTACAAATATGTACAAATATGTTGTACAGAGCATTGTAGTTCTGCAGCAGCAGCATTTTTTGGTGTCCTGTCTCACACTCTGTGCCATGCACTGCTACAGCAAACCCTCACCCACCAACAAAAAACTCTCAGAGGATTAATTAATCCATCCAAATGCCAATCTGAAACCCTCCATGCTGGCCTCCTGGTCCTGCTGGGGCTGTAAGACAAATGTGGTTGTTTCACCAAGTGAGACAGAAATCTGCTTCCCAAAATCCTGGATGGGCTCTCCAGCACCCAGCTGGAGAGGGGAGAAAACTCCTCTTTGAGGATGCTCCTGAAATTCCTGCTGGCCCCTCAGGGCTCCTGGATAATTTATCAACACTTGGCCCCAGGTTCATACTCATTATCCAAACCCAAGTGAGTGAGACCTACAGGAAGTGACTGAAGATGAGAACACAATAAAAAGGATCTGAGCTGACAGTAAATTAATTCATTTTACATATACAGTAAATTAAATCTGTGGAGAAGGAGGGAAATTAGTTTACTACAAGACTGTACAGGAAAAATATTCCTGTTTCCTATTTCCTGGAAGCAGTCAGTGAAGCACAGTGTCTGATTTGGTCAGCTGCATTTCAGAGAGTATGTGAAAGCTTGAAGGTTAGATGAAAAAAAAGCAACAACAAACCTGCAAAAGAGTTCAGTTTTCAGAAAACATCCCCTACCCTAAAGGGTCTTAGAAACTCTTAAGCAGCTTAGGACTTAAGCTATTCACTTTATCCCTTCCCTTCTGCAAAGGAAAAAATAAAAAAAAGAGGTTAGGAGGTGAACTCAGCTTAAATAGTGAAAAGATTCCTGATAGCTGATCCCTCTTTAATCTAGAAAAAAACCACAACCCAACAAACAAATGAAAAAAGAAAGCCAACACCAAAGTATCAAAGTGTGAAATCCCTCCTAGCATGGAAGCTAAGGAAATCCATGGCAAGGAAATGGTTTGGGAAAAGACTTTAGCACTGTGACTGACCTTGAGGGCAGCTTACCTGAGCATGAGATGGATTTTCCTTCACTGGAATATATTTTAACCCTGAGAAAGTCTTGTGGGCTCTGTACAGGAGCTGCAGGTTGGGCTTTTCTGGCACATGTAATGCAAGAGTAATAAATATTAATAATAAAACCAATTATTATTATTATTATTATTATTATTATTATTATTATTATTATTATCATCATCATCATCATCATCATTATCATTATCATTATCAATATCATTATCATTATCATTATTATTTTTAAAAATACAAATTATATAATTATATTATAATTAATAATTAATAATAGTAATAATAATAGTAATAATAATAAATGATAGATAATAGATAATAGTTAATAGGTAATAGATAATAGATAATAGTTAATAGAAAATAGATAATAGATAATAAATAATAAATAATAAATAATAAATACAAATAATAAATAATATATAATAAACAATAAATAATAAACAATTAATAATAAATAATAAATTATAGATCGTAAATAATGAATAAATAAATAAATAATAGAAAATAAATAATAGAAAATAAATAATAAATAATGAATAATGAATAATAAATAATAAGTAATTAATAATAAATAATATATAATAAACAATAAATAATAAACAACAAATAATTAATAATAAATTATAGATCGTAAATAACGAATAAATAAATAAATAATAGAAAATAAATAATAGAAAATAAATAATAAATAATGAACAATGGATAATAAATAATAAATAATTAATAATAAATAATATATAATAAACAATAAATAATAAATAATGAATGATAAATATATATAATAAATAATAAATAATAATTAATAAATAGTAAATAATAAATAATAATAGATAATCCCTTATTTCTGGGCTGATCCTGGAAGTTCCCAGGATCTGGTAGTGCTTGCAGCTGTGGACAGCACTTTTCTCCTTGCTGCCTTCCTTCCACTCACTCCAAATTAAGGCTTTAAAATGGGAACTTTTTCATTGCTCTGCTCTGATGAGCCCTCAATGTGAAACCAACCATTTATTTTCTCACTCCAGCTTCTGTCCTAACGCAAGAGCCGTGTCTGATGTTTGATATCAAAGCAAACAATGCCACTGGAACTGCCTGCTGGGGCTGCTGGGGAGGTTTTGGCACAGAGCAGTTTTGTGTTTTCCTCACAGGAAGATGGAGAGAGGATCTCCTGCTCCAAAGTCTCAATGCATCATCTCGAATATATCACATCACGAAAGTTAATGCCAATTAAAGTGTGTTGCCCCAACCATGATTCCAAATTTGATACAGCCCCAAGAAACCTGGCAAAAATCTGAGGGTGAGCAGCTTCAGATGTTCTCTATTCTTTCACAGATGTGCCTGCAAATATTTTTGCAACATCCTCCACGTGTTTTTACAGTCAATTTTTACCTTTTCTCTATGGCAGTTCTCACCTTTCAGTAACATCAAAAAGAATAAATCTTGGTATTTTTTACTTTCAAATGCTCTGCAGGGGTTCCCCTAACCCTTCACTTTGTAGGTGGTGTTTGATTTTTGTCTTTTTTTAACAATATTTTTTATTATCTTATTTTGACACTGTGGCTTGCTTTTTGATTCCACTTAAAAATACAATCTAAGCTTCACAAGAGGACAAAATTTTCAATATTCTTTCACTGTGGTTAATTTCACGTTTTCTATAGTGGATTGTGCTTCTTGGACTTAAGAGCTGTGCAAGTATTGTGTAATGACTCCTCAGGATAAACATTTTTTTCCATTGTTGCACACAGAACAACCATCTTATTAATCAAGAATCAACTAAAAGTCATGAATATTTTAATTTTTGCATAATCCTTGGTTATACAAATGGATGATGGGGTGTGGTAGTAGTACCAAAGTGGCATTACAGTGTGCCATGATAAGCACAGCATAAAAACCCTCCCAAATGGTTTCACAACAATTAGAAAATGCATCATAATATTTTTTTTTATGGGGGTTTATAATGCCAAATGTTGGAAAATTCAGCCTGCTCTCACTTCAAAGCTTCCCTCATGATTCCATGCCATCCACCACGTGGAGACAGCACCCTGCCAAACCTCCCTCTCTGGTTTTTGGGGACTCTCTTTGTCACTCTTTTCCATTTCCATTTTTAATTCTCACCACTCATCTCCACCACCCTTAATTCAGTTTCTTAATTCTTCAATTTCCAGCTTGCAGAAAGCTCCCCCTGAGCTTTTCCCACACAGGAGACAGCTTTGGGTGATTTTTGTGCAGGTTTTATGGCTCCCTAAGTGAAGGAACATCCCTGGCAGCATGAGAAGGATGAGTGCCAGACCGAGTAATAAAACATTTTGCTGTTGCTCATGTTTGAATCACCAAGTCCTGTGTCTGAAATTCTGACTTGAAAGAACTCACAGGGGGTGCATTCCTCCTTGAGCACTCTGGTATCAGTCCCCAGCAAGCTGTCAAATCAAAGCAGGTTTTCTTATCTTTCTTGTATAAACAAGTGCACAGCTCATTGCTCCCCTTCCTCACAGCCATTTCTCAGGCAGAGTCAAATTTTATTTTCATACCCAGCTGCAAATCACTGGCCTTTGGCTGTGTGGAGGATAAAATACATCAAAACCTGATAGTACCACTGCTCTCCAAATCTGCATAGCTGGCACCTGTAAAATAAACATGCCATGACAGAAAAATGTGGGATAAAGAAGGCAAGACTTTTAAAGCTAATATGCATCAAATTCACTGGGAGAGAGCATCTTTTTAAATTTTGCCTCGAATTCCCTTTCCCAAAATCACAAAATATATATATATATTTATTTTTTTTTTGGCTGTGCTTGTTATTCCTTCATTCCTTTTATTTCAAATCTGGGCATCACTATTGAGACACAGAAGGAGAAGTATTTGAATTGTAATTCTTTTGTCTAATCACTTTGTTATATTCCCTGTAAGCCAGGGAAGCTCACAGCCCTGTGCAAAACTGTGGAATCTGAAATTCCATGTACAGCCTACCACTGATAAATACAAACATGGATCCCACTCAGGATGGAAATCATTCTCCAGGATGTAAATGTTAAAGTTTAGTAGGTCAACCTATAGAAAACACATTTCAGTGTAAAAATTCAAGGTATTTTATCTTGCTAAGCAGCATGGTGAGAGTCTCTGACACATAAAGACGTTAGCTTTTATCAAGTGTACACAAGAATTTTCTTACTTCTTGATTTTTTTTTTTAATGCAAAACCTCTTTTTCTTTCCAACCTTTTTGTTACCTCAGTCCATTCTTAGTTACAATCAATGTACCTTGAAGTGAAAGGAGTTTTCTTTAGTATCATTCTGAGCTATCTGAAGTTTAAAAACTGTCCTTTCCTTCCTTATTGCCCCTCCTGTTTCCATTTCCATTTCTGTGGGTTATCATGGTCCTGTGGCTTCCCCTTGTGCCCACATCTGACTCTTTTCCTCAGCCATTTCAGCAACTCTTTCCCATTTTTTCCCACTTTTCTTTATTTTGAGATTAGCTGAAAGAAAAGGAGGCCTGGTCCTTTATAATTCCAATGGATGGAAGTATTTAGTCCAGATTTTCTAGGTTAATACAGTTACCTCATCACCCCTTAAAATTATCCCATTTTCATTTCAAGTCTTGCATCCCTGTGATCTCTTTTCTCTGACTACAAAGATTTTAGGGCTGTTTTTCCTGGCTTGCATGGAGGAGATCAGGAAATGGGACAGCAGATTCCTAGGTGTGTTTTTTTAGCATTTTTATAGGTAATGTGACTTCAACTCTTCCAGAAATTAAAGAGTAATCTATAGAAAAGATGATGGAAAAAAAAAGAAAAACATATTTGGGCTTTTGAGCTGCTTTGCTTCTCACTTTACTTTTACTTTGCACACATTTTTAACTTTTGCTGGTTTTATTTCTTATTTTAATTTCTTTATTTCTTACTTCACTGTAATTTGCTGCTGGTCCTGTGCCCATAAAACTTCTCTTCCCTAAAACACTTAAATCCATGAGTGGTGTGTTGGATGTTGGATAGAAAATGTCCCAGGTCAGAGCTGGAACTCCTCACTGTCTTCTGAAATTAAATATTTCCTTCTCCTCATCTTTGTTAATCAGCTCCATTTATTGTGCTGTAAACACCTAATTCAGTTCCTGAGGTGTTTAAATACTAAAATAGATATTAATCACATTATATCTTTGTAAAAATATAACCAACAGCACCACATTCTGTTCCTGAATATATACAGAATATATAGAATATATAGAGCAGAAATTGCTCTATTTCCACCTTTTTCTTCCTTCTAAACTCTCTTTACAGCACTTAAAACAGAATGTTTGAATTAGGTAAATTTGAAAAGAAAACACTTAGATTTGTCTCCTTTTTTTGACTCTTATTTACTGAATTCAGCTTAAAAATACACAAAGTTGCCATTCAACCAAAGATTTAAAGTAAATTGTAATTTTTTTGTGTCTAGTTGAAATTGATTTGCCATTACTTCATTTTTCTCCACTGAAAATAGGAAAAAATTACAACATTTGCATAAAATTCAAAATAAATGGAGTAGTTCTTTAGAACCAAAGTTTCAAGTAGACATTTCTTTTTGTGATGTCCTAAAACATAAATATGTGATTTGAGGAATCTTTTTCAGGTTTACAGAAAATCTGATAGAATTAATTTTATTTTTCAGGCTTTAGGTAATTGATGTGAATATCTGTCTGTCTGCAGAATTAGAGAAATTAATTTACCAATTCATCTATGTTAATTATCTATTTCTCTCTAAGCTGCATGTGTGGGTAAAATACATGCATATAAAATACAAAAAAAATACATGTATATAAAATACAAATAAAGCTGGCTTTTTTCTTTTAATAAGACCCATATTAAAAAAAAAAAATATTTGTAGGCTGAAATCAAAATCAGTACCTTGTTTTTGTACCTACATTTGGAGTGATTTGTTTTGGAGAGATCCATGTGGAAACTGTTGGAGGAAAAAGAAACAGATGTACAGAGTGGATTTGTGGCCTTGATCAGTGATTTTACTGCAGGGAAATAAAGATTCCTCTGTCTCCCTGTTTAATTGCTGCCTCAGATTTGGGTAAAAACCAAGCTGCTTATTCCCTGGCATCGTGTTTTAATTTTGAGAGAGTCATTTATTTATTTATAATGATATATAATTATATATATAGATTTAATATTATACATGTATTTATATAATTTATATAATATATATATTATTTTATATATTAATATTTTATATCTATAGATCTAGATCGAGATCTGATATAGATATAGATATAGATATAGATATAGATATAGATAGATATAAATATATAGATATACAGATATAGATATAGATGATATAGATGATATAGATGATATAGATATAGATATAGATATAGATATAGATATAGATATAGATATATAGATATAGATATAGATATAGATATAGATATATAGATATAGATATAGATATATAGATATAGATATATAGATATAGATATAGATATAGATATAGATATATAGATATAGATATATAGATATAGATATAGATAAATAGATATAGATATAGATCTATAGATATAGATATAGACAGATATAGATATAGATATAGATATAGATATAGATATAGATATAGATATAGATATAGATATAGATAGATATGGATTAAATATAGATATAGATAGATATAGATAGATATAGATATAGATGTAGATATAGATGATATAGATATAGATATAGATATAGATAGATATATAGATATAGATATAGATATAGATATAGATATAGATATAGATATAGATGATATAGATATAGATACAGCTATAGATAGATATCTAATTATTTCTAGAATTATTTCTAGAATTACTTATTACCAATGCCAAGGCTCAGATAATTAAGCAGTTCATGCCAGTACATCTTTTAAGGTGTGTCAGATAATGCTGATTTGTGCTGAAATGTACCTTGAGTGACCTTCCCACCGAGCTGCTTTCACGTTCTGCAGGGACAGGACACTTTTGGTGGGACCAGAGGGATTTGTTCAGAGCCTGTGGTGTTTGTTTGGATGTTGAGTGTCTCGTTAGGACTCTTGTGGTTGGGTTCTTTCTCCCCTTGGACTGACATTGATGAGAGAGAGGCAGTTTGCTCTTGTTCAGACTTGGTTGTTTATTCTCTTATCTGCATTACATATATACAGGGTACAAGGAGCTGAGTGCACTGAGATAGAAAGGTGTAAAATGGCCAACAAAGATCTTCTTCAAGGTCTTTTACATGTCCATTTACCCAATTAACAAATGCCAAGTAAATTATTTTCCTTAGTGACCCAATGACCCAACACCTGAGTGCTGCACTGAATAATTCTCTATCCAATCACTCATTGCTAGCCAAAAACCTCCAGGAGAAGAAGATGAAGAAGGACAAGAGACAACAGCCTAAATCCTCCACCTTGTCTCCTGTTCTCTAAAGTGGTTTAAACTCTAAACTTTAACTTTTTCACCCAGTGACATAAGAAACTTTCTAATTTACACACATTTTCAGTTTCTCTACTTAACTCTAGCAGTTGTCCCCATGGTGCTGTGTGGAATTCAGAGCTTTCTTGGGTGCCAGAGTTAGATAAAAGTATATATCTTGCATTTCTGACCCCAACAGTTTAGGAGCTCCATGAATTCCAGAGAGGGACACTGAGTGTGTCCGTAGGACATGGAGCCACCCAAAGCTGCTGTGCCTCATTTTCTGCCTCAGTGTGGGGACACCAAACCCAGGCAGAAATTCCCCCTCTGTTTTCCCCTGGAGCCAGATGTTTGCTGTCTCCCCCTCGCAATCCCAGGGGCAGGGATGAGTGCTGGTCTCTACTAAATTTTAATCAGCTTTGAGAGGGGAAGATTTAAGGCAATGCACCTTTCATCTCTGATAACAGAGAGGCTTTAGATAAAAAACAGAGATGAATTACCCAGAGCCCTGCAGACTGGACACCTGGCAATGTCTGTAAGTTAATTCTGGGAATTAATCTCCCTAGAAGGTCTTATTAAGGATTGATAGAACTATTCACACCAAATTCCTCAGAGCTTGCAAACTAAAATTCATTGGAAAAAAAAAATCCCACCAGTTCCTATCCATCCCCTTAAAACACCTGAAAATTTCCTTTATTTATTTTAAAATATTATGAAGTGGCAAAAGTTTGGTTTTGCATTGGGGGAGTAAATTCTGAGGTTGGTTGCTCGTTTTCAGTTGATGTAACCCTTGTCCTGTCCCATTAAGGGTGATGAAATTATTTCCTGGCTTGCAGAAATAAAAAGCTGCCCATAAACAGGTGGTATTGGTATCAAAATGTAATCCATAAAAATGTACAACAGAAATGAGTGAGTTATCCAGTTGCTCAATTCACTGTCCTCAGACCACCCAGCTGAGATTAAAAGCAAACAACAAAAGCCCACATTTGACCATGAACACTTGAATTTGGGTTTAAATGGCATTCAGAGAGGCAAAATACAGATGAACTTCAATTAAGCAGCTGTAATGGGCATTGTCTAAATGATATTTATTGTTGTCTCTAAAGGGATAAGAAAAGTTCATATCATAGTCCTTTAATCATCTCTGCACTGGATGTCATTAATATTTGGTTATACTAATTGATTATAAACAATGATTAGAAAAATAAATCAGGCATGGGTAATTTTTTTCTGGTGTGACTGAGTCAGCAGAGGGTTACATAAAAATAAGGAAGATTGTTATTTATTATTCCTTCTTATATTCCTTATAAAGGCTGTTTTTCATGCTACTTGTTAGACATTTTCTGCATTAATCTGGTTTCAACTTCCACTATTCTTTTAAAATAGTAAAATAGTAAAATTCTTTTAAAATAGTAAAAAGCTTGTGCATTTTCTTGCCTTCCAAGTTTTTTCTATTCTTCCATAGCTGCATTTAACCTATTGCACACCTCATGGTGTGTCCGTGGTGAACAGTTATTTTTAACTAAAATTTATTTTAATGTATAAAGTTATTTTTAATTAAAAAAAGAGTGTTACCTCTTGCTGTAAAAGCAACAGCATCAGTCCCTAGGGTAAAGCGGGCAGCATGAACAGCTCAAAACGGAACAACTGATTTAAAAATAAAACATAAATATGTAAAATATATAAAATATATAAATATATAAAATATATAAATATATAAATATATAAATATATATAATATAAAAATATATTTATATATTTATATATAAATATATAAATATATATACATATATACATATATATACACATATATATACATATATACATATATAAATATATACATATATACATATATAAAATATACAAATAAATAAATAGATAAATAAATAAATATATACATATATAAATATATATTTATATAAATATATAAATATATAAATATATAAATATATAAATATATAAATGTATAAATATATAGATATATAAATATATAAATATATAAATATGTTTAATATATATATAAAACATATGAAATGCCATTTGCACAAGTGATAACAACATGAACAACAAAAACCAAAATGAAAGGAGTGAGGAATGGCAAGGAGGAAGAGGCTGATGAATTGTCTGAGCTGCAAATTCACCCTCAGTGGCTCGCCATTGTAACGAGTGAAATGTAGTTGGATTTGACACCTCACTGGATTGATGTTATCCTGAAAGAAAACACCTTTTTATTTTATTTATATTTTTTTCTGAAGGGTTATGATAGGCTTTTCTCTTGACAGATGAGTTGATTTAGATTTTGAGATGCTTGAAAGTATTTTTTTTTTAAATTCCCCAAGTGGCTGTTTCCAATTCCAGCTACCCTGTTACAAGAATAAAAATGGTAATTCTGTGTTTTAAGGGACTCTGTAAGGCACTCTGGGAATACTTAAAAAAAGATTTTGTATGTCTTGTCCAAACTTAAACCCCTACATGTTTTTGATTGAAATTTTCATGCCAAGCTGGAGGAAAATACAACGTTTGACTTGTGTTTAGAATGTTCTAATAGCTGTTTATTGATTGAGGTTTTGTGTTGCCATCCTCTGGAAAAATGACTCGACGATCAATGAGTTGAAAAACTCCTCCAAACCTGACGGAGTTTAACGAATTCTCAGAGATCTCTGAGTTCCTGTGATTGCTTGGTAACCTCTGGTAGCTCATTATTCCTTCAGAAAATCACTTTCTCTGGGATGCCATCACTGGATGAGCACAAATTCTGCAGAGGCCACAGGGAAATCCAAAGAAACGCGGTGAGAACTAAATCAGGACACGGAGCTCAGGCTGAGGGGGGAGACATTTGAAGCTTTCAGGAATAAAAAGCGATTTCTGATGGTTAAAGTGAGCTGTTTTGGTGAAACTGCAGGAGGAAATGGAGGGAAGCAGCACATGGGAATTGCCATTTGAACTCTATATCACAGCTGGCAGAATTATTCTTGCAAGACATAATCAAGACGTGAATTTATATAATACATAAACAGATGTAAATGTGAAAAACCTTATTCTTTATCACAATAATGATTTTTCCTTACATCAATTACAAGTAAAAAAAGAAATAAATCTTGAAGCCCTGTAACTAAAAAAATAAAAATAAAAAAAAAAAGATAAATTCAAGCTAATTTCCACAGAAACTAATTTCTTTAAAGTAAAAGCATTCACAGAAAATATAACAAAGGCATAAAGAAGACATTTATCAGAGGAAAAATACATTCTATAGGAAAGAAAAAAAAAAGAAAAGTACTTCAACTAAAGTAAAAATGTTGTTCAGAGTTGTGTACTCAATTTTTGGGTGAGATCTTTTGTCATAGCTGTGTGGCAAAAATGCTTCTTCACCAGGTGTCATGTGATGATGAAAATGCTTTGTCTTTTAAAAAACTCAGGTCCCACAATCAACTCCTCAGAAGGGAACAGGAGTGAAATCTTTAAAAAATATATTTCTGGCTTTGGATTTTCAACAGATCTAGTTAGACACAAGCTTAGGAAGCCACAATGAATACTCCCAGAACTTTCTAGTCCTTCCCTGGTACCCGCTCCCACAAAAGGATGTGTCAGGAAAAAATGGAAATATGATGTTCTGGCAGCTCTGATCTTTCTAATATAACCTTTTATGAATGTGGATGTACAATTGGAGCATCAAAAGTCAGATTAACTTTAGTTGTTTCTTAAAATAATTAAGATTTCCTGCAAAGGTTTCTGTTGCTTTCCCCCAGTTTCTGTTGTCCTATCGAGCAGCTGTTTTTATTCTTGCCAGGTAACATTTTGTTTCAATGGTGCCACTATGGCCTGTGTCTTTATTTTTTATTCTATTTTACTTTATCATTTTATATTCTATTTTATTATTTTATATATTTTATTTATTATTAAATCTCTGGAGGGTCTTTTTTCCCCCCCAGGAATCCCCATCTTGTCATCTCCCACTGTCACATCGTGCTGCCTACCCTAAAATGGGGTAAGAGATCTGTCAATCCCGCTGGAAATGAAATTTCCTTCCCCAAAATGGTAGCAGTTTTCAAAGTTTGGAGGTTTTGTGTACAGAATGACAGGAATGAGGAGGCCAGACAGAGCCTGGTGTTTCTATGGTGACACAATGATGTGTCTGGCCCAGCTATTTTCTCCTTTTGTGATTTTATTGATAGCTGGGACTCGTCCAGTGGAGTTTAATATTTGCCAAAAATAGAATGCTAACCCCCAATCTAATCAGAGACAGTAATGCAGAAAGGACAATCCAATATAAAAAACACCAAAATACGGGGGGAAAAGTCAGCTGTGACTATTGATAACGTGAATTAAAATACATGAATTTCTCTGGAGCTGTGAAATAGTTCTGAGTGCTCCAGCTCTGCATTTGGCCCATGGTTAAACTGTATTTTATGTCAAAAAATTTCCTGTGCTGCATCCTTCCTTCCTGCTGCATCTCATTCCTTCACCCTGTCCTGTCCTCCAGGTGGTCCCCACCTGTCTGTGGAAGCTTTAGGTGTGTCCCTGAACCCCTGAGGGCTGATGCAGGAGAAGTTTTTGTTGGATGAACACATCATCCATCAGCAAACCTCATCAAAGCCCCTTCGTTTTAAAAGGCTCTGACTTCAAAATGTTCTTTCATCTTGAAAAGAATAAATTCTATTTGTGTTTTTTGGGGTTTATTTAAATATAAATTCTATTTTTTTCCCCACAAAGTAGATATATCTCTCACACCAAACCCAAAAATCTCAGTGATATATCTCAGCGATAACACATTTTTTAAAAGTCCCTATAGAATAGCAAGCATTTTTATTTGAGAGAGGGTGAGATTGGCCTTAAGTGTGTCTATATATTTGGATAATTAATGGAATATAAAACCTTTATTAATATGAATTCCCATTTTATTGATACTTCAGGAACTTAACAGGAATGAGTGAACCCAACAACACTCACTGCCCTCAAAACTTGTTTGCTCCATCTCAATGTCTCCACAGAGCTCCATTTAAATGAGAAAATAACCCAGTCTCTTATTTTTTCCCAGACATCAGGACAAAACACTGCTGAGTTGAGTTTTAGCAGCTCAAGGTGACAAATTTCTGCCTCTCTTGGCATCCATTCCCACGCTACTGTGACCTGTTACCTGAATCCATGTCAGCTGAGTGCCATTTAGAGTTATATCCATTTATTAAAAAAAATTATAAATTTTTAATAATATAAATTTTATAAAAGTTTATATCCATTTATATAAAAAAAAAATCCAAGAACTACATCACACTTATGAAAAAAAAAGAATTGTCTTAAGTGGAATGGGTAAGAGACCTAGGGAAACTTCATTGTCTGACAGATGGTCTGACACCCACGTTAAGAAATTCATAATCCAATCTCAAGGAAAGAAAAGTTCTAGGTAAGAACATATGTGTTTGTTGGGAAAGAAAAAAAAATTGTACCGATGATTTTTTTGTCAGAGCAAGCACATATGGCATTTTCTGTCACCATCTACTTTCTACTTAAAATTCAAATGTCACTAGGCAAGGAAAAAGTAGAGTATTAAACCATAGGAAAGATTTAGCTAAGAGCAATCCCTGCAAGAACTTTATTGTTCTATTGTTCATGGAAATTAATTACCATTCAGTTAATCCAAACTTCCTCATCCCGTTCTGCAAGAATCCCATCCCGTGCTTTTTTCTCATTCTCTACATGTTCCTCCCATTGGTAGTTACAGTTTTATGTCCATTTCCCAACCATCTGCTGTCTTTCCTTGAGCCAAAATAATTTCCCTTTGTGATATGGTGAGTGATCACATCAGCATCATTTCCATGCAATTCCACGTGTCCTCTCTAATCCTGCCTCCCCATCCTGGTGTAAACACCCTCTGAGTATCTGGGGTGATTTCCCACTTCAATTTCTGCTGAGCACAACTCTCTTTGCAAAACCCCAAGCTGCTAATTGTTACCCCTTAGCATTTTGTTATTAGTGAAATGATAATGAAATGTTTGCTCCAGTTCCCGTCTCCAGCCACCCAAAGGCTGGATGGAGGGGAATGCTGGATAAACTGGAATGTTCATTTTATTAATTAAGGTGCTGGGAATCTTCAGAGGTTACACTGGGACTGGGGGAATTGCAAAATGAAATTCCCATCTTAGGATATTTGCAAATTAAATGCCCTTGAGAAGTAGGACAGTATTACTTTAAAATTATTAAAATTATTAAAATTAATTATTAAAATTATTTAGGGGATTTTGAAGGAGTATCCTCATTTTTTAGGCATTCCAATCAATAGCCTCACGGAATCTTTTGGAGAAAAGAGGTATTTGCTGCAATCTAATACTCAGAGTGAGTTAAATTGGTATCAAATCAGAGTTCATGGCATAAATGGGTCAGTGTTGTTGGTCTGGTGCTGCTAAAGGGGGAGGAGAGGATCAGAGCTGAGGCTGGGATGGTTGAAGAGCTGCTCTGAAGCAGGGTTTGCAGGGCAGCCAGGTGAAAAAGGAGACAGAGACAGAGCAGCAGTGCTCTTACAACACCCCTTTGGAAATAAATACAGCTGTAATTACTCCAGGCAGAAAATTTGTAGCCCCAAAGCTCCTGGGAAACGAAGAGAAATTTCCTGAATCCGTCCAGTGACTCCTGAAACATGGCTTGATTGTAAATGCACAGTAAATAACTTAAGAAGTGGCACAAAGTTCTTCTAAACAATAGGAAATATTGCCAGCACCATAGCCATACCTTTTTTTTGGTGACAAACTGCAAAGGACACCAAAAAGTCCACAGTTTCAGAAGCTGCAGTCCTAACTTGAGGTACCTGAGGTTTTCTTTCAGTGTGGAAAACCTGCTCACATTTGTTAATTACATCATCAAGGTATGCCCATCGATGAATGAAGGCACTAAATCAAAGAGTTGATGTGTTAATGAAGAAATATCTCATTATTATCTGCAGCAGCAATCCAGGCATGCTTAGAGGACAATATGAAAACACCTGAAACGTGTGCACCAGGTCCCTTCCTTTCATCATGCTTTCTTAAAACACTCAGATTAATGATATTTTAGAGCAGCATTTGGTCTGATGAGTGGTTTAAATGATAAAATCCTTTAGTTCAGTATTTGGTTCCATATCCACCCCTTTTAACTGGTTATAGCAACATTCTCACTTTAAAAGCTGTCACACAGCAAGGTAAGAGGTTGTTATGTAGGGGGTTTCATACTCCAAATGTTAAATCTATAAGAATCTATAAGAAGTTTTCTGGCTTTCTTCAGTCTTTCCCTATGAAATAAAATATCCAAACTCCTACTGTCACCTCCTCTGTTTTGGTGCTCAGAGAAACCAACAGCTTGGCATTAATGTGCTTTTCAACTTTTCAACTTTTCAACTTTTTGTATGGATGTCAATCAAATTTTGTTGATTCAGTGCTCAGGTTATTTCAGTGCTCAGGTTATTGTAGCTTTCCTTCCCCTGGTCCTTTTGGGACATACACATCTTTAAATTATTCATTGGTTAAAGTGCTTAGCTGCCCTGCATTTAGTCAGAACTAAAGATTCTCCCCCTCCTGAAATTCTGGGTTTATGTTCAGGTGTTGATCCCTGTGCATAAAACTTTGCTGTCCATGCAGGGATTTCCATCACTTCATAAATGGTTTTCTCAGTAATGCATCATCTAAATGATGCCATCATAATAATTCCATCCAATTTCTTCTGTTTGCAGACTTCTAAGAGTGTTTTCCATTCAGTTTGAAATCCTAATTCTCTTCTTTTCTTAGAAGCTACTTCACTTTTCAGGGTGTTCTGACTTGAATGTGTGTTCAGCAGAGGAGAGGTTGTGTGGGTGCTGCTGGTAGGAAGCTCAAGGGTGTGAAGTGTGTGTTCCACGCTCTCAGTGTTATTTGTATCAATAGCAAAAGGTTCCAGAGATGAGTAAACAGGAATGTTCATCCTGGAAATTGTAGATGTGGTGCAAGTCTCTAAAATAAGAAGGATGCTGCTTTTGGTTACTAGAGGAAGAATGGAAAGTCCATTTAGTAGCTGTGAAAATATTCAGTTTAACACTTAATTAAAAATTTAATTCAGCTAAACACTTCATTAAAAAAAAAAAAAGTGTTTTCTGATCATCAGGACCCATGAGACAAAAGCAGTGGCAATGTGGACAGCAGAGATTTCAACCCCCTGCCTCTGATCAGACTTAGGATGGTTTCTGTTTCCACTTTCTTCTTCCCATTTGAAAACGCAGCTGCATCATCCTGGGCACAAGTGAGATCAGATCCTGGTACCCTCAAATAAATCTAGGATCCAGACTCAAAGGATGGGGTTAGGGTGATTTTACCTTAACACAACTCTGTGAAAAGATTTGAAGAGGTGTAAGCTATTTCCACCAAACTTACTCTGCAGAGTCATTCAGTCCATGGTATACATCAGCTTTGTTTAACCCCTGCATAAAATCTATAATACTGCCTGAATTAGAATTTAATTTCAAATGAGGGTAAAAATCTCAACCCTATAAATGGTCTTATTACCCAGAAAAAAAAAAAAAGAGTATATGCTAAGGCTGCCCTTTGCTTCTTCTTTTACTTGCTAATCACTTCTTTTACTTTGCTAATCAAATATTAAACCAAAAGTAACCACAAAGTTTGATTCTGACAAAAATTTTTTTTTTTTTGCTATTTTTATTCAGCAACTCTACACAACCACCTTCCTCATGTGTGCTCTCTTACCTTTCTGGTGGACCTCAGCAGAACACAACAATATTGATTCAACACTCAAAAATGTGTCTTGCAGCAAGCTGAGTTTTCTGTTGGTTTGTCAAAGACTTCCTTAACCCCCACCCCCAGCAGTGATAGCAGCTAGCTTGTCACTTAGGGAGAAAACTTGTGAAGCAAAATCATGTTTGTGCTCTTTCAGCCTTAAAAGGGGAAAAAAAACCCCAAACAAATAAAGAAAAAGAAGAAACTGGTAAAAAGCCACAGTCCCAAACACCACTAAACACAAAAATAAGGAGGAAAAAAAAGGCCATTTTCCTCCACTGCTCAGTACATGGCATCCCTGTAGCTGGAGATCCTAAATGCTACAAAAAATGAAGCTGGCTGGAAAGAAAGGAGATGGGAAGCATTAGGATGCAGGATGCTGCATCCCACTCTGTGCTGTGTGACAGGAATTGCCAGCAGGCTGCTGAGTGGAAAAGTACAGCCTGTTTCAACCAGGGAACCAGGGCTCCCCTGCTCCTGGGGCTCTCACCTGGCACTTTCTTAATGTGCAGGATTTGCTCTCATTTCCCTCTGGTTTTAGGCATTTATTTGTGCAGGACAAGGAAAAGGGACACGTTTGTCTCCTGCAGAAAACTCACAAATGATTTGCACTTCAGGCTTTCCTGTGGGCTCAACCAGATGTGCTCAACCTGTTGCAGAAAAATACTTCCTAAAATTTTTAAAGAGCAAAAAGATGATCCAAATTCCTATTTTATCCACAGTGTTCACAATATAAAAATGAAAAATGAAAAAGGTTGGGTTTAGGGTGTGCTGAATACATTTTTTGCACTGGTTTCCTTCATGGAGGTCCACAAAAGGGTATTTGAGGCAGATGTGTTGCTGAGGGATGCAGGAAGAATTTAGGTTCTTGCCAGCTTCATAAATCTGTCATTCATGTGGATACTAGAAACAGCTGAAATTTGTCAGATAATTAAAAATCTAACAAAACCCCCCAGAGTTTGTTCTTGTATAAACCCAGTCTGTGCCCATCCCTACAGCAGGGTAGAAGTTATGGGTCTTTGATCTGTCCTGTTCCCCTGAATTACAGCAGCTCGGGGAGAACTCTGGATTTTGGATGCTGGGCAATATTAAACAACAAATTCAACTTGGTATCCATACTCCTTACAAGCATTTGTCAAATTTGTGTGCATTTGACATTATTATGTCATATATATATATATAATTTATTATTATATTCTATGATATAATAATATTATAATAATGTTATTATATTATATAAAAATGTCTGCAGAGGAGTGGAGGAAGGAAGAGAAGAGAACAGGTTTCCTTTTGTATGAATTTTCACATTTCTGTCTCGTTACAGGATAAAATACAGTAAAATGTTCATAATATTTTCTATCTGCCCTAAAAAAGGAGGAGAAGATAGGTGTTTTTTGGCAAATTGCCCTGAATTGGAAAATGATGTCAGGCCCAAATTTATTGATATTTAACACATCCAAAGTTATGGAGGCAGAGTGACTCTCACACTGAAGGGTTCCTTAACAGGATTTCAACACTGATATTGTTATAATTTAGATACAGCTATCATTTAAATACACACATTTATTTATTATATTAATATAATGATGGATATTATGCTCTGCCATGTCCATATTAGACATATTTTCCATCTAAAGATCAGCTACACAAACACACATCTCTCTGTTAGTTTTAGAGTGTGTTTCTTACCCTGTTTGAAATATAGAATTCCTATAGGGAATTTGTAGAAACCCTTATAATGCAGTAAATCCTTCAGCTACTTGAAGTCAGTTAATAGGCTTTTAAAGACTAATCACAGCTCTGTGCTCGACAAATATATCAGGATACTGCATTCACTGAGGGAAGTTGATACCGTCATTCATTATTTTATGACTTTGCATTAGACAAACTGAAATCAGACTTCTATCTCTAATGAAAAAAAGAGTCATTTGCATTCCTTTCTGGGAAAGGCAGGATTAATGACATCAAATACTTAGCAACTCTTCTACTCAGAGTCTTTAATTCAATGTAAGATAATTTACACAGCAAGAAACAACTTCTAAAGGCTCTGGAACAGAAGTGGCAAGAACATTTTACACATTAACGAATCCTTCTTAACTTGCCTCTTAAAGGGGAAATAAACACGCTAACTTTTAGATATCTTACTTTTGAAACTTGGTGATAACTACTAAAAAAATCATTGCCTTTCAGCTGTTCTGCTTTTTTTAATGTACTGAGAGTGCTTTGAGCCAGAATAAAACCTCACAAATAAATACCACATTTTTATAAGCGTTTATAGGAAGAACAAACTCCTTATGACTACAGTAGAACAGTGTCTGTGCGCTATTAAGCATGCATGGGCTTTATTACTGGTTACCTAACTAAAATAGAAAGGACAAATAAGACTGTAAAAATGTCTGACATTTAAAATAAATGTGGTCTTTAGATGCTCTGAACCAGTGTATTTTGGCATAAAACTGAAAAGGAAAAAAACCAACAAATCCTTGACTTGACTGTATTAACCCAAGTCCCGTAGCTGAAGACATTTGCGTAGACAAAATTTGCGTAGACATCAGAGCAGAATTTAGAACAGAATTACCAAAATAAGATCTTTAATAACTCTGCATTTGTTGTTGCTCACGAGAAAAACGCTATGAAAGCTTCCAGACTTCTCCAGTCAGGGCTGATTTTATTGCCATTTGCACAGGAATGTGGGAGCTGCTGTCAGCATGGAGAGCACAGGGTCGTTCAGCAGATTCCTTCCCCAGGGAATGACAGAGGTGTTCCAAAAAAATCTTGGCTGAACCCTCCAGGGCTGGCACTGACCACTCATCTCTCACTTACATGAGCATTAAAACTCCATCAATTAGTTCTTTTCTGCACTCACAGTAGCACTTCCAAGAATTTTTGGCATAGTTACCTTTTTTTTTGGTGGGGGGGCTAAAAAGAAACCCTGCAACCGAGATATTTCCTGCTATTTTAGCCCTAATTTTTACAAGTGTTTTGGCAGATGTTTTTATTATTATTATTATCCCACTAAAGTATGAGCACACTGCTGCAGCTCTGTATTTGTACATCTCTATTAGAGTATTAATGTATTACTATAAAGCAGTATTAATGTATTACTATAAAGCATACATATTATATATGTATATATTTAAATATATATTTTATATTTAATATATGTATATATTTATATATTTTTAAAATATATTTAAAATATATTTAAATATATATTATATTTATATATATATATATATATATATATATATATATATATATATATATATACACATACTTTAAAGTGCAGAGAGCTCCTTGAATTTTGCTGGAGCTTTCTGGGTTCAATTTCCTCTGGCAGCGAGCCCAGCTCAGTTTTTCACACTCTTCCTCCGGATTTGCAGGAGAGCTGCTCCCTCTGCTGAGTTTTCCGTGGATCGCCACCGACACCTGATGTCCTTCCTCACCATGCTGGGCCCCAGCCCCGACTGGAACGTGGGGCTCTCTGCCGAGGATCTCTGCACCAAGGACTGCGGCTGGGTCCAGAAAGTGGTGCAGGATTTGATCCCCTGGGATGCTGGCACCGACAGCGGAGTCACATATGAGGTATGGGCACTGCCTGTGGTTTATTCCCATATATCACAGAGCAGTGGAGTAGCAATGCAATTTGATCCATACATTACCTGTGGTTTATTCCGATATATCACGGAGCAGTGGAGTAGGAAAGCAGTTTGATCCATGCATTACCCGTGGTTTATTCCCATATATCATGGAGCAGTAAGTAAGAAGACAGTTTGATCCATGCACTACCCGTGGTTTATTCCCATATATCATGGAGCAGTGGAGTAGCAATGCAATTTGATCCATGCACTACTCATAGTTTATTCTGATATATCATGGAGCAGTGGAGTAGGAATTCAGTCTGATCCATGCACTACTCGTAGTTTATTCCCATATATCATGGAGCAGTGGAGTAGCAATGCAGTCTGATCCATGCACTACTCATAGTTTATTCTGATATATCACAGAGCAGTGGAGTAGGAAAACAGTTTGATCCATGCATTATCCCTGGTTTATTCTGATATATCACGGAGCAGTAAGAAGGCAGTTTGATCCATGCACTACTTGTAGTTTATTCTGATGTATCACGGAGCAGTGGAATAGGAAAGCAGTTTGATCCATGCACTACTCGTAGTTTATTCCCATATATCATGGAGCAGTGGAGTAGCAATGTAGTCTGATCCATGTCTACCTGTAGTTTATTCTGATATACCATGGAGGAGTAAGTAGGAAAGCAGTCTGATCCATGCACTACTCATAGTTTATTCTGATATATCACGGAGCAGTGGAGTAGGAAAACAGTTTGATCCATGCATTACCCATGGTTTATTCCGATGTATCATGAAGCAGTAAGAAGGCAGTTTGATCCATGCACTACTCATAGTTTATTCTGATATATCATGGAGCAGTAAGTAAGAAGGCAGTTTGATCCATGCACTACTCGTAATTTATTCTGATATACCACATCAGAGCAGTGGAAGAAGGCAGTTTGATCCATGCTGGTGCCACCCATGTTTTTGTATTTTTCACTCTGTTAAAAATTTTCCTTAAAATGAAATAGAATTCCTTTAACTACACTTCACTGTCGGTTGTTTTTGCCTGAGGCTCCTCAGCATCAGCACTGGTGGGACAATATTCAGAATGACAGGAGAATGGGTAAGGTTGGGAGGAAGCACAAGTCCAATCTCTGTATTTAAGCAGGGTCATCCTAGAGCAGATTCCAGGATCCTGTGAAGTTCTTGAACATCTCCAGGAAGGGAGGCTCTGCCCCCACTCTGAGTGGTCCATTCCAGTGCTTGCTCACAGCACAGTAAAGAATTTCTCATTTATGTTCACCTGTTAAATTCACTTATTGAATAAACAGAGGGCTTTGGTCACAGCCAAGCCTTTAGGTGCCCACCAAAGCAGTGCCATCAGCAGCTGCATCAGCTCCAGTCTGGGACTGTTTCAATCCAACTGTTCTGTTTGGCACAGGAAACTTCAACTATCTCTTGCAGCAAAGCAGAACAAAACCGACAACAAAAAACAAAATGAACCAAAAAAAACCCCACAAAAAACCAAAACAATTCCCCACAGCAGTAAGTATGAATGCACCAAGTTCATTTTACATTGGAATTTTGCAGTTTAACATTTCAGAGAAGTTTTAATTTCTGCAGATTAATTTCTAATTAAGAAAATATTAATTTCTTTTATAACATATTTTTTTTCTTTCTTGATTGCAGTCTCCTAACAAACCTACAGTACCTCAGGAGAAGATCAGACCTCTTACAAGCTTGGATCACCCTCAAAGCCCATTTTATGATCCAGAAGGAGGATCTATCAAGCTGGTGGCCAGAGTTGTCATTGAGAGAATTGCTCGAAAGGTAGAACACATATGAGTAAAATTCTCAAGCAAACAAAAATCCTCTTTGTAAGCCAAAAAAACCAATCAATTCTTTCACCCCCTGCCTCCAAATCTACACTCCTTAACCAACCCACAGCAAAGATAACAGCAGAAGAAATTTAAACTGTTTTAAGGTATTATTTCTCCTACTTCTGGCAATTATTGCATCTGCTTAATTGGGGATTTTCTTTATGTATGCCTAGGAAATTGTGGATAAAGAGGTGCTGCTGACACCTTGGTGCCTCATAGGGTACTGGTTTAACCCCTCATGGATGAGTTTCCTTTCTTTAGTGTTCACAATCATTTTTTGGCAGGGGGAGCAGTGCAATATCGTTCCTGACAACATAGATGATATTGTGGCAGATCTAGCACCAGAGGAAAAAGAAGAAGGTATGTTTCAAATTAGTTTGTGCGTTACTAATAATTTATATTTTGTTCCATTCCCTGCTGCCATTTGTAGATAAGGCACAAAACTGACTTAGGAGCAAAAATTCCACTCAGTGTCAAACAGTGATTTAGTTTTTCATCTCTTCTGGTCTCTTCTATTAGCCTTCCCTTGTACAGAAAATAAATTGCATGTATTGCATGTAGGAGATGACAATAACCATAAGGCAATAAAAGAGATTTTTGGGGTTTGAATTTATTTTTTTTCCCTAAAGAAAGTTGGCAATTGGCAATTCTCTTTTTCTTCTGGCTTTGAACGGAGAAAATAGAATGCAGAAGGAAATAATGGATTCTATTGGGATCTAAAGTAATCATCAGCCAAGAAAAGGGAAGAAAATGGAAGACCATTTTTAACATTTGATGCTTTTCCTCACTTTTCAGATGACACCCCTGAGACCTGCATATACTCAAACTGGTCGCCATGGTCAGCCTGCAGCTCCTCTACCTGTGAAAAGGGCAAGAGGATGAGGCAGAGAATGCTGAAAGCTCAGCTGGACCTCAGTGTGCCCTGCCCTGACACCCAGGACTTCCAGCCCTGCATGGGTCCGGGCTGCAGTGATGAAGGTAACCAGGAGAGGAAGGTGGAGGAGGAGGAGAATACCTGGTAGAGTTTCTTTTCCTTTCCAGTTCTCAGGCATGTTGGTTGCTGTGGTATGGCTTGAGCTGAAAATTGCTGGAGAACACGAGTGGAAGCTGCCAGTGGTGAATTCTGCATCTCAGCTGTGTCAGGGCATGAGGTGCAGAGGATCTGCAGGAGAGGAGCGAGGGATGGGGTGGAGGAGAGGACAGCGTGGAGGGCAGCATAAAAGGGCTGCTGCACCCAAATGTCACAGCTCTGTCAGTCCCCACACCTGAGTGCTCTCTGTGTTTCAGATGGTTCCACCTGCATGATGTCTGACTGGATTACGTGGTCCCCCTGCAGCGTCTCCTGCGGGATGGGAACGAGATCCAGGGAGAGATACGTGAAGCAGTTCCCTGAGGATGGCTCCATGTGCAAAGTGCCTACTGAAGAGACTGAGAAGTGTATTGTAAATGAGGAATGCTGTAAGTATTTCATTCAGCTCCATAAAATCAGCAGCCAACAGCAGGAGAACTGCCCAAGTCATTTTTTATATGAGTCTTACTGGGGTCCCACAGAGCTCCATCCTAGGCCCTGTACTCTTCAATACCTTAATAAATTACTTGGATGCAAGACTGGAAGAGATTCTAAGCAAATTCCCAGATGATCCAAAACTGGGAGGAGCTGCTGACTCCCTCAAAAGCAAAGAGGCCTCAACAAATTAAAGAACTGGGCAATCACCAACTGTATGAATTTTAACAAGGACAAGTGCTGGGTTCTGCACCTGTACAGACAGACTGGGGAAGGAGAGGCTGGAGAGCAGTGCCAGGGAAAGGGACCTGGGGGTCCTTGGCAGGCTGGATGGGAGCCAGCAGTGCCCTGAGCCAGCAGGGACATCCCTGTCCTGGAGACATCAGGTACAGCAGGGCCAGCAGGGCAAGGGAGGGGATTGTCCTGCTCTGCTCTGGGCTGGGGCAGCCTCACCTCCAGTGCTGGGGCAGGTTTGGGTGCCACAGTATAAAAAAGGTAAAAAGGTAGCAGAGAACATGCAGAGGCCTCAAGAATGGGGAAGGGTTTGGAGGAGAAGCCGTGTGAGGAGCAGCTGAGGGCACTGGGTCTGTTCTGCCTGGACAGGAGGAGACTGGGCTCAGAGCTCAGTGCAGTGACAATTTCCTGCTGGGGGGAAAAGGAGGGGCAGACACTGATCTCTGCTCTGTGTGACAGTGACAGGACCCGAGGGATGGCCTGAAGCTGAGTCAGGGGAGGTGCAGGTTGGATATCAGAAGAGGTTCCTCACCAGAGGGTGGCTGGGCACTGGGACAGGGTCCCCAGGGCAGTGGTCACTGCACCAAGCCTGGCAAAGCTCAAGAAGCATTTGGACAACACTCTCAGGGTCACGGTGTGACTCTTGGGGGTGACCCTGTGCAGGGCCAGGAGTTGGACTTGATGACCCTTGGGGGTCCCTTCCCACCAGCTGATGCTGTGACAGCCATGAACATTTTTCTGTGCTCTTTGAACAGCTCCCAGCAGCTGCCTCGTCACTGAATGGGGCGAGTGGGACGAGTGCAGCGCCAGCTGCGGCACGGGGATGAAGAGGAGGCACAGGATGATCAAGATGACTCCAGCTGATGGATCCATGTGCAAGGCAGAGACCACTGAGGCAGAGAAGTGCATGATGCCTGAGTGCCGTGAGTGAGAGCTCCTCTCTCTCCCCTGCTCTAAAATGAATCATTTCTGACACATTGCCCCAGCACACAAACACAGCCAAACCAGAATGCAAGGCTGCTTTTCCTTGTCCTCCTTAAAATGAGGAGAAAATTCTTAGAAAATTGATGAGAGCATCAATAAAAGAAATGTTCAGTGGTTCAGTTGCTGTATGACCCATGCAGTGATGTGTATGAGCAAACCTGAACAGCTCCAGGTTGTGCAATATGAGCTTTATTTGACCACCAGCCTAGAATAAAACTAATAAAACAATGTCCTCCCCTTTTAAACCCATGAAAAGTTCAGAAATTGAGGTGTTTCTTTTGTGCCACAGCCTTTCTGTCACTATTAATTTCTTAGGAAATGTTAAATTTTCATCAGAGATAATTTTAAAAATATTTTTTGTAGATCAAATATGGAATTTTGCCATTTAGACTAAATTAAGTTGACTTCCAGTTCTGCTCACTGCAAAAATCCTTTTTGGTTTGGGCTTTTTTTTTTATTTTTACAGGAGTTATGATTGAAACATAACACCTCACACTACTTATTCCCCAGATGCACCGAGACATGACTTAGATACAGAAAAAGATAGCAAAGATATTTAAATCAAGCAAGCCTTTCAATTTAATATAAAGTTTTCTCAGCTTCTTCAGCAGCACCATTCAGCTTGTGACAAGAAAGTACAGCTGGCTGATGACAGATAAAACATAGCACGTTCTCCACCTGTGATACTTTCAAAATGTATGCCTTCATAATTTATTTCTAGTGAGAAATAGTCAATAAGAAGAACTCATTATTAAACTTTTTATTTCCTACCAGATACCATCCCCTGCCTGCTCTCTCCCTGGTCTGAGTGGAGTGACTGCAGTGTAACCTGCGGGAAGGGAATGAGAACCAGGCAGAGGATGCTGAAATCTGCTGCTGAGCTGGGAGACTGCAACGAGGAGCTGGAGCAGGCAGAGAAATGCATGCTGCCAGAATGCCGTGAGTTTGGAAAATTCCCTGGGAAGAGGAGGCTAATTGTGTGTCAAAATCCATGGATCAAACCTCTATCACCACTTCTTAGATAGGCAGGGTATCAAATGTGTATTGTTAAAATAAAATAAAAAAAGGAGGAAGGAAGGAAGGAAGGAAGGAAGGAAGGAAGGAAGGAAGGAAGGAAGGAAGGAAGGAAGGAAGGAAGGAAGGAAGGAAGGAAGGAAGGAAGGAAGGAAGGAAGGAAGGAAGGAAGGAAGGAAGGAAGGAAGGAAGGAAGGAAGGAAGGAAGGAAGGAAGGAAGGAAGGAAGGAAGGAAGGAAGGAAGGAAGGAAGGAAGGAAGGAAGGAAGGAAGGAAGGAAGGAAGGAAGGAAGGAAGGAAGGAAGGAAGGAAGGAAGGAAGGAAGGAAGGAAGGAAGGAAGGAAGGAAGGAAGGAAGGAAGGAAGGAAGGAAGGAAGGAAGGAAGGAAGGAAGGAAGGAAGGAAGGAAGGAAGGAAGGAAGGAAGGAAGGAAGGAAGGAAGGAAGGAAGGAAGGAAGGAAGGAAGGAAGGAAGGAAGGAAGGAAGGAAGGAAGGAAGGAAGGAAGGAAGGAAGGAAGGAAGGAAGGAAGGAAGGAAGGAAGGAAGGAAGGAAGGAAGGAAGGAAGGAAGGAAGGAAGGAAGGAAGGAAGGAAGGAAGGAAGGAAGGGTGTGTTTAAATCACATGTGTGATTGTTTTAGCTCAGGAAGGGCACCAAAGAGGCTTTTTCCACCTTTGATACACCTCTGAATGGTTCCATTTTGCAACCTGCTGCTGAAGGGTGTGGAGGCAGCTGCAGAGATTTTTTTTACCTTACTCCATTAAAATCCCTCACTTCTTGGGTAGGACAAATTTCTAGTTGCTTTTCAGTCTTTGTGAAGTGTGATAGCCTAAGGCACTGCTGAATGAATGAGATATGATTGCTTTTGGCATCCTGTTGCCAGCTGGTTTATGAAGTTTTATCACAAATTACATTATTTTTCACAGAAAGTATTGGTTAAAAAGGCTTTTATACTGTAATTGCTCATTCAGCTTTTCTTTAATAATGTGAAATATCATTTTGATTATTATTCACTGGGGCTGTAAGTGTTAAGCAGTGCCGAAAGATGAAAACTTTCAAGTTATAATGGTATTAGTGAATATGGCTTATTGCATAACTCTGCCAGCAAAGCAAGGCTCAGATCTCAGAGGTAGCAAATTCTTTTTAAATATAACTCAATTTTCAACAGCATTTCATTACAAAACAGACAGATGGGTGGGAAAATGGAAGAAGGCACAGGAGAATTATTTATATGTTGTTTGTAATTTTAGTGATCTGCCAGCACCACTCTTGAGGAAGCAATCGAAGAGTGTGTCAAGTAACACTTCTGCTAGAAATGGACTCAGAAAATTTTGACATGCAGCCTCCAAACAATTGCTGAGGAGATTGGAGGCTTTAGTAGAGCTCGTGTAGATGGGGTGTAAAGGTTCATTTTGACTCTGTGTTCAGGATTTTGTGTCATTTTTTGGGTGTTTCTTGTTCCCTGCAGCCATCGACTGCGAGCTGACGGAGTGGTCCCAGTGGTCCGAGTGCAACACCTCCTGTGGCAAGGGCCACATGATCAGGACGAGGATGATTAAAATTGAGCCCCAGTTTGGGGGAGCAGCTTGCCCTGAGACCGTGCAGCGTACAAAATGCAGGGTGAGGAAGTGCCTGAGGGGAGCTGGGATGGAGAAAAGGCGCTGGAAGGAGGCCCGGGAGAAAAGGAGAAGCGAACAAGCAAAGAAGAATTTAGATAGTGAGCAATATCCAGGTGAGTGTGAAACCACTTTCAGGATGTTCATGGCTTTTCTGCATTTGTGAGAGTGTCTTCAGGGCTTCAGTCTAGGGAAGGTTTGAGCCATGCAATAAAGCACAGCCACTTTTGGTGCTTGCCCATTACCAAAATCACCCTGCCTAAGCTTAGGGCACCATGGAGAAAGGCTCACATCTCTCTGTGCTCCACCACTAAAGATGTTGTAGCTATTCCACACAAAAGTGTGAAAAAATTTAAACTTTACATCTGGCAAAAGTGTAGCTGCAGTTTCTGCAGATCTGGGTGGAAATCCTCACAGCCCATTAGCTTCAAACATTTCAAATACTTGTTCCTGGATTTGACTCTGAATTTCAAAACAACTAATTTCCACCTCAGGAGCCTGATTGAGACTCAGGCTGCTCCAAGAGATCTCTGCTCAAACTGCTTTTCCAATGGGGGACAGGATCATCAAGTCCTGATTCCTCAAATCAACAAAACAAATCTTGTGGTACAATTAACATGACCTGGACAGGAATTTTTGCTATGTGCTTGTCTGACAGTTAACAATTTCATAATTTTACCTGTCTCTTGTAATGCAGATATTAAATTTCTTTTTACTTTTCCAAGTGTTTGACAAATTCAATTTGATTATACTTAGCAGGGGTTCCTAAAACTAAAAATGTACGGAATCACTTTTCTGTTTATTCAGTTTGTAGGCTGAAACCATGGACTGCTTGGACAGAATGTTCTACACTCTGTGGAGGTGGAATTCAGGAGCGCTACATGATGGTAAAGAAGAGGTCCAAAAGCACTCAATTTACCAGCTGCAAAGACAAAAAGGAGCTAAGAGCGTGTAATGTCCATCCTTGTTAACAAAACACAAGGTTCCAAGTGATGCACTCGGAGCTAAATGGAAAGTCAACCTTGGTTTGTTTTTTTTTTTTTAAGAACAACAACAACAAAATATAAAGTGTATATTAGTTTTCATTTTTTTGCAGTGTGGTTTGCTTTTTAGTCTTGCTGGGGCAAGAAAAATATTTTATAAATATTTCCTCACGGATTTATGCTGAGAGTAAACCTTTGGTACTCCAGCTAGCCCTTAATGCATAAAAATAGTAAAGTCATGGTGAGTTACTTAATTAAAATACACAAACATCTGTGGACATGGAATAGCCATGTTGAAATATCACTTGTAAAGACATGGGATGCATGCATATTAACAAAACTAAGTTCAAGTGACAGAAAGTTTCACCTGTGGGAGGATTTCTCTCTAGATTTGATTTAGAAAATCCAAAGCAGTGCCTCTGTGATTACACAACTATGCCAAGGAGTAATTTCAGTAATGCTGGTTCAATAACATTAAAGGTGCATGTTTATCTTTTTACACTATTGGCTTGAGCTGATAGTTATTATTGGAATAATAATAATAACAATCCTAAACACTTTTCTTCACATGGATGCTGTGGTCCATGCAAGAAGATCCTTTTTTCTTCAAAACATAAAAAGGAAATAATTTTTGCAGCTCAATAGTGATGTCTGACACGATCACAGTCAAGAAAAACAAACATGCCAATGTCATAAAATGTGTACAGTCCATACTGGGTCCATCCACTGCCTTCCAAAATGGACACAGCACTGGTACAAATTGCTGCAGACCATCTCAACAGCTCTGCCACAGGACGTCTTCCACATGAGAGACACTAAAAAATTAGATCCAGCTTCTCAAGGATCTTATTCACAGGTGGAGAGGGAGACAGGTTTATAATAAAACAAAAATGGTAGAGCAAAGGTAAGCCAGGCTCTCATGCATCCCTTAAAATGAAATTAGCCTCTGAAAGGAAACAATGACAGCCTTTTTAAAAATAAACAAATATAGATTGGCACAAGAATACGTTTACAGCAGTGTCATTTCTGTCTTTTTTTACTCAGAGTACAGGGCAATCTAAAAATTACTTAATTTGTGAGAATTACCCATTTGTGGCTATCCTAGCCAGGTTAAATGTCCTCCCTGACTACTTCAGTGATTAAAAGACTACCTGAGAATAGAAAACACTTTCTCACTCTTCTAATTGCTATTTTACCCCAGCTCCTGCAGAATTTAACTCTCATCCCTACACAGTCGGGTGTAATCAGGGAGACCCTTGGGCCCCACTTGCTATTGGAATACAAAATTTTCTTGTAATTTTATTTTCCTGTAATAATTTAGCATTAAGAGGGGAAGGTGATGGATTACCTTTTGGTCCAGGCAAGGCAGCATACCCCTGTGTCTCTACAGGAGTAAGAACAAAGCACTGAAAATAAAGGTTGTTGATGCTGACTCTTAAGCTTGAGAGAAATGAATGGAGAGAATTATTTTTTTTTAATGGCCTCTAAAGCAGCCTGAAGTAATTTATTCACTTCCTTAACACTTGGTCACTACCCTGAGGCAGCTGGGTTTGAAATATTGCTGTGCACCACAACCCTCTGAGCTGTTCATCTTCACCACCACCACCCTGGGGATCCTCCGTACCTGAACAGGCTCGTTGGGCTGCTGGCACTAATTCCATCAGCATTTCTCCACTGAACACTGCAAGGGCTGCTCAGGACTTCCACAGCCATCACATCCCATATTTTGTACATATTTTGCTGCTTTCTGTGGGTTTGGAATGAAGGAAAGGCCGAGGAAATAATGGAACCAACAGCAATGCCAGCCTTTTCCTGCTGCTGCTGAATGAAACGGGTGCACACCCATAGCCAACCAAACCAGGAGGGAAAAAAAAAGAGTACAACGAGGTTTAATGCTAAAACCAAACATTTTACTTTTTGCACAGCTTGGCTCACTCAATAATGTTAATTCAGATAGTTTGCCTCCTTGTGCCTGCTCCAAAATCGTGCAGTTTATGTCTCTGCAGCACTGCCATCACAGCATAGCAGCAAGTCCCTCACTAACGCATTTAGGACCTCACATTTCACTTCTATGACCAAAAAGAAAGAAAATCCAACAAAAGAACACCCAGCTGAATGATGTAGGAATGGGGGAGTGACCAGCCGAGCATATTTTGGGTGGAGAAACTGCAGAGGAAGGCCACAAAGAGCAATGCCAGGGGCTCAGCCAGGGCAGAGCCACATCTGAGCTGACAAAGGTGTCCCAGCTGAGGCCACTCACTCAGAAAAGTAATCTTGGGCCATAAAACGTGTGCCAGAGAGCTTTTAAAGGCCTTGAAGGGCCTTAAAGGCCCTTGAGCCTGGGGAAGAGGGAGCAGAAGTTTCTCCTGAAGGGAAAAACTTTGCTGAGCTGAGGAACCAGATTTATCTCGTCAACCCTTAGCACTTGTTCAAGCTTATCTTGCAAAACCGCTCCTGTCTCAGCAAATAATCAATGAAACCCAGTGTTGTATTTTCATTTTCACATCTGTTCCCATCCATCAAGCTGTTTTGTCTACTAAATACTCCCTTTGCCAAGGGCCACATTGTCCAAATACACTTTTAGAGAACATACAACACCTTTCTGAACAAAATCCCATTTAAACAATCTGGCATTCCTTTCTCTGTGCTTCTCATTAATTTGCTTCTCCACATCCTTTTATTTTCATGTTTTCTTTCTCTCTTAGAAGGCTGTTCAGTGTGATTTCCAGTCATTTCTCTTTGGCTCATTAAAGTTCTGAATGTTGCAAATGGCTTTTTTTCCCCCCACCTTGTTACAGATGAAATGAGAGGCTCAGAAAATTTGTGACCACTCCTGCTTAGCATTCAGCTCTTTCACACTTGCGTTGCTGTTGAAGCCTTTTAAAGATCACTTTTCTTTCTTCTAACTTGATACAAGTGAAACATTTAGGCTTGTTACATTTTGTAAAAAAAAAAAATAAAAGAAAAAAAAAAGAAAAAAGAAAAAAAGAAACACGAACGAAAAACAAACAGAAAAAAATAAGAGGTTGATTTTCTATTCAGAAAAATAAATAAAATAAAAGCTCTGATATAAAATATGTAGAAGTCTTGCATTGTTACTGTAAAGTTTCTAGTAGTGAAATAGGCACTGGTTATCAGTCAGTAAAAGTTCTGATGTCCTGGATAATCCTGCTGAACTCAAAGCACAGATGTCACACCAGTTTTTTGTAGACCTCAACTACCAGATCTTAGCATTGTGTGTAATTTTTTTCTAATATACAAACGATAGAATCTTTACACATAATAAAAAAAGGAAATGTTAGGGGCTTAACAAATGTACAGTAGGACTCTGTTTGTGCCACATATGAGTTAAACAAATTTATGTTTGATTGCATTTTTTAGATTTCCTTTGTTGTTTTTGTTTGCTGTGGAATTATGAAAAAGCTACCATGAACATTTCTTACCAAAGTCTTGTGTAGATGTTTTGTAGCTGTCTGCCTAACACATTATTATTATTATTATTATATTATATTATTATTATTATTATTATTATTATTATTATTATTTTGGAATAAAGACATCTTTACTATGAATTTTACACCTGTATGAGATTCTGTTCAAATAATATGATTATCTAGACCAAAAAAAAAAAATAAAATTATTAATTTGAGTTATGTTCTTTACATTTTACTCCTGTTCAAGGTAACAGGATATCTAGAACCAGTCATTCTTTCCACTTGGAAGTTGTTTGCACCAAGGTCCTTGTCAAATAGTTTGTTGTTTGAAATCACAGGGTAATTAGGAACATCACAGAATGTATTTGATTATTACTTTCATGTGCATTTTGTCACCCTTGTCGGTTTTTTAATAAAAGATAAACTATTTAAAAGAGCACATTTTATAGCCTGGTGGTGCATGAAAGGAAAAATAATACATCTAAATATAAATAAAAATAATAAAAATATAAATATAATAAATATAAATATATATAAATATAAATAATTCAAATAATATACATATACATATAAATATACATATAAATCTAAATCTAAATATGCATATAAATATACATATAGATATAAATATAAATATAAATATATAGAAATATAAAATATATGAATATAGATATAGATATAGATATAAATATAAATATATACAATATAAAAATAGATATAGATTTAAATATAAGTATAAATATAAATATAAGTATAAATATAAATATAAATATATAAATATAAATACAAATATATACAAATATCAAATATATGAATATAGATATAGATATAAATATAGATATAAATATAAATATAAATATAGATATAAATATAAATATAAATATAAATATAAATATAAATATAAATATAAATATAAATATAAATATAAATATAAATATAAATATAAATATAAATATAAATATAAATATAGATATAAATATAAATATAAATATAAATATAAATATAAATATAAATATATACAAATACGAATATAATAAATATAAATAAAAAATAAAAATAAAATCTTTCAAGAAGATTTTTCAACTGATCTTTTGTGCTACTGGAGAGCAGTTTTGGGGCACTGCTGGTCTGAGTGTGCCACTGCTAATTCTTGTTCACCTTTCTTTCTGTGTATCTTCTTTAGGTAAGTACTATAAAATTCTATTTTACCATTCACAACCTTTCATGCACTTTGAAATCATGACATAGACCACTTTCAAATTTTCCTGTTTATAACCTAACTGTGTTTTCTAGACACTGCTTTGGTTCCCTCACTGCCCAAGTGGTTTTAAGGATGCTGTGAGTAAAAAACTCCATTTTTTTCCCCCAGAAATGGTGGAGGTGAGGGTGGCCAACAGCAAAGCTGCTGCTCTAGAAATCCAATTACCTGGAATTGCAGCCAGCTAAAAGTGACCAAAGTGTTCCCAAAAAACCTCTCCATCCCAAACCTGAAGTGTAACCAGGCTGAGAAGCTGGAGGTAGCAACTGAAATATTCCAAAACCCCATAACTTTTCATTTAAAGCACTTTAGTGCTCTTTTCTCCACGTGCAAACCCATTTCATATTTTTATTGCAACACTTTCAGCCACCTCACGTGGTGCTCTGCAAAACAAAGCAATTGTAGGTGGCAAAAGCATCCTCATCTTCCTCACTGGAATTTTAATTTAAATTTAATTTAAATTTAATTTTAATGTAATTTTAATTTTAATTTCATTTTAATTTTAATTTTAATTTCATTTTAATTATAATTTCATTTTAATTATATTATTAATTAATTATAACTCTCATAACTCACAGTTTGCTTCCTTTTCATGGCAGAAAAAGGAAATAAAAAGAATATAAAATAATAAAATAAAAAGTATATATACTTTAAATAAAAGGAAATAAAGGAAATAAAAGGAAATAAAAGGAAATAAAATGTATATAAAACATATCATTAAAAAGGCCTATCTCTTTCTTTTGAGATAGGTCTTTTTAATGATATGTTTTATATGCATTTCCAAAGTCTCCTTAAGTAACCTCCCCATATCCAGCTAATGAGGCTGGGGTTAGGATTAATACCTTTTGATAAGCCAGGGGAGCTGGGCCAACAGCTGATGAAAACATAAAAAACAGATCCCACAATTTACTCTTAAACCTGCAGGTATCACATTTGATTTTATCCATGTAAGTCAGAAGTTAAAAGGGGGGAAAAAAAAAGATTTTTAGTTACAGTATCCTTAAAACCACTTGGGCAGTGAGGGAACCAAAGCAGCATCTAGAAAACATAGATTATAAATGGAAAAATTTGATTTCAAAGTGCATGAAAGGTTATGAATGGTAAAATAGGATTTTATAAAAAGACACACAGAAAGAAAGATGCACAAGAATAGAAAAAGTGCTCCCAGAGCAAACAAGCAGCTGCAATATTTTAAAAAATCAAAATATTTGCACTCTGACTCGAATGTCTTCACTGAAGGAAAAGAAACTTTTGTC
This sequence comes from Cyanistes caeruleus, assembly GCF_971803275.1. Lineage (NCBI taxonomy): Eukaryota > Metazoa > Chordata > Aves > Passeriformes > Paridae > Cyanistes > Cyanistes caeruleus. The sequence goes on along the minus strand of NC_141706.1, from coordinate 1,920,333 downwards.
AATTTATTTGCCAACATATAGTTCCATATTTTTTTGTTACGTTTCAGCTTCCAGTTTACAGGCTCAGAAATGAGGATAAAAATCTGTAAATGGATCATTCCTGGAGGACACAGCAGCGAACGGAGAGGAAGCAACACATTCACACACAAAAAGCCTTGAAATGGCTTTATTGGAGAAATAAAACCACATCCCACTAGATGGCACTGGAAACCAGCACAGACAGCTGTGTGCAGGGTAAAAAAATAACCAAACAACAAAAAAACCACAAAACCTAACGAAATATAAACCCCAAGTAAGGAACCTCTGTGTGCAGAGCATCACCTGATTTATTCTTGGGCAAGGTTTCCTGTGCTGAGGCAGCAAAGCACCTCTGATAGTTGTGGTGACATTATTTTATTCCCTGATAAAAGACAAGGATTTCTGAGGTGGAAAGCGTTTAGAACTGCTAAGAAAGCTGAAGGAGTCACAACAACCTGTGCAGGGAAATGCAGCCCCATTCTCCTGTTTGATTTGATTTCAATGGGCAGCTCCATCACAAAGTTCTCCTACACAAAATCTCTTCTGTGCTCAGAGCTTACAGGTCTGGAAAGTTTGGGGTTTTTTCTCCTTGAAAAGCTTGCAGGAAACATTGTGTTTGTGGAGAGCTGTCCTGATGGGACATTTGTGGTTGGGTTCTTTTCCCCAGGACTGAGATTGATGAGAGAGAGGCAGTTTGCTCTTGTTCAGACTCATTATTTATTCTTCTCTTATCTATATTACATATATACAGGGTACAAGGAGCTGAGTGCACTAAGATAGAAAGGTGTAAAATGGCCAACAAAGATCTTCTTCAAGGTCTTTTATATGTCTGTTTACCCAATTAACAAATGCCAACTAAATTATTTTCCTTAGTGACCCAATGACCCAACACCTGTGAGCTGCACTGAATAATTCTCTATCCAATCACTCATTGCTACCCAAAAAACCTCCAGGAGAAGATGAAGAAGGAAGAATAAGGAGGAAGAGACAACACCTTAAATCATCCATCTTGTCTTTTTGTTTTTAAAAGGAGCTTAAACCTTTAACTGTTTCACCCAGTGACTTAAGAAAACTCTCTAATTTACACACTCACACTCCTACTTTTTTTTTTATTTAATTTTAACCATTGTTTCCATGGTGTTATATGAAATTCAGTGTTTTCTTGTGTGTCAGAGCCAGGTATCAGAGATAAGGGCACATGTCCTGTGCCTCTGACCATCCAAGAGGAGTCACTGTGCCACGTGCAATGATCATTAAACAGCAAAACACCCCCTGCTTTTATTGTAAATAATGCAAAAATAAGAAAATGTGAAATGCTTGTTCCATCCAGATCATGTCCAAGTGCTGCAGAGGGATCAGCTCCCTGCCCTCCTGCATGGATTCCATCCAAAACATCCAGCTGGAACCAAAGCACGAGGGAGCAGAGGCTGGGCTGTGTCCAGCAGGGATTTCAGGCTTAGGACAGTGCTCCCTGAAAGTTTTTATAGCTCTGAATCAGCAATGGGAAAATAAACCTTAAAAAATTCAACTTTTTGGAGGTTAAACAAAACTTGAAAAAAAATTTCATTTGTGAGTACCAATCTAGAAACTTTTTTGCTGCAGCTGAAATGGAAAAGTTTAAATGTATTATTTAATTTCTCATGAGCTAATGATTTCAAAACAGGTTTTTTTCTCTTTATTCACACTAAAGTACATTTTAAAATTAGAATGGTTTTACAAGTCAAGGAACAACAGCCTTGTCTATTTTTATGTAATTTAGAAAAGGTTTCTGCATGAGTCACCTAACAAAGCAGAGCATTTCAAGCTCTTTATTAAAAAAGATAAATTATTAAATATTATTTATTCTATTTTTGTCAGTCATGGAAAAAAAATATCACAATTTCAATTTTCAATAGGAGCAACAGGTTATTATATATTATTCCAAGTACCTGTTGACAACTAATTCTAATTTGTAAAAGACTCTCTAATTAAAATACAAATTTTCACTGGTAATTACAACACAGAATTCTCAAAGAGTACTCCTAGCATTTTTATTTTAAGAACTACCAAAACAATGCTGATTTCCTTATTTCAGAGTTTAAAATATAAAAATATAACTGCCAGCCAATTCAATATTCTTTTAAAATAATAGATTTCTCAGCAAGATTTCTTTATTCAGTTTATATTTAGACCATTAGCTGAATATTTATTTACTGGCTTACAGAGAGCATCCTGCATTTCCAGAAGGGCTAAGTTGTTGAAGCAGTAATTTGTGAGCAGAGCTGTATTTACATAAACTCTTTTGTGGCTGTGGGGATAACAGGACACCTTGGAAATTGGTCTGAATCGCTGAATTTGTATTGCTAGAAAATACATTTATTTTGTATTATGCTGCATTTATTCTAAAGTACTATTAAAAATAATAATTAATTAATTAAATTATTGGGTATGGAGCTTGGTGTTCCTATTTTCTATAATTTTAAGTACATTTGTAATAAACAGTTTGCCTGCCTGAAGAAGTTTGCTCTCAGATGGATTTTGGCATTCTGGGGAGAAAGAACACCTTCTCTACGTGGGGACAACTCAGCTGTACCTGCCAAGGTGCACCATTTGTGCCCCTAATTCATTCCAGGAAAGAAATGAATTCAGATGAACACCTTGAATTCCTTCAAGGAGCAGCTTGGAGCTGTTTCCAGGAGAGAGATGTGCAGACAAACACAGCCTGAGTGTCCAGCCCAGGCTGGAGCCGCGCTGAGCTGCAGGCGGCAGCACCAGAGCAGCTTTTCCATCCAAAAAAAGGATGCTGTGCTCTTCCCCAGCCTCCCACGCTCCAGCAGAGGCTCAGGCAGTGCTGGGGGATGAGCAGCAGCAGGAAGAGCTCCCCATGGAAGAGCAGAGCCCTTTTGGCACCGATGTTTTTGGGCAATCCCAAGGATGCAGGGCACGGCGAGAGGATGGGGCTGGAGGCAGGGCAGCCCTTCAGACCCATGCTGATCCCAGCTCTGACTTGGAACCGACTCCTTACACATCCTAAAGCGCCACATCCCTCGAGAGCAAGGTTTCTCTTCTCATGAACACAGCACTCTGCAGCAAAGTCACTTTGGAATGGATCCCAAAAAGAACCTGAGCTGTTAAAACCATCAATATTGCCAGGCTGAAGCTTTAGGCAGGAGACCCCCAGAACATCCCTGCACCCACAGCTTCAGACACCTGAAACCTCTTGCTGAGTGTTCTGGAAGAGCCAGGCCTCTTGGAACTGAATCCCATAAACAACAGCAGGAAATGGATTGCTCAGCCCTCTCTTTTCCAAGCACTCCTCTCGGTTTATTGTCTTCCCTGAGCTGCTCCTGCTGGCATGAGGGGATTATGATGGAGCAAGTGGGAGCTGGGGGACAGAACTACAGAAAAAACCAGAGCAAAGCACAGTGTCAGCAGAGCAAACTCTGCTTGTGACACAACAAAACCCGTTCCCTCTTCCCTCCCCTCAAATCCAGCAAGACCAGAGTGCCACAAAAGCAAGAACTAGGTTGCTATGACTACTATAAATTAACATCCACCCTTTCTCCTTGACACTTTCCCCCTTCAAAATCTACTTTCTGATCATGTGAGCATTAATCTAAGATTTTATGTCACAGTACCAATTTCAAACATAGGTAGGATTGTTCAGGTATTTCAATAATTAATTTATGAGAACACAGAAACATTAAATTGTTTACATTGGAAAAGGTCTCTCAGATCAACAGGCATTGCTTTGCTCACAATTAATTTTTATACCCCACCATGCATTGTAGCAGGGACTCAGGATTTAGCAGAGAGAATTCATTTGTAAAGAATTCATTTGTAAAGAATTCATTTGTAAAGAATTCATTTGTAATTGTCAATGATTTCTTCTCCTAATTTTTCCTTTGCCTGCCTGATAGGAGTGGGTTGGATCAGGAATTGTTCTCTGGTATGTAGATTATGTAATAAGCCTTTACACTTTTCTTTACACCTGTGCATTTCTTCAGTGTAATAATAACAATAATAATTATAATAACAAAAATAATAATGATAATAATAATAGTTTCTGAAAAGCTCTGCAAAAAAGGATCTTTCCCTGTAGAAAAGAGGACTGACAAAGCAAATTTGCCATACTTTCTTCCCAAAACAGGGTTAAGGTTAGACATGTTTGGAATCCTGCTAGCAAATTGCATTACATTATCTCTGTTTGGTACAGTGAAATTGAGAATTAACCCCCTTTAAAAGCAGGTCAGCTCCCATCACCTGAAAGATCAGCAGTGTGTGATCAATCTTAATATTGTTATCAAGTAATCTGCAGAAAAGGGCTTGGCAGACAGTGCACTCTGCCTCCCTGCCCTGGCTCCTGCTCTGTGATTAATGGTTGTTCTCTTCTCCATTTGATAAGTTACACCTGTCCACCACTTCTTCTGGAAGCACTAAAAATCACCAAAAGCCAAGGGAGAAAAGGGGAAAAATGTTCTATAAAAAATCAACAAAAGCCAAGGGAAAAAAGGGGAAAAATGTTCTACTAAAAATCACCAAAAGCCAAGGGAAAAAAGGGGAAAAGTTCTATTAAAAATCACCAAAAGCCAAGGGGAAAAAAGGGGGGGAAATGTTCTACTAAGAAATCACCAAAAGCCAAGGAAATAAGGGGAAAATGTTCTACTAAAAATCACCAAAAGCCAAGGAAATAAGGGGAAAATGTTCACCTAAAAATCACCAAAAGCCAAGGAAAAAAAAGGGGAATATGTTCAACTAAAAATCACCAAAAGCCAAGGGAAAAAAGGGGAAAAGTTCTATTAAAATCACCAAAAGCCAAGGGGAAAAAAGGGGGGGAAATGTTCTACTAAGAAATCACCAAAAGCCAAGGAAAAAAGGGGAAAAATGTTCTCAGAACTCACAGGAAAAGCTGCTGGAAGTTCACATTTCAGCCTCACTCCCTGACACTCATATCCTTTCAATGCTCCCAGTTAATTAATTTCCAGATATGCCCAATACTTTTTACATGTGTAACTCTGAATTTATGTTTGCCATTAAAGGTGATTTTTGCTATTATATTCTTATCCAGTTTGCCAAAAGAACAAAATCTGTTTTCTAAAGACCAGACTGAGTTAGGCTGGAGTCATCCAAGTGCTGGCTGCTAAATCTGTGTAAGGTCTGGACAGTGGACATTTGTGTGATGCTATTTATTTAAAATAAATAGCGTGTTTTTTTGCCACATAATATTTTCTGGAGAGGTTTCTGGCTGAATCATTGTTGATTTTCTGCCATATGTGAGCCATCTCTTCAGCTGCTCAACATCTCTGCCCTTTAAGTGGGGCTTGTGCATGGCAGGGGTTTCATTCTGGATTAAATGCAGCTGTGAATATTATTAATGAGCAATATAATTATGAAATAGTTCCCTCAGCTTGTTGTTTTGTGTTGTGAAATGCTGGGTGGGTAAAAAGCCTTGATGGCCTTGACACCTCCTTGTTTTTGTCTGACTGTCAGCCCACCCCACCTGGTGCAGCAATTTTGGGGGTAAATTGGGTTCTGGGCTCCACTCTGGCTTAAAGTGGAAGCAAAAATGGGGGGGCTGCAGGTCACAGCCCTGGAGCAGAGACAAACTGGGGAGGTACCAACAGTCCTGAGCTCATCCTGCCACAAAACACCTTGCTGTGGCTTTCACAGCTCCTGGGAGACAGCACCCACCATGCAGAAGAAGAATCATATAAAAATTTATTTTTTTCAAAAAAATATATAAAAATTATATTATTTAATATAATCATATATATAATTTATAATCCATAATTTATAATATATTATTTATATAACTATATATATTTACTATTATATATTAAATTATACAATTATACTTCTACATAATAAATTATTATATAATTTATAATTTTATATAATTACATATATTTATATATAATTACATATATTATATTAATTATATATTATTAATTATATATTATATATAGATATATATAATATGTATATATTATACATACATATACACATATATGTATATATATAATATTATATATGTATATATATGTATATATACTTTATAAATATAACTTAAAATACACTGTAAAATATAAAATAAAATAAAATAACATATATTATATATGATATATAAGATATAACTTAACACATATATATAAATAACATATTATAACATAACATATCTATAATATAACATAAAACATAAAAGATATAAATATATAAAGCTTCCATATAAAATATAATTTCCATATAAACAAAACCCCCAGAGCTGTTTGCTCCATCTACTCCAGGAAACAATGCCAATGAACGATGCAAGGACAGGAACAGGGAGGAGTTTTACCTCATAATTAAATTCTGAGGCATTATATTGTTGTGCACAGCTGCAATTTGTTTTATTTTCCTGACAGAGATTATTTCCTGATGGTTTTTACCAAACAGCTCGCTGGTTTTTGGTGCCACATGCTGGAATTTCACAGCTCTAACCACACAGAGGGCAGAAGATCCTACATTCCCTGCCCTCCAAAAAACCCTTTTAGAATAAAGAATGTGATGGTTCAGCACTGGAAAAATATTTCCTTAAAAATTTTACCAAGAAAAATAATGGCTGGGTGCTTTCAAGGTAATTTTTGGTGTTTTCTCAGGCCACACTTGGGTTAATGTTCATAACTTTAATGTTCAGTGCTTTTTCCTCCATGAGTCTGTGGAAGCCAAATTGCTCAGTGACTCCAGCAAGATTTCAATGTCTAAGAGGAAATAAATTTCCTGGGTGTTCTTTCCTCTTTCAGAAACTCTTCAGGATCCTCTCTTGCTGCTTTTGGTTTTAATATTTAAAGAAATGTTAATCAACCTCTCTGGGAGCCCTATAAAACTGAGTGTATGTCTGGCTGCGAGAAAAAAGCAGAAATTGTATAAAAACGTAACATTCACATGGCTGATACTTGAGTTTTTAACAATTTCATGATTCTTTATCTCTCCAAGTTACACATTTCCCTCGGCCAAGAGATGACTAAAATGATTTAACTGAATTTCACGACTTTGCAGATAAATAACTGAGAACAGCAGGCAAAATTGCAGAACAAAAAAATAAACCAAAAAATATTGGATTTTTTTCCCAGATATTTTCCCTCCCCTCCTCCACAGGACTTTATCTCAGCAGCTGACAGCCACACAAAATAAACAAATAAAACAAATAAACAAACCTTCCCAGTACAAAAAAACCAGTGTGAATCTCATGATTTTTAAACTGATGGGTTTGTTTTGCTGATCTAAATCCTCTTCTGTGGTTTTTTATCAAAGGTGAGCACCCCTGGAAAGTTCTCACTGCAGCACTGCAGGGACTTTGCATTTTATGTGCTGGAAAAGGGGAGGTTTCAAATGCAGCTGGTTGGTCCTGCAGGGTTTATCCACAAGAATTTGGAGGTGAAAGATGCAGAGATGTTCCCCTCCATGAGCTGGTGGCTCTCAGCTCTTTTGGAGGAGGAAGGGGAAGAGCTGCTGGTTGTGCTGGCAGGAGCAGAGAGGCAGGAAATCCAAGGAAAAGCAGCTCTCCCAAATTCTCCTGCCCTCCCAGGGCTGGGATTATGGATGTCCAGCTGGAGGAAGGAGAATTTTCCATGGAATGGTTCCCTCATCCCAACCCTCTCACACAGCCCTGGATCTGAACCATCTGTGCCAGATCCCCACAGCAATCATCCAAAATTTTTTGTTGGCCAGAAAGTTGGAAACAAACAGCAAAAAAAGGGCTAAAAGTGTAACAAAAGCCAAAGAAGTGACAAAACAAATTTAAATGGCTGGGGAAAACAGAGCAAATGCATAATAAATATCATTTTAATATCTCCTTGCACCAGTGGTTTGACAGGAAAAAACCAAGGATGACTCAGATATTTTTCAAAAATTTTTAAAAAGCGTGCTGTTACTCAGAAATCACTTGATTTTATTTTTCTAGAGATGCTTTGGTTTTGTTGTGTTGTGCACAAACTTCACACAGGGATGATTTTATTTTACACAGGAGCTGAGCCTTCCCATGATCTGCTTCTATACCCTGACCAGTTTGGGTGGCTACAAAAAGAGCTTTCATAATCAAAAAAGGTCTTTAATTTGTATCCACTGAGTTTTTTTGGGGGGGAGAAGGGTTATTTCTTTCACATTTTTCCAATTTAAGGTAGGCCAGGAGATTTTATTGCTCTTCTACATTCCCATCCTCCTCCTACCCCAGGACATTTCATTGTCAATGTTGAACACTTGATTTTTTTTGTTGTTCTTTGAGTTTTTTTGGTTGTTTTTTTGGTTGTTTGGGTTTTTTTCTTGTTTGTTTTAGGGCTTTTATTGCTGTTGTTTGTTTTTTTTGACAGTTTAAAGGCTCCTTGACTTGAACATCACAATGAGGTAAAAGAAAGTTTTGGTCTCCTGACATAACTTCACTGACTCCAGTGGAAGATCAGCAAAGATCAACCTGTTCCACAGCATTCTTTAAAAACTAAAACTAAAACTAACAATAAAAATAAAAATAAAAATAAAAATAAAAATAAAAATAAAAATAAAAATAAAAATAAAAACAAAAATAAAAATAAAAATAAAAATAAAAATAAAAATAACAATTAAAATAAAAATAAAAATAAAAATAACAATAAAAATAAAAATAAAAATAAAAATAAAAATAAAAATAAAAATAAAAATAAAAATAACAATTAAAATAAAAATAAAAATAACAATTAAAATAAAACTAAAACTAAAACTAAAACTAAAAATAAAAATAAAAATAACAATTAAAATAAAAATAAAACTAAAAATAAAAATAACAATTAAAATAAAAATAAAAATAAAAAAATAAAAATAAAAATAAAAATAAAAATAAAAATAAAAATAAAAATAAAAATAAAAATAAAAATAAAAATAAAAATCAGCACAACATTTTTATATGAGTTGCAAATCCAAGGTTTGGATCCCACAAAAAAACAAGGGGAATTTTAAGGTCCCTTCTAATGCAAGCCATGCTATGATTCTGCTAAGAATTAGAGAACTGATACATTGCACCCATTTCTGTCTTTTGCCAGCTCTGCCAGTCTATATTCTGACCCTGAATATTTCATAAACACGTTAAATTTTGAGCAAACATGAATAATTTAATGGTCCAATAGCACAAAATCAGCCATTCCAGAGGAAAAGGGAAGTGGAAAGAAGAAGGAAGAGGTGGAGAGGTGAGAGTCTGCGGAAGGAGGAGGTGGAGATGTTCTGCTTTTAGGTGATGGAACCACAAGAAGTCGACACTTCAGGCCACCCACTCCCTGGCTCTGACCTCCCCTGGCTGACATCAACCTACATCTGTGGCAGGATTTATTTTTAAGCTGTCCTAGAATGATGTCACACAACAACCAAACCCCTGTAAATGTGGTTCTTGGCGTCACCAGTGAGACAAAATTAGCTTTTATCCCAGACAAGAGCGTGTAACCCAGCCAGCCATATGATCAGAGGGGGAAGGAGAGAAGAAATCTTGGGTTCCTCAAATGCAACTGCAGGTTTAAGGGCAAATCTTGAGTGCCTTAAAAGCAGAACCACAACTTGTACATTACTAGAAAAAGAGCTGGGAGAAGGGAGAATTGTTTTCCCAGAACAATATCAGCATGGAGACAGTGTAACCCTGGAAAAGGTAATGGGGCAGCACCGAAGGAATAGCTCATAGTTCTACCATAAAAAAGGCATTTCTTCTGGTGTCTGAAATCCTAGATAAAACTTGATCCTATCCATTTGTCTCCTGGTGTATTCAGGCAGTAGTGGGTTCATCTCCTTCAGTTTCCATATATAAGTTTCCTTAAGTTTCCACTTAGAGCAAAATTTTATCCTTTTGCAAAGAATTCAGGTGCTGCAAGGGCAGGGGAGAAGGGAAGGACTAAAGAGAATATACAAATTTGTAGATTTTATTTTCATCCCCATATAAGAGCATAAAACAACCATTTAAAAATAACAGAATCTGAACCACAGCAGCTTTATAAACATCCTGGTGCTGTTTCTCCTGTGAGAGTGGTCCTGATGTATTCCTCATCTGCTCCACAGATCATTTTAATTAAAGCATTAATGGATTTCAGGCTGTCAGATCCAGAGTATCTATATCCAGCCTCTGTCAAAGTCTGTATCTTCACACACAAGTGCTCCCATATGTTTTTTTTCCAGCCTGTTATTGAATTAATCAAACAGGGCAGCCTCTCCTAATGGCTTGTGTTGATCAGCTCATCCATCAGGGTGCAGCAGGGCTGGTGAGCCACACGTGCTGAGCTCAGCTGGGCCACGTCCCCCTGTGCCCACCTCCATCCCCTGCTGCCATCAGCCCCTCTCTGTCACCAGCTGCAAGGCTAAGGCACTCAGCTGCTGCAGCAATGGCAGAAATTCCACTTGCCAAATCCAGAAAAGTGGGTTTTGTTGATGTCAAAAATTGCCCAGCCACCCTGTCGTGTCTCCCCAGCTGCTGCTCCAAGGGCGTTGTGTTTTCTCTCTACCCCTGAAATGCCTCTTGCAGTGCTACAGAAAAACATGCTCAGATGATCATATTTTGAAGCACATGGGAATCCTCACATTCTACACATTTCCCCCATTCCCAAGGCAATTGGATTTTGGTGGGTGATTCACATAACAGCGGCTTTTAACCCCTTTGAGTGCATCCATCATTTTGGGCAGGATCATAAGCAATGGTGCCTCTCCAAACCTAAATAACTTACTTGAGTGAAACCCTCATCTGTTATGTACATGTTTTCCATCCAAATAGCTCCACCTAATAACTCATGAAAGCCTTTAGCAGAGGAAAATGATGAGATTAAACATGATGCTTTTTGATACACTTACTCCCTCCCATCTCAGCAGAACGGTATTAGCTAAAGCCATTCATTTTGTCTAAAGAGATCTCTATAATGCTTCATCTGCTACCCAATTTCATTAAATTCTCCATCCCTGGGAGAAATGAGGTGCAATTTAAAGCAGCCAGGGATTTTGGCTGCCCCTGTGACTGCAGGGGTGCAGCAAAGCCATATTTATTCAAACATCAGTGGGATGATCTGGGTGCTGCAGGACCTCCCAGGATGTGACTCACGAGCCTGAACTCGTGAAGAACAAAGTCCTGTCCTCTCCCCACTGCCATTTGTCACAGCATTTGTTAAATGCTGCTACCACACAAGTACTGCCCAACAAGAATTACAGCTGCATAAATGAAAAACCATTTCAAGCCACCAGGCCCATGGCACCACCGAATCTCAGGCCCCACCGAGTTCTCTTTTGCAGACACGGGTTTCAGAAGGCTGCAGAAGAGATGAGGCAGCTTTCATCACACCAAGCAAATTAGGGAATACTTTTCCTGCCAAACTGAGAATGCAGAGGTGGAAATCTCTCTGCTGTGGTACAAACATCCAGAATTCTGGCATTACCAACGTTTTCAGAGGTTGACTGGCTTTGAAAAAGCAGGTTATAATGTTGTTCAAGGAGGGTTCAGGAGGTACTTGCTGATGGTTTTGAAGACAGTGTTAAATATTGTGACTTCCACAGACAGTGTAGGAGCACACAAGTAACCCTACCTCCAAAAATCATGGTGTGCTGTGCACACATCAGTAGTTAAATCTTACTTGACTGTGAAGACACCTCATCCTTCAGCTCATAAAGCAGCAGGAAACAATGCAGTCTGGGAAAAAAAATAAATATTTGTTGGAAACCTGACTGTCTGCACAGAATGGGTTCAACACACACAGGAATTGGCCTCACCAGTGCAGGATTGCACGAACCAGAGGCATTTTTGGAGCCAAGACAAGTTCCCAGTCCCCTGGTGGCACCCAGCCACTCATCCCACCCTGCTGCCCAGCTCCCCACAGGGACAGGGACCTTCTCCTGCAGCAGAGGGAATAAAGAGCTCTGCTCCAGTCAGTGTCCCAGGCACTGTACAAACACAAGCTGTTAGACTCTAAAGTGGCTTTTCTGTTGTTGTTTTTGGTATTTTTTAAGATAAACAATAAAGTGAAATCAGATATAAAATACAAGTAAAAATTTGGTCAAATCCTGACTAAGGATCATCTCTTTTGCTGCAGCCCCAGTCATATTCCCAGTTTGGCTGCCAAAAATGCACTGATCTTTAGGACAGAAGGGACACTCAGATGTATCCTGTATAAGGCTTTTTTCATACAAACATGCCTCTTAAACAAAAAAATCCAATAATTATTATTAATTCCATAAATAACAAAGTTTCTGCCAAAAGCAGGCTGATACCTTTGCATCTAATGACAGAAGGGCGGAATAAAGAATCATGATAAAAGCTATTTCTGCTTTACCTTATCATCCCCTGCAGGGCCTAGGGCTGCTCAGATATTCTCACACCATTGCTGCAGGGCCTGTTTTGGGGTTTGTTGGTTTGGGTTTTTTCCCTTTCTGTAAATCCAACGTGTGGTTTCGTCTCTGCTTCCAGTTTGAAGCGCACAGAAAGTTTTTTTCATGATTCCATACTGAATATTTAATATAGGAGAGGCACCCACATCAGTTCTCACAGCAAATCGTGCCCCCATGAGGATGCACAGCGCTTCAGAACCCAGCCAATAAAGTTTCAGCCAGGTTTTATACAGGATGGAAACTCCACACTGGAACAAACAGCAGCTTTATTCCAACGAGAGCCCTAGGCAGCAGGATTTAACCACATCCTCTATCAGTCAGAGCTGCCTCAAGGAGAGCCCCCACATCTTCAGCAGCACCCTGGGAGAAGCAGCCCTCTCCCATCCACACCTAGACAAAAGGCTCTTTGGTTTGAAACCCAGCGTGGCTGCACAACCGAGCATCAACCACCCCAGGAAGCTTTAGGGAGGCCCTAAAGGGAAATAATTCCAAGCAGGGATTAGCAGTGGAAGCTTCTGGTTCTCAGCAGCTGGGTAAAAAGCAGCTTTGGGGCAGGGGGGTTATTTCTGAAATAACAGAATAAGGAAGTCTTTAGAAAAGCTGAAGACACAACTGCTGAAAAAGATTCTGAAAATCCTGAAAATAACAGAGTTCAAGGAAAGGGGAACAACGAGAGGGCTGCTATGCATTTGCACACACATTTTTGTTTTTTGAAGCCCTCAATCTGGGGAGGAAAAAAGCTATTCTTAAAAAATATTGCTCACCACTCTCCTGCCCCCTTTTTTAAGATGCTGGCTGGAGGTCAGCATTAAGTACCCAGAGCTCCAGCTAAAGGACATTCCCACTGCAACTCAGTGGAATCAATTTCTTTTTTTAGTTTCATGCAACATGTGTAATATATTATGATACAATTTTCTATCTACAACACTTCTGGAACATGATTTGACATAGTTCTCCTGTATCTGTTATCTGCCTGGGCTCTCTTTCCTTGTAGACATCATTTTGCAGAATGAGTTTCAGAATTAAATTCTGCTCTCAGTTTGGGTGTATTGTCACCCTGTAGAGAGCAGAGATGCTGTTTGAGAGTTGTACAATGTGCATATCTGTGTCTTTCAATCAGAAAAATGAAAGAACTTCTCTTGTCTTTCTTTTCTCTTCAGCTGCTGACACCCTGACAAACACTGGACACCTGCCTCCCTCAGACCCTGTATCCTGCACCTGAGGCCAGACACTGCTAACACACACTCTGCCACAAGGATGAGCCCCCAGAACAAACCCAGGCACACATTCCTGCTCCTTCACCAGCCACACAAAGCTCTCTCACTCAGCAGCATTTTCTCCCTCGTTTCTGAGAGCTTTCAGACCCAAACTCATCCTCCCCCTGGCACAGGCACCTCAGATTACCTCCCTGACAGGACCCAGGCTGTGTGAGCAGTGAGCCAGGGAGCACAGGACTGTCCAGCCATGAAAGAGATCAGGGTCTGACACTGGTGAGTTCACAATCCGAAATCCCCAGCCTCAGCTGAAGCAGCCCTGGAATGAGAAATGTTCTGCCAAAGGTCACAGAGCCACCAGGGATGCTCTTTTACATCTGTGCCTGCATCCCTGTGCCCAGCTCCTCACTGCATCCCTGTGCCTAGCTCCTCACTGCATCCCTGTACCAAACTCCTCACTGCATCCCTGTGCCCAGCTCCTCACTGCATCCCTGTGCCCAGCTCCTCTCTGCATCTTCCCTGTGCCCAGCTCCTCTCTGCATCTTCCCTGTGCCCAGCTCCTCACTGCATCTTCCCTGTGCCCAGCTCCTCACTGCATCCCTGTGCCCAGCTCCTCTCTGCATCTTCCCTGTGCCCAGCTCCTCACTGCATCTTCCCTGTTCCCAACTCCTCACTGCATCTTCCCTGTTCCCAGCTCCTCACTGCATCTTCCCTGTGCCCAGCTCCATCTTCCCTGTTCCCAGCTCCTCACCTGTGCCCACCTCCTCACTGCATCCCTGTGCCCAGCTCCATCTTCCCTGTGCCCAGCTCCTCTCTGCATCTTCCCTGTGCCCAGCTCCTCTCTGCATCCCTGTTCCCAACTCCTCACTGCATCTTCCCTGTTCCCAGCTCCTCTCTGCATCTTCCCTGTGCCCAGCTCCATCTTCCCTGTTCCCAGCTCCTCACTCCATCTTCCCTGTGCCCAGCTCCATCTCCCCTGTGCCCAGCTCCTCTCTACATCCCTGTTCCCAACTCCTCACTGCATCCCTGTGCCCAGCTCCTCTCTGCATCTTCCCTGTGCCCAGCTCCTCACTGCATCCCTGTACCAAACTCCTCACTGCATCCCTGTGCCCAGCTCCTCACTGCATCCCTGTGCCCAGCTCCTCTCTGCATCTTCCCTGTGCCCAGCTCCTCACTGCATCTTCCCTGTGCCCAGCTCCTCACTGCATCTTCCCTGTGCCCAGCTCCATCTTCCCTGTTCCCAGCTCCTCACCTGTGCCCACCTCCTCACTGCATCCCTGTGCCCAGCTCCATCTTCCCTGTGCCCAGCTCCTCACTGCATCTTCCCTGTGCCCAGCTCCTCACTGGATCTTCTGCTCTCCTTGCTTTTAACCTCTTCTTGCCCTTGACCATTCCCTGCTTTACTCCATGAGCCACCCTGTCCCATTCCCTGTGGTTTCTGTGTCCGACTGAAGGATGATAACAGCTCTGAAATATCAGGATATTCCACTCTAAATCAGGGCAGTGTCTTCCAAGTTGTGTGGTGTATTTTTCCTGTACCAGATTTAGTTACATATATAAAATTTTACACATGTTTTAGTGTAAAACAGCAATGAAACTCCTGTCTCCTTTATTAATGCCCCTTCCACTCACTCTTCCTGCTTTGTTTCCCAGCCTGTGTTCCCTCTGGGTGGAGGAAGGAAACTGTTTTGGGGATTGTTTTTTTTCCTCCTAGAGAAATCCAGGTTCCACCTGCATAAAGTTTCTGTCATTTTTTTGACAGGTTCTTAAGAAAGCAGAATTTATATCAGTCAAAGTTGAACAAGAATTGAAACTTTCTTGTGTTAAAGAATCCCATATAAATGGAAGCCAATCACGTAAATCTTCAGTGCAGTAGGATTCCCTCATTTTAAACACTGAATATTTTCTGGAGGGGAGAAAGCTTTCCTCTCCACGATCAGAACTCACAGAAGTTGTTGAATCTACAGAAATGAAGCACAGGGCCACTAAAACACTTCATTATTCCTTCTGAGCACTGTTCAAACAGCAGTATTTGCCTCTGAGGCTGTAACAAAATTGCATGTTTCTGCCCTGGCAGGAAGAGCCTTCCAGAGTCAATATCCACATTGCTGTGGGGAAACACATTTAATCTCCACGTAAGCCCTGTGTAATTTTATTATGATTTATCAGACAATATGTTGGGTAAATAGCAGCAGCTCCATCCGTGTGTGGCGTTGGAGCAGCAGTTTTGCCAAGGAGGGTGGGAACAGAGCAGCACCTCAGTGCAGCCAGCAGAGCCCTGGGAATCAGCCCTGGAACCTCTGCCCTGGGAATCAGCCCTGGAACCTCTGCCCTGGGAATCAGCCCTGGAACCTCTGCCCTGGGAATCAGCCCTGGAACCTCTGCCCTGGGAATCAGCCCTGGAACCTCTGCCCTGGGAATCAGCCCTGGAACCTCTGCCCTGGGAATCAGCCCTGGAACCTCTGCCCTGGGAATCAGCCCTGGAACCTCTGCCCTGGGAATCAGCCCTGGAACCTCTGCCCTGGCCTCAGCTCCAAACTGAGCCTTCTCCCCATTTCACAAACATCATTTTCACTGAATTAAATGTGATCTCCAAATCAGGACCAGAGGGGTTTTAATGCAGGCTGTGCACAAACACAGAGCTGGAAGGAAATTCACTTTTCAGAAGAGTATAATTAACTAGACCAACAAAAACTGGAAAGGAGTGGAGGGAAGAGAGGTGCCACCCAATTCATGCACACAAATGTACAAAGGTGCAGTGTGCTTTATTTATTTACTAGTGATTTATTTATTATTGATATGATATGATATATGATATGATATGATATGATATCATATCATATCATATCATATCATTATATGATACTATATTACATAATATATAATATATAATATATAATATATAATATATAATATATAATATATAATATATAATATATAATATATAATATATAATATATAATATATAATATAATATATATTTATATTTATATGTACTTATATAATATATAATATATATCATATTATACATTGTTTTATTACATATTAAATAATATATTATATTCCATATAATATAATTATATATTATATAATTACATACTATATTATATACTGTATTATATACTGTAGTTATATAATATATAGAATACATAATACATACTACATACTAGATACTATATAATATAGAATATAGAATACATAATACATACTATATAATATAATATATTTATATATGATATATAATATATAATACGTAATACATAATACATAATACATAATATATAATATATATTATATAATATTATATAATATTATATATATCATGTATATTATTATATATTATAATTATAATTATTATATATAATAATATATACAGTATAATTATATATATAATTACATATTAAATTATATTATATGTGTTATGTATTATATTATTATATTATTATATTATATTATTATTATGTTGTGTTATGTTATATTATATTATATCATATTATATTATATCATATCATATTATATTATATCATATTTTATTATATTAATTATATTATATTATATCATATTTTATATATTATATTATATTATATTATATTATATTATATTATATTATATTATATTATATTATATTATATTATATTATATTATATTATATTATATTATATTATAATTTATTAGTGATTTATTGACTATTCCTGATGGAGATATCACATTAATCATATCCTTTTCCTCCAATTAAAGGTTTCATATTGCACGTTTATATTTTATATTTAGAAACATATAATTTTTATATATTTATAAAATATAAATATTGCATATTTATATTTTATATTAATAACTCTGCAATCAGAAGTGAAAAAAAAAAAAGGGATAGAAACTTAAGGCCAGCCTGCTTGGG
Source organism: Cyanistes caeruleus (assembly GCF_971803275.1). Taxonomy (NCBI): domain Eukaryota; kingdom Metazoa; phylum Chordata; class Aves; order Passeriformes; family Paridae; genus Cyanistes; species Cyanistes caeruleus. The sequence continues at coordinate 1,902,879 of NC_141706.1, read as the reverse complement.
GTGTACAAGATAAGAACTCATTACATCAATTTTATATAGTGGGACTTATTAATTTGGCAATTCAATTGCTCAGGGGCTGTGTCATTAATAATCAGGTGATTATAATGAGGCAAATATTCTCACTTGTGGGGCAAGACAATGAAACAGCCCCAAAGTGGGGAAACTGAATTATAATGTTTATATTTTCCCCAATTTTCTGCCATAAAGTCAGCACATTGACTTAATTTTGGTAGCAATTTCTTCTTTTATATCTGTCTCACATGTGCCTGTCTTCACTTTTTATTATTCCTGTTGAAATTACACTGTAAAAAGGACAGAGGAGAAACAAAACTGCAAAATTTGATGAACTACAAATTATATATTTTTGCTTTTAGTGTTTTATCCTCTTTAAAATTAAGCTCCTCTCCCATTAAATTAGCATTGCCCTGTTACTGCACTGCCTCAGAATAATAAAAATATGCAGAAAAGCCATATCTGCTTAATTATCTCACTCTCCAAAAAGCAACCATGCTGGATTTAAAGAGCAGTAAAAGTTCAGCCCATATTTAGATGAGGATGAGGGATTATTTTCCCTGCTCTGGTGTCTCAGAGCCTCTGCTTTGGAGACTTTTCTTTCTTTTCAGAAGTGACAAAAAAAGTTAAAAATCCCCAGGGCTTCAATGCACTTTCTAAATATTCCAGGTGGTGAAATGAATTAAAAAACCTCTCATAAAATCACTTAGGTTGGAAAAGACCCTCAAATCCTCAAGTCAAACTCTAAATCTGACCCAACCCTAAAGCTTCCCTGCTCCTGGATCCTCTGGCAATATCTGCAACAGAAAAATGCTCAAGTTTTGGTATCCCACAGTTTTATTCTCTGCTGATACAGTGAAAGAACAGGAAATACACTTTAAATTTATTCTCTACTGGTACAGTGAAAGAACAGGAAATACACTTTAAATTTATTCTCTACTGGTACAGTGAAAGAACAGGAAATACACTTTAAATTTATTCTCTGCTGATCCAGTGAAAGAACAGGAAATACACTTTAAAATTCCAGCTTAAAATGAAAGAAATCTTAAGCAAACAATTGTTTTTCCTCACCAAAAAAACCCCAAAAAAACCCAAAACCCACCAGTTTGTTTTTTTGAAAACAAACAAACAAACAAACAAAAAATCCTAAATAAGATGCTGAAAGAGCAGGGAAAAAGGCAACAGCTGGATGTGAAAGTTTGAGAAAGAAAGATCTCAGGTATTCCATGGTTCTCAAAATGTTACAGGAACTCTGGAGAGAACAATTCTTTCCTCTAGCAGCAGAACATTATTTAAACTCACTCTGTTATTCCATTACCATATGGCAGGCAACTGAGGACACAGTGTAATAAAAATTAAAATAAAAATAAAAATTTATAAATAAATATATAAAATTTATAAGTAAATAAATAAAGATAAAAAAAAGGGGAGCTTCTCATGGAAATTTGAAAGGGAATATCAGATCATACAATGTCAAATGTCAAATGTCAAAATGTCAAAAATGTCAATGTCCAAATGTCAAAAAATCTTACATTTTAAATTATCAATACTTTTTATAAAAAATGAAACCTTAGTCTAGCTAAGATCTCAACAAAAGTAATATAAAAAGCAGACAGATTTATGAGTCTTTATGATGATCATTTTCTGCTTATTTTATTTTATTTTATTTTGTTTTATTTTATTTATTTTATTTTATTTTATTTTATTTTATTTTATTTTATTTTATTTTATTTTATTTTATTTTATTTTATTTTATTTTATTTTATTTTATTTTATTTTATTTTATTTTATTTTTTTATTATTTTATTTTATTTCATTTTATTTTATTTTATTTTATTTTATTTTGTTTTGTTTTGTTTTATTTTATTCTATTATTTTCTTTTATTATTTTATTTTATTTTATTTTATTTTTATTTTATTTTATTTTATTTTATTTTATTTTATTTTATTTTATTTTATTTTATTTTATTCTATTATTTTCTTTTATTATTTTATTTTATTTCATTTTATCTTATTTTATTTTATTTTATTTTATTTTATTTTATTTTATATTTTATTTTATTTTAGTTTAGTTTATTTTAATTTTATTTTATTTTATTTTATTTTATTTTATATTTTATTTTATTTTATTTTATTTTATTTTATTTTATTTTATTTTATTTTATTTTATTTTATTTTATTGAATAGGGACATATTCATCCAGTTTACAAATGCAAAACTCCAAGGAAAACCACTTCAAGGGCAAAGAGTAAAACTCCTGGATTCTTGATTTAATTCAGGCAATGTCCACTGGGAAAAGGGCAAAAAAAGGGGATCCCTGTAGGAAAATACCAACACTGCTATAAAGCAGCAGGCATCTGCTTTGGGTTGTTTCCTCTCCCTGGGAATAAATCTACCATCAACTGAACAGCTCAGCAGAAATCCAGATCTTACAGGAACAAAAAGGATTTGGATCACACCTCCAGACTTTTGTCAGATGACAAATGAACCTTTTCCTGGAGGCTGGAAAAGGGAGACACAAATGCTGAACAATCCCTGAGACAAAGGAAGCCAAACTCAGATTACTTCAATTTTCTGAAAGGTTTCAGCAAAGGTTATAGAGGATTTCAAATACAGAAAGTAAATAGGGCAAGAACTGGCATTATTGCTGGCATTTCTAGCATTTACTAATTTGGGTATGTAAACTCTGGGAAACCTCTGCATAATTTCAGATATTATTGATATTTAAATCCATTGATGGAAGGTGCATTGACATTTTTGGTCAGTCAATTTGCTTTTAGTTCAGAAATAAAGTGTCTACAAATTCTGTTGTGAGCTGCAAGGGAAAAGATGGAGGAAGAACAGATGATTTTTGATTCTGCCTTTTGATTTTTATCCCTGTCAAAGCAAAAGAAGATAATGCTTTGGGCAGTGTCACAGTGCCAAGGTTCTTTTTCTAAGTGTTTTTTTGTTTGTTTGATTTTTTGGGCCTTGATCAGGTCACCACTGTGGTAAAGTTCAGATACTCTTCATTCTTATTTGGTAGGTCTTAAGTAAGACACCCAAATACAACAGAACTCTTGGAATAAGAGCTCCAAAACCCCAAAATATATTTGCTTGTTACATTATTTTTAAAGGCAATAGCTCACAATACATGAAAACAAAGCTGAACTAAAATTCCCTCTGTGCTAAGGAAAATCAGTCAATGTTCTACTCATTTATTTAAAAGAAACAAAGCAAAAAAAAATTAAAAAAAACCCAACAAAACCAAAATTCTGCCAAAACTTATTACTTATACAGAATGAGGCAAATTTTGTGAAGTTTGGAGATCAGTTGTGTCGGTAATGAAGAGTTCATTGTCTTTCCATAGTTTAAAAAGACGATTTTTATGATTTTCTTTGATCTCTGTAGATTGTCCCTCCTTCTGCCAGAGCCTGTTGGGAATTTCACTGATGAGATAATTGTGGAATTAATGGATTCAACATGAAACTTGATTAAAAACTGCCCACTGGATTTCAAGAGCAGAAACACAAGAAATACCCAATTTTCTTGCTGGAATTAATCTAATTTAAGGGGGGATATTTTGTATAAAGACTGGATCAACTGGACTCAGGAAATTCTCTTAGGTTCACACAAGAAAATTTCCTTTTAAGGAACCCATGAGAGTCTGGACTGGAGGGAAAGCCCAAAAGAGAGAGGGCATCTGGAAAAATATAATTTTCACCCTGTATATGTCCATTTTCAGGGCATAGAATAGATTTTTCTGGAAAGAAAAAAATAAATTAAAAATAAATTAAAAAAAAAAAAAATGAAGTAATCCCCAACACTTCCAGCTTTAATTTGTCAGATTATCTTGGCACAAAGTAGATAATAAATCACGACCCAGAAGTTCTTCTTCACTTAAGTTGCCTCTTCTGAAGGGTTCTTTCCTTCTGATTAAAGCTGTGAATCTTTCAATTGCCCTGATTACCGAGTGCCAAACTACTCAGGGCACCCGAGTGTTCTCTCCAGGTTCCCCAGCAGGACACAAACCCTGCAGGGGCTGAAGGACGTGACAAAGGCACGGGGCAGCCAGCAAAACCCAGACAAAACCTGTTTTCCCTCCCACATCTTCAGCTAAAAGAGTATTTGAGTTAATTCAGCTTTAAAACTGTTTTTTCCAGGGGGGAAAATACTCCCTGCTTTTTCTTGCTCCCTGTGCGAGCTGCAGTTGGTGGGGCAGCTCTGACACTGCTGCCAGCAGAGACAATAAACACATCTTTCCTCAAAAAGCACTTCTGGAAAAATGAGGGGAGGCTGTTTCTGCTGGCTGGAGCCTCCTGTCCGTGAGCCTGAGCTTTCCCCTTCTGCAGGAATCACACTGGGAACACTCTGCATGTTTATATAAAAAAAATACAAATTAGCATCTGATTCTTCTATAGATGATGGAAGCAAATTGCCTGGAAGAGATCCTGCAGCTACCCACTTGATAATTTACTTCACACAAACATTTCTTTCCAGTCAGAAGCAGCACAGAGATTTTTTGATGAAGGTGACTGTGGAACTGCTGGGGTCTGTACAAGGAAAAGCTGGTACCAAGGAAAACAGACACATCCACAGGAGGGACCCTCATTTTACAGCTGTATAAATGATGGAGTCTCAGTATCTGGGTTTAACTGCTGTAATACTTTTGATATCGCTGTCACACTTGAAGAAGCTCTCTTTTATTAAGAAAAAAAAACCAAAATGATTTTGGTCCCTGAAACAAAATTCAAATCCTTTTCCTTTGAGCAAAAAGGAGAAGAAAAGACTCCATAAACCCTCTCAAAGATTCTGTTTCTGCCAGCCTGATTTGGAGGAAAGGCCCCCAGACACATCAGCCAGGCACAGGCAGCAGAGGGGAAGCAAAGCAAAGATTAAGAAGGTCCTGGTGAGTTTGTTTCCAGATCCCAGCAGGAAAACCACAGTAGTCAGGACATTGTGTGAGCACAGCCACAAAACCTTGTACATCTAGCTTGTGACCAAGTAAGTTTATTCTGAGTTTGGACAATTTGAGTCACACATAAAAGACTAAGAAGAAAATAAGCAAAATATTCTTAAAAAAATATAAAAAGGAAAACAAACCAGCAAACCCCAAAACCCTAAAAAACCCCACTCAAGCTCATTTCATATTTTCACATATGACTATCCTACTAATAAATACATTTTTCAAGGGACAGTTAGAGTAACTATTACCAACCTTCATCTCTTTATGTGCTGAATCATATACTCCCTTCTTTCACATTTCATTTTAGTGCAGACCTATCAGGAAAAATTGGTAAACACAATTTATTACACAGAAGCAAAGAGGAAAAGGGATTACGGTTTACTGCCACATTAGCAACCATCTGAGCACAAGCACATTAGAATTACTCAATTCCATTAGATCCTGAACCCATCTCCCCCTGTCTCCTGCCCCCAGGAATGGGAAAAATGTTCAGGCTGTGCTGCTTTCTCCAGCACACCCTGCCTGTGTGACAAGGACAAGAGTAATGACATAATTGGGATTTCTCTGCACTGACAAGTGACATTTTGGCTTTAGAGTGCTGCAGAATATCATCCCCAGGCTTTAAGAATCCCTGGGTTTTGCATTTCACACACCTGACTCCCCATACATGCACTTGGAGCAGGATCCCAAAAAGAGCTGTGAGTTGTTAAAACCTAATTTTTGGATGGTTAGTATCTGTGTTTCAGCTGGAGATGCCACCATGGTATTTAAAGGTATTTAAGATAAAGAGCTGATCAGCACATCAGGCCAGGCTCGGATCAGTCTCAGGGTGTAAAGCTGAGTGTGTCAGCAGGGGCCAATGATAGCACAGTAAAGATGAAATCCTCCCTGCCCAAAAAAACCAACATCAGCTTCACTAAACCAGGAGAAAACCCTGCCTTTTCCATTTGCCTGATTCTCTTCTAAAACTCAGTTTTCAGACGCTGCTGCTGAAGTTTACACATCACGTCACATCTTCGTCTCAGGGAACCTGAGAGCAAGAGTGAGCATCAGGAGGTTTATGCATTTACTCATGCACTGAAAAACTGCACAGTTGTTTAGATGTACACAGGCAGAGGGGTTTAATTTTTATTTTTGGGGGTTTTTTTTTACATTCTTTTTTTCCTTTTTACTTCCTTTTCTCCCATGCACTAATCCCACGGAAGTCTCCAGCAAACTGAAGGTGTGGGCATGGTCACACACCAGCAGGCAAAACCTGAAACCTCAACAATCAGTCTAAACCAGTGGTTTTTGAGCACAGCTGGGCAGCAGCAGAGCTGAGGTGTGGGCCAGCTGCAGACTCGTGGCTTTGGATGGAGCAGAGAGTTTTGCACAGGCTGAAAGGGTTTCTGCCTTGCTGCCTGCTGAACCAGCCAACAGCACGGCCAGGGCTGCTGCTGACAATTCTCAGCAGTAAAAGTAGCTGTTAAATCTTGAATTAGCTTGAAGTCAGGCTCGTTAAATTCAGAAATGAGCTACAAAGATGTTTTCAAAGGGGATGAGCAAGTGAATCAATTTTTAATTACTTATCAAGGAGGGGGTTTCAGTAGAGGTCGTCTTTGCAACTATGCAAAGCAATAAATATAACAGATTTACAGCTGGCTTTGTTTTCATGACAAACACCCCAGATTTGATGGGAGTGCAGAGATCAAAAATGGCTTGTTTTGAGCAACATGTATGCAATATTCTGTCTTCCAGCACACAGACAGGAAAAAAACCCAGAGAAATAACATTATTTTCTTCTTAAAGGAAATAATCCGTGTATTTACATTCAAACAAAAATAATGAGACCTTCTCTTCAAGTCATCTTAGAACTTCCCTACGCTGCAATCACAAAAACAGGCTTTGATCAAATTCAGCTGCTGGAAGGTTCTGCAGGTCATTACTCGTAGCTCTCCTCGTTCATTCTCACGTTTAATCTGCATCGACCCAACGAGCGCCAGTCGATAGCGACAAAGCCATGGGCTGGAATCCTCACCCCACTGGGCCTTGTGGGGCTCAGAGCTGAAGGTTCTGGCTTGCCTGGAGTTTACCCTGGGTGCCTCAGACCTGGAGTTTGCTCTGGGTGCCTCAGACCTGGAGTTTGCTCTGGATCCCTCAGACCTGGAGTTTATCCGGGGTGCCTCAGACCTGGGGTTTTACCCTGGGTGCTTCAGACCTGGAATTTGCTCTGGGTGCCTCAGACCTGGAGTTTCTCCTGGAGTTTGCTCTGGGTGCCTCAGACCTGGAGTTTCTCCTGGAGTTTGCTCTGGGTGCCTCAGACCTGAAATTTATCCTGGGTGCCTCAGGCCTGGAGTTTATCCTGGAGTTTATCCTGGAATTTATCCTGGAGTTTATCCTGGAGTTTATCCTGGAATTTATCCTGGGTGCCTCAGACCTGGAATTTTACCCTGGGTGCCTCAGACCTGGAGTTTATCCTGGAGTTTATCCTGGGTGCCTCAGGCCTGGAGTTTTACCCTGCCGTGGTCTCTAAGCAAAGGGCATCACTGCCTGGCAGGAGCAGCGCTGCTGGACGGGGCAGAAGCCCACCCCTCCTGCAGTGAATTTGGGGATGTGATTTCCATCCCCCACCAACAAGCAATTCCTCATTTTATGCCATGGCAAATCCTTTGCCTCCCACCAGTTGTCTCTGTGATCAGGAGACTTGAATGCACCTTGAAATGTAAATAAAGCACATCACACAAACACCTTCTCTCAAAATCTTGGGTCTGGCTTTACCAAGGGCCTCCACGACACCACAAATAGCTTTTAATGCATTTTAGCATGGCCAGAGGACATCCTTGCAGCCACCAAGCCATCATCACAGGACCAGATGGCTCCTGACCTCCTCCACACCAGCAGCACCAAACCCAGGCTGCCACGAGTGCTCTGCACAAGGATAAATCAGACTCACCGCAGAGCAGAGCTGGGTGGTTGCCTTCAGAAGATGACAGGGTATTTTTATTTCCAGAACAACAGAAAATGGAGATTTTGAGGCTAAGAGAAAGCACGTCAAAACGAGAACCTTTTGCTTCTGAATAACTCTTTTTGCTAAAGCTACATCAGCTTCAATAAAGAAATAACAGGGGAAAAGAGACTTCCAGCAAACCTAGCAAAGATGTGACGTGACACCCCAGCAGAGAAAAAGAAGTGATCTGTGAGAGAATGGAGAAAGGAACATTTTACATCCTTGCATGTTATTATATTACACATATTAAACATTCTTATTCTATTACACAGCTGAGCTCCCTGATTATGCCAAAGCAGAATTTAACCCAGACTTTCAATCCTTCCCTCTTTTGAACACACAAAGGATTGGTATCCTCGCTCCAGAGCATGAAATCTGGGTGTAAGTGCTCATACTCAGCAGAACATATCAGCACCGACAATGTTGGCTGCCACCTTGGTGAAACATCCCCACACATTTTGAAATGCTCTTCCATGACAGACTGGCTTTGCAAGGCCAAAACCAGTTTAGTTGATTATTTTCAGTATGTATTCCCCCAGAACTCAAAAGATTTCAGAACCTGACAACCCATTACTGAGAAGTATATCCTTTCTGATGAGGAGATCTAAGACTCTGAATTTGGGATTTTTTTCTGTCCTACTAAAATTAAAAGCATTGAGAATGAAAAGATTCAATTAAGCCAATCCCCAGTTTAACTTTTCACATTGTCAATTTTTAAGCTTTGAACCAAGAGATGTGACAAAATCAGTGTAAAGAAAATAAGAAATAGTTAACCAGCAGAACTTAGCTGTAAATACCACAACAATATGCAATGCTCCTGGGGTTTGGCAAAAATAATCTGTTGATAAAATTCTCCCTTATGAAGTAGTCTGAGAAAAAAAAAGCAGGTGGTGATTAATTAAAAACATATCAAAAATAACTTAAAAGATATTCTAATTTGAAAACTAAGTACTGATCATATCACCTCTCACTGCTAGAAAACCTGAGGAAGCTGCCAGAAATCAAATACACTTTTACCCCTTTGAGGGTGAGCTCTGCCATAAAGAAAACTCATCAGGAGCAATAATTTTTTATTTTACTTAAGTATTTTTGATATAAAGCCTCAAACCTGGAGTATTTAACATTTCATTCTAAAAGCTTACCAGGACTCTGAGATTTTTTGAGTTCAACTTCAAAGACCAGCAGAAGCTTTTAAAGCTTTTTAAAGTGTCATGAAGCAGGAATCTGCACAATTTAGGTGGGTGAGTGAGGGTCCCAGTAAAAAAAATCAGCTTTTGAGTAACACTGGGAGGAATCATCTCCCAGTTTGAATTTCACATTCTCCAGGTATCTAAATTTCTGCTCTCCCAACATCCCCAGCACTTCTTTTTGGTTGTTTTTTTTTTTTGAAAACCAACGTGACTATTGGGAAGCACAAAAACAGGGAGCTGGGGACTGCTGAGCACAGGACTTGTGTGGAGCTGATTCTTTGAGCCTCTAAAGGATTTCAGCCTGTCAGTGAAAAATTTTCATCGCAAGGGAAAGTTTCTTGAGAAAGTTTCTCTCTCAAGGACTGTTTTTGTAAATAGTTTATGGTTCTCAAAACAATTCTGCACAGCTGTGCTGAGTGTGTTTTCTCTCCTTCCACCAATGGGACAAGAGAGGTGCTGTTCCCTTTACCAGTCACGTTAAACCTGTATTGGAACACCTTATAAAAGAGGCTGAAAAGTTCTGAAATAAAACCCTTCTGATGATTCTCTTTCTGCCTGTTGAATTGAATCCACACTCCTTATTTGTGTCCAGCAGCAGCAGACTCGCTCCTGAGGGATGCCTTGAGCAGAACTCTCTCTCCCTTTCCAGGAGATATTTTCCCACTGGAGACTTTTTCCTCCTGCCTTGCCATGAGGACACAGCCCCGGGAGTGCCTTCCCCAGCCCCTCCATCCCTGGCTGCTCATGCTCCTGCAGGTGCTGGAGGGAGGGTGGATTATCTGCAGATAACTCACTATCACTGCCTAAACTGAGGCTCCAAAGCACCGAGCTGCCACATCAAAGATCATCCCACTCCCTTCACTTTCAGTCCATTTATGAAGAGTGCACTCTGGGCACTTTTTCAAGGCAAACCAAAGGTACTGAGCTTCGGCAGGTGGCACAGAAATGTGTGAGCTCCCAGTGCACAGAGCCGGGCTCCTGGGGCTCAGATTCCACAGCAATGAGTTCATTTTCATTCCTGCTCACTCTCAACTCTTTCAAAGTAGGTGCTCACAGGCTGGGCTGCACTCCTGCTGCCTTGAAACGCTCTTCAGATGTGCCTAACCTTATTCTGATGTGCCTAACCTCATTCTGCAGCGCCTCTTCCACCACAATTTGAGTTCATGCAGAAGCCATCTCACAGTCTGTGCTCTAATCCTGGGTTCTGGATTCTGTGCTTCTACCATCAGTGCCAAAAAGTGTCGCAACAACTTAAATTCAAGGTAACCTGGACCTTTATTTTGCCTAATTTTGCAGCCAGCTGCTAATCCATATGATTATTTATGTCTCAATATCAAATTCTTAATTCAAAAGAAAAGCATCTCAGTTAAAAAGTAAATAGCTTACCTGTGTTTATTAAGTAATTAATAAATAACTAATGGAAATAAATAAATAATGTTGATGTACTTTTTCCAAACTTATCCAGGAATCTGGCAATTCAATTTCTCATCCTAAATCCACCAAGATATTTAAAGAACTGCACTCTAGTGTTACAGAGCACTCTGGATTCAGGAGCATTTGTGCAGAGACTATTCATTAATTCTGGCTTGGAAGAACGGGGAAAAAGCAAAGTCATGCCAGGATGTGGTTGATTTGATAAATAATGGAAGGAGATTTCACAAGACAGAGCTCTGTTATTCCTTCAGCATAAAGTGCAACAGAGGAGGAAAGCCAATAAACTAAAGCTGAAAGATTGGTTCCTCAGAGGGGGCAGGATTGGGGTTTGTAAGAGATCTCACCGTCCCCTGCACTGCCAATGAGGAGTGACACAACAAAGGTTTGTCCTGATTCCATCTGAGAAACAAACCAATAAATGAAGCTGTGTTGTTCTTCTGGAGAGCTGAGAAGCTCTCCCAGGTCTGGCTGCTCTCAGAGCATCACACTGCTGGGCAAGGAGCTGCAAAACATACTGGGATTTCTGATGGAAATGAAATGCATTTAAGATCTTTAAAAACTTCCCTTCGTTCAGTCTGCAGATGTGTTTTTGTAACCCCCCAGGTCCAGCCACCTTGGATTTTGTCAATTCCATCTGTCCAGCCATCTCCCACCAGCTTCATTTCTGGGGAGGGCCATGGGGGTGGGATGGAATAACTCAGCAGAGCTCTTTGAACGATTCAGTCTTGTCTGGCTATCCCTTTGCCATCTATCATCTAGAAATTTATACTGCTCTTCAGATCAATCAAAAGAATTAAAGCTCTTCAGGACATAATTCCTTTCCCTGCAATTTCTTTTCCTGGCAAAAGAAAAAAGAAATTCAATCTGTTTTCACTGAAAGTCCGAAAAAAAGCATTGCACTACACGCTCAGGCTCAGACAGCTGAACATAAAGGTGTCTGGCTCTATATATCTTAATTTTCCTCTCCTGGAATCAAGACCAATCACGGTATGGATAGGGTGTAAAAGCATGTTCAAAGCAGAGATCATTTCCTTTTGATGCAGTACAATGCAATCAACATCTGCAGGAAACAAAAGCCTCTCATCAGGGCTTACAGAGCACAAACAAAAGAGTGGCCCGAGGGGCAGATAATCAGTTTACACAGAACTCACTGTACCCGTGTTATGGAGATGGAAAACAGCAGCAGAGATTAGGCTGAAGTGGAATTCCATTTTAGGATTGCTAGGTGTGTGATCCTAGAGGTCACACTGCACCAAGAGCCGCTCCCCAAAGGGCACAGCAGGCACTGCCAGGGCAGGCAAAGCCCTTGAATTGTCACAGAATCCCCCAGGAGAATCTGGTAGCAGCTAAAAGCACCTGGAGGATGAAGCACTTCAGAAAACGCCTGCAAAATGTAATTTGAAACACTCCCAACATCTCCTGCTGCTGCCACCAGCAGCACCTGTGTTTGTCACCACCCTGACCCTGGTGACACTGATGTTTTCAGAGGCTCCCTGGGACAGGGGCTGGGCAGAGTTAAAGGAATAAAGTGTGGATTTATTAAAGAGGTTTTCAGAGGATGCAGCTTGGGCAGTGCAAGAGCCTGGCTGAGGATCCACCCAAGATGGACCCAAGCTGGGCCCTGGGTCAGGAGTTTCACACTTTGATAGGTTCTGGTCCATTTCCACATTGGGCTGGATTGCCCAATTGCAGCTGCAGGTGATGCAGTCCCATCCTCCCAGATTGCTCTCCTCAATTCCCTGCTGCTTGTGCTTTTTGGGCCCGGAGCTGCCACGGTGTCCTTGGCTGTGGGGCTGGAGAAGGATTGTTGTGTGTGCCTGAGCTGTGAGGAGAACTTGAACACTTTGTGTGGGGTTCAGAGTTACTGATGCAGGGTCTGGAGATAGGAAAGCTGAAACTGAAGGCACCAAGCTGGGGACAGCAGCAGAGGGAGGAGCAGGGATGGGCAGTGCTGAGCACGGTGGGGAAGGTGCTGGAAGCGCTGGAGCAGCAGCTCCAGGTCACGGGAGAGCATCAGGGAGCGAGCCCTGAGTGGGAAGGGCTCCTCCATCCCCACCACCCAAAAGCAGCAGGTGAGGGGCACTGACAGCCTGGCCTCACCTTCTGGCTTCACAGAAACACAGCTCCCTGGCCAAAAAGAGGAAAAGTAATTCAGAATAAAAACCAAGCTAATTTTTTTTTTTTTTTTTCCCTCCAAATAGAAAGCGCTGTTCCACCTGAAATGTAGAACTTATATCTGAAATCTCATTTCATTTAATCAGTGCCTCTTTTCACCTTTAAAGCCTAATTTTGGGGCTTCTAAAAGTGAAGCACAACTCAGAAGGGAAAAAATTTTTGCATCTTTGATGCCCATTTGTGAATAATTTTGGTTTCATATCAATGGCTTTCTGTTAATGACCTGAGCATACCTTGTTTATTTATCCAAATAAAAACCCAAAATATCCAAATTAAAAAAATACCTTGTTTATTTATCCAAATAAAAAAATATCCAAATAAAAAAAATTCCTTGTTTACTTATCCAAAATAACTTCCCTGGGTCTAGCCACGGTCCCAGGACACTTCTGTGCCATGTAAAGCTCTAAGGTACCATCCTCTGCCTGTCACAGTAACACCACATCATAAAAATACAAAACTTTCTACTAGATTTTCAGTACTCAGCCATTTTTTTTTTTTAAAACCACACTGTGCCGTAACATGAAGCATCTATTATTGCACCAGTCATAAAAGACCTCAGAGATTTGTAACAGATCGAATGCTACTAACCCAGTCTGACATCAGAGGACTGAGGTCTAGAATGTTCCCTCAGAGGAACAAGGGTCTGTAAATAACAGGATTTACACAGAGGAACTGTGTCTGTAAATGTATTTTGTTAAAAGGGCTGAGAGCAGCCACTTTATGACCTGTCCAGGGCCTGCTTTGAATGTGCTTCCCTGTAGAGATTCCAACAGCATTTTATATGTTTAGCAGTTACTATGGAAAGAGATTTTTGTGCCACAGTAGCTGCTGTCCAGAGGCATTTGTTTGGAATATACTTAATTAAAAATAAAAAAAAAATAAAATAAAAAAAATAAATAAAGCAAGCCTTAGGAGATACATCCCCATTGTATTTCAAAAGCAATTATTTCTGTCAGAATTCTGCTGGCACCTACCACAGGTTGCCATTTCACCATGACAGAATCCCCACTCTCCACACCCTGTGTTCTCTACCACCAAAGCAATGAAGCATCTGAGATGAAGGACAGGGAGAAATTCAGTATCACCACTATGAATTCTTCTGTTCCAGCTGCTTTGCTTCTCACTTCAAATTGCAATCCTCTGCATGGCCACAATATCCTGAGCAATTGCATCAGAAGTGATTAAGATATTGCACAAAAATGAAGGATTATCAAACTGAGGGAATCCTGGCTGGAGTACAGAGATGAACAGATGAGTAACTCTGATCCTGCATGGAAAATAAAGAGGTAAAACACACATTCAATGAAATAAACCAGCAGCTGTGACACAAATTAGTATTCCTCTCTTGGCTTTCCTGGAGCTATGCTGATTTAAATCAGGCAAAGATCTGTTCCGTGGCTTAGCCTTGTCATGTATCATCAGCAGCTTCTTTGCAAATTATTAACTGAGTGCTGGAGGCCCGTGGGGTGCACCAGGGAGAGCATTGCCAGCAGCTCAGGGAGTGACCCTGCCCCTCTGCTCAGCCCTGTGGGGCACATCTGGAGTGCTGTGTCCAGCTGTGAGCTCCCCAGGACAAGGGGGACACTGAAGATGATGATGAAGGGACTGGAGCATCTTTCACCAGGAAAGGCAGAAGGGAGCTGGGTCTGTTCAGCCTGGAGAAGAGAGCAGAGGAAATCTCATCCATGTGTAAAAATGTCTAAAGGCAAGAGGATGGAGCCAGGCACTTCTCAGTGGTGCCAAGCAATGGGACAAGGATGGGCAGGAGCTGATGGACAGGAGGCTCCAGCTGAGGCTGAGGAAGAACTTCTGACTGTGCAGTGATCACCCGCTGGAACAGACTGCCCAGAGAGGCTGTGGAGTCTCCCTGGCTGGGATATCCCAGATATCCCATCTGGGCACAATCCTGGGCCACCTGCAGGGAGGCTGGAGCAGGGGTTCCTTTCCAGCATGACCCACCCTGTGAGCATTTTCTGTGTTATTTCTCTTGTCTCTTCACCATCAGCAACGCTCTTCAACACACACACAGCCTCCTCCCTGGTGTCCTCAATTTCAGCCTTATTCCACGGTGACTGTCACATTAGACAGTCCTTCTTGAAAGATGAAACACTTCTAATAACAGAGGTTATTTAGAGCTACACCAGTTATTCACTGAGGATCTGATATATTTGCTTTCAATAACTGTTCTCCCTCTTCTAAATTGTTTTGGGGTTTATCACATTTAAGCAACACATTTTCAAAATTCTTAGACTCCAGTTCCAGCCCTTTCACCTTCCTGTGTCATGGTTCATGCTTCCATGTAATGTCCTCGCTGAAAACACTCTCAAATGACAGCCCTCCATCTCTCTCACGTGGCTATCAGGCTTTTCAGCTTGCTAGCCAAGAAATGACTGCACATCTCATTTCCCACATGCATTGAACCCATGCCTTTGTGTTCTCCTCTCCAGGCTGACTGGAGAAACCACAAGGCAAAGACAGAGGACAGCTGTAAGGTGATAAATGGAAAGGATTTACTTAAATCTTTGAGACCAATGTCACCCTTTTTAATTTACATTAATATTGAATTAATTAATTTACATTAATTATTGAATTAATAGTGAATATTATTGAATACTGAATATTATTATTGAATATTAACATTGAATATTAACATTGGATTTATTCAATTGAATATTGATATTGAATTCATTATTTTCTATTCTATAATATTCAATATTCTAATCTCCTAAGTAGCTGCCTGTATTCACCTTCTCAGGAGATCCTGCTGCTAAAAGTCAGCTTGCACATGCCAGGGGGTCAAAGGGCTACCTTGAAATTCTATACGTATTTATTTACTGTGAATGGCACAAAATTGTTTTGGTCATCTACCAGCTGGGATTAATCCATGTAGACTTTTGAGAAGACACCTCTTGTGCTGCACATTTTAGACTAAATTGTTGCCAGAAATGAAATGAAATGAAATGAAATGAAATGAAATAAAATAAAATAAAATAAAATAAAATAAAATAAAATAAAATAAAATAAAATAGAAATATAAAATAAAATAAGAGTAAATAACATAAAATAAAATAAAATAAGATAAAATAATAAAATAATATAAACTAAAATAGAAATATAAACTAAAATAGAAAAATAAAATAAAATAAAATAAAATAAAATAAAATAAAATAAAATAAAATAAAATAAAATAAAATAGAAATATAAAATAAAATAAGAGTAAATAACATAAAATAAAATAAAATAAGATAAAATAATAAAATAATATAAACTAAAATAGAAATATAAACTAAAATAGAAAAATAAAATAAAATAAAATAAAATAAAATAAAATAAGGAATAAAATAAAATAATAAAATAATATAAAATAAAATAGAAATATAAAATAAAATAAAATAAGAGTAAATAAAATAAAATAAAATAAAATAATATAAAATAAAATAAAATAAAATAAATAAAATAAAATAAAATAAAATAAAATAAAATAAAATAAAATAAAATAAAATAAATAAAATAAAATAAAATAGTGAAAGAAACTTGCCTGCTCCCTCGTATGAATCTCTGTATGGAAGGTGTGAGAGGATGAGAAGGAATAATTGTGTGCAGTTAGACTGGACCTGGTTCCTGTAGATTTAAAGAAGTATGAGATGATGCTTGGATTGTTTTTCCCCTGCTTTCCAGCATGCTGACATATGCTGAGCTTTATTGCTTCTGAAAGCAACCTTGAAGCCATTCCATGAGACTTTCCAGCCTCCCAGGGATGCAATCCTCACTCAGCTGCTCTTGGAATCTCTCAGGGGTACTTTGGGCTGGCTTGAGCAATGTTCAGTGTGGCTAAAGAAATGCTGCTGGTGACATTATCCACACGGCAGCTGCAGCCAGGGACCCTGCCAGGCTGGGCTGCCCTCTCCTGCCTGGCCCTCAGGGCACACCACGCTAATGGACCCTGCAGAAGGAGCAGAGGAGGCAAAAAAATGAAGATACAAAGTCTGGCTTAAAGCTCAAAACACATCTTCTGACTCATGAGCCGGTGCCTTTTAGCAAAGCTGGTCCTGCAGCCCGCGTGTGCACTGAGCAATGAGACAGCACCCTGCTCTCAATCACATCCCAGAGGTTTCTCCAGGGCCTGGGGACCCTCAGAGCCATGGGCTTGGTGCTGCATCCACCACTTTGAACCCTCACTAGTGACAGGTTCTGCAGCTGGGAAAAACCTGAGGTGCAACTCCTCTGAGAGTCCCTCTGTGAACACAAATGTGGAGCCTGTGTTAGCGTTCAGGAACACACACAGTCACAGAATGATTTTAT
The DNA here is from genome assembly GCF_971803275.1 of Cyanistes caeruleus. Classification (NCBI taxonomy): domain Eukaryota; kingdom Metazoa; phylum Chordata; class Aves; order Passeriformes; family Paridae; genus Cyanistes; species Cyanistes caeruleus. The sequence continues at coordinate 1,885,835 of NC_141706.1, read as the reverse complement.
GGAGGTGCTTTATTGAAGAACTCTGCATGTCAGGGGTACACACACACAAATCTGACCCAGCTTGGTTTTGGGCTGAACATATTTTATACACTATCATTATACAACTTACATATTAATTATTAAACTTACATTGTTCTATTGTATACATTGATTTTAACCAAGCATGGATTTCTCGTGATCCCCCCCAGCCTCCTAACATTGTTCCTCATGATTCTTTAAACAATAATTATATCTAATCACATCTAACAATTGTATCATTTATATACTGACTACACAGGTGCAGTTTGACCTGATCTTTAGCAAGCACAAGGCCAAACATTTCCCAGGGTCTACTTTTCCCAGGGCTTTCCAAACCTAACTTTCTATCAAAGTCCCCGAATTTTCTAAGATTTTAAGGCCTTTTACTCTCAGTCTTGGTGCTTCATCCACCACTTTGAACCCTCACTAGTGACAGGTTCTGGGAAAAACCTGAGGTGCAACTCCTCTGAGAGTCCCTCTGTGAACACAAGTGTGGAGCCTGCCAAACCCTCCCTGCTCCCACCTGTTTCACACCCAAAACTGGGGAAAATGAAGCTCCATGCTCGTTTTCTTTTTTCATTCCAAGTTAAAAACAGCTAAAACAGCTCACTCCATTGTTTTGTGTGACATTTCATCCACACTTCTGTTTTTAAAATCCCACCATGGGAAAAAAGAATGAGTGCTCCCATCCCGTTCAGTCAGAGGCTGACTGAAACAAATGCAAAGTAAATTGCCTGTATATTGCCAGACAAAGCTGAGTCCCACAACAAACAAGCATTAAATCTGTTCCCTTGCTGCCTAAACCCCAGAACCTCTGAGAAAGAAATTACAAAGAAAATGTAAAGGCGTGCTGAATTACAGCCTGTTTAGAGGCCTGCTGTGCAAGGGGCTACCACACAAATAAAAATGATGTAACCTACCTAGAAAATATTTTTTTCTCTCTTTTCAAAGCAGGCTGAGATAAATGAGACTATTTTACACACAAATAAATATGGTGTAACCCACCTAGAAAATATTTTTTCTCTCTTTTTGAAACAGGCTGAAGTAAATGAGACTATTTTATCTCATTCTGAGCTGGAATGACCTGTCTCAACAGCTCCTTCAGAAATGTCTTGCTTTTGTCTGCTGCCTTCACCTGTAGCAGAGCTGCCCTCCTAATCATACATGTTTGCAAGGGAAATTAGGTGTGTTACTGTGCTTAAAAAATGCCACAATTCTGCAACAACACCATCAGCCCTGATTGGATCTTTGTGGGATTTCTGCTTTCTCCACCACTGAGCATCGTGTGCTGCAGGTGCACATCAGTGCTGCCATCTGAATATTTGCTGTGCTTTTATGTCCCTCTTCAGCTGTGTCTCCAGCTCCCCACTCCTTCACTTCTCAGCAGCTTGGTAGGCAAACACTCCACATCTCCTCTGGATCCTCACTCGAGTCTCCAATCCACTGACTAGCTCCTCCTGCTGATTTACAGCCTTAAACCTCAGCAGCTACCACTGGGTTTGCAATTTCTGAAGCAATCTAATATCAAAGGGAGTCATTACCTGGGAAAAAAAAAAGCTGTGCTTCCTACAAATAAAACCCAAAGTTATTCAAAGGTACATAAATACAAACTCGCTCCTGGAGGAGGCAGAAAATTAATTTCTGATACACTTATAGTTTACCTTAGCTGCAGGATGACAATTTGCACTGGTGCAAGGTTGGACATTCACTCATTATTGCTGTTGCTTGCAGTAGCTGATAATTTCCTCCTCAGCTTGTGCTGCTGGTATCCATGGCAGCTGTGCATCCCACCAGGTCCTGCCGAAAACACCCTCCCAGAAAGGACACCCAGAAAGTACAGGCAGAGGAAAGAAAATAACACAGGCTTTGGAAGGCAAAAGGGCAGCACTTTGATAATTAATCAGGAAAAAAAAATGCATGTTAATTAGAGATTTCCAAAAGTGAACTAAGACTACATAGATATTAGTATATCTATATAATAATAATATATAATATATATTTTATATAATATATAATATAATATATAATAGATAGATATAGATATAGATATAGATATAGATATAGATATATAGATATAGATATAGATATAGATATAGATATAGATATATAGATATGGATATAGATATAGATATATAGATATAGATATGGATATGGATATAGATATAGATATAGATATATGGATATGGATATAGATATAGATATAGATATAGATATAGATATAGATAAAGATATAGATATGGATAGATATATAGATAGATATATAATAATCTATATAGATATTAGTGAACTAAGAATACATAGATATGAGTGATAATTAATGTATCACTAAAATAAATGTCATCAAAGCGAGCCCCCAAACAATAATTTGGTCAATAATGAGTAAATAGTGAACCCTGCATACCTTTTATGCCCTTTTCCCTGCATTCTCCTCACATACAGGCAATTGCATCATCAAGAGCCAGCCCAAAGGATGTTTTGCCACTGGTACCCAGAGGGTGGTGGAGAAGAGAGAAAATCCCAGTTGCTTTTTTTTTTTTTCCAGGGACTCCTTCCTTTATTCTAGCCACTATCAGCTTTCCCTGAACATAATCCAGTCAGGGAATTATTCAGGGAACACAAAATTTTGCAGAAATGTCATGCCAAGATTCTGCCAGTGAAGACAATCATTTAAAAGTCAAATATCTCATGTAGCAGGACCGAAGTGGCACCGAAGGGGTCAGGGCTGGCTGGGAGCACAGGGGCAAAGCCAGACTTCAAGCATCACAAATTTAAGGATTTGTGAAGGGTAGGAAAATGCTGCCACGTCCAACCAAAGAACCAGTAGCATGTAAACCTCCCAGAGGCATTTCTAGCACAAATCAAAGCAAGGCATTCCTCAGTGCTGCACCACCTGAACACCTGTGCTATTTGTCATACCCCAAAATTATGTCATGAAACCCGAATATTATTCTCCTCTTGCAGTAAAATCCAGTGGAAGATGTGAAAATAAATACTGATAAAACAGCCACATAATAAGAGGCCATTTAAAACCCTGCCTAGCTCAGAGAAAGAGACTTATTGATTAAAGTATGTGATTGATCAAGACCTAAAGCAAAAATTGTAGGGTTATTCCTGCCAGACATTTATTTTTATATCTTCCACTAGAATAAACTGCAACAGAAAAGTTCTGTATTTCATAAATGAAGTGATTGAGGAGTTCAAATCAACAATATCCTTGAAAATCACTGAAAACTTGTCACTAACTGTGAACTTTTGAGAAAATAAAACTGAGTACAGCAACTACTGGTGTCACTACTAAGATGTGAAGCAGGAATTTCATGGAGAGGATTAATAACCAAACAAAGCAAACATGTTATCACAATGTTTGAAGGGGTGAATTTCTCTCCACTGTATTATTTCTATTAATAAACAAGACCAGAGAGAAAATACACTGTTTGGGAAATTATCCCAATCATCCAGCTACTTTTGAACTCTGAAGAAAAGTGCCCCTGCTGTGCTTCTCATGAATGCTAATTGATTTTCTGTAACAAATCTCAACAGATCTACGGGATCCAGGAGAAACTTGAACCTCTTGACTGTAAACCCTTGTCAAATTCTTGTTCTGGAAACCCCCACATCTAGCCAGGGATGGGATATGGTGCAGTCCCAAGGTCCAGGAGTCCTTGAGTCATGATTTTCCTTCCAAGGTGCTCATTAGAAAATGTTAATCCTTTTAATGGGGTGGAGGTGAAATAAAAGGAGAACCATTACTTTGCTGCTTCCAACAGCTTTACTACTAATTTTTGCATTCCCTTTCCTCCTATTTTATTTTTATCTGTTTTGAATTGCCTGTGATTAAAACAGTAAGATTAAAAAAAAAACCCAAAAACCTACCTGAGTTACAGAAAATAAAAAAAAATAAAAAATTCACAGCTCAAGAAAACGAACAGAAAAACCCAACAAAAATCACAAAACCCTTGCTTGAGAGGAAAATGTAGAACTTTTAACTTCTGCTTGGTAACTCACAGAGTACAGTACATGATTAGCCATTAATTATCCATTAATAGGAGAACTTTTGTATCATCTTAAATGGGATGTGTGCTTAAACTTGGGCCTTTTGGGAACAGTTATCAGAACAGATAACTGGGAGCAGAACCTTATCAACAGACAGTTTGGGTTTGCAATTTGTAATCTATTAAACTAAGGCCAGCATTTTCTGCTCTCAAAATAAGAGAAAATAGATTTTTTTTTCCCTCTATTATTTCAGATTCTGAGGTCACAAAACAGCTCTTTTATCTACAGTTCTCCTTTCAATATTTGAATGGGAAGGGCTTTGGCCTGGTTGCACTATAAACCAATCAATAGCAATTCTTCTTAGCTAGAAAATAAGAAATTCCACAATGAAATCCCTAGGGCAAATCCCAGTATAAAGCAAATTTAAAAGCCACCCCCATGAGGGTTGAATGTACAAGCCAAAAATTTATTTTCCTATGAGCTTTTCTGATGCTGAAATGTTCAGTACGTGCCAGCACATAAGAATATGCTGAAACATTATTATTATTATTATTATTATTTTGAATTTAAATAGTTGCAGAAAACACTGCATCTCTTGTGGGCTTTTCCTACTTGCTTTTGAGCCACAAGAAGTTCAAGCCTCCTGGGTAATTGTTGTGTTGTGTATTAAATCCATAGAAAAATGGGGTTTGCCCTCCTCTCTCTCAATCAAATGGAAAGAATGGTGAAATTCTTGCTTTTCAAATCTTCAAGCCTTCCTCTTGAAGCTGGAGGACAGCTGAGATCACCTCCCAAGGATGCACAGGGGGAGAAGCGCTCCAGGCTGAGAGCCTTTGGGAAGCTGGTTCCTCCTGGGGCTGCTGCCCAGCTCCTCTGTGCACCTGCATTCCCCACCACCAATCTGGTCATTAAAGACATTTCCCAACAGCTCTCCTTCCTCTCCTTGCAACAAAACACCAGCTCCTTCTGATGTGCTCAGTGGAAAACCCCGAAAGCTCCCGAGCTGTGGCTAAACCTGAATGCCAGCGGCTGTGGTTGAATTTGAGTGTCTTTCTTGCACCATCTCCCAAGCCTGGGCTTCCCTTCCTGCTTTTTCCTGCCTGCAGGGACAGCAAAGTAGCTCCCAGATCCTTAGGAAGTTAAGCCAATTAAGCTTGAGTAATTCATGTCTTTAAAACATCTCGAAATTATTGTACAACAAACCGAGCTGCATCGCTAGGTTACGTCACCTGGATTATATTTGAAGAGAAGATGTGTGAAAGTATTAAATAAACCCCGCCACAATTTAATACTAAAAAGCAGCACAGCTAGAGTTATTGCAGCCTGAGGTAACAGATAAGCAATCAGTATTTCACCCAAACAGATACACTCTGGTAGAATTACTGAAATTACAATTCCCAGCACTGTTCTTTGGAAAGAACTTTAATGCTAGGAAAAGCTCTTTTTTTTACACAAGCACTGCCTTGTCTATAAAGTTAGCACAAACACCCTGCTCGAGTACATCACCAATTATTTTAATCAGATTCTCCAGCACACCACCCCCTCAGCCACGTGCATTATACCCAGAGACAGCACTGATAAGTGCTCAGCACAAAATGCTAATTGCACTCCATTAAAAATACTCAAACAGCCTATATGATTTCAAATATTGCACGCCGTTTCTCTCTAATTGGTCTAAAAGGAATATTTTCCTTTACCTTTGGTTTCCATGTGAACTTCAAAATTGTTCTGGAACTTGACAAAGACAAACACTTTGATGTTTCTTTGCATTAGGAAAATCTTTACCCAATAAATTACAATTATGTAAATATTAGCCCCCCTGGGGTAGAAGTTCCTCTTTGAGGCATAAGATGATTAGAGCAGAAAAATTATTAGATTTGTCCATGACCACGCTGTGCTTTCCTTCCTCAGGAAATTCTGTTATCAAAGACTTTAATCCCATTCCCGCTAAAGCAAGTCAATTTGGCCACTGAGTTTGATGGGAAAAGAATTCATTTCACCCATTCAGGCAGTCCCCTAAAAGCCTGGATGATAGTAACACCCCTGGCATGAATATTCAGCTCCAGTTTTTAATGCTGAGCTTTCATGGCAGTGAGTGATTTCCTCCCCTTTGCACCGACGTGAAATTCCCAGCTTTCCCGAAAAGCCGCGGCAGAACGCTGCCAAACCCAGCAGGGAACCACCACATCTCATGGGAGGTGCAGGGGGATTGACTGCCTGCTGCTTTTGACCTCAGTGCTCGGTGGGTGATGGCCTGGTTGGATGCTTGGAGGGAAACAGAATCCCAGAATCCCAGAATCACAAAATCACAGAAACACAGAATCCCAGAATCACAGAATAACAGAATAACAGAATCACAAAATCACAGAATTCACAGAATAACAGGATCCCAGAATCCCAGAATCTCAGAATCCCAGAATCACAGAATAACAGAATAACAGAATCACAAAATCACAGAATTCACAGAATAACAGGATCCCAGAATCCCAGAATCTCAGAATCCCAGAATCCCAGAATCCCAGAATCCCAGAATCCCAGAATCACAGAATAACAGAATAACAGAATCACAAAATCACAGAATTCACAGAATAACAGGATCCCAGAATCCCAGAATCTCAGAATCCCAGAATCCCAGAATCCCAGAATCACAGAATCACAGAATCACAGAATAACAGAATCACAGAATCATAAAATTCACAGACTCACAGAATTCACAGAATCCCAGAATCCCAGAATCCCAGAATCACAGAATAACAGAATCACAGAATCATAAAATTCACAGACTCACAGAATTCACAGAATCCCAGAATCCCAGAATCACAGAATCACAGAATAACAGAATCACAGAATCATAAAATTCACAGACTCACAGAATTCACAGAATCCCAGAATCCCAGAATCCCAGAATCCCAGAATCACAGACTCACAGAATCACAGAATCACAGAATCATAAAATTCCAGAATCCCAGAATCTGAGAATTCACAAAATCCCAGAATCCCAGACTCACTGGGTTGGAAGAGACCTCCAAGATCACCGAGTCCAGCCCAGCCCTGACACCTCAACTAAACCACGGCACCGAGTGCCACCTCCAGTCTTTTTCTAAACACACCCAGGGATGGTGACTGCACCACCTCCCCAGGCAGATCATTCCAGTGTTTTATCACTCTTTCCATCAAGAACTTTTTCCTAATGTCCCACCTAAATTTCCCTTGGCACAGCTTGGGACTGTGTCCTCTTGTTCTGTTGGTTGTTGTCTGGTGCAAGAGACCGACCCCAGGTGCCCACAGCCACCCTTCAGGAGGTTGTGGAGAGTGATCAGGTCACCTCTGAGTCTCCTTTTCTCCAGGATAAACACCCCCAACTCCCTCAGTGGTTCCTCACAGGGTTTGTGTTCCCAGCCCCTCACCAGCCTCGTTGCCTCCTCTGGATGCCCTCAAACATCTCAATGTCCTTCCCAAACTGAGAGCCCAGGACTGGACACAGCACTCGAGGTGTGGCCTCAGCAGTGCTGAGCACAGGGGGAGAATGAGCTCCCTGCTGCTGCTGGCCACACCATTCCTGACCCAGGCCACCAAGGTGTTGGTTCCTCCAACCCCGGTGGCACCAGGGCACCCTTTCCATCCCCTTTGCACAGGGCACGGTTTGTACCCTGCTCCTGGGGGCTCTACCCTGAGACTGAGAGCCTGTTTAGGGAGCAGGCAGCGTTCTCTGTTCCATCTTTGCTTGTGTGATTAGAAAAGGCTCCAACAGAGCATAACCTCGTGTCCCTCAGAGCACAGCAGCTGCTTTGGGATGCGGTGGAGCTGTTTCCCCATGGCTCCCCTTGCTGCTGGAGGCCATGGGACAGGACATTGGACATGGACACGGACATTCTCCAGGAACACACAGTGGGTCTGAGCTGGTTTGCAGACACACCAGGCTCCAGTGAGGCAAGGAGGAAGAATTTCCTGAAATTTAAGGATTTCTCTTCAAAACCCGATGCCAGAGCATATCCTGAATAATTTACACAAGAGTGTTCTGAAACACATTCAGGAGAATGAATTAGGCTGGAGATCAGGGTGGGATTTCTAAGAAAGCTTTTTCCTCTATACATAGAATAAACCAGAAAGTGAATGGTGTTGCATGTTCATGCTATAACACAGAGCATATACCCTCCTGCCAAAGGGTTTTGTTAACTGCAGTGTCCAGCACAGAAACAGGGCAACATGCCAGATTCCAAACATGTTGAAAAGCTTCTGAACTCTTTTCCAGAAGGGGGATTACTGTTCCATAGGTTTGAGTCCTTGTCACCTGCTTTCAGCCCATAAACACCCACTTCAAATTCTTTTATTCATCCATGCCTGCATGAGAATAACATATTTCTTTAGAAGCACAAAAGTTAATTCTCTAGAAATTTGGGCAGTGCTGATGGGCCCAGAAAAATCATAAAGTGAGGATTTGATGTTCACAGCCTCAGGTGGGGGCTCTTGCCAGCCCAGCTGTGGAACACAAGTTTCACTTCTCCTTTTATTGCACCATATTGTGTTACACACACTGATGTGTGTATATTTTTGTTTATTATGCTACACAAAGATTAATCTTGTTCCACCACCCCCCTTTCCCCCAGTGCTATATTGTTTTTGCACACAAAATTGGTACTAATTAAGTTAATTATGGTTCACCAGTATTCACATGAAGAGATCAAGCCAGTGCTGTCTGCTGACTTTAATTGCAATCCTGGCCATTTGAACTGGAATTTATCATTCCTGGTAGTATTACCTGAATATCCCAACAAAAAGTTTCACCCTGTTTTTTCTAGGGGGGTAAATCCCTTGCAGCAGAGAGGGATAGCTGAACTCCCAAGGGCTGCAGGAGAACTCTGGGAATGAGGATATTCTCCTGCTGCCAGGGATGGGTAGGTCTGGCTCTGCCCCAGCCCACAAGCCTGCTGAAGTGCCCATTGTAACTGATCCATGCACTCGAGGACAAAGGAGATTAAATTTTCTTTCTGGTCTACTGGAGATGACTCAGCCACTCAGCTTCCCTTTATTTTTTTCCCAAGGTTTTTGAAGAGAATGAGTACAAAAGCTCTGCCAATCATGTTTGCTTTATCTTATCCCATGCCCTCCCTCATACGAGAGAAGCTGAAAAATATTCTTTTTAGCTTCTTTACCCGAAGTTTCCCAAAATCCAAACCATTCTGAAAGCCTAAAAGCATGTAAGGAGAATTTCTTTGTAAAACATTGCTAAAGAATGCAAATAAATTTGACAGTGGCCTGTAAGTACCCTCCCTCACCAGGTAATGTTAGCACGACAAATACCTTACAAAATTTTTCCTTGACAGCCTTCTCTTATGTTTTTCACCTTTCCTGTGCTGCCAGGGGAAAGCACTACCCAAAAGAACCCTTCTAACCTTGAGAAACATGTCTGGGCATCACCCAGGAAGGATTTATTCTCTGCTAGAGAGATGAAATACATTCAGATATTTGCACACCATTCAGACAGAGGATTTGTTCCCTTTTATTACTGAGGGTTAAAGCTGACTGAGATTCCAGCTGCAAACTTTGGCCCAACCAGTCCAGCACAGAGGATGTTTCAGAGAAATCCAGGATGTGCCCTAAAATAAACTCCAGGCTGCAATTAATAATATAATATAACATAACATAACATAACATAACATAACATAACATAACATAACATGATATAATATAATATAATATAATATAATATAATATAATATAATATAATATAATATAATATAATATATATCATATCATATACAATATCATATATCATGTAATACAATATAATATCATATATCATATAATACAATATCATATCATATAACATAACATAACATAACATAATATATAAATAAATATATAGCAATATAATATATATATAATTAAGCACCAATGTACAAATTTGCAAATATTGTGGCAGCTGTTTGGACTTTTATAAAGAAGAAAAGACAACATTTAACCAGCACATATTTCTAATTCGTGGTCTTTATCAAGTCAGCATCAAAAAACACTAGTACAAAATTTAAAATTAATAAAAATCAATGATCTCCTTTATGGCAATTCATCATTCTTAAGAAGTTACATCCTCACTCATCACTTACAAGGTTTGGGACCTACTTTCTAAATGTCAAGGCCATTTCTCCATAATTTTCCTCTCAGCACTGCAGCTTCTCCTCTGGCGGTGATTTTCAGGTAAAGCAAAATTTCCAAACCACAAAACTAAGAACAGCTAATTTGGACCCTGTTCTCTCATTTCCTCTTTGCAGACAACAGAAGAAGCTTGGCTTACAGGCAATTTTCTCTATCCTTATATATCTGGTAGGAAATCTTTGTTACTATAATTATCTCAAGACAACAGGCCAATGTAGGGTAATGAAAGAAATAATTTAAGATCCTGCTGCGAGCAGACAAAACTCAGTTCAGGTAGTTAAAAACCTGATAAATTACTGCTGTATCATATATCTTTCTTGAAATTGGAAGAGAATGGACCAAAAGCAGCACTAAGAGGGCTGTTGTGATGCATGAGTTGGAAGGAAAAACAGCTACATTAGAAATGTTCCAGATCCTATTCAGCAGTGGAAATTAATGGAACATTGTCAATTAGCCTGAAACACTTAGCTTAATGTATTTGGAATTTGCATGATGGATGGTTTATGTAACTCCATAACAAAGCTCAGCACGAGAAAATCTGTTTTTCCAGCTTCTGAAACTATGTTCCCCACAAAGTGGAAGGAAAAAAATCCATATATGCACATCCATGTAGGTAAAGTTGGGGTAAAGTTGGCCATGTCTGCCTGCATTTTTAGGCTTTCCAATGTGATCCAGAAGTAAAGCCCTTGCTAAAAAGGCCAGTCTGAGCAGCAGTTTCACAGCAGACACCTCCCAAGCTTAACTTACACGTGGCTGCAGGACTCTGAGGAGCAGGTTCTAGATTTCAGACCTCTGGGTGTGCACCCTGCTGCCTGCACGAGCTGCAGGTGTCTGCTGGTCATCAGCACCCTGTTCTGGTCAGCTGGAGCCACCAGATCACAAACAGACGAGGGATAATGATACCTTCAGTTTCAGCTTTCCCATTGCCAGCCCCTGCAGTGCATTGCTGTGTGATCTGAACTCCACACAAAGTGTTCAAGTTCTCCTCACAGCTCAGGCACACACAACAATCCTTCTCCAGCCCCACAGCCAAGGACACCGTGGCAGCTCCGCGCCCAAAAAGCACAAGCAGCAGGGAATTGAGGAGAGCAATCTGGGAGGATGGGACTGCATCACCTGCAGCTGCAATTGGGCAATCCAGCCCAATGTGGAAATGGACCAGAACCTATCAAAGTGTGAAACTCCTGACCCAGGGCCCAGCTTGGGTCCATCTTGGGTGGATCCTCAGCCAGGCTCTTGCCCTGCCCAAGCTGCATCCTCTGAAAATCTCTTTAATAAATCCACACTTTATTCCTTTAACTCTGCCCAGCCCCTGTCCCAGGGAGCCTCTGAAGGCATCAATAAATCACAGCAGGCTGCACTGAGACTGTGGCCACTGAGCAAACAGCCAGAACCCAACCCAGGAGCTGGTTCTTGAAAAGTAAAGGAGAAAATTCCCCTTGTTTATACCTCTCTTCCTCCTGTAAAAGTGTAATAAGAGCCCTCTTGGTGGTGCCTCTCCTGGACTAAGGATTGGTTTGTGCAAGGAAAATGACCTGTGGGTTTCTGAGGAACATCTTGTGACCCAAATGCAAACATCTCAGCACAGGGGTGTTTTGGTTTGTTTTTTTTTTAAATTTGGGTTACAGTGAACTTTAAAGAAATCCCTAGTCATTGTAGCATCTCTAGACTAATTTAATATCAGTGTACTCTCCTGATGCAAGTTCAGCCATCTGTCAAACTCCCTATGGAGCAAGAAGTCAAATGCATAACACATTTTAAAAGTATAAACTCCTCATCTACAGGCAAGACCTCCCTCAGGCTGCTCATTGAGAAGCCAAATACTGGTACAGTTACACAGCAGCAACTGCATGTCTTGTCTCCACTTTTTCAGATTTATTTTAGCTAAAGTTTAATTGGAATTAAACCAAATTTCCATTCTTACCCTTACTCCTTCTTTCTGCTGAAAAAAGAACAAACCTTCTTCTCTGAGCTGAACTTTATGACAAAGCCTTTTTCAAATCAAACTTTTTGTTGAGCATTTGGCAATTGTCATGGGTACAGCTTCTCCCTTTTTCATTAATCCTGTGTTAAGGGTAGGATGATTTCTGTGCAGCTTCTTGAGCTTAGACCTCCCCCACCAAAAGTGATCAGTGACCTGGAAAATATTAGAAAACCTAGAGAGAGCTACAGATGGCACTTGTGTGGCAGTCCAAAATGTTTAAAATCACCCTCCTCCCAGAGCCAAACTCAAACAAAAATAAAGTCTGAGCAAGAACCCTGCTTCCAGAGGTATTTAGACCTGCATAAATTTGGCATGGCTGCTGAAAAATTAATTTTTTAAAACTTCACTCCATAACAAACATTCATAATGTACTCCTTCCAAATGGGCCCGAAGACGACGGCGGTTCTGTTTTCTCAGCTGCGGTTTTGAATTCCATATTTAATAGCGACATTTATTAAATATTAATTGGAAAATGAATAATTTATACCAGTGGCTAGCATAGGTGAATAGCTCTGCCACTCATGACCTCTGCTCGAGCACTTATCACTATCCACACTCAGTCAGGTGAAGGTTTGATTTTCCAACTCTTCATTGTGCCCAGGTTTCCCAATCCATTTGGCACCCACCCATGCTGGCAATCAATAGGTGCCCCTCTGGCCTCATCTGGAAGCCACCCAGGGCAGAAGGAAACCAGCCTCTCTCCCATTTTCATCTTAGGAGACTGAGTAGAGCAGCAGAAAACCTGCAGAGATCCGTGGCTGAGAAGCTGTAAGGACGGGTTTTACGGCTGCATTAACCAGAAATGGTTTTCTGAATGCCCCAGGTGCATTTCTGTGCTGAGCCAGGCTAGGCTGAACCATCACTGATCATTAATCAAATAGATTAATAACTCAGATTAATCTATTTGATGCTGACAATGAAAGCACTGACAGTGGTCACTCAGACAATACCTAACAAAGAAGTTGAAAATGCAGTTTTACTCGAGTCAATTTCTTCTCCCTTTGCAGAAGACAATATGGGGCATGGATTTCAGAAAGGAATTACCAGGAGGTGAATGTGTAAGAACTGACTGGTGCAAAGGCACTTACTGAGCTGCAGAAAACCCACAGTATGAACCTGAACAGAGCAAGAGAGACATCTGTCAGCTCCCTGCTCAACACGATCAGAGCAGTGCAGAAAATCCAGAAAATCCCCTGGCCTGCACAGATCCCCAAATAACCAAGAGGTTTTTTTGGGGGGGAGATTTTGCCTTTTGCTCCTGCACTTCTATGCACTGTTGGTGGCACAGAGAATATTATTTCCTTTCATTAGCAGGTGATGCACAACATTCATATTGGATTAAGCGCTGAAGTCAATGTGAATTAAGAATTCCCAGCGTTTCATTAGGATGAGTTAAATAGATAATAAAATCTCATCTTTAGTTTTGAGTCTATTTATATATACACAAGCATTCAAATCAAAAGTATTCCCAGTCCTCTGCTTGTAACTGCAGTTCAAATACCAGAGGGTAGCTGTCAAATAACAGATTAAAATTGTACATTTTCCTCATTTAGTCCCTTTCCTACAGCAATCAAGGAAAACACCAGGAAAAAAACCAGCAGCAAAGTTTCATTTACAATTCCCAGCCTTCAAACTCTGGTGCTATAGCCACATAACAAATCTCAAAAAGGGACTGCTTAATAACAAATTGCTTCATTTTTAACATTTCAAATGCTGCTATCTCCCAGCTGTAAGGCAATTGTGAAAAGCATCTGAGAATCTCTTTGCAAAGGTGTTTTTGAACTTCTGTAAGCAGTTACAGGGACATAAAACCAATGCAGTGCCACTGAAATCAATTAAATTTGTGATGGGCACAAAGTTGCAGAAGAATCACAATATCAGTGTCCAAAAGTTAGTGAGAAGGTACATCGTACTCAGCAAAAATCAAGCAGTACTTTAAAGCTTTTTGATTTCCATTTTAAAAATTTTTAAAGTACTCTGTGGCAAATGATCAGCAAATACCTCAAAAGCCAAACAGTTCAATTCTGTAAACTCTTTGCTTCAAAATTAACAATCAGTGAAAATTAATCATGCGTTTTTAATTTGTCATAAAAAAAATCCTGTAATATCCACAGCAAATGAATGGTCTGGGGTCAGAAGGTTTTGTTGATGGTTTCAGAGTCACTTTCTGCAAGCTGAAATTGGAGAACAGCCAATAGCACCAATATTCTTCTTTTATTTTCTGTCTATAAAAGATTTCCATCAATACCAGATCAAGAAAATAATTTAAGTACAGCCAAAATAAACCCTAAACTGGCTGAAACATGCAAGAGAATACACACTATAAAAACCATTTTCTTTTAAAAAGTGTCTGAATACGTTCATTTAATTCTTATTCAACCCTTTGTGGAACATCACAGATCTGAACTTCTGTAGATTTTGGCCTGAATGTTGTACATCACTTCTCAGAGAACTGAGAGCAGAAGGTGATAGCCAGAGTTCAACATCCTCTTCCTCTTCTGTACTCTACTAAGACATAAATAGGAAAATTAAATATTTTGCTGAACAGTGTGTAATGAGCAGAAATGGATCCACCATCTCTGACATCCTCTGGTCCCTAACTCCCACAAATCTTTTCATCTAAGACACAAAATACACAATAAGCAAATGTAGTAAGTGGTGAAGTTCAAGGGAATTTTAGTGGGGATTATCTGCATGTAAAATTCCCAAGCAGGATGATCCTGGTGTTGAGTATTACAACATTTATTTGGAAATGCAGGCACTGTTGTTTCAGTCATGAAGAAGAGCTGCTTGCTCAGTCTTTGCAATTTCATCCACAGCAGCCCAAAATGATTAACACATGGCAAATTCCAGCAAGAGTCAGTGTAATCTGTCCTGAAATAAGTGAAATGTGTGGATTTCTCTGCAGTCTAATAGACTAAGTAGCATCAGAATAAATACTAAATACAGTTAGAAAAGCAGAATCTCGAGTCCTACGTAACACACATAACGAATTTCACATAACACCATGGAGACAGATTTTAAAGTTAATTAGAGAAACTGGGAATGTGAGTGTGTGAATGAGAGAGTTTTCTTAAGTCAATGGGCGAGAAAGTTGGAGTTTAAGGTTTGAGCTATTTTGGAAAATAAGAGACAAGGTGGAGGACTTATGGCATTGTCCCTTTCTCCTTCTTCATCTTCTTCTTCTAAGGGTTTTTGGGTAATAATGAGTGATTGGGTAAGTGATTGGATAGGAGATGTCACAGTGCAGGACACAGGTGTCAGGTCATTGGGTCACTAAGAAAAATAATTTACTTTGCATTTGTTAATTGGACAAATAGACATATAAAGGATCTTGAATAAGTGTTTCACTCTCCATTTTGCACCTCTCGTAGTGTGTGTAGCTCCTTGTGCTCTGTGTACATGTAATAGAGATGAGGAAAGAATAAACAACCAAGCCCAAACACGAGAAAACAGCGTCTGTCTCATCACTCTCAGTCCTGGGGAAAAGAACCCAACACCAATGCTGCACCCCAAGTCTGTACCTGGGGTTTCCAGGCTTTTTTGGCTGAGGACTAACCATTCCTTTGGGGGCTGGCAGGCAGCCCAAAAGCAATCCCTCTTCCCCAAAATGCTTCCCATTCCCATTCTACTGCCCTCCCATCCCCATCCCCATCCCCATCCCCATTCCCATTCCCATTCCCATTCCCATTCCCATTCCCATTCCCATTCTATTGCCCTCCCATTCCCATTCCCATTCCCATTCCCATTCCCATTCCCATTCCCATTCCCATTCCCATTCTATTGCCCTCCCATTCCCATTCCCATCCCCATCCCCATTCCCATTCCCATTCCCATTCCCATTCCCATTCCCATTCCCATTCTATTGCCCTCCCATTCCCATTCCCATCCCCATCCCCATTCCCATTCCCATTCCCATTCCCATTCCCATTCCCATTCCCATTCCCATTCCCATTCCCATTCCCATTCTATTGCCCTCCCATTCCCATTCCCATTCCCATTCCCATTCCCATTCCCATTCCCATCCCCATTCCCATTCCCATTCCCATTCCCATTCTTCTGCCCTCCCATTCCCATTCTACTGCCTTCCCATTCCCATTCCCATTCCCATCCCCATCCCCATCCCCATCCCCATCCCCATCCCCATTCCCATCCCCATCCCCATTCCCATTCCATCCCTCTCCTCCCCAGAGCAGCTGGCAGCACCACAGCAGCTCTGCAGGACACACCTGGGAGAAGGGCACACAGCAAACTGTACTGAACACCTCTGGCACCTCAGATCCCAACATTGCTCCCGTTTCCTGAGATCCTGGATCCAGATCCTGGTGCAGCTGAACCACTCGGTGGAGCTGTCCAGGCAGGGGAGAGGAGAAGCAGGTGCTGAAGGAGATTTTCAGGAAATGTTCCTGTGCTCTCCCAGCACCCTGTGATGTGGAGCTCAGGCAGATTTTGAGGCAGAGAAGAGCTTTGTGTTTAGCCCTCGGAGAGTTCCTCGCCCATTCATTTCTTTGATCTGCTCTTGCAAGCTGTGCAAGCTTTCAGAATTTGTGTCATCTTATTTGAAAGGTTTCCACTGCCTGATAACGCTGAGTGAAGAACACAGAAGTAAAAATGAACATTAATTTCTACTGTGGGCTTCTTTTCTCTGAGTCTTCCTTCTACACCTTGATCATCTCCCAGCCTTACCCTCTAGCTTCTTAATTCTGATGTATTTGAAAAAAAATCCATTTATTATTCACCTTTTTACCCCCCTTCCCTCTCTTGTTCTTTTACATTTACCCTGCTGGAGTCGACCAGCAGTTGTATCTTCCCTTTGAAGGCAGTTTCACCTCTTGGCAGGGTATTTTCCTGCTTCTTAGAGCCCCCTCCTTCTGCTCTTTAACAATGACACTTTATTTCTGGGGTTGGTTTTTCAAAACATTTTGATAAGTAGGTTAACTCTGTTTTTCTGGTTCAGCATCCTTGGATAGTCCCCATTCTGCCTACGAGATATTTACTTTGGCTTAAAAAAAACCATTCCACGTCCTTTTAAAGTGTTAAGTGTCAGCATTTTAATCACTTTTTAGAGCTCAGCTAAGCCTGTCCCTCCTGTGCAGACTCCCCATCCTCCAGACAGCTCTCGAACCTTGGTGAGATGTTCCCCTCGTGGGCTCTCTCCCACATTCCCACATTCCCATATTCCCACATCCCCACATTCCCACATCCCCATATTCCCACATTTCCCACATCCCCACATTCCCACATCCCCATATTCCCACATTTCCCACATCCCCACATTCCCACATTCCCACATTCCCCACATTCCCATATTCCCACATTCCCACATTCCCACATTCCCATATTCCCACATCCCCACATTCCCAAATTTCCACATTTCCCACATTCCCACATTCCCACATTCCCATATTCCCACATTTCCCACATCCCCACATTTCCCATATTCCCACATTCCCCACATTCCCAAATTTCCACATTCCCACATTTCCCACATTTCCCACATTCCCACATTCTCATATTCCCACATTCCCATATTCCCACATCCCCACATTCCCACATCCCCACACTTCCCACATTCCCACATTTTCCACATTCCCAAATTTCCACATTTCCCAATTTCCCATATTCCCACATTTCCCACATTCCCATATTCCCACATTCCCACATTCCCACATTTCCCACATCCCCACATTCCCACATTCCCACATTTCCCACATCCCCACATTCCCACATTTCCCACATTCCCACATTCCCACATCCCCACATTCCCAAATTCCCACATTCCCATATTCCCACATTCCCATATTCCCACATCCCCACATTCCCATATTCCCACATTCCCACATTCCCATATTCCCACATCCCCAAATTCCCACATTTCCACATTCCCACATTTCCACATTCCCAAATTCCCACATTCCCACATTCCCACATTCCCACATTCCCACATTCCCAGCTCACATCCAACCTCTCCCACCTCACCTCCTTACCTGTGCTCACTTCCTAAGGGAGCCACAGGCTGGACTCTGCAGGAAAAAGCCAAGCACAGCCAGAAAAATCTCATTTATCCCTGCAGAGGCCTGGGATTATGAGGGATAATCCCGGATTTACCACCCCAGTGCAGAACTAACACAATTCCAGCCAGTTTGGCCAAGCCATGACACCAAGAGCTGTGACCTGTCGGTGCCAAGTTTTGCCTCCTTTGGAAGCAAATCTTAATCCCTTTTTATTTCCACTACCAAGCCACAACAGCTTCTGAAGATTTATCTCAAAGGACTGCTAATGACTTGTGTCCCACCAAACGTGACACTGCCAGCATCTCAAGCTACCAGTTTTATGGGGAAAAATAAAATAAAATAAAATAAAATAATAAAATAAAATAAAATAAAATAAATTGTAATTGAAATTGAAATTAATAATAAAATAAAATTAAAAAAAATTAAAATAAAATAATTAAATTAAAAGAAAGTAAAAATAAAAATAAAAATAAAAATAAAAATAAAAATAAAAATAAAAATAAAAATAAAAATAAAAATTAAAATAAAATAAAATAAAATAAAATAAAATAAAATTAAAATAAATTGAAATGGAAATTTAAATTGAAATTAAAATTAATAATAAAATAAAATACAATAAATTAAAATAAAATAATTAAATTAAAAGACAGTAAAAATAAAAATAAAAATAAAATAAAATAAAATAAAATAAAATAAATAAAATAAAATAAAATAAATTGAAATTGAAATTAAAATTAAAATTAAAATTAAAATTAAAAAAAATTAAAATTTAAAATAAAATAAAATAAAAGTAAAAATAAAAATAAAAATAAAAATAAAAATAAAAATAAAAATAAAAATAAAAAATTAAATTAAATTAAATTAAAATAAAATAAAATAAAATAAAGTAAAATGGAGTAAAGAGCAGTTTGATGCTTACTGCAAACAAATCATGCTCTGAACTACAGTTTGTACAAAGAATTTAATCAGCAGGGAACACAGTGGCAAATAATAAATAATAAAATTAAGCCCCACATTAATAAATATTAAGCAATCTTTCATTTGTTTCAAAACAATGGCTTTGCCATTGCTTTCGTAGAAGCAGATCATTATTAAAAATATTGCTCTGTATTTCTTTAAAACTCTAAAAATACACAGTGCCAGAGGAAGGGTCTAAAGAACACATTTTCCCTCCACCACACCTCTGGATTTTAGACATCCTTATCGACACTTTGTGCTGATTCAACTCTTCCTAAAGCAGAAAGCTCTCCCAAACTCCTCCTGCTGCTTTGGACAGAGCTGTTTTCACATTCATTCCAAATGTGCTTTCCTGAAACAATCATTACAACATCAAATGAAGAAAAGGGTGGAAGAAAAGTTCAAGCTCTCGTTGATTTTTTGATTTAATGTGCTAGAAAGTCTCTCATGATACATCCAATGCCTGAGCAGAGATTGGATTAGAGCTGGAGTGAATTCTCCCAGCCAAATGCAACATTTGGTAGATACTGAAATGTCATTTGTGAGGCAGCACTATCAGAACAAAACACACACAAAGGAAAAAATGGGGGGGAAATACGTCAGAGTCTCTGCACACAAAATAATTCAATATATTGTCCTCTCCATCTGCTTTAGTACAGCAACAAGCAGCTGAGTAGGCAGAACTGTGCTTTGCTACTCTTATCCTATTGCATTTGATATTTTATTTTATTTATTTTGCTGTGATTTAAAGGTCTCAGTTAGTGGACACAAGTAGCAGCACTTCCTGCCTAAGTTTTATTCCTGTCAAACTTGAGCAAATGATTATAGTGAGTGCTCCAGATTTCCCAGAATCTGAATCTGTGCCTTTCCCTCCATCCTCTCATGGGTTTCACAACATTTTATTTACATTTTTATTGCATTTTTCTTATATTTTTCTTGCATTTTTCTTACTATCAGGAGATTTACTTTATTTTTTCAAGCACAAATTCTACCAAGCAGAATTCTTGGTAATTCTTCCTTCCACTGCAGATGCCTCAGTGTCCTGGAAAAACACAACTGGGAATCTGTGGGGTCCTCTCAGGACAAAGCTGGGAGCTGGACACCTGGCTGGTCACCAAAACATCCCTACTCCCAAAAAATCTCCCTAAATCAAGACAGCAGTCAGATGGATTTCTCCCATCTTTGACTTTGTTTCAGGGGTAATGTCTGAAATACTCCAATAATTCATGAAGAATTTAAAATATTCCAAACTCAAGAGGGCTTCCACAGCGCTCAAATTCCACTTCCTAAAATTTTCTTGGGCATTTCTCAAAAAAAAAAAAATCATTAAAAGAATATAAAGGAAGTGGATGCTGTGCTAGAGCCAAGTGGCTCCTGCAGAACTTGTGCTGTGTGGTTTTCTAGGGTTCTGCAATAAATACAAGGTAAAATGCCCCAAAAAAAGCAAAGATTAGATCATGTACAGCAAAATGCACTACAGAAATAAGAACTCTCCAAAATAAGAACAAAAGAGTAATCTTTGGTTTATTAACCCACTTGCCTTGATGACGAGTCTACTTTCTTGTTTCGAATTTTTTTCCTGAACAAAATTCCTGTTCCCCCAATAAATCAAATGCTTTTCAGTCTGTTTTAATTCTGAACATTTTTTGCCTATTTTTTGGGTTCACACCTCAAGTAAACAAGCTTGTTTTCCTCATGAGTGCCAACAGTCCTCATTAACACAGCCTTTTATGGACTAAATGCAATCCTCTGCTGCCATTCAATATTATTTGTTCATTTTAAATAATGAATATGGCTTACCTAATGTTGAACAACCTTAAAATGCTTTATTTACTCTGAAGAGCTTTGCAATGCACTTGGGAAAAATTATCAGAGTATTTAAAAATATTTATGTATTTATATTTATTTATATTTATATTTATATATTTATATTTATATTTATTTATATAAAATATTTATATAAAAGTGTGATGCTGCTTTCAGTATGTATTTTTATTTATTCATATTTCTATTTCATTTATATATATTTATTTAATTTTCTTTATAATACATTTTAAATATTATTAATTATATATTTCATTATTATTTATTATTAAATATAATTAAATATTTATTTTAGTTATTTATATATATTTTATTTATTTATATTTATTTATTTATATTTTATATTTATATTTATATTTATTTATTTATATAAAAATGTGATGCTTTCAGTATGCATTTTAATTTATTTATATTTTTATTTTATTTATATATATTTAATTATATGTATAATTAAATTTAAATATTATTAATTATATATTTCATTATTATTTATTATTATTAAATATAATGAAATATTTATTATATTTATTTATTAATATTTTGTTTATTATATTTATTTATTTATATTTTATGTTTTATGTTTTATGTTTTATGTTTTATGTTTTATATTTATATTTATGTTTATGTTTTATATTTATATTTATTTTTATATTTATATTTATAATTACATTTATATTTATAGTTATAGTCATAGTTATTTATATAAAAATATTTATATAAAAATGTGATGCAGCTTTCAATATGTATTTTTATTTATTTACATATTTATTTAATTATATTTATAATTAATTATAAATATTACTATTAATTATATCTTTAATTATTTTCATTTATTATTATTAAATATAATTAAATATTATTATTAAATATAATTAAATGTTTATTACATTTCTTTTTATACATTTATTTATATATTTTTTTTTATACATTTATTTATATATATATTATTTATATATGTTTTATTTATTTATATTTATTTATTTATATTTTATATTTTATATTTTATACTTATATTTATATTTTTTTATTTATTTATTTATATAAAAAAATTTTATAAAAATGTGATGCTTCTTTCAGTATGTATTTTTATTTAACAATTCCAATACTTCTAGCAACAGAAGCCCACGATTATTTAATTAATAATGACTCAGAAGGCCAAAGAAGTTTTAGATGATGATATGTGCCTATTCCACGCTGAAAAAATGGTTAAAAAATGATGTCTCTTGCTCACCATAATGGTTTGCATTGGGTACTCAGTCACATCTGCAAGTATTTAATTTATTTATAGAAAATAGCAGCATTACAGACAAAGTGAAGGTACAAAGGGGTGAAATTAGAGGGGTTTTGCAAAAGAATCCTAAAGATGAAGAAAAGAAGAGTTATGCCAGCTTGAAAGAATGCAACTGCTTCAGTGCAGGGCTTCTTAACAACCTGTTTTTCATTTACTGATGGGTCTGCAGGGAAAAACTCCCCCAAAAACATTTGTGAGGCCTAAACTGGGCTTGGCAAGGATTGGCAAACAAAGTAGCAGGAAAATTTATTTCTCCCTTCATTTTGGCAGCTCATCCTGACACAGGGGAGTGGGTTTGGCACCCTGACCTGTGCCCAGGCTCGGGGCTGTGGTGTCAGCTGGAGCCTCATTCCAGGAGGTGATGAACAAATTCCCAGCCTGGAGCACTTGGGAAAGCACCAATCCTTTAGGGAGCCTTCCCATCCTGACAGAACACCCAACTCCAAGGGAAAAGCCCACTCAACAATCAAATATTCTTGCTATATATTTATTTTTTTCCCCCCCACACATTCAGAGTGGCTCTGCCAGAGGGCACCAAAGAGGCTCCACTTTTCTTCCTCTCTTCCAGAAAGATCAAGATTAAAGATTCCTCCTGGACCTTTACCTTCTCCCTCTTCAGCTCTCCAACTCCATGTGATTTTAATACCAGGTTATTTTCACAGCTCATACCAGAAACAAGGTTTAAATGCTTTTTACCCAAACATTTAGAAAGCAAAACAATCTGTGAACAAAAGGTTGAAGCATTTTTATGAGACTAGATAACTAATATTCTTGAAGATTGCAAATATTTGAGGCATAGGTATGCTGCAATATATCTGCTCCTGTCTGCTTCGAGTTAATAAAACAGAGGGAACCAGATGTCTTTGAGATTATTGCAGATTTTCACTGCCAGTAACAATTAAGCCACAGCAGGGAACTCGTGGGGTAGGAGAAAACTGTAAAATTAAATTTCAAGTGCCTACAAACTAATCATACATTTAAAGCACACCCCACCGATACAGTTTGGAAATCATTCTTCTGGTGTATTATTATTTTTTCAAAGAAAATACAGATATCTGATGAAGAGAGTTTTAATTAAAAAAATCTTGGCAAGACACCAAGGTTTAGTCCTTCAAAAGAGTATTCTTTTAAAGCTCAGGCTCAGGCCAAAAGTGCCACCCCAGGAAGAAAAGAAGATGCAAAGCTCTTTACATTTTAGGGACAATCTGAGAGCCTCTGGGCAAGACTGGGGGGATTTTTAAAAAGCCCAAATTCAAAACGTGTTGTTTACAAGAGAGAGAAGCAGCCAGCAGTTCTCATACCTAGAGACCATTCAAATATTCTACATTTAGAGTGCTCTTTGCTTGGAAAAATCCATGCAAACTGTCTAATATTCAGCAACCTAATAATTCTGGTGATTTTTTTTTCCCATTTTCAACCATTTCTTCTGGAAAAAATTTCTTCTGCAGTTAAAAGCAGCGCTGTCAGTGGTGCTGAAATTATTTCCCCAAAAGCTGCTCTGGATCCCTTTCTCCAGTCAAAATTAGCTTATCTCAACAGAAAAAATGTCCTCAGACCCTTTTGCCTCTCCTGTCAGATGCTGGGAACTTGTTAAGAGATGGATTTTTTCTATAGTAATGGCCTTTCATCAGCAGAATTATAGAAAATGATAATGAATGATAGAAAAAAGTTATGGATTTTACTAATTACAGAAAAAATAAAAAGTCATATGGAGAACCACAACAGCCTTCTGTAAATCCAGCATTTGAAGGATCACAAAGTCATGCAGCATTTCCATCAGAGATCTCCAGGAATTCTTTTTGGAAAGAGATAATTTAGCTAATGCAGTTATAGTCTACGAGCACAGGAATTGGAATAAATAACATTTTACTCCAATGTTTCATTTTGGATACCATTATTAAAGGGAAAATTGTCTTAGGAACAATTCTGAAATGAACTGAAGATAAAAGTTCACCAAATAAGCTTTGTTGATATTCCTAAAAGGATTCCTGAAGTGCCCAAAAGAAATCCCCCAATGACCTCTCTCACCAAATGTGTAAAGAGCAATAAGTAAGGTGATTTTACTTGAATTAAAACCCAATACCTCCATACAGAGCAGCACAGTCCTTCCCAAAGGTTTTTTGGCACATTCCCCTCTCCCCTGCCTTCATAATACATTGATTAACACAGTGGCTACTTTTATATCTCTGATTAAACAAAAAGCTTTGGACAGTTTTAAAGAAATGAGGCTCTACCTGAGCAGCAGGATTTGTTGCAGTGACAATAATTGCTCCTGCCATTGAAATGAATCACGCTCAGCTGGTGCTTTCTATTAAACTCTTACAAAAGAAAACCTTTTTCCCATTTAAATTTTAGCTCTTAAGGCACAGTCAAATTCGTTTCTTAGCCAGATCTTTTAAGGAAATGGGATTTAGGCATTGAAACCGCATGACTTACAAATCCATCTGCAATTTTTCCTTAAATGCAGTGGAGATGTGAAAATCCCCAGGTATTGGAAGTGTTTATAAACTCCATAACATGCTCAGGGAGAGAGGCTTTTTCAGTCCTCACTGATGGCAGGGCAGGCTGCAGAACAAACTCCCTCTCCAAAACAAAAACCACCAGTTTATTTTTCAGATGAACATTCTACCTATTAAGAAATAAATTGTGTTTTTAAACTTTCTGACCCTACAAACTTTCATCACCAGATGAGGGCTTAGGGACCAGCACATGTTTTGCCACTCAGCCAGCAATTGAAATACATTCTTCATTATTAATTCCAGGTATTTCCTGGAAGCAGCTATCCAAAAGCATTCTGGTTTTTTTGATACCTGAGCAGCACTCGTGATTTCAGCTCTCAGATTGCACATTTCTGTCCTCAATTAAATGTCAAGCATCAACAATTTCCTTTCAGAGCTGCAGAGGTGAGCCAAAAAAACTCTCAGGTTTTGTTAAGCCCTCCAGATCAAATTGTATGAGGACCACCAAGGACTTAGACTGCACCCACCATGTGCTTTATGGACAACTTTTGCTCCCAAGCTCCTCATCCACCCCATCCATGAGCTCTGGATGTGTTCCAATGTTATTTCACAGGAAGGTTCACCCCTGCACCTTTGCAAACAGCCCAAGCTAAAACTCGAACTGTGGAGCAGCACTGACATTTGATGTAATTTCATCACAAGGAAGAAGATAAATGTTTAGTTGAATCAGGAATCCAGGGAGCTAAAACATCACTGGAAAGAAAATGTATCTCATAAACAGCTGGATGTAGATCTTCACCAAAGAATTTCTTTGCATTTTTTTTAAAAGAATATAACTGAAAGACTCATTTTTCTTCATATTTATCCTTGAGTAGAGTGGACAAATTCTGTCACAGACTGTACAAACAAAAATCCCTCCAGTTTGCCCTCAAAAGTCAGAGGAAGAAGCATGTGTTCTCATATGTGCACATGAAATGGGAAAATGAAAACAAAACTGATAAAGCAGCTCTTTAATCTTGCTTTAATTGCAGCCCATGGATTCATGGGCTTCAATTCATGCAATTCATGGATGCTTGCTAGAGGAGAAGGCCAGTTCAGATCAGGCCCTCAGGATCCAGAGATCTGAGCCTAACCATGATGCTCCTGGTTGGAAAACCTGCTATCAAATCCCCTCTGCTGCACACCGCAGCCAAAACACAAACAAGGCACCAAAGTGACATCCAGAATGGTCATTTTCCCCCCCAAAAAATGCTGTACCAAGCCAAAATACCTTTGGAAAAGGAATTTAATATCCATATTGAGACTTTCAAAGTGTTTCTTTTCCATTTCAACCAGTAAGGAATAGATTTCAGAGTAAAGAGTTCTAGCTGTGAGCACGAGGCCAATAAAAATCACAATTTTTGACCTGTTCCCATATAATGTCTCATATTGCAAGGGAGACTAAAATTGTATGAACCCTTAGCTTCAGGAGCCTCTACCTCAATGCAAATCTGTCTCCTAGAGCTATCAGTATCAATATTAAAGTTACTAAAAAATGTTCAGAAGCTTCTGCTGACTTCTGATTGCCCAGGAGCCCTGGTGGTGATGGCAGCTCTGCATCCACAGGTTTGGGATAAAGCAGATTCAGCCTCAAATTAAGCAAATATTCCTGTATATTCCTGTATAAATATTCCAGCACAAACTGCATCCCAGGGCAAAATCCTCCACAAAAAGTAGTTTTTGTTCTTCAAGTAACCTAGAACAGAAATAGAGGAAGTCTGAGGCGTTAACTTCAAACATTTAAGAGCTTTTCCTGCGCCAGTTCTAGATGCTAACCAATATTTAGTTAATAAATAAAACTCAGGGGTCATCTATAAACAGACTACAAATGACAGAGTGCAAATACATTAATATGGTTAAAGTTTCTAATGAATTAAACTCCAACAACTATAATTTGCTTTTTATTTTCTAAATTTAATAACAAAAATATTTGTGCAGCAGCAGCAAGGGGTCAATGCCTTAATAGAGAAAAAATAAAAGTCCTGATATACTATAAAAAATAAAGTAGAAATAACGATACTATATAAATATAGATATACTATAAAATAAATATAGTAAATAAATATACTATAAAAATAAAGTAAAAATAACTATACTATATAAATACAAATATAGCATAAAATAAATATATTAAATAAATATACTATAAAAATAAAGTAGAAATAACTATACTATATAAATATAGATATACTATAAAATAAATATAGTAAATAAATATACTATAAAAATAAAGTAGAAATAACTATACTATATAAATATAAATATAGCATAAAATAAATATAGTAAATAAATATACTATAAAAAATAAAGTAGAAATAACTATACTATATAAATACAAATATAGCATAAAATAAATATATTAAATAAATATACTATAAAAAATAAAGTAGAAAATAGAGAAAAAATAAAAGTCCTGATATACTATAAAAAATAAAGTAGAACTAACTATAATATATAAATATAAATATACTATAAAATAAATATAGCAAATAAATATACTATAAAAAATAAAGTAGAAAATGGAGAACAAATAAAAATAGCCAGGAACATTTCCTGCAGTGTTGTTCAGAATACAAACAAAAAATTGTATTCCTTGCAGCATTCCTCTAAGCCTAGACACTGTAATTTGCTCACTTTCACACAATTAACCTGAGAAAACATTAGTGGTTTTGTAATCCTCCATGGTTTCTTTATGTACCAATCTATTTCCTGCTATTGGCAGGGTGTGAGGCCAGTAATGCATGTTCAAAAGAAATAAAAACTATATTTAGAAGCCAAAAAGGAACAAAGTGACAAGGGAAAAAAGTGCAGCTCCAACAGAACATGTGCAGTGTGGGACAGCAGAGGTCATCCTTGCTGGGGGGAATGCTAAACAGGAGAGCATTAAGCAGGAAAATATAAGAATATAAGAAAATACATAAGGAAATATAAAAGGAAAACATAAGAATATATAAGAAAATATAAGAATATATAAGAATATATAAGAATATTAGAAATGGGACCGCTTGTTCCACAAAGACTGAGCTGCAAGATACCCATTTTTCGCTTTTCAAAGTTTTATATGCATCACAGGATTTTTTACTTTATTTTTTTTTATTTCATTCCCTTATTTTAAGCTGCTCCCTACAGCTCATTTGGATTCCTGACAGTACCACCTTTCTTTAGCTTTCTTTTCCCAGTTTTCAGGTGATTTTTTTAAACACCCTCTGTTTGATTTAATTTGATTTCTGCTTTATATTCTCGTCATTTTCATACTAATACCACATCTCTGTATTTGCTCTTCCCCCAGATGCCTACATTTTCTCTTTTATCATGGAATTCATCTTTTCATCCTTAAATCCACTGATTTTCTCTCCAGTCTAATTCCTTTTTGCTTTCAGTGATGCAGCCTGACCCTTTTATCAGCTATGCCATCACTTTTCTATCATTCTTCTCTCTCTAAAATGACTCCTGAGAGATTGCAGACCTGAAACAGAGACCCCCTGAAGATCATCAGTGTCTGGAGAAGAGATATTACAGTTTTTGACATCAAAAACCACCCAATTCCAAGGCTCTTCCCTCTTAGAGAACCAAAAATTTCACAGTGCCATGAGAGTGCTCCACCATTGCATTTGATATTTTTTTGGGGGGGGATGCCAGGACTCAAAAACTCCTCTGTGAGCTGAAAATTGAAATATCTGAATGCTGAGAGGTGGCTCATTAACCTCTCACAGGACACAGGAGAATGCCAGGAGGCTGGAAGGATGAGGAAGAGCTAAAAGGGAGAATTCTTGTCTTCCAGCCTCAAAAAGCCAGCACATGTGGAAGGCTGCCAGTCAAATGGGAATGAAGAATGTTATAAATGACCTGAGAATGGAATTTCAGGCTAAATGTGCTGCCAGCTTTTAGCCCAAACTCAATAACAAGCCTCAGAAGTGTCTTTAAAGAGAGCAGATGTTTGAGGTTACAGTGAGTTATGGTTATAACCAAAGTACAAAGAGAACCTCTTCTGATGGCTGAAGGTACATATTAAATGATAAATTTATGGATGTCAATGAATATTTTCAGAAAATACCTTCAATATCAATCAAAGCAGCGCTGCCACCCTGAAGAGATGTTATTTCTCAGCACTGAGAAGAAAATCACTCCTAATCCTCGCCATAGCTTCCACACTCAGCTGTTAATCACTGTGTTGTGACATATATCTCTCTATATGAAAGGCTGAAGTGTTGAAAGAAAACAAAATAAAAATCAGTTAAATGCATAACTGAGCAGAGATCTGCTTTGAAATATCCCCACTTGGGGTCTAAACACAACTGCACTTGTCAGTCAGCTTTTTTTCTCTTATTTCACAGCACATAATGGCTAAGAATCCAATCCTTTCAGTTTCTCATCTGGCTGTTCAGTGTAAAATCTTTTGAAATGTCTCCCATAGCAAACTGGGGGTACCAAGATATCACTTGCAGGACCCAAAATACCATTTGGAAATTTCCAACTTCAAACAGAGCAAATCAGATCCACCTTGAGCGCTGGGAACTCTTGCCAAAAGAGCCAGGAACCACTGTTAAGTTTTATAAACCCAAGAAGCCTAAAAATAAAGTGAAATGTTCATCCTGCCCCTACCACCCAAATGTGCTGGGGAGAAGGAGGCTGTCCCAGCGTGCCCCAAAGCCAGAGCTTGCCAAGGAGCCTGCTCACCTCCCACCAAAGGAAATACCTTCCAAATATAACCTCAGGCCTTGTTCAACACTCACTTTGTGGAGTCTGGAGCATCAGAGGGGAAAAAGAGAATTCCTCAGAGAGGTTCAGTGCCACTTGTGGCTCCACAGTCTGAAACATCAGCCCAAAACACTGACCCCATCTACGCCAAAAGTGATTTTAAATTTAAATTCCACCAAAGGGAGTGAATTTTAATGGTGCTCACACACACATCTACTTCTTCACTAAATTAAACAGCCTTCAAATAAAAACCCCATTAACACTTTCTCAAATCCACTTGTGAGGATGAACAGTTGCTAATATTTCCTTTATTCCATAAACATCATCCTCAGTTTCTTCATCTTGCAAGGACTGACCCAGACCTTTCAGGCTGTACCACAATGGGATAAGGAAAACCATCCACAGCACGTTATGTTAACGTCAAGTTGTCACTGTTAATACCACTGACACTACACTGATGGTATTTTTATATTAATAAAAAATAAAAATAAAATTAATTTTTAATTATAGAATTATTTAATCATAATTATATGTAATTTATATATAAATATATAAGATGTATTGTATGTAAAATATAAAAAATATTATATAAATATTTTATAATTTAATAAAAATATTAATCATTAAATGAGAAAAGGCATGGATTTAATAGTATGTGTTAAATGTTTACTTTAAAGAAATGTTTTAGTATTGGGTGTTTCAGAAAACATATAATGCTAATCTAACAGAAGGAGGATTATTTTAGGATATGGGATTAATGTCTTACCTAGAAAAAAGCCTTATTTCAGGACTTTTTGCAGTAATTTCTGTCCCACTGCAAGGTTCTGGTTGCGTCTCTCAGGCTGCAGTGTGCTTTTAAATATCCTGTAAATTGAGAGAAAAGGCTTTCCTGAATATTCTTTCAAACAGGATAAAAACAATTCACGCTAAAAGACAATTTTTGATCTATGAATAATTACCCACATAACTCCCAAGGGGCTGAGTCTCACATTCTAACAAAAAAATGACATTGTTTACTAATATTGATTAAGAGCATACATTGATTTTTGGGTTGATTAACTGCCTGGCAAACTGTTGGGTTAGACAGTGAAGTCACACAATGTGGAGAAAAACACATTCCACATGCTGCAGCTATTTTTCCACAACAATTACTTCCAGGTGAGCAATTACAACCCTTTATATTCCAGCCATAAATTTATTAGGATTAGGAAAAATTACCTTGTAATATCTTGACACAATTTCACCCCACTGTGAAAACAATTTTGCAGCTAAACATCCTTTCTAACCTGGACTTCTGCATTAGCACCTGTTTTACAGCTAAACCAAGGAAAATGGTTATTTTTATAATAATATATTTATATTGACATATAAATATGTAAAATTTTTATTACATATATAAATATTTATATATATATAAATGCAATATTTTATTTACCTATATAAATATATATAATATAAACAATATATTATATTTTATACTTATAATATATTATAAAAATACATAATAAATATGTAATATTTTTTATAAATATACAAATTGTTTAAATATTGTATATAATAATATAAAATATACTATATAAATATAAATATAAATATAAATATAAATGCAAAAATATAAAAATATAAAAACATGGAAGTATAAAAATATAAAAGTATAAATTTATAAATATATAAATATATAAGTATATACATATATAAATATATAAATAAATATAAATATATAGATATATAAATACATAGATATATAATTATATATAAATGTATAAATACATAAATATATAAATGTGTAAATATATATAAATATATAAATATATAAATATATAGATATATAGATATATAGATATATAAATATATAAATATATAAATATATGAATATATAAATGTATAAATATATAAATATATAAATATATAAATATATAAATATATAAATATCAATGTAAATGTAAATATAAATATATTTATATGAAAAGCTTCTTTTCATGTTAATATAAATATATTTATATGAAAAGCTTTTTTTGAAGCTTCCTTGAAGTTTCATGATAAATAAATGACATTTTTGTCCTCTTTGCATTCAAACTCCTTGAAGTATCCTTGTTTGAATAGGCTTTTAACCTTTCCTTGGGGTTCATTGTTGCTGCTGCCTGCTGGATTTTCCAATTCTCTCAAAACATTCTATTTACTATTGTAAAATATAAAATATTCTATTTTCTGTAGATTATTGCATCCTCTAAACACCCAGAGCAGGGTCCTGCCCCAGAGATCAGCACGAGAGCTCCCTGTGAAGCTGCCTGATCACAGCACTGGCTCCTGAGAATGCAATAAAGGAATCTTTATATGTAAAATGAGCAGTGAGCTCTAGGAACAGGATCTGTGGCTGCTGCAAGGGCTGAAGCTTCTCCAGACAGCAGCCAAACCACGGCAGGAGGAAGCTACACAAGGTGCTGGCAGGGACAACACCACCTGAGGAAGGAGAGGAGGAGGAAACACAACCTCAAAGTTGAATAATAATCATCATCTTGTCTTCTACACCATCACCCAACGTCCCTGGGCACGCTCTGAGGAGCGGTTTCTGCTCATGGATCCCTGTCATCCTGAAAAATAAGCCTTCTGATCTTGGTTTTCGTAGTTCCAGCCACTTTCCCAGGAAAGTAGCTGTAAACAGAGATGTTCATACATTCCTGCCAGAGTCTGAGGCACAGAGAGTGTGCTCTTATCTCTGATACTGGCTCTGACATCCAAGAAAACACTGAGTTTCATAGAACACCATGAAAACAACTGTTAAATAGAAAAGCTAAAAGTGTGAGTGCATAAATTAGAGAGTTTTATTAAGTCATAGGGTGAAAAAGTTAGTTTAGAGTTTGAACTAAGTTAAAGAACAGAAGACAAGATAAAGGATTATGGTGTTGTCTCTTGTTCTTCTTCTTACTTCATCTTCTTCTTCCAGTGGTTTTTGGGTAATAGTAAGTGACTGGATAGAGAATGCTGCAGTGCAGAACACAGGTGATGGGTCACTGGGTCACTAAGGAAAATAATTTACATGTCTATTGCTAATTGAGTGAAAATAAAGATAAAAGAACTGCATAGTTGAAGGCCATTTTTTGCTATTAAAGCCAGCTTGAGCCAGGCCATGGGGGTTGAACTTGTGCAAAAAATCTGGGGAGGATTGCCAAATCTTTTAATTATGTATGAATAAACACGAGAAACAAGAGGCAAATGAGCCTTTGGAGAATTTTTCCTGAAACAGAACTGAGATAAAGGAAACTCCCCGTGGGGGAATATCCAGAGAGAACACGGTCCTGAAGAAACCAAAATACCACAGCAACAAGCAGCGTAACAATTCCTTCTCAGAAACATCTTTGATGGACGTTTCACATGCCCAGTGTGATTGGGAAGGTGGTAACTTAATTATCCAATCCCTGGTAATTGTTGAGAATCTATAAATACTGGAGTCAGGAAAATAAAGTTCTTTTTTTTCCTGCCATCCCACTGAGACGTGTTTGTGTGAATCATTCCTTTAGTGACAGATCCCTTCAGGTGACGATTGTCCCCTGCCAGGTGGCCAGCACTGAGAGCTGTGGAGCTCATGGCAGAGGAGAATCTCCAGGTGGAACCTTGTGGTGGGTGCAATGGACTAACAGAAGTCGTCATTTCAGCTGCAGCATTTAAAAATCACCAGGCAAAAAGAAAGAGAAATCGAGAATCTGCCCCCACCTTTCTTCTGGGGAAAATAGGAAAGGGGAAGAGTTCAGGGTAGGGATACAGAAATGCACTTGGTCTGGGATTGAAGGCAGTGCAGCCAGGGAAGGATCTGCCTGAGGCAGAGGAGGAGGAACCACTGCCTTTAAACTCAGAACAAGCAGTTGTAGCACAGAGAAATGAGTGGCACAAACACAGGGCTCACACAGACCCAGCTCCATGGAGCAAACACACCTATGGTCCTTTTCACCCCTGAACCACCTCCTCAAGAAACACTTCTGAGGAAGAGGCAGCTTCAGCCCCTGTTTTTAATGTAATGCACGGGGATTTCACAGCCAGCAAGAAGTTATTAAACAGCAATAAACTTAATTCACAAATGCTTTCTGTCTTTTTCTAGAATTGCTGCACATACATTCAATTTTCATCAGGCATGAGGAGCCTTTAGGAAAAGTTGCACACCCCACATGCCACTCAAGGGGAACCTGTGCAATCATCATTTCACCAGGGCTAATTTCATTCTTCTTTTTGGAACAGTGTCAGATAACAATTGGACCTCTCTTTCTCCCAGATAGGAGCTGCTTCCCAAAGTTTATACCTGACCGGTTTTCCTTGGCAGAAGTGACAAGAAACAACAAGAACCTAAGTTATTTTAGCTGTATTCTTTCTTGCCTACAGCACTAAACCACTTATCCAGTATAAAACCATGCTGCAGCTTGGAATACTTTTTTTTCCTCTTTTTGAATATCAACCTCCTAAAGAAAGAAGCATAACTTAACTAAAATCACGGTCTTTGTACCATCACAAATACAGAAAGGAGTGCTTGCTTCCCTTGGGGGTGCCAAGAGAATTCAAATGTACAGTTTCACTTCTAAAGCATTTTATAGCATTACCTGTTTCCACAGTGTCTCTTAAAGACATTTCAGTTTCAGCATGCTCTGCAACAGCCAGATGAGAGCTTAGCAGAGCATTCCCTGTTTTCCTCTGCTGGTTATTCCTCCTCCCCACACCAAGGGCTATTACTGGCAGCTCTGTGCAAGCATCACCCATCCCTTTTCTGCTCCCTCAGAGCAGCCCCAGCTCTGGAAATCACAGGCAGAGATTCCTCCTGGAGGATTCCCCAGGGGCTGGGCACAGCAGCCACACTCCCAGAGCCATCAGGACGAGGCAGTGGCTGCACAGCACGCTCTGGAGCCGCGGCTCCCACCCAGCACAGCCTTGGCATCACGGAGCAGCTCAGCCAGGGGAATGTCTGGCACAGCACAGCTGCTCCTGACAGCCCTCCCGGACTCATCTGACACAGAAATTAAAGCAGTGCACTGCAGAATAATGCAGAAAGCCATATGCCTCTTTCTAGCCCTAAACAAAGGATGTGATCATTTTCAAAAAGCCCCTGTCCAAATCTGCCTGGCTGCTGGATTCAGGAGCAAATTCTGGATGCTCACAGGTAGTGCAAAAGCGTTAGAGAGAGCTGCAGAGTTCTGTGTGAAGCCCATAATTAAGCAAGCTAATGATCTGAGATGATGATCCATGGCAGAACTGGTTTGGGTTTATTTTGAATTGCCTTTAGAATTCTCAAAGAAATGTTTTGCATTAGTGGATAAAAGGCCCTGGTAAGCCATTTGTGCTTGCTGATAGATGCTAAATGCCTCTCAGAAAGCAAATAAGTCCCTGAAATGCTACAAATTATTACAGCCAGCATTTCTTCCAGCTAACACATCCAACCAACAACAAAAAACAGAGAATAATTGTAAGCTTGAAAGGGACCTTTGGGCTTTATCTGATCAAACCCCTTACTTTAAAGCAAACAAAAGTTTGTAAATCAGGACCCTGGAGCAGTCTTTTCAGTCCAGCCTCTTGCAGGACTGGAAACAACGATGTGCACAAGCCTCAGACAAGGCAGAAGATTTCCAAAGCCAAAAAGGGGTTTATTTTATGTGGCATCAGCCACAGCAGCCCTTACAAAAAACGGGATGTGGAGAACCGCTGACATTTTGCTCGCACACACTGCATCACCCCGCACTCCCAAAACTCTTGAATGCCCTGATTTGAAATGCCCCAGCTGTTCCTCACGGCAGGGAGGGCTCAGCTTCCCCCGGGGCTCCCCTTTTCTCTGGGCCACCTCAGGGGGTGACATTTCCAGCAGCTCATCCTCCCTGGACGGGCGAGTGTCGCACGCCACGCGCATCCAGGGATGCCCTGACCCAGAAAGGGAGCAGGGGCTGAGGAGGTGAACCGTGCCTGTCCCGAGTCAAACACCAACACAGCCACGCTGCACTCACAGCATCCCCAGAAAAAAAAAGATCTCTTCTTCCTGAGGATTTATTTTTGTGCAGCGTTTCCGCAGCAAACAAACGCTCCTGATGGAAACCGCGTCCATGGTGCTGTCGACAAATGTTAGATCAGACACCCTGATCACATTTTCTAACTCCTTTATGTTCCTTTTTCTACAAAAAAATAATAAAAAAGAAGCTTTCAGGATTTATTTGCCCTCTGATTGTTAATTTTTACTTGTTGTTTGGCTTAGTTTTAAATTTTTATTGAAATCTATTCGAGGTGGAAACATTGTGCTTTGAATAGTTATAATCATGAGGCAGAGTATAAAAGAATGTTTTATCCAACATCTCCCTTTCCCACCCGGATGCTCATAAGCAGGCTTTACTTCCATTAGAATATTCATGGGGTATAAATAATAAAAAAAGCATGAAAGCTGCTGGAGTGTAGGTAGAAAATTTACTCTCCTTGCTGGCTCTTAACTTTCACCCAACTTCCTTCCAACTGGTACAATAACCTGAAGCAAAATCTGTCCTTTGAGAGAAACTCCTAAGCAGTTCACAGTGTACTCCATCTTTTAAATCCACACACTGCCACAGGATATTCATGGAACAATCCCATCTCTGATAATGTGCACTGTAGGAGCAGGAGCTGGGGAAGCTAAAGGAATGTTTTTCAAAATTAAGCAAAGGAAATTCTTTTTGTGCTTAAGCAGACGTTATGCACAGAAAATTTTAAAACAAACTTATTTCCAGTCTCTCCCAGGACAGTTCTCTCCCCACCAAACATAGCCTAGTTTCCAAAGCATTGTTCTCATTTACCTTTCATTAACTGAGTAGTTTTCCACAGGCTCTTGAATTTCCTTTGAGCAGATATTGTGCATATAGTAGACAAAGTCTTGAGTTAAAAAAACCAAAAACCACAACAGCAAGAAATGAATATTTATTTTCTAAAAGTTAGGGCTCATTATTAGACAGCATTTCCCCCCAAAGTGCTGAGGTTTATTTTAGTAACTAATCAGCAGACATATATTGCCTTATAAAGCATTACAACTCCATCTGCATAATTAATAGTATATACATTTTTTGAATCATTTAAGTATGAACCCTTTTATTTGCATTGCAGGTTTGCTATTTATGGAAACAGGAGCTGAACTAACACAGCTTTGTTTGGAGTTTAATGGCTATGCCTCCTTTACTAACAGAATCTTCAAAGCAGCTACCAAACACTTTAATGAAGACTTGAAAGAATAGGAATATTTCAAAATTCCTCTTTATAAACTTCTTTTTCTCCATGAAACTTTGATAGATGTACCCTCCTCACAGTCCCAAAGCCCATCTTCCAGAAGGAGCTGTTAGCAGTTTAGTGAGGTTATCCATGCTGTGGATATTCTTTCTGGGAGATTTCAGAAGTTGACTGTTTAATTCACAAAGCTTCTTTTGCCAGACTGCTGGTGGATGTTTTTGCCATGTTTGACTCCTCCCTGGCAGACCCAGCACAACAGGACGTGCTGTTTAGTGAGTTAGTCATCTTGAACATCTTTGCCTTTCAGCACAGAACATTAAGCTGAACTAAGCTTGCACTGAAAAAGATGCCAGGGTTTCACCAAAAGAGTTTCACAAGATGCAGTCAACACTTTACATTATTTCTCCTTTCTTCAACTCGTGTTTTGACATTATATTGCTACAATAGAATCAGACACCCACACCCATTTTTAATCTGTCCATGTTTAGAACCAAATGATTCTTCCATTTCTATAAACCAGACTTTCAAACATAGCAACAATCAAGTGTATTATTAATTCATCCTAATAAAACAAATCTGCTTTCAAAGCAGTGACCCCAATTAATTGGGTAAATGGAAGAGAATGGTAAAAAAAACAAACAGACAAACAAAAAACCAAAACCACAAGAAAGATTTGCAATGGGTTTGCCATTAATTATCCAATTAATTATCCAATCCCTTTGGATTAAATGCTTTGGACCAGCCAGGAGGCCTTGTCTGACCCAACTCAGCTGATTAAAGTCCCCAAGGCATTGAGTTTAACAGACTAAAGTGCACACTTAGCATGATTCTGACAGTTCTCCTGTGCCCCAAAATCAGGGTAATATCCAGCTGGAAGGCACTATCAGCTATCCTGCTCCATGCCATCCAAGAAAGGAAGGCAACAAACTCCAACTATCTTTTTTTTTTTTGCAGGGCTTTGTGTTGTATTTAAGTTTTAGAGCTAAAATATTTCAGACTGCTTTGTAGAATGACAGGGCCCCAAACCCATCATTTATTGTGGAGTGGTTTGGGCTGGCAAGCCCAACATCTCTTCAAAGAGCAGGGATGTCTTCAGCTAAACCAGGTGGCTCAGGGCCCCTTCTCCTTGTTCCTGTGTTTCACCACCCTCATTGTACAAAATTTCTCCTTTATGTCTAATCTGAATTGACCTCTCTCAGTTTGAAACCGTCACCCCTTGTCCCATCACAGCACACAATCCTAAAATGTCTGTGCCCACCTTCCAGCTGCCCCTTAGGTACTGAAAAGCCACAATGAGGTCTCTCCAAAGCCTTCTCTCTTCTCTTCTCTTCTCTTCTCTTCTCTTCTCTTCTCTTCTCTTCTCTTCTCTTCTCTTCTCTTCTCTTCTCTTCTCTTCTCTTCTCTTCTCTTCTCTTCTCTTCTCTTCTCTTCTCTTCTCTTCTCTTCTCTTCTCTTCTCTTCTCTTCTCTTCTCTTCTCTTCTCTTCTCTTCTCTTCTCTTCTCTTCTCTTCTCTTCTCTTCTCTTCTCTTCTCTTCTCTTCTCTTCTCTTCTCTTCTCTTCTCTTCTCTTCTCTCAAGGCACAGAGACTGTTCTACTCTCCCCTGGCTCAATCCCACTCCCCAGCCCCAAACTGGCTACTGTCATCCACATCTTGCAAGCCCTGGACAGCAGGAAGGGTGGGAAGGGTGTCATCCTCACTCTGACTTACACCAGGTCACAGCTGAGCACCAGGAAGAAACCAGAACATCCTTTTGGATCCTACATTTGTACTACATTGCAAACACACTTCATTGCTAAACCTTCAAAAAGACATTATTTGAAATAAAGCTACGGCTTGTAATTAATATGAGCAGTTACATTAACAAAAACACATAGAAGGCAAGGGAAAAAAAAATGCAACAGACAAAAGGCTGAGCAGCTTTTTCCTCTTAGGCATAGTCTTTAATAACAGAATCAGTCAATCATTCTTTGAAATTCTGCTATCAGGACAAACAGAACATGTCTCCAGGAAATTTAGGATGATGGTGTCTGGAAAACAAATAAAAAAAAGAGCATTTCCAAAGCATTCATATCTCCATCCAGCATTTAGCAGATGCCTTTATAAGCCTTGAGCTGCAAGGACTGGAACAAGATGCTCTGTGCATTGTTCTCTCACCTCCCCTGGTGAAATCCCTGCCTGTCTTAATATAGGGAAGAGATTTTATGTTCTCACACTGAATCAAAGAGGTTTGGAATACAAGGGTGGTTTTTGCACTGCTTATCCAACCTAATGGGAATTCACACACACCTCAGAGGAAGTTTTACTACCTTAAGACAGAAGCAGCGTAGAATGTGGTTTAACAACATTTAGTATTTCCTAAATTGAATTTGACCATCAAAACATTCACCCCCACCACCACAACAAACTCACATTTTAGAGACAGGTGAGACCAGTGTCCTCACCAGTTTCAGCACCAAAAGTGGCCTGCACACAAGCCGAGGAAAGATGTACAGAAAATAGGAATTACTAAATTATTCCTCGTCACATAATAAAGCATTGCTCACCTGCAGGCATGCTTTGATGGTTTTTGATGGTCCAGCAGGTCACAGTTGGACTCTAAAGACACTGAAGATTCCTGGGCAAGTCAGCATCAAAGGTAGATATTCACCAAATCTTTCTTGCACATGCAAGAGAAAATAGTGAGGGGTAAGAAGAGACAGAAGCTTTCAATGTAGAATAAAGGGGAAATAAAAAAACAGCTGGGTTTTTCTTTTTTCCCTTAACAAGATTCCATTACATACTTCTAATTATATTTACTCAGAAAAAATGTAGGTATTGAGAGTGATAATAAAATTACAAAGGCAGTACATTGCAAAAAGCGTTTCCATAGCTATTGCAGCGTTCTTTCCCAAGATGAATTATTAACATTGGTGTCACTGCATTTTTGAAGTCAGGGATGTGGAATCATGAATTCATCACTGATGAGACAGAGATGCTGCACACATTTTCATGGAACAGTCTTAAAATGGTGGCCAAAAAAGCAACAGAATCTCTGGTTTGCTATCGTGGAGAGTTTCACCTCATCCTATCAAGGAGGAGCAACTCGTGATTTTATTTCTTTCTAATGCAGGTAGTTGAAATTCACAGCAAGAAATACTGTCACCAGCTATTTACAAGTGGCTTGCACAGAATTTCCCTTGCCAAAAGTTGTTCAGCAGCTATGTGAATAATTTTGAAAAGCATCTGGCTCAAAGTTAGCAGGTTTTGCACGCGGATGTCACTGGATGCAAATCATCCCGTAAACACGTCGGTGTGTTTCAAAATAAGACAGAGCAATGGACAAACTGTTCTAACTCAACCAGTTGTGGCAGATGGCAGGATCCAGGATGTCTGGAGCCTGCCAGATCCATGGCTTCATCTGGAGAGGACCACGTGCTGGTATTTCCTTCCCCCCACCATCCTTTTCTCTTTATACATTCTACATCCAAATCCAGGGAGTGTTAAAAAAGATTAAGGCATGAAAAAAGGATATTTACACCCAGCCAGGCAGTCCAGCTAAGGACAGGTAAATGACTTAGCAGAGTTATAATTTACATTTTCATCAGATGCTCTCTGAGACCAAGAGCATCTTTGAAGAAAAAAAATAAAATTACAAAAACCAAAGTGGGTTTTCTTGACTAGGATAACTTGCTTCTGGCAATCTGCTGTTTGGATGCCTCTTGAACCTCAGCCTGGGTTTTTTTCCTCCATAACTGTATCAAATTTACTTTCTGAACTCTTAGTTTTGTTCCCTATTGCATCCTGCAAAAGTAAATCTCATAATTGCTTAACTATATAAAAATAAAATAGCTTAACTAACTATTTTAGGGGGAAACCAGAACAAAACATCCTCAAGAGCTCAAAATTTTTGTTGTGACAGTATTGGCCAGGAATTTCACATTGAAGCCCCAGGAAAAGCAGCATTGTCAAACAAAACAAACCAAAACAAATTAAAAATTAAAAATTAACATAGGATATCTCAAATTAGAAGGTTTCTATAAGGATCATCAAGCCCAACTCCCTGCTGCTCTCAGGACTACAAAAAAATAAAGCATAAAACTAAGAGCAGTGCAGACACTCTGAATTCTGACAAGCCTGGTTACATTCCACATTTACACTGCACATCTATACAGAACTACTTCAGCATAGCCTTGTGCAGAGCACAAAAACAACTCTAAATACTGACTCCAGAGATAGAAACCTTGTAACTAGGGCCCAAAAGTTATGCTCTTTTACAATTTTAATTGTAATTTTTTTTTCCCCCATGCACTCAAATGATGTCTGTTTCTAAAATACATATCAGAAGAGTCTAGCACAGAGCACTGGTATATTAAGAAAACCCTGACACACTTGAAAAATTTTAAGGAGCCTTGCTTCTCATTCCATGGTTCAATATATTGCAGTACAGATTAAAAACAATAGAATTAAGAGCAAAATAAAGAAACAAAAGAATTCAGTCAGCATTGAGTAGTTATCTCCCAAGTTTTTCAGCTTGCATCCCACACAGCTGGTGCCAACAGCTCAAGAGGGAGTTGGGCAAGATGAAATTTTTTTCCAAGGACTTTGTGTACTTTGAAGTCAACATAGCTATCATATTCCATTTCTTAATTCCTGCCTTCTGAATGCCTGGGAGCAGCCACTCCTGTTTGATTCCCAA
Source organism: Cyanistes caeruleus (assembly GCF_971803275.1). Lineage (NCBI taxonomy): Eukaryota > Metazoa > Chordata > Aves > Passeriformes > Paridae > Cyanistes > Cyanistes caeruleus. The sequence continues at coordinate 1,844,516 of NC_141706.1, read as the reverse complement.
ATTGCCTTAAAGAAAGGGGAAAAAAATAGAAAAAGAGAAAAGAGACCAATTTCATTGTAATGGAGAGCAGCACTTTAATCTGATGACTTTCAAATTTTACTACTTTTAGTGCATACTCCATCCAACTGTCTGCATGGGGAGGTTTGATCTTGATATTACAGCATATCGTATGAAGGTCCTTTTATATTCATTAAAAAAAAAAGGAAATTGTCCAAGTATTTCAGATATTTCTCCTGACTCTTCAGCAAATATTCTCGTATTTGATTATTTTTCATATTTATTCTTGCCTAAAGGTGGTTTATGTGCATATAAGAGCTCTGCTGGAGGTCTTGTATCATGTTTCAGGAGTGCACTGCTCAGATTTGGTCTAAGTAAAATCCAAATAACATTATCCAAATAAAACTTCTCATCTAATGATTCCTGACTAGTCATGATAAATTATAAAAAGCCACAAGCAAACTTACTCTAGGAGATTGGTGTTAAACAGCAAAAATAACTGCACTTGTTGCCACATTTATTTCCACATGGCAAGGCAAAAGAAGAAGCTGGATGCTATGTTAATGCACTGGCTGTTTCCCAACATCCTCTCGAACATCTGTTGTATCTTTCCCCTATAAAAATGCAAGTAGAATCAGCACTTCCACTGCCTCTTACATTGCAACTTAATCTTGCACTTTTCTTACCCAAAAATGGATTCTAGCAAACAGCCCCAATATCCTAATGCAGCCAAAGTCCTTCCCTGCTCTTTTTAAACCAACTAGAAAGATAAAGCTAATATTTCTAAGAACTAGAATATTTCCTAAGTTTCTGTAAAACTTACATCAATAGGTCAATAGGATATGCAACAGTTATTATCTGTTATATATGCATAAAATTTATATTATATTAATTATATTACATTAATTATATTATATTAATTATATTATATCAATTATATTATATTATATTATATTATATTATATTATATTATATTATATTATATTATATTATATTATATTATATTATATTATACTATATTACATTATACTATATTATACTATATTATATTGTATTATACTATATTATATTATATTATACATTATATAATATTATTATATTATATTAATTATGTACATTATAATTATATATACTATATAAAAATTATGTTTTATATATGAAATATATAAATTCTATTTTATATATCTAAAATACATAAATTACATTTTTATATATAAAATACATAAATTATATTATGTGCATATAAGCTATATTTTATATATAAATATAGAAATTATACATATATATATATAAAATATAAATTATCTTCTGGTTCTACATTAGCAACAACAATTAAACTGAAAGAACAATGAAATCAGTTGTCTTGTTTGGAAAACAAAACCCCAATGGAGCCCTGCTTTCCCCAGTAATCTAACAAAATACTATTTGTACAAAGAGATTGTTTTAAAAAATCAGAAGTTTTGGAAACAAGGGGTTGGCTTAGAATTTTACAGGCTTCAAGTGATGAAAATGAGTAAGAGGGGATGACTGAAATAATATTATTTCTTTCAGACAATATTAAAACTTCATATGTATCCCTAAGGGCCATATTAAAAATGCACATATGCTCAGGAGACCTTTAATCTACGAATAGTTTATCAAAGTCACCAAGTTTTAAAGGAGTAAAAGACTTTCCACAGAACGAGGCCTTCCCAATCTGCATTTCCTACACACTTTTATCTATTACATAGGAAATAGGAGACATTCTGCATCGAGTTTTACATTCTAATTAATTTCAACTGTATTCACCTCGAGCGTTTTGGAGAGCGAGCTCACTTGCAGTGTCCTGGAAAAGCTTTTCAGAGATATGCAAAAATCTCTCAAAACCCAAGTGTTAGGCTAATCCAATAAAACCCCCAAAGCATCCCAACTGAACAAAAACAAGAGTTTCATGTTGAAAATGCCACCTTGCTGATAAATAGCTTCATGTAAACTTGACTCGTGTCAATAATTCACAGCATTGTGCAGGAAATAGTTTAAAAGTTCCAGGGTTTTTAATAAACTCCAAAGAAAACTATGCGTTTGTATTGGAACAAAATGTTTGCTTTTATTTTTCAGCTTCTTTTCCCAGTTCCCTCTGGGTGGGATAAAAATATTTCAAGCCAAGCTGCAGTTAGTCACTAATATAACTGTGCATACCAAAGGAAAACAGATTCATTAAAACACATCAAGCTGTAGAGATCCTCCACAAAGCAAAGATCAAGTCAGTCCTGACTTCAAAATGAAAGCATTACACAAACTTCATCTTCAGCTGAAAGTCAAACTACCATTTCAGTACTCTCCTAATACAGAACACTTGCTAATTTTATTATTAATGCTGCTTGCTTTATGCTGTTGAACACTCCCACCATGGACACAAATGGAAAATTTTGCTAAAAATCATAGATGCAAAAGGCTGGATTTTTGTCTGGAAGTGAAGGAACATCACACCACCTAAAAATAAAATAAAATAAAGCCAGTAAAGGCTTTATTAGCCCATCTCAGCTCCACTTAGTGCACCCATTCAGCTTTCAGGATTATTCCCAACAGGATAAAATCCTGATGGTATTAGAAAAATTAAATTAGTCTTTACCAAACCACTTTGATATAAGTTATTCCAGGGCTCATTAGATCAATCCTGAACCATTAAAACACTTTAGTACTGACCAGGAAAGAGTGAGACAATTCACAATTGATTTCCATGGAAGCTAAATTACATTACATGGAGTTATATGTCTAGTTCAAAAAGGGCAACAACAAGTCAATGCTGTGTGCTTTTAAAAGAAAAAAAAATCTCTAATCTCCACTTGTTACAACAGTCTTTTCCAGTTTCCATAGAGAAAAATCCAGCTGATCTAGGTGCCTTGATAGTAGTTTGTCGAGATTTTTTTTTGTTTTTTTGGCAAATATTTCGTGGAAAACTCAGAGCTTTTGATCTTCCTTTCCAGAGAGGCCTAAAAAGATAAGACTCTATCTTGGGCCTTATCAATTCTGCACATAAAACTTTATCTGTGGCAACTTCAGCTTTATTTGGACCATACACAATTTACATGCAGTCTTTTGCTAATTATTGCTTTTTCATTGTTAGCTGCTGTGGCATTTTCCAGCAGCCGTGCACTTGGCTGCCTTTTTTACTTTTGAAAACGTCTCCCTGACAGATCCTCAGAGTTGAGCACCAAAATTTGATCTAATAATCCACAAACACCATATTCCCTGTGCCTGATGGGGATCCCCAGAGCTCCATCCTTGGCCCTGTGCTCTGCAACATCCCAAATGACTCGGACACGGCATTTCAGGAGACACAAAGTTTGGGGCTGAGAAAAAATCAGGAGGAGCTGTTGTCTCCCTTGAGCCAGGGGGGCCCTACAGAGAGACCTTGATAAATTAGAGAGCTGAATTAGAAAATTCCCCAACTGTATGAATTTTAACAAGGACAAGTGCTGGGTTCTGCACCTGTACAGACAGACTGGGGAAGGAGAGGCTGGAGAGCAGTGCCAGGGAAAGGGACCTGGGGGTCCTTGGCAGGCTGGATGGGAGCCAGCAGTGCCCTGAGCCAGCAGGGACATCCCTGTCCTGGGGACATCAGGTACAGCAGGGCCAGCAGGGCAAGGGAGGGGATTGTCCTGCTCTGCTCTGGGCTGGGGCAGCCTCACCTCCAGTGCTGGGGCAGGTTTGGGTGCCACAGTATAAAAAAGGTAAAAAGGTAGCAGAGAACATGCAGAGGCCTCAAGAATGGGGAAGGGTTTGGAGGAGAAGCCGTGTGAGGAGCAGCTGAGGGCACTGGGTCTGTTCTGCCTGGACAGGAGGAGACTGGGCTCAGAGCTCAGTGCAGTGACAATTTCCTGCTGGGGGGAAAAGGAGGGGCAGACACTGATCTCTGCTCTGTGTGACAGTGACAGGACCCGAGGGATGGCCTGAAGCTGAGTCAGGGGAGGTGCAGGTTGGATATCAGAAGAGGTTCCTCACCAGAGGGTGGCTGGGCACTGGGACAGGGTCCCCAGGGCAGTGGTCACTGCACCAAGCCTGGCAGAGCTCAAGAATTGTTTGGACAACACTCTCAGGGACACGGTGTGACTCTTGGGGGTCACTCCTGTGCAGGGCCAGGAGCTACTTTGGGGATACTTGTATGTCCCTTCCAACTCAGAATATTCTGTGATAATAATAATTGGGAAATGTTTTGGACAGGCATATCTTTCTACATTTAGTGCTACTCAATTTGTTATCCCTTGTTATATTAGAAGTCAGGAAGAACAAGTAGCAGTAACTTGTTCATATAAATGATAAAAGATCACCCCTGTGCAATTTAGTCCTCATGCCCATTGCTGTCACTTTGAAACTCACTAACAGTTAACCACAATAAAATACAGCAGAACATTAAATGCTAATAGAAACTCATGTCCATTTCTCCGTGGATAAATTTATCTGAGGACACAGAAATCCCTTAACAAGCTTTGCTTTGCACAAAAAGACACCAAGTAGTTATTCCATATTTTTGTTTCAGATTACAAAAAGCTTCCCTTCAGGAGAATTAATGTAACACTGAAAGTTGAGCTCCAGACATTGTTTATCAGGACACATGAAAGTAACCAAAAATGAGCTGAGAAGGTAGAGAAAAAACACATATGCAAACTATTCCAATGCCAAATCAATTCCCTGCAATCTAACTTGTGCCACAAAACTCACCCAAATACCCAAATTCACTTTCAGATCCAGTTTTCCCTCAAACCATTCCCAGCTCCACAGCAACCTGCTCCAAGCAGAACGCAGCAGCACAAAGTCTGAACTTGTAAAATTCAGTGAACACGGTCACAAGATGTTTGATGATATCCTTGTCCTTGCTAAAATTCAACTGCTGTTGGTGGCATGGGGACAGGAGAAAGTCTGCTGACCAGGAAAAATCAGGAAAGGAGAATCAGAATGCTGCTGGGAGCAGTGTGTCTCCAACTCTGTCATCACCAAGAGCCCAGTAAAAATAAGAGCATACAACCAGAGTGGAAAGGAAAAGCACATTGTGCCACTGAGGCAATTCTTCCTAATTTTTAGTAGCTCAGAAATTTAGCAGAACAGAGCAGCCTTGGAGACTGAATTTTCCACAAGAGACAATGTGGATTGCATGTTACACTAATCACAGAACTGTTATTAGTGCTGGAGAAATAATCTGCCAGTTGGATAGCCTGAGCCCACAATAAAGAGCAATGTGTGAAATAGTCAGCCCATGGGAAAGCACAAACATAGCTGCTGGTCTAGAATGGTGCAGCACACTCCTGGCAATTAAACTGGCTGCTGATAGAGAAAACATTCAGCAATCCATCTGAAGGAAAAAGAAAATATATCCTTTCCCACAGAGGTGCACAGGTTCTGTGTGGTTTTGTTCAACAGGAGGATTTTCAGACTGTCTTAGCACGTGATTCCTCTCAGCAGGTTCATTTGATACTAGATTTTTGATCACCTGGAATTTTCTCAGGCCAAAATCCATACCCAACACACTGCTCTGCTCAGTCCCAGAGATGGATTTGTTCTAGTTCTTGTAATAGTCGAGTACAGAAGCAAACCTTGTGGTTTCCCCTCCATAGGCAAAGTAGGTTTAGAGGAAATTAGGAGTTAAGAAGCTCAGGCTTTTGCTGGAACCTGTGTGACACCCCAAAAGTGTCACCTGGAAAGGAATCAGGGATGCATCACAAGAGGAAAAAGTGAATTTTTGACATGGCAGGAGCTGTTCTATGCTTTAGAGTACATGTATTACACTGCATGTATAGGCACATTTTATACTGGAGAAAGTTCCTGTTACACTCTCATCTTTCTAATGCCTGAAACCAAATCATAAGGTCAATAGCTGTGCTCCAGATCAAACCCAATTAGGCTCCCTGCAGGTGCTCATTTTTCCCTGCATTAAACACTGCAATGTACAAGAAGTAGTCTAGAAAATAAAGATGCTTAGAGACTAAATCTCCTAAGAGCACATCTGTCTAGTTGCTGCTTTTTACTACAGCTCCCTTAAGTGAAAAATCACTTGTCACACCGTATCTATCTTTTAAAGCAAGTACACTTCTTCTGTTTTATCTGCTAAAAGTGTTTCTGACCTACAGCTGCTGGACTCTTAGAACCTTCCCATGTTCTTTCTTCTTGCAGTAACTCCATAATAACAGCTGCTTCAGTGACATGGATTATAAATGATCTCTTTACCAACAGACGTCGCAAGTTTTATAGAAAGACCATATTCCACAAAGCTTTTATTTAAAGCACTTGCATAGAAATGACCTTGCACTGAAGACTGGACAAAAGACAGAGGAGCTCCACAAACTGCCAGGAGTAAGAGGTGAGGGAAACAGCTTGCAATGCTTTGATTTCTAATTAGAATGCAAGATGCTTGAAGCAAATGGCACAACTGAGATGGTCAATTAAGAGTGCTGTTATTGTTCTTCCACTGTAAGACCCCCTCAACCTTGCAAAAGACAGAAAATCATTACAAAATTGTTAATGCTTCAGTGTTAGGGTAGCTATCCTTTGGAGAAGAAAAAGCTTATTTATATCAAAATACAGATACAAGTAGAGTAATTTTATCTCCTGGTTTCCAAGGAGACAAGTGACCTCTATAGACTTCTCCTAACAAGCGTATCAAAGTCATATCTTAGCAAGTAAAGCCATGAAAGCAGTAAGAAAGTAGCTCAATGCAGAGAAAATCTGCTGCTCAAACCTGAAGTTGAACAACTTGGGTAGCTTGCCAGCACAGCTTCGCTATCGGTGTCACTTCCCGAGATTCCTTTCAACAGAGCGTTCTCTCTAACAGATACTGCCAATCTTTACTTCAAGGCAAAATAACAGGCAGGAAAGGCTCCAGGATGGAAGGACAGACAGTATATTACAACCAACAGCAGTATAGAATAATCTATAATAATCTAACTTCAGCACTCAGGGGGAAAACCTTCCCGAGATCCAAAATCCGTCCTCTCACAGCCCTTTGGCAACGCCTTCAATCCAACATTAATGTTATTTCAGCAATTCTCTATTTCAGCATTCTGGAATCTCAGGAGGGTTCTGCTTTCTTCCTCAGCCAAGCTCAGGAAGCCTACTGGAGCCCACAGTATGTATAATCACATTTTCAATGCCTTCCTAATCTACAAAAAGCAGATTTGTTTTGGCAAAGTGCTCAGCTAAAGAGATTCCTCGTCTTTCCCCAATTGAGTGTCACTCACATGTTCTCACAATAGGGAAACACTGAACCAGCTTTTTCTTGGAGAAACTGCTTCAAGTTTCTACAGTTGAAGTTTACCATCCATCCCTGCACACATTTTGGTTTCCTTGTGTGGCTCACCCTCCTTTTCCTGCTGTTGCTCCTCCTTTATTCACTTCATGCAGAATGCTGGAGAGCTGACATGGAGATGGTGAGCTGCAGGACTCTGGGCTGGGAACAAAGAGCATGTCTGGGGTAATTGATGACTGATTTCAGCCTGTCCTGATCTAGCTCAGCTGACAGCGATAATAGGAAGTTAAAAAATAAAAATAATTTAATAAAAATAATAAAAAAACATCATTAAGTGCAGCACTTAATGGGTTCTTTGTGGTATTTTCAAGATCAGCTTTAGAGCCCTGTATTACTTGTGGGGTAGGGCTGGGAAAGTGGCCTTGAGAGATTCACAACTGCTGATGGCAAGTTCCTGCATCCTAAACATCTACCTGGGCACAGGCTAAACAAAAAAACATTCAGGAAAAGTTTTGATTCGGGAGACAGAAAAAAACAAGGTGGAAGAAACTGTTATTTTAGACCTGCCTAACGAAGCGTTTGAGAATATAAATGTGTGAAGGTGTTTTGAATGAGATCATGAGAGACAGCGCCAATGATTCTGCTGGAAATAAGAAGTGAGAAAAGCTGAACAGGAGCAAGACAGCTCTAGGTCAAACTCACAGGTGCATCAGATGAGGCACAGTGCTGACAATCACGGGGAAAAAAAACCATCAGCATGTAATGCCAGAATTGGGGGTTGCAGTGTGAAATGGATTTTTGGAAAGACACAAATAGCAATAAGAAAGGTGAAAAAGTAGATCTAGACAAATACAAGTCCAGGATTTCTCCAGTAAGACAGACTGCAAGTACAAAACTCCCCAAACACTTTCAGTACCTGTTTTGCTTTAATCATCAAAGACGACTAGGAGATCAGGTGTTGAGCACAGCTGGTAATAAAAGAAAACAAAATAAAGAAAAGAGTTTAAAATAAAACCAGCAAAATCCCAACACCACACAAAATTCCAACACACACAATGATAAGGGTTATCTTGCTGGAAAACAGATCTAGTTATTCTATCCCCCTTGATCCCACAGCTGAAAAAAAACACAGAAGAGAAAGCAAGATGAGAAAACCCACATGGCAGGGGCCTGGTGAGTGCTCAGGTGCTTTCATCCCCTACCAGCTCAACAACAGAATTGTCACTCGGGTTTTTTACTCACTGCTATCTGTGACAAGTTTTACAGGCAACCAGCTGCAATCCAGGCTTCTTTCTACTACAGAATTCTACGTTTTCACATCCTTTTGTTGCCTGCTCCATCATATTCCACCCCCTGAGCAGTCAAGCATGTCTCACACTCCCATTTGGTCTGCAATCTCTCCTTTCCCACTCTTTGCAATAAAGGATGGTCCTTCACTTTGTTTAGGACAAATAGAATCAGTGCTCACAGGAATAATTTTATTTTTAGAGAAAAAGTGCTGAAGTTACCACTTTTGTGCTTCCCTGTCTAAGAGGTTCTCTGAGAAATTTGCGTGGCTCCTCCACAGAGCAACTCCGTGGTACGGCGAGCTCTCATTACGGGGATAGAAAATCAAATGAATCAGAAATCAAGCGTTGAGCATTCACAGCCCTGTGCTGGCTCTTCCTTCTCCTTGGAAGCACAGCCTCAACTAATCACAAAGCCCCCAGCACTCCCAGCTGTGTGGTACAACGTGACACGGGCGCGCAGCATCGCTTCAGAAGCAAGATGAGAAACACGGGTAGCTCTGTGACAGGGCATTTTCCACAATTCCCCTGCTGATAAGCATTTGATGATGCAGAAGGTTACATAAATAGACAGAGGGATGAAGGTGGATAAGAACAGATGTGACAGAGATTGACAAGCACGTTTCGGGGTACAGGTCTTACAGCACAGTCAGCAGAAGGCCCGAGGCAAAGTGGTATTTTATTAAAGTAAATCACATAGCGTGGAGAAAGGCTAAGCAGGGTTATCAAACCTTCTCCTTTCATCACACATAACAAGAAAAAAAAAGACTGCTGCTTACAATTTAAAGAAAGGTCTGACTCTTATGAACCTTAGCCATGGAATTCTCACTAAAGCCGCTGCTTTTACAAAAGGTCTTCGCTCTCCCACTGGCAACAACAAAGCACCGGACTGTGTTCAAAAGTCCTCAAACTAAAAGCAAAGTAAGAGATTCAAAACCAAAATTCAGGCATGTCATAGAGCTAGAAATCAAAAAGCTGCAGTATAATTTGGCTGAGTGTATGGGATTTGGGTTTTTTTTTTTACTACAATCAAAGCTCTTCAGGTCCGTGCCCTTTGTGATTTATCGATAAACAGCTGAGTTCTATTTGCAGCTGCTCAGTCGTAACTCAGGGGAAGTAAAGGACCTACTTTACCTGCCATCATGTAAATTTATTATGGAATTGCCTATTTTATCTCTAATTTATCATAGGAGAGCACAGGATCCCTGCAGCAGAAAGTCTTCCAGTGACTGACAGCTGCTGGGTGTAAGCACTTAGCTTAACATCACTGAACACCATGGTTTTCAACCAGCAGCCTGCTGATCTTCCAAGGATGCTGGCCAGGCCTCAGCACTCAGAACATCTGGAGCACTCCAGGAATCTTAGATGTTTCCAGACTTCTTTTACTCTTCTCCTCATACCTTTTGGAAAAAGAGTTTAAAGCTGACAATAACCACGTGCACTCAGCTGTGACCTAAAAAGCGTTCCCTGAAATCTCTTAATAAAACAAATATCAACCAACAGTAGGTTATTCAAGTCTGATAAGATCCCATTCAGTCTGGAAAATCAAGATCTTGAAACAGACTCTGAAAATTCAAGACCTGAAAAAGGATTTCCCACTACTGATGTTGCATTAGCAAACTGTGTTTATAGATTCATTCTAATCTGGGTTTTCTGCTCCCAGTTTACTCTGAGAACATCAACCTTCCAACCTAAATTCTGCTATTTGCAGGTAGAATATTGCATTAAATTCACTGTGATTCCTTTGTGAAACTGATAAACTTTGTTTTCTCAAGAGAGAATAGCTTTTACAAATATCCCTCGTCATCAAAAGGGATAAATAATTTTAAAAATTCTCTGTGGAGAAACACACCTGGGCAGCTGCCTAGAAACATCCCTTCCTGGGAAGTGTTTGAATGCATGTGGTGAAAGTGTGCTTGGACTGAATTTAATCCCTCTGAAGAGTCATGTGTACAGCTTTTTTTGATAAGCTGATGGTGAGGAAGGCTTCACCACACACTTCCATGCTGGCTCACTTGGATAGGAGCCAGGCTTTCCAAGAGATCTGCTGCCATGGAGAGAGATCATAGCAGGTTGACACATTTTCCAAGAGAGCACAGCACACAAAGTACTCCCTGTGCTTCTAAAGAGAGGCTTTCCTTGGAAAAATCCAGCCCAAAGGGAAGGGTGGGGGTGGATGGAGAGCTTGAGCCTTTCTCCTTACACTCTGAAAATGTAATTTCACAGGGAAAGGCTACACACAATCGCAGTGCCATTAGTGAATAGGTCAGCCATCTCTGAGAGACAAAATGTGTGTATGTATATCGAGCTGCTTATGTAAATGCATTATTTTAACAGCCTTTCCAATCAAAATTCTAGTTAGGATTTGTCCTGCTTAGGTATAAACTCGATTTATCTACCAAAGTAAACACAGCATAGAAATTATGTTATAGATTTCTAGGCTAGAGGTGTCAAGCAGAAAGTCTGAAGTGCATAAAACAGAATAAAGAATTAAATTCAGTAATCCATACACAACTGCCTGAAGGTTGGGAAGAGCAGGTGGACTGAACAGTACTAAGGATCACGCTAGGGAGGCCTGTAAAGCTAGAATTGTTTCTGGATTAGATCTCTATTTTGGATAAAAATGACTTGACTGGCTACCTTAGAGGATTAGGCTGGTATCACTTGGTTAGGTTTACTATTTGGAGTAAGGCTCAGACTATGAGCAGGGATCAGGAAAGCAGGGGCTAAAGCCCTAAGATGATGCTGGATTCTAGTGATGATAAATGAGAAAAATAGCTCTCTTTATACAGGAATTCAGAGCATATTTAATCTGGACCCATTGCTCCAGCTGGACATTTTACAGAGGATGCTATTCCTAAATGTAACTCAAATTCCTCAAAATCCAACCTGAGTAAGCGATGTATCTTTCTTCCATCTGATACATTTATGGTGCAAGCACAAGTTAACGATTTACTAATGATTTATAATTTAAATGGGAAGTGCGAGTCACATGGCCAGGGATATATTAAGGGATGAGGGAAAAAAAACCCCTTCAGGACTAGATCCTAAAAGAGTTTCTAGCATGGGAAGACAAATGACAGCCCAATGGTCACAGCTGAGACTGCAGTCAGGGGTGGCTCAAGAGAGGAGAACTCATGAAGCTGAAGCAGGCATGAAATCATAAAAGACACGCAAGACCACAGGTAAAAACATGATAAAAACACACTAAGGTAGATACCCGAAATACATCTTGTACCAGCCCTGTAGGTCTTAGAAAGTCCAGCAGGCATTTTTGCCTCTCCCAAAGCCTGCAGAATGGACTGTGCCTTCCTGTCCACAGCACTCTCTCCACCCCTGCCAGCCCTGCGAGAGTCAGCCCTGCTGACCCAAAATGAGAGCTGGAGGAAGCAGGGCTAAACCAGCTGTCACTCCAGCTCAGGCAAGTACCAAGCAGCCCTACAACTGGGATGCAGCTTTCAGGAGAGCAGGGAGGCAGGAGTGAGATGAGTGCTGCAGGCTGAGAGCCTTGCAGGTGGCCTGGGGACTGCGGACAGAGGTGGAAACAAGCGAGTCCCACTGCCAGGCTGGAAGACGGAATTTAGGTTAAGGCTAGAGCTTGGCAAAGGAGAGCATATGCAGCTGAGTGATAGAGCTTGACATGCTCACACAGCTAAAATAAGAGCTGGAAGAAGCAGGAAGGAGTGTAATGTCACTCCTTCTAAAGCTGGTAAGAGACTCGTGGGTGCAGCTTGGGCTGTGGCTGGTCAGGTGAAGAGAAACTCCAGAGGTGAAAATAGCCACGGGCTGTCAGAGATGGGAAATCAAGACACAGGAATGAAACCATAGAGGAATTACTACTCCTGCTACAGCAGGTACAGAGTCCCTGGCAATAATCCAGAGGAGAGGTTAGGCTGGTTTAAAGTTAGGAATGCAGAGCTGGGAAGCTGAAATTGATGGTGATTGTTTAAAACCTCTCATGGTAAAAATGAAGACTGCGGGGAGGAGAGGGGATTAATCTATCACTCTGTTTAAGACAGATACCAATTGATGGTAGCAAAAAGGCTGGATTTAGAAATAAGAGCCCCCAGAAGGCTGCTATTGCTCTTTGAGTGCTGAGCACAGCTAATTCAGTTTGCATTTGTCCAACAGCACAGGCTCTGCCTTCCCAAAAACCGAGCACAGTGGGAAAGGTCTAAAGGCCCGACAGAAATATCTGCCATAGAGGACTAAACTTCAGACTCAAGTAATTCTCCACACAAATATCACACAAAATCAATGCTTCCTAAAAAAGCAAGTAATGATCAGCAGTCTCCAAAAAAGTGCTCTTCTTTTTACCAGCTAACAGAGGTCTTCATCCATCATAAGTAGTGCAGATGGTAGAAAAACATTGGCTTCGGATTTCAAGTACTACCTCTCTGGAATTTTTAAGCATCTCTCAAAAGGTAGACCTTGTGAGGTTGAAGTAGTTAAAGGCTTGGACTGAGAAGAAAGAAGGGAACTGCTCACCCTGGAAGGGAAAACCCTCCAGTTCTCTCCCAAAAGAGCTCTGAACCATCCTCATTTAGGACACTGCTAAAGGCTGTCTCCCACTGAGATCTGCAGGTGGACACAGCACCAGAGCTGCCTGTAACCTCAGGGCTCTGTGAACTCACCAAGATGATTGATAAAATGCTTTTCTCTAGTTAGAGACTGAACAGTAAGTTAGCTGCAGTTTGGCTAAAATTAGGTTAGTTATGGTTACCTCCCTCATGATTTAGTAAGGTTAACAGTAAGAAAACATACTGTATTAGCCAGATGTTCTCTGAAAATGCAGGTTTTTTTGTGCTTGGCAATGAGAAAGAAAAACTCATGGCATTTGTAGCACCTTATATTTCAGAAAGAAAATTTCTACTATTATTGGTGGGGAAAAAAAGAAGGAATTACAGAATTGCCTTAAAAAGAAGGCTGTCAGAACCCTTCAGATTTCCACACACAGAAGCAGACACACAGATGACAATCCCATTCTAAAGTTTCACTCGTTAATCTGACACCACATGAGGATATTATGGTATTATGATGTTTTAGTCCTTTCTGTTGGCATTTTCAGTTCTTCTGATTATCCACCCACCTTCTCTTCCCCCAAGCCCCTGAGTACCAGTGTTCACATTGGTTTATAATCCAGTCTGTAGTGTAGTTAAATCCATCTCACTGTTTTTAATTTCATAACAGTTTCTTTCATAGTTCCAATGCTCTTAGACTCACAGTGTCGCCCTGCACACTCCCTGTTCTTACTGCTTTTACTCAGAGTTGATGCTCAGCATCTCTCAGAACATAATCTTATTTTATAGACACAGGCTGTAATACCTCCTTGGGGTTTGTCTGGTTATTGCTGTTTGCTGTGAGATGAGCAAAGGCGCTGCTGGGGCACCACAGGGTCTCTCCTGCAGCCAGGAGGGATGAGAGGAACCAGAGCAGAGCAGCTTCTTCCCCCCTCCATCCCGTGCCACAGAACATCTGCTGAATCTGCTGCACTGGACACTAATGGGAATTCAGCAGCTCCCAAAAGGAGACCACGAGACTTTTACAATTTGCCCACACCTCTGATTATCTTTGCTGTGTCCAAAGCAGCACGGTGCTGCCCCAGATAGCCCAGTCCCACCCGAGTCCAGCTTGTTCTGAGTTTAGGAACCTCCCTCACCTTTACAAATCTCCAATAACAGCCAGAGTGCTATATTCCTAACCTCTCTTCATCAGGCTGTTGGCACCACTCTGGGAGATACCAGAGATGGCTTTGAGAGAACAAATTTCAGTGTTAAGGGCAGGATTGTGCAGATTTGAGACGGAGAAGCACAATTTTGGTAACAAGAACAACATTGCATAATCTTGATATCAATTATTCCTCCTGGTAAGTCTGAAATATCATCTGGCAGGGAGAAGAGAAGTCCATCCATCATTCCAGTAATAATTTGAGATACAATAATTGGAGATGCATTGCCACTGTTATGCTCACAGCATAACTGTAAGGAAACTGGTTTTGTCCACAGCCAAACATAAAATGCATGAGCAGAGCCTGAAAATCTTAAGTGCAATCAGTGGAAGACAAAATACTGAAAGCCACCCCTATCCTGCAGCCATATGAAGATATTATGAGCAAGACAAAGAGTACTAGAAACTATAAAAGTAGGGTGTAAAATGATATTTGAAACTGTTTCATTTGCAACCCTGCACCCTTTTAATTTTTTTTTCCCCTAGGGTAACAAATGTTATCACACTCCATGGCTTCAGTTTAAAACAAAGAAGTAAAATCTGCAAACTGCACAATATTTTGTTGCCTTAGATCTACAAGGCATATCAGAAAGCCACAAATTCCACAAGGAAATTAGAGTGTAAGTTGACATGGAGAGCTGAGAGGAACAGCAAGCACGATGGATGCTGAAATGAATCCTCACTTCTATTTGCTAGAGTAAAGCAAGGTGTACTGAAAGAAGGCTCCCTGATATGTTCTACTTCTCCCCCTGAAAAAATAATGAAGGAATAATATTCCACACATATGGAATTATAAAGAATTGGTCTGGCTGGTGTTTCAGAATATTTAATCCCTTTACATCAGCAAAGGGATTCGCTCCCAGAGAAAGCACGCAGCAGAGTAAACGCTGTAATCTTATTCTTTAAAAACATGGTTGGCACAGGAATTGTCCATTTCACTCAGGAGGATGCAATTACATTTCAGCTTTCACGTAAAGCTGCTTCATGAAATTGAAAAGCCTGGACATGAACAGAAACAGAACAGCAGGGAAAAAACAAAGACCGTGCCTGGCTATGGATCATTTCTCCTTTTCCACACGGTTTGAGGGAAAAATAGCTGGCTGCACTGGGTGAAGATAACCTGCAGGAAGCAGGCTGGGACCAGGCTGATGACTTAATGGCAACAAGGAGTTTAGGACTGAAGAGTTCAGACCCCTGGGGAAAGCAGATAATCCAACCCCTCGTGTCTGTGAGTAAAGACTTTATGAGCTACACAAGAGAAAAATAAAAGCAAAACCAAAAAACAACCACAATAAAAAACCAGCAAAAGATACAGAGAAATGGGAAGTCATCTTAGGTCTCAAGGGAAGAAGAAGAATCTTGTTAGTCAACCCTAATCCAGATGCTGGGACAAAAATAGAGAAGTCCCACTCACCGCTCTCTGTGCCAAAGCCTTCGAGAGACGGCAACACAAACTGCCAGGAAAGCTTTAACTGAACAGGTTTCTGTCAGGAAATGCCAGTGTGTTCATTTGGCTTAGGAATGCTCATAAGAAAAATAAACTCTCTGAAACAGTCAAGGAGAAAAGAATTCCAAAGGTGGGTCTTTGTTCCTCCCTCCCAGCTGGATATGGGAATGGGAGGAAATTCCATTTAGAAGGAGGAGGTATCAGGCATTTGCTTCAGGTTGTTCTCCTCCCAAGATCACAGTCTTTGGTTTGATGAAGACAGTCCCACTTTTATCAGCAAAACCAAAAAACTCCAAAACACTCTGAAAAAACGCATATTTTCTGCCCATGCTAGGACAGGAGCTATCATGGAAGTCCTCCAGATTTCTAAGACATTTCTCATTCATCTCTGGTTGCATGATTATGAAAAAAAGGAAAGTTAAAATTCAGATACAATCTGTAAATATAACTTTCAGGTCAGAAACTCTCAGCTTAAGAAATTACACTCTGATTATGTAAAGCTACAGTAAGTTAATTAATGTTTATTAATCAATGTTAGTTTCAATGTGAAAAGCAGCATATCCAGTCCTAAGAGACTGTTTCTACATCCACACAAATGTGGCTTATGTAAATGTAAATATATATAAATCTTGACCTGTTAATTATCAAGGTCTTCACTGTGCAGTTTTAGATACTTTGATCAAAGGTTAAAAAACTCCTGTGAGAGACAGATGTGTTTTTTTTGGAAAAAAAACATGGTAATTATATTTTATTATAATTTCTCCTTGTTTTCTGAGTATCAAGTTGTTGGACAGAACAAAAAGTTCAAAGATCTTTTCGATGAATATCTTAAAAATGTCTTGTTGCCATCAATAACGAGATTAAACTCGTGTACCCTTGATATTTGGCATGTCTGCCAAGGAAGAGCAAAGTTATTACCAATAACATCTTTGTTATGTAACCTAGAGAAATTTCAGTCATCATTGACAGTCCAGTGAGGAGAATTATCAATAAAAAATCCTATCACACATTCCTTAGTTTGCTCACATTTGTACTTTGATGAGGTATACACTGAAAGGTAGACATCCCTGACTGGTTCAATCATTTTGCATTTTTGGAGTAAAATGAAAAAAGAGAAAGTGTGCTGAGTTCCCTGTGTGGTTCAGAGGAGCTGGAAAGGTTTCACCTGCTAATCCTTTGGTTCTGTGCCACGCTGCAGTGCTGAAGTGAACCCAGGGTTACAATGGAAACTCGAGATGTAGGGGACAAGATGAGAACCCTGGAACTAAGGGATTTAGCTAATTAAACTAATTTAGCTTGAACTAAAACCCCCAGACCCCACAAAGATAAATCTCAGAACTGAGTGCTGCACTGCACTGGAACACACCAAACACAGGCACCCCACAGATCTCTTCGTTTTTACCCAAATTTGGGAGTAAAGGCCCCTGTACAGAGTGGAGAAAGTCACCTCAGTTTCACTGCTCCTCAAGGAATTAAGTGGGAGTTGCACTGGATATTGAATTACCTGATGGGAGCTGCATTTGGGAGAATTAAGATGACCTTTTGTGTTTTCTCTAAACTTAATACACATTCAACAGCAACTGCAAAGGCTTGCTTATTTATTCAAGAAAAAAAAAAGATTGTAAATCAAAATAAATTTTTGCTAAGCTAAACCACTTTTGGGACATCAATGTAAAACGCTTTTGCATGATTTTCATTCGAGACAAAAATGTGTCTCACTTAAATTCTTTTCTTATCTGGTTAGATTGCCTTCTATTGCATAGAAAACTGCATTTACTTTCCTGAGTGTTGTGTTGATTATATTTTGCCCCATTTTTCTATGTAATCATACTCAATTTCTATTTGAAGAAGCCAGAAAACCTGGCCAGAAAACCAACAATATTTTCCACAGTCGTAACATCATTCTCTTTTAGAAAAGCTTGTGAAACGTATTTCTTTTAGCTTTTTCTCAATGCTTCCAAATCATTGTTTTGTAAGATTATTTTTTTTGTTTTTTTTTTTTTTTCTTCCTGGAGAGTCTTCAACTCATCTCTATCTGAAATTGCAATATCCAGAACTTATTATTATTATCCAAAACTTATCCAAAACTTGCATTAGATGAAGCATCAGCAGTTTTGAATGGGGATGATTACATCCTTTGTCTTTCATGCAATATTCCTCCCCATAAAGTGCAGAGTCACATTTGTCTGTTTTTGCAATAGCTTCACGTTGTCACTGTGTTTGTTTTTCCCCCACGAGCCCGTGTTTGTGCTCCAAACCCTGCTGCAGCCAGCACGAGCACGGGGTGGAAAACGCATTCCTCACCTTCTATTTTCTAACATGGGGGCAAGAGGCCACTGATTTCCACACAAAATCCATGGAGCCAGGCACATGCCTCAGCAAAATTCAAACTAAGGAGATTGCTGGCATCAACCCACTCTAAACAGCGCTGCAGACACAGCCCAAGGGAATACTGATTTCCCCAGGCTGAAAGGTGGGCTCCATCACTGGAATGGTGTTTAGAATCCTCTCCCAAAGGCAGGCACTGCTCCAGGGAGGTTAAAATCAAAAGCCATAGCAGGCAAAATGGCAGGATTTTGGTCTAACAGCACCTTGCATAGATCACATTTGAAAAGGTGAGGCCAGGAGTTATTTCATCACAGAAAATGTGGTTTTTTCCCACAGGTTCTGGCTCACAGAACAACTTAACTTAGAGATGGCCTGTGCCCTCTGCCTTGCTAAAGCAACCTGAACTCTTCTGGCTGCAGAGTTATTCCTGTGTTGAAAAGAAATGAAAATCTCAGTGCCTAAAGAAGAAAGAACACAACTCTGAAAGCTAACAGCAGCTGACATAGGCTGGAGAACATTTCTGTGACAGCTCCAATATTTAACCAGAGAAGTATGGAACATAAATCTCAATTTCCTGTGTAGTGTTTTAGTGTGGACTTTAGTTCCTGGAGTAATTAATGGCAAGAGAAACCCTTCTCACACAGGGTTTACTAGGTGCTTACCTAGCTCCTTTGCAAGGAACTCATGTTTTCCAGAGAGTAATCACTTGTCAGAATTTATTTTTACCATAAATTCTGCTGTAATATGAAAGTTCAACTGCTAACGATTGTCAGTTTCCCCTAGATTTAGGCAACAATGTATTTTGGGAGTATGACTCAGGAAAACATTCACATGACCAAGAGAAGCAGGTGGCCAGGACCTACCACATAGCATCAGCCTCATCAGAACATCCTCAGAGAAGGAAAAATAGCTCCTAGCTGTTTTTGGGAGATGATCACAGGGTGGAAGAAAGAACTGTCCTAAGGTATAGATTATAATTATTACAACAGATAAAGCAAACTGCAGGGACTTTTGCCTCAGCATCACAAAGATATATATATATATATATATATGTATTTTAAAAGCACTACTCTGCTGATGGAAGTGTTTCTGTTGTGTTGTCATAAGTCTTGAAAAAACTCATTTACATAAGGGTCATAAGTTTAAATTATCCTGTGCCAAAGAAACAGCTTACCTGGTTCTCCCTCAAAAGTTTCACTGCAGCACAGCTCTTTTATTCCCCCAATGTTTTGACTGCAGTAGGGGAGAGGAGCTGACAGTGTGTTGGGAAGGGAGATGGCCAAGATCCCATAAAACTCTCCATCTCATGCAGATTTATGCCCAGCTGTGGGTCCTGTAGCTGCACAGGAGGCTGGCAGACATTGCAGTAAGGTACCACTTGAGTTACAGCTGGGATTCCTTCCTCTCCTCCTTCAGCTGGACAAAAGGGATTTCTTATTCCTGTCATCGCCTTGCCCAGAAACAAGGCTGTGCCCAAGCCAGCTGAAATAAAATCTGGACAGTTTCAAGGTAGGTTTTTCATCCTTAGCCACAGGTTTGAGGAAAGGATTCAGCCTCAGGATCAGCACTCCAGGAGCTGTCCTGCCTCACACTGACACCTGGGAAATATCTGACTTTAGGGCCATGCAAATATCTGGGAAATATCTGACTTTAGGGCCATGGAAATATCTGGGAAATATCTGACTTTAGGGCCATGGAAATACCTGGGAAATATCTGACTTTAGGGCCATGGGCTGCTCCCTTTAACTGGAACCAGAGGTGTTCTGGTGCTTGAAACTGTGTGCACGCACGTGCTTCAACCCTGATTTGAATTCCTGCTCGTGGCAAAAGGGATTGCACACCCAACCTCTGCCTTGAGCCCAGAACAGACACCATTTCTACATTTCCCACCTCAAGAATACCTAGCAGAAAGCATATTCTTGACTATTTTTAACCAATTCTGTCCTCTGGATGGACTCTAGTTTATTTGATTATATGCTGATCAGATCTAAAAGGAATAAAAAATTTTCATCCATTCACAAGGAGATTTCTGGATGTGTTTTACCTGCAAGCAGAACCCATCTGACCTGTAATTTAATTTAAAATTTTCTAGATTTAGCTATCTTTTCAAAGTTCATGACTACAGAAACACTAGTGATATCTGTAAGTTACAAAGCATTAACTTACATGAATCAAAATGAGGGTTTTTTTCCTTGGGTATTAAGAATTTGGTTTGGGTTTTGGGTTGATTTGGGTTTTTTTCCTTTTTTAGGTTAAGCTTCTGTTATCTCTTAAAGTTCAAGGATAAGGGGCCATATCCCCCTCACTGAAAGTTACTCCCTTAGCATTCTCTTACAAATTCATCATAAAAACACCAAACATTTTTATTTCTTGCTTTTGGTTAGGAAATGTTAATATGTAGCTGCAAGCAGCTGAGAGGAAATACATTAGCAAAGCTTTCCTGCAGTCCACATGATGACTGAGCTCAGATATTTACTCATATGAACTATTCCACTCAGTGAGATTGTAAATAAGAGTTAATTAGATATATAAAAGTTCTACTAAACAGTGTGATAACAATTTTCAGACTTTATATATATATATATAAATATATATGTTTTATTTTTTTTCAGATGATTCTGCTTTTTGAACTAGGAAAAAAAGTTCTTTAGAGGTAATATTTACTTTATTCAGTGGTTTTAAGAAATTATGAGCATGGCTCAGGTTTTTTATAGAGTCCTGAATACTGGCTAGAGTCTTACAATTATAATATTTTTCTGGGCAAGCTACTTTCAGTGACAGGTGTTGCATCATCATTCCATCTTGCAAAAAAATGGGCTCTATATTTTATAAATTTACAAATTCACAAATGATATTGTTTTTATATTATTTATTGGCTGCCAATGCATAAAATGCAGGACCAGCTCCTATTGTTATTGTCAGGCTCCCACTAGCATGGGATAAATAACACATATATAAATAACAATAAATAACAAATAAATAACAAATTTCAGGGTAAGTTAAGACACCCCATTTTCAGGAGGTTGTTTTCTGATCTCAAACTTTTATCTTCCTTAAGAATTTGGGTATTCCAGCAGGTGAGGGGAGGAGAGTAGGAAGAGTGTCTCACACTTAGCACGATGACTCCATCAACTTTCATTGGGCTATCTTCAACATTCAGGTCCAAAGTGAAATTCTGATTTATTAGTGCAGCAGTCTATCTATGGCTCCTCTTGGAAGCAGGAACGTCCTTCAATGGTTCTTGTGTGTTTATTTGCAAGAACAGAGAGCTGGGGCTCAGAGATGGAAAGCCAGACAAAATTGCAGAATCCAAAGGGGAGATAAAAACCACCGACTGCAGAGACAGGACTTTAAATCCATGTGAGCAGTCAATAACGAAAACCACAAACCACAGACTTGGGAATTCGACAATCCTCCTCGAGCTCAATTCACTCTCAAGGCTGAATTATTCAGTACATGTCTTTTTTTTCTCCCAGCAGAGTTTGCAAAAGCTGTCAAGGAAGAGATTGTCAAATTAGAAGGCAAATCAGAAGAGATGTGTTTTCCTCCCTCTTTCTCAAGTTTTAAGGAAGCTTTCTTAAGATAGATTAAAATTGCATGTGACAAGCTACAGCACCCAGAGTAGTCTCTATTAACAATGTGAATGGTATAAAGATCAAGAAAAAAATGGTAATCTGTTGTAAAGAGGTCATGAAAGCAGTCCATCATATCGAAGAGCTTGTGCTCATGTTAAGCTGTTTACAGTCTTCTGGGCAGTATCTCCTACTTTGAGCTTGCAGCTTTTCCTTAGGCAGTGAAGTTTTGTCCAGTGCCCAAAAGGATGACAGAACAAGGGAAAACAATGAAACAAAAAAACTCCCTGATGAGCTGCAGTCTTGTTTTTGCTCATAACCTTCATTCAGACCACTCATCCATTATCCACACCCCTTCAGCTCACTCTGCACGACGTAGCTGAGTCCCAGTTGTACCAGGACATTGGCTGTCAGATGTACACTCCGAATCCTCTGCTACAGCACAGCTTCTAGTGACACTTGATGGCATCTCAGTGCTTTGACACACTTTTCCTCTGCTCAGGAGGGACACTCTGCTCTTCCTTCAGGACCTGCTGTCAGGAAGCTCCCTACCATCACTCAGAAAAGCCCAAAATGACATTTTACTCATTCTGACATGGGAACAGCTCACAGGCCTCCTGCAGAGGAAACTACAAAGATCAGTACTATCCTAGCACTTAACACTGTTTTATGCATTAAAAATCTGAACAGATGCCAATAAATGACATGTGAGTACAAATAAAAAGCCCTAAGGTTTTATAAAAACCGTGATGAGGATACACTACTATCTCTTCCTTCATCAGAGGATGTAATTCTGATCTCAAAATCTTCAAATGACTCCATTGTACTCAAGGACAGCTATTTTTTCACGTCAACATCATCAAAGTGATGATACCACCCTCCCTTTAGTTCACACTAACCTATTTCCATATGACCTCTAGAAGTCAGCCATGAGGGGAAGCCCAAATGGGGACATCCCTATTTTCTAACTAGCCTCCCCTTAAAAGCATCCCTAAAGCCTTCTGTGAAGAATAACTAACTCATCTCAGGAATAACGCTGCTCAGAAAAGCACTACTTCAAAAAAAACTCAGTTGTAGTTACCCAGATTTCCATTTCTTGTATCTTTACCTAAGCATTTTCTACTTTTCAGCAGCAGCAGGAGATATATCCATTAAGAACAGAAGGGTAACTGTGTATGAGAGGGAGAGTGAGGCAGAAAGTCTGGCACAGCCAGTAACAGAAAGGTTTTTGATAGATATCAATCCTTGAGCCTATGATGGCATTTCCCTTCTCCAGCTTGGATTACAGGTGAGGCCTTTGGTGAAACAGCCTCCTTTAACCACAGCAATGTTCTCCTTGTTTTCAACCATTTTGTCCTCCTATTTAACTACAGATTCACAAACCTTGATTTCTTAGGGTGAAAAAAAAATATTTTTTTGTTGTGTTCTGTTAGTGACTTAGCTGCTCTGTGTGTTTTCTTGATTTCCTGAAGTACCCCTGGCCTCCCTTCCTCCCTTTTTTTTTAAAGAAAAAGGTATTCCCATGATGAGCTATGCCCAAATGGGCAAATATGTATCAAACAATTATAAATAGTCAACACAAATGCTTGATAAGTTCTGCTTGCAGCATAGCCATAACAAATATTCTGATGCAAGCTGCCTTACTTGCTGCCAGAGATGCATTTGTTTCATGAATGCCTCAGCTTTGAAGGTGACTTCATTGCCAGCAATCTTTGTGTTGCTGCCAGAACACTGGGGAAAAGCTTTATTTCAAGAAAAGAAAGACGAACGTGTCAATTGATGATGACAGAACTGCTGTAGGTCAAAGAGTTAAACTTATTCTGGCTCCGTGTGTAGCAGGCTTGGGGAAATCTTTTTCTGAGTATTGTGTGAGGGCAGCTCTGAGCTAAACAGAAAAGAAATAGACTTACTGTGGTCAGTACAGGTTGTAACTCTCAGGGTAAGGTTAATAAGAGCATCCCACTGCATCATTCAGTGACCTTCAAGGACCAAAGTTAATTAGTGCAGCACTCATTAGGGATCTCAAACGTAACCTGGTCCCCTCGACCGGGGAAATCTGCAGCTGACACAGGAGTGAACCAGGAGTGCCTGCAAGAACACAAACCCACAATCAATGATGACAAAATGGCAGATATAACCCTGTTCTCACAGGCAAGATCAGGAAGGAAATGTTGCACTTGCTTTGAGACTCAGCTGATTACATTCACTGCTCTTCTCTCCAGAGACACGGGCATTTGCTCACACGGTGCACTTACAGCTCAGAGCTTTGGACAATATTTACAAGCAGTGATGTCCAGATAGTTTCTCTCCTCCACCAGACTGAAAAATTTCCATCTCCCAGCACCTCTATTATCTCAGCACCTTCAAATTGCTGCTATTTAAAAAAATGAAGCAAGATTTTAGTTTTAGCAGAAGGATAAAGAAATTACCT
This sequence comes from Cyanistes caeruleus, assembly GCF_971803275.1. Lineage (NCBI taxonomy): Eukaryota > Metazoa > Chordata > Aves > Passeriformes > Paridae > Cyanistes > Cyanistes caeruleus. Next base: position 1,820,509 of record NC_141706.1, on the reverse strand, counting down.
CTTCACCACCAGGCCGTTCAGAGCTCAGTCTGCAGCAAGCCCAGATCCCAAGCTAGCAATGAGCTTGTGGTCCCACAGGATAAAAACCATACTCTGGTAAATGCATTAATATCACTTTGCAGCTGATATATTTGTCTGTCCTGGACAGAGGTCAAGCTACAGAACAGCACAACCATCTTGGTCAATGCCAAACTACCAAATTACAGCCAAATAATATGTAAAGTAATATAAAAATTATAGTCAAATTGTATACAGTAATTCAAAATGTGGTCAGACGTGACCACTGGCCTTTGTGCTTTTCAGATCTCTGTCAGTGATATTTGATAGCTCTTCTGTCCTCCCTCCTCTTGGACATATCACCAGCATTGGCCTGGACTTGATTTTGTGTTACAAATGAGAAAGTTTATATATGAGCCTCTAGAGAGTTTACATACATATGAATAATTTAACAACCCTCTTGAACCTGTCTTTTCCCTAAAAGACATTCTGGTACCTCTAGCTCTACCAAGTTCTTTAAAATTTTCCCCTTCTTCACTGCAGCAGGTTAAGCAGCAGGAGGGCTGAAGCCAAATCCTTACGTTTCAGAGAAAGAGCTGTGACTGACAGTACCTCTTACCAATTGCCTTTCTCCCTGCATGCTTGGAGAAACAAACAAATGGCATTGTTTTTTCCAGCACCAAGACGAATATTTGTGTGGCATTTATTGAGACAAGAAGAGAGTTTCATACAATTATGATGGGAAAACATACACTGATGTCATCAAAATCTCTGGCCCTCAAAAATATGATTACAATGGTAGCAACTGCAACAGCTACACATTATTTTATTGTCTATTATTAATTCTTAACAACAACAAGCCAGCCTGAGCGAGTTGCCCGATTACTGGTGGAATTATGCCTGGCTTATACAATCGTGTTTTACAAATATCATTTTTCTAATAAAAAGGGGGGGTGGAAGGGGGAACGCTTTTCAGACAAAAGTGATGTTGCCAAAGCAGTAGGAGGCAAGTTGTATTAGTAAATAACTTTTCTTATTAATACCCTCTCCTTTCCCAAAATGCATCTTATTTCGATGATACACTTTTTTTTCTTTAAGAAGGAAAAGAGCTTCTACTAGAAGACGATGCTATTTCTGGAAGCGTTATCAGCAGTCTTTAAACAGGAGGCTGAACATCCACACCAGTCTGAACTTTCTGAGCTCACCGCGGCCTTTGATATTTGCCTAAAGTATTATAAAAGGGAAAGAGAGGGGAAAAAAAAAGGAAGTTAAATGGAGCAGCCAGTTCTCAGCTTCTCCCCTCATGACACCCACCAGCCTCCCAGCCTACAAACCCAGAAAGCGAAGCAGCACCTTACGAATCTCCTACTTGTCAGGATAAACATGCCTAATGGCAGACATCTCCTCAGCCCCCACCTCCTCCGGGAGGGCTCTCCTGCCCTCCCCTCCGGCTATGCCTGGGTCCCAAGCGCCTGAGCTTTCCCAGCCGTGCTTCCAACTCTTTTTCAACCCGTCAACATCAATCTGCTGAATGGAGACCGCCGTTCCTCCCGGGCTACACCCCTGACATCTTCCCCTCCCGACTGCGAGGGCAAGCGTTCCGGATAGCGAGGGGCTCGGATAGCGAGGGGTTGGGATAGCGAAGGGTTGGGATAGCGAGGGGTTGGGATAGCGAGGGCTCGGATAGCGAAGGGCTCGGATAGCGAGGGCTCGGATAGCGAGGTGTAGCCCAGCCCAGCGCCCGAGCCACCGCTCCCGAGCAGGAGCCGGAGCCGCAAGGGCGCCCGGCCCGGGACGAGCCGGCTGAGGGCCGGGCCTGCCCGCCGTGTGGAGGCGGGGGCCGGGGCGCTGCCCGTCAGGACCCGCTCCCCGCTCCGCTCTCCGCCAGCCGCCGCTCCGCCTCTGAAGTTTGGGAGCGTGTGCGCCCGAGCCTCGGGGCCGTCCTGCCCCCGGGGCGGAGAGGGGCGCGGCGGCCCCCGCCCGCTCCCCCTCAGGCAGCGCTGCGCCAGCGCGCCTGGGCGGCCGCGGCTCGGCGCTCCCCGCCCTCGCGTTCAACTGGTGGGACCCCCGTGCGGCCCCGGCCGCGGCAGCGGGAGAGCGGCCCTGCCCGGCCCTGCCCGGCCCTGCCCGGCCCGGCCCGGCCCGGCGGGGCGGGCGCCGCCGCTGAGGAGGATGCGGGCGGCGGCGCGGCGGCCGCAGGCGGGCGGCGGGCAGCGGCGCGGCGCCTGACCGCGGGGCTCCGCTCCGCTCCCGAGGATGCTGCGGGGCGATGCCCGGCGACAGGGAGGACGAGATCTGCCAGAAAGCGCTGCAGCTGCTGGCCGAGCTGTGCTCCGTCGGGGCGGTGGAGAACGAGAACTGCCGGGATTTCATCTACTACCTGCGGGACAGAGCCCGGCCCCGCCTCAGCGACTCAGGTACGGCCGCCGCCCTCGGGAGCGCGGACACCGGCGGCCTCCCTCCGGCATCAGCCGCGGGAGGAGGGCGAGCTGGCCGGAGCATCCCCGGGCTGCCGGGAGCCGCGGGGTGAGGCCTGCCGGCAGCGGGCGGCCGCGCAGGGAAGGAGCTGGCGGGGGATGCTCCGGTGCCGCGGGGCTGGGGAGGAGGGTTTGGCTGGCGCGGCCCGGGGGAGCACGGCGGTCCCGGCTCGGTGCCGCCGGGCTCGGCTGTGGCTGGCCGAGATGCGGAGCCCGAGCCCGCGGCGGGTGCGGCAGCGCGGGGGGCGGGCGCGGAACTTCGCGCGGAGCTGCTCGGAGCCGCCCTGGCCGGAGCCGCCCTGGCCGGAGCCGCCCTGGCCGGAGCCGCCCTGGCCGGAGCCGTGCTGCAGTGCCGGGGAGCCGGGGCTGCCCCGCTGCCCCCCCGGCACTGGCGGAGCTCGGGGTGAAGCGCCCGGGAGCTTCCTAGCTCGGTTTAAGCGGAACGCGGTGTAACCCAGCTCCCCTGTTTCCCTATGTCGCGAGATAAAAAACCCGTTCCTCGCATTTCTCTCGCAGATATTGGGCTGTCGGTCTGACAGCATGCACACCGGGGTGGTTTCTGTGGCTTTGTCAGGTTTATCGTGCCATAACGCTCTTACTTTAAAACTTTAACTTAAGGCAGCTTTCTCATAAGGAAGCTGAGCTCCAGCTGCACAGAAACGTGAAAAGATTGAGGATCTGTCTCTGGACGCAAGGGAAAGGCAAATTGCAGTTTAGAGTCGGAGCTTATTGTATTTATTTTTGCATCATCGAGTTGAGTTTGCTCAATGTGAGGAGAAATTTAGTGAGTTAAGGCAGAAGTTGATAGACATTTGCAGTGCTGGGAAGCCTTGCTGTTAGATCAGTGTTCACTGCTTCATTATTCTCTGAAATAAATCAGTCCCTTCAGCATAGGGCAGCCTAACGACACTCTATTCTTAAATACTTTCCTGTAATTTGGTAGCCTGAAGTAACACTCAGAGTGCAACTTCCTGACAAATCCTCGGATATGCAGAAGGCCTGGAGAAAACAAGTACAACTAAGTGAAAAAAAAAAAAAAAAAATGTGGAGGAAAAAGATGTGCTGTCACAATAAATGAATAAGGAATTTTCCATCATTCAGTTTGCTTGTATCCATAGCTATTTGCAGCCGCTCTGGCTTTTCACTACTTAAAATATTCAAATTGGAGTGATTCATGCAATGTTTGATAGGGATTCTTTAAAAGTAGGCAAATTTAATTGTTTGGTTCATATAGGCAGATTTAATTACTTTGTTCATATAAGCAGTAATTTTTAAGACAGACACCTGTGATTTTCTGTAATTTTCATTTACTAAAGGATCAGGCACGTATTTGTATATCAGGTCATGATTCCAAAGCCGTCTGCTTAAGTCAGTGCTCACTTTGGATACGAAACTACTTGAGATGCATGTGGAGACTTTAACCTCCGCCACTTGGATAACAGCTTTTCGGATTTCTTTCAGAAGCTACCTGCTTCTTTTTTTTTTTTTTTTTTTCTCATCAGCCTCGGGCAAAAAGAGTACCCGGCATCTGTTTGGGAGTGATTTTAAAACACGGTGTGCTCAGTAAAAATTTATCACCTCTACCTAAAGACGAAAGGAAAAAAATAAAAAATAAAAAAAAAAAAAGTGTGTTTATTTCTACCTGTGTTGCTTGAACTGTTATTATACAACAGCCCGCTGGTGTTGTTGTGAACCTGCTCGATTACACAGAGCAGCAATCCCTAACCTTCAGCAGCCAACGTGCAACAGCAGTGAGCAATTCTGCTGCAGGCAGCATCTTCCCATTGGCCTCAATCTGGACCTTTTCATTTTTTTGCAGCTTGCAGCCTCAGAGGGTCTTAGCAGGCAACGTGTTACCCATAAACCCTGACTTGGGGAATACTTCTGCCAGGCAGGAATTTGTTCATTTACCTAATCTCCTGTTTCAGTGTTAAAATGTATTTCTTGTCCCGGTTTGGCTGTGCAGGTGGTTTGTTTAGCTGGTGCTCAGTTGTGGGCTGTAAGGAGACAGAGCACATGACTTCCAATGTCAAAATCTTCCAAAATGAAGCAACGCACAGTGAAAGGGCAGGAAATACGCTGAGCAAACCCAGCTTGCTTTTATGTAGTGAGTTTCATTGACTTAACAAGGGCAGAACGGCATTAAAAAGCCCTGACAGCTGATCCATTCCCTTTGCAGCCGCTAGAGGCTCAAATAGGGATGTGAGGAAAAGTGGTGCTGAAGGACAGCGTCTCCTGATTTCAGAACTGGGCAAAAGATGAGGCTGCCTGTCCTTGGTGCAGCTTCGTGCCCCGCTGGGTGGGAGGCTTTAGTCAGACCGGATAATTCTCAGGCCACCCAAAGCAGCAACCTGAAAAGATCTGCAGCATCAGAGTGGAGAAAGGCGCACGGTTAAGTATCTGAAGAGGTGCTCGACTGGGTATGGTACAGGGTTAATGCGTGGGGATGTGCTTTGAAAAGTGTTTCTGAAATAAAGTCACCACTCGCCTAAACCCAGGGACATGGTGGGTACAGACAGTTCTGCAGCACCTTTGGCCGAAGCCAGTCGTGGATTTTGGCTCTGTGCCCTGCCAGGACCTGTTATTAAAACGCACCCCTAACTGAGGGAGGGAGGGAGCCGAGGGGCTGCTGAGCCTGGTGCCAGCGCTGGTGTCCAAGCTTGGGCTCCTGGTGCCCCTCAGTCCCATCACGGAGCAGCCAGGTCCCTGGAGATGCTCTCCTCTCTTGCTGACATCTGCAGCACTCTGTGCCTCCCTGGGTGGCTCGGCCAGGAGGGGACTGGATGCTCGTGGTGCGCGCCACATCTTCCTTTTTTGGTTTTTCAGTGGATTTCATCAGTATTCCCTTGCTGTGGGGAGTGCTGTGCGTGCCTCGAGCTCCAGTTTAGGGGCTACTGAAATGTGGGTTTAACATGCTGGTCCACTGGATTTCAAGGGTGACACGAGTGAGTCAGATTTTAAAGCTTTCCAGAAAACTAAAGATGCAAATTTGGCATTTAGCGAAAAATCTTCAATTAGTTCAATAAGACTTATATGTCAGAGCAACCTTGAAAATCCCAAAAGGCATCCTTAAGCATTTAGATACCTTAATAAGCTGACTCGTTTTCTATTCCATTGTAAAATGTCAATAATATTTCTGTATCACAGAAGTGCTTTATGAGAGTAAATTGCAAAGTCTGAACACATTAAGTGTGTAATACATTCATAAAGGAGAGTCAGATGGACCTCTCAGAGATACTTAAGTGAAAACAATGTTTGTCGTACGGGCATTTGAAAACAATCACTCAAGATCATGGAATATCACCCCATGACACATGATAAAGCAAATATTGTAAAGGAGGAGTGAACAGAAGAATTCCTTCAACGTATAAAAAAAGTAGAAAAATCCAGTAAACCAAAACAGCAACAACAAAACCATGAAAGCAGAAAATCTTGATAGAGGGACTGACCATTAAAAGAAGAATTAAGACAAAAAAGCTGCTGATGAAGATGAAGGTTCTAACAAAAGTCCAGACCACTAATCATAATGAATTTTCATTAATTTTGCAGTGGAAAAATTAATATAAATACAAAGTAAAGTTTTCTGTTGCTTTGGATTGCATGTCTTGGCTATGAGCCATCAAGGTCTTATAATATTCTTAATTATGTCCTTTCAAATTGACTAATAGATGCTAAAGCAGAACACGTGATGAATATTGTGGGCATAGTGATGGCCATTAGGCAGAAAGTGTTTTACACTTTACATAAGTATGAGACCAATATTTCACAGTGACAGAAAGCCAGATTTTAGTACTTGATGGTGGGAAAGATAGTTGATAGTCAAGAAATAAAAACACATGGGAGTGGAAATGGGATGGATATTGAAGACGAAGTGTCAGAGAAACTGCAGTTACGGTCCTGCAGTAGAATTTCAGCATTTTATGAATCAGTACTTTACTTTTTAATGTCTACTTTCAACTTCAGGACAGAGAAAAAAAGCACAAAGAAACAAAAAGCCAGAGGCACAAAGGTGTCTTCCTAGCCCTCTTTGGAATGTGAGAGCCAAGGTTTTCTGTGGAGAGTGTTGTTCCAGTAGACTGCTCATTCCCTACAAAGCAATTAAATCATACCCCAGAAGGTTTCCCTTCAATTCAGAACCGAGTTGAAAAGCAAAACCTGTCTTCAGAAAGTAGTTTGATTCCTTAAAAAGGTATTTTTAAATCTTCATACCTTAAATTACTTCCTGATTTATTCCCACCTCACCCTCCCAAGTCCTCCAGGAGCATATCAAGCTGCAGGGTTGCATCAAGACGCTAAGATTTGTCTAGATAAATGCAAAAGCATTTACAAGTTTTAAAGACATGAAGAACATTTGAGTGGGTGAAATAACTTCCAGTGTGTTTTTTCCTTTTATTTTCCTCACTGTCAGCCATTGCTTTCCATATTTTTAAATTTCCTTTTCCTGATTGTATTCAATGTGTCCCACTAGTGCAAGACTTTGTGGGGTAGAGGACAAGTGGATGATATTTCCTCTCGTGAGGTCAAATGAATGAACACGTGCGAGGCCCAAGTTCCTTTGGGTTTTGAGAACCAAAGTGCTCTTTCCAGAGCTGAAAAAAATACAATGCTGTTATGTATTTTTGACTAAAAATAGATACTCATTTTCTCTCTGAAAAGTCAGGTACAAGTCTGAAGAAGGTAAGAACAATTACTTCCTGTTGCTTGCATTCTAAAATGTTCTGCTAGTTTAATTCTCCCTAAACAAGGAAGCTCTCAGAGACTTTCCTGACATACTGGAAGAGTTTCAAATAAGTTTTTTTCCTTCAAATCTGTTTTAGAGAGCTAAATTTTGAAATAAATTATAGGAAAGAGAAAATCATGTTCAAAGTAAATGGGCTACCTGTGTACTTAATAATGGCTTGAAACTATAATTAAGGTAAATTAATTTAAAGAAAAGTAAAGATTTTAATTTATTGCAACCACATGTAACATTTTCCTGGAATGCCTTTTTGTTCTTTTTGTGGGTAACCTAAAGAGTTGGAGGTGTTTAAGTTATGATTTCCTCTTCAGAACCAGAGAAAAGAACGACTGTAAAGATTTTCCTCATGATAAAACCGAGCTTTGATCAGGCTGGAACACACTCACGTTAAATACTCTTCAGATATGAAAGAGCCCTGCTCTGCTGAGATCACTTTATATTTTCCAGCCGTGCAAAGCACCTGCAGTGTAGCAGCATGGCAACCTGAGAGGCCAAACATGAGGAGGTTTTCTCTAGTCCCTGTGAGCAAACCTCCCTCCACTGCTGTCCTGTGGCTGCTCCTGGACACTGTGGGGAGCAGAAACGTTTCAGTCTAGGAGAAAAAGGCAAAAGGAAGGCGGCTTCCAGCCCTCCCTGGCCTCCACATCCAGGTTCAGTGCAGGTGTGGAAATCAGGAGCTTTCTGGGGCTTCCATTTCCATTTTGGTTTTAGTTCTCCCTTGTGTGGGGACTTTACCAAATATTTGTTGTTTACCGTCTGCCCTTACACCTCAAAACTTTACCGATGTGTGACACCGTGCTAAATCGACTGATGCCAGCTACACCCCTCTGTATTTAACAGAAAAAAATGTGTTTACTGCTAGAGGGCACATATATAAAAATAATACTGATTTCCTGAAGTCATTGCAAGCCCATTTTGTGGAGTAATGCTGCAAGTTAGAATAACATGCTAACTGAATCAGAAATCAGTTATCTCTACGGGCACACAGTTTATGCAAGTCTCTTCCAAGTGTGCAGTGAACGTTAAGGAAAACGGGTTATTTGCGAGTAACAAAAATATCTATCACTGAAATCAGCCTGGAGAGTAATGACCTTTGAAAATCAGGATGCCTGGATAGCATCCAGTCTGTCTTACACCTGAATTCCCATCCTAAGTGCCAGTTTTGCTGATGAAGAGCAGGAGGTTAATCCAGCCCTTGGACATACAAACTGGTTTTGCCACTAAATCTTGATTTGTCATAGCTCCTATTTCAATGGGATTTGTCCATTCCTCATAGATGGGGCTGGAGGGGAAGGAATTTTCTAATTATGCTTCTCTTCAAATTCCCCTTAATCCTTGGTTAGGCCACAGTTTACATTTGTCACAAAAAGCTCTGGTTGCTTCAGCAGAGGTGTTACTGGAACAGATTTATGGGTTATTAATTCCTAAAACCCCCATGAACTTGTGTTACAACAATGACATTTTTAGGATTTTGTGATGGTAGAACACTGAATTGTTATGTATTTGTGTGATCCATGCATTTAGTGACCCAACTACTAATGATCAGCCACGTGTTCCCCCAGATAGCTTTCTGGAAAATTCCTTTCCAAACTAATTTGTGTGAGTTTAATTACACTGACAATTCAGAGACCTAGAAATGTAAGTCCAAAATTATTGCTGTCATAACAGCAGATCTGCTTAAACTCAGTCTCGAGGCTGTGCAGCTCTGTACCAACTTTGATGTGCAATATGTACAGGCTGAGCACAAACTACAATTTATGTATTTTTCTTTCAAACCACATTTCTAGGGTTTAGCTCTTCCCTCGCTGAAAATAATGATCATTGTTGATGTAGTGCAAATCTGTACTTAAGAACATTGCACTGTACATCTTTTGCTATATTTTGTCATTCATTTAAGCTCTTCTGTGGCTTTATTTAGACCAAAGAGATAAAGAGAGATTATTTTGACCTAAAGCTTTATGTCCCTTTCATATCGCTAACAAAATTTTAGCCCAAAGGATAAGAATTTATAATAATTAATTACAGATGCTGTCAGTTGCAACTGCAGCTCCTAAAGTTTATTATCTTACAAGATCAATCTTTTTTGCATGCTTTGTGGTACTGCTAAATAGAGAGTGCTCGATCCATGTATTTGGGGAGTACAAAAAGAAGGTGCTACGTACAACAGGTGGCATTTTGCACATTTCTTGCATTTGTTTTTGTGATCACGCTGGGTATTGTGTGGCTTAAGCTGCTCAAGACCTTCAGCTGCCTCTCTTTTTTGGGATTTAGGCATTCATTAGCCCAGTGAGATCACTTTGGCTTCCTTTGGCAGGATTTGATCCTGTGTATCTCCCAAGGTTAGCTGGAATTCAGAAATACAGTAAACACAGTTGAAACTGGCCTGTGTGTGTGTGTTTTAAGCCAATTTACAGTTGATGTGTGTCTACCAAAGATAAATGTTGGAAGGGTCTATAATCTGTCAGAAAAAGCTTTCAGATTATTGCTCTAAATCCACCATGCTAACAACAACAACAACAACAAAAACCAGACACTAATGAATTTGGAGTAAAAATTTTCAAAGGGCTTTTTCAAAAACCTTTCAAATTTCTTTTTAAAATAGGAAGAATGAGGATTTGAAATAGGAGAAAATAAAAATAAGAAATAGGATATTTTCTAGAATAGGAAATAGGATAATTCCTGCCAGGATACTTTCTCACTTCTTTTTTGTTTCAGATGCACATAAAAAGAAAGCCTTGCTGACTTCCCATGGATATATGGCTCTTTGTACACATGTCCATCAGGAAGTTTGTTTAGAGTATCCTAATTCTGTCTTACAGTCTGTGAAACTCCCTAAAAACTTCCTTTCCCCCTGTGATGGACCTTTCCTGTGTGTATACAAAACACTAAATATTTATCTTTGAAAATTTCTTCTGGTCAGCCAGTCTTCATCACTACCATCCAGGTTACTTTGTGCCTGGCTTCTCCATCCCTGTCCCTAATTCTGTGTGTATGTACACCAGGGTTCCACCTGTTTGCCCACTGGGCTGTTCCCACTCCATTTCTCAAGCAGCATCTCATTTTATTTACTGCCCCATTTTTAATCTCTTTAATTCATCTCTGGTTTAGTTCTCTGGCTTCAGCAATATGGTTCATTTTCTTCTTACATTTAGTGAACTTTCAGAATTTAGTGAGAGCTTCAGTAGCTGTGTAATCAGTCAGTATATAGAGTTTGAAGCATCTTGCACACTTATCTCAGCTATATAAAATCCCTTTAGAGTTCCCTTTTAAAACTTTCTGCTGCTTTTGTCTTTTGCAAGAGCTTCATGGCTATGGAGCTCATGGTTTCACCAGTACATATTAAGTCTTTCTCACATCTATCCAATTTTATAAATAATTATGACTTGTAATTCCATACAAATTATCCTACTCTTACAATGCAAATTAGAAAATGATCAATGAGACCGACAGTGTTACGATCTTCTGTTGCCATTTGGAGCAGATGTTTTACCCATTTAAAAGTTTATTTTTTTCCCCTAGAGAAGTGAAAGGGCTAAGATTAATGCCTTGTTATTCCATCTCTTTTTGGGAAGCCCACCCTAAATAGGCCGATCTCAAGTACTGACTGTGCTAAGTTCTCTCTGCAGAGCAGAAAGGAGAAGAGTTTCTGGAGGCTGGCTGCAGGGAAATGCAGCAGGTATTGAGATGCTCTCGCTGAGCTCTGTCCTACTCCCTGTAGTAGGGCTGATGTAAGATGTGTGTAGTGGCATTACCTGCTGTAAAGAGATTTTAGGTCCATTAGCAACTAAATACAAGAGAAAACAGATCTGGTATTGCTGCAAAAATACGTAAAGCTCTAAAGAGGAAATTCTCTTATCAGTACAATTCCATTTATTTAAAGCTATACCAATTTACTCGGGGTAATACAAGACACAAATCCAAACCAGTTGCTCAGATTTTGCTTAATTTTGTGACTGTGCTCTCTCCTGCAATAGCTCATGCCATCAAGAAAGGTTCCTAATTCTCCAGATGCCACTAAGGCATCCATGATAACAAAACTCCAATGGAAACTTTCCTTCCTTTTTATGTTGAGAGATATTTAAGATTAATGTAACGAGTTAAAAAATAAAAAAAATAGAGAAATTAGGCTTAGCAGGTAAAGGGGAGGTGCGGGGCTGAGCCGGTTTTGTCCATTTGGTTTGTTTGTTCCAAGTTCTGAGGTGCTTCCCAAACCAAGAGTGGAGAAACCTCGGGGCGCAGAGGGCGCGCTTCGGGAATGGAGTCGGTGCGAGGGGAAACACGGACTGGCTCACTCCCGGAGCACGGAATGGACTCGGTAACTCGGAAAACACGGGCTGGATTTATCGCGGATTACAGAATGGAGTCAATTGGAGGGAAAACCCGGATTGGATCTTTCCCGGAGTACAGAATGGAGTCAGTTGGTAACTCAGAAAACACGGACTGGATTTGTCCCGGAGTGCCAAATGGAGTCGGTAACTCAGAAAACACGGTCAGGATTTCTCCCAGAGTATGGAATTTGCAGAGCACGGTGCCTGTCACTTGTTCTGCTCAGGAGATGGACCTGAGGAGCAGAGCAGGCAGCCAGGCCTCTGAAGGGAGACATAAAATTCATACTCCCGAGGGATCAAAGCACACTTGCTGTCACTTGGAAATTAGAGTTAGCACAGCTGAAGCCTGGGGTTCTGAGGACCTGCCTGTGGGGACATAGTGGACAGGAGAGGCTGTGGATATACCATGTTATACCTCTGTTGGAAGAATTTCTATTTCTCTTTTATATTGCACTAAAACTTGCCTTTTCTCTCCTGATTTTTGAAGCCTTTTGAGCTTCTTCATGGAGTTTGCTGCAGGGAAAAAAAAAAAAATAGATAAAGATCTGTCCAAATTCTTTGTCTGTCTTGGGGTCCTATCACTTGTTCGTTGACTGGTGGTTTTTTTGTGGGCTCAGCAGCTTTCTAAGGCAGCAGAGAAATCATGATTTGATGCTGACATTTGGGCTGTGGCTAATGAGGAAAGAGAAAGCTTGGCCATGGTGGCTTCCCCTAATATGGAAAAGCTATCACCTTGACTCTTCCCTGTGCAGCAGCCCCACTGTTCCTGCCAGCTTCTCTTAGCTGCAGAAGGTGTAACATTTTTATATCTGCTCTCCTTCTCAAGTTAATGTCTTGTTCCTGCCTACCTTATTCGTTCTGTACCTGTCTCTTATTCTGTTGTCATTGTGTTATAAAGAGAGAATTGACTAGTCAAGATGATTTCTTCCCTGCTGCTGCCAGGAGCCAGTGATGATAAAATAGCTAAAAGCAATTCCCAAAATAGCGGTGCACAGGTATAGGTTTGCCAGAGCGATTTGATAGCGATTACTCTATCGGTCCTTCTGTAGTGTTACAAGTCAGACCCAGCACTGTGAACAAAAAGTGCTCTTTCTTCCTTTGATGGATTTTTCTTCTTCCTCTTCTCTTTTTCTCCAGAGCTGAAAACCAGAACAGACCTTAATAGCAAAAGGACTGGCAGCATCTTCAGCCACTTCAACTTTTCTTTCCTTCCCAGATTAGAGGGAAGCAATTTTTCCACCTTCAGGAACATCCAAAGTTCAGTCTCAGGACTCAGGTCTTATCCTAAAGGCTCTGTGCACTGAGAGAGAAAGCAGTAATTTTGTTAAAATGGTGGGCTTGGGATTTAGCATTTTTAGTCATTTACCTCCCTTTTTTCTGTACCCCTCTCCGTGTGGAAGATTTCCAGTGGTAGTTGTTGCCATGGCACTGAGCAGGACGAGGTGTCTACTCCAGTCTCAAAACTGGATGTTTACGGCCGTACTGTGAAAAATTATCCCTTCTGACAACTGGGGGGTTGTTTACGCGGAATTAACACACTGCTCCTCTTCTTCCAAAGTGGAGAGAGGCTCTTCAGGTCATTCCCTGTGTGTCAAGACAAATGTGAGCTTCAGCAGTGCTGGAAGAGCCTCAGAATTAGCTCTGTCCTTCCACTCCCTCGTTAGCTGTTCAAATGAACAACCGCTTCACGCCCTGCCGAGCAGCTGATTGGCCTTGGAGGGCAGAAGCATCTGAAGCAGTATTAATGTTTCATTCAAAATCCTGAGAGCCAGGGAGGAAGGGAATTAGGGAATTCAAAACCCCAAATCAGCACTGCCTTTTATTTCACCAGGTCCTGTTCTCTTGAGCAGCATCCCTAATTTTCTTCCACACTGGATTTCCTCTCAGGATGGTCTCTGCTGCCTTTGTGAGATGTTTTTGCCAAGGGTAAATTTAGCAACTCCCTTCCCTTTGCTTTTCTTTCTCCATTGTCTGCTCCTTCTCCCCAGCCCTGTTGACAGTATCTGCTATGACATATGCTGCACAGGAGATGGAGAGACAAAGAAACCGTGCAAGTCCCTCCATCCTCTCCTCCTTTCATTACTCAGGTCTTCACTGATGCATCAAGACTGGTGAAATTCCCTTTTTGTCTTCTCACCAAGCAAAGCAGATCAGAAAGCTGAAAAATTAGTGCCTTAAAATACTATCTCAAAGATATGTGAGCAAAGTGGATGTGATAAAGCAATCAGTAAAGGAGTGTAGAGGATTGCACGACAGCAAGAACAGCCAGCTGCATCTGGGAAATATGTAAGTCCTTGGACTCCAGCAGTATAAAACTTCCCATGCTGTAAAAGAAGAGCAATTCTTTCTTTTTTTGTGGCAGCCCCAGAGGTTTGAAACATGGTTGGCAACTAATAATTGCAACCATAGAGTCATTGACTTTGAAAGAAACATCCCCTCACAGTGGGCATTCACCTAAGATCTTGGATTAATTGTACATAGTATAGCACGTTCTGGGGTTGTTAAATTTGTAGATGCTGCTAACAAATAAAAATAGTTTTATTAGGACAGGAATAGAAAAAATGTTAGATACAGAAGTGTTGCATAACCAACCTTGATGAGCAGGGAAGCACCCCTTTTGCAGCATTTCAAGAAGTACTGTTCCCAGTAAATGCCAGCAAATAAATCCTAAATCCCTAGGTCCATCCTGAGATGAATATTAATACTGTTGTTTTTAAAAACCCCAATGTTGCTTATGCTATTACCTGTTAGCCTTTGGGGAAGAGGAAAAAAAAATCAGGGGAAAAAGGCAGCTTTGACAGAGTATTTCCTGACTCAGCAGTTGAATGAAGGTATCAAGGTTGAATCAAGGAAATGGAAGGACTTCACCCCAGCTGAGGACTGTGAACACACAAAACATCACAGGAGGTGCCTGCCTGTAATTCCTGCTAATCAAATATTACTCAACAGTGTGTCAAGACAAATGTGTTTGGCTCAGGGATGTTTTTTAGAGACAGGAATCGTGTTTTAGCTGGCTGCAATAGATTACTAGTTGGGGACTGTGAAAACTAAGGCTGTTTTTTTAATTGTGCCAGGCACTTGAGATGTGATCTTGTAGGAATCTGTCAGTGCTGGTTTTCCCCGCCCTTTCAGCTGTTTTTTCAGTACTGATATGCAGTAAAAATTCCTTCTAGTGCCCTGTCTGTAATCAGCAGAGAAAGCAGGGCATGTCTCAAGTGTGATGCCAGTAAAGCATTGAGCAGAAAACGGCCCAAAAAGCAGCCAAGAGAAAACAGTGGGCCCAAGGATTTAGGTGGAAAGTAGCCTGTCTGAATATGGCTCACTCTATTTCCATAGCAAACACAAAATAACAGCCTGGGCTTTGTTGGAGGCTCTCAGCACTTTACTCTTATAAATAATAAACAGAATACATTTTCTCCTGTGTGGGTTAGCAAATAGAAATGTGCCTCTGTTATCAGCAAGGAAGCCATAATTGAGAGGCAGTGATTTTGTGGAATACACATTCAAAAATGGGACTAAATAAAAGCATGAGGAGGATTTCAAAACTTCCATTTCTGTGCAGGTTTTCATGTTTAGCTATGGAATTTATTCATTATACTTTTTTGCAAGCTTGGATTTACATTCTCAGACTCAAATCATGCCACTCACTCCAGCCTGTGTCTGACACAGCAACAGCTCTAACAGGGTAACTTTAGGTAATCTCTTGCATATCCCAGCATTTTGCCATTTACTGCCCCATTTTCAGCATGATTTCAGAGTTTTGAGCGTTTGCTTTCATGGCCTGGCTTGGATTGCAAATGCACATCTTGGCGTGACACCATTTGAGACTGAAACTGAAAGGAATGTGGTCATGGTAATCCTCTTCACAATTTTGTAGCAAAAATGTTGAATAAAACGTATTTTTCTTGGAGAGGGACACATTTCTAATGTGCCCCATTTCCATTTTGTGGGATTAAAGAGTGTATTTTTACTGGCTCTATTTACTTGGTCTTAAGGATATCTATTTCTTTATTCATTTCAGTATACCTCAATGTATGTTGTGTTTCATGTTTAGGAAACTTACAGTATTGACTACCCTTGCTTGAAAGTCTAGAGAAATTAAAATGGGTGGAGTTTACTCAACAGCCCACTAACAGCACAACTTTCACAAGTCTGGAAGTTTGGAACATGCAATTCTTGGAAGTGCTTGATCCTTTTCTCTTCTTCTTCTTCTTTTTTGTCAGTTTTTTTCTTAATTAACGTAATCACATGCTTACAAGTGGAAAGTTTTCTGGTTTTTTAACATTCACATTTAGTCATTCGAAAAATTATTCTTTCTTTTCTTGCAGTGGTGGGAATCATTTTGATTTTAAGGACATGGGATCACAGGGACTTCCTGAGAAAAGGATGTGTACAAGGTCCTGAGTCTAAAGAAAAACTTTAATGTTCATGTAATTCAGTTTTAGGTATGTTTTTTTTTTTGTAATACAATCAAGCTATTAGACAAGTGGTTTTATTTTATTCTTTCAACCTCTTTTTCTTTATTTATTTTGAGCTGCCATGTCTAACTTGGATAAGAAGTAGATACTGGTGGGTGTCTTATCCACCTGTGTTGGATGACAAGGAAGAAAGTACCAAGTTGTCAAAAAAAAATAAATTATCCTAAAATCATTCCACTGAAGTGGCTGAAAAGTTAGCAAATCCCACCAGTGTATTCCAGCTAGCAAGAAAAGTGGGATGTAGCTGTCTCTGGAGAAATCAGAGCCCCATTACTTTTTTTAGAGACCAGAAGATGAAAAAAACTATGGCTATAAATTTACCATCCATTCTATTTGCTTTTCCCTTGGAAGTAGCAGAACTTCTAAAGTTCTTCAAAGTCAAGGAATCCCCCAAATCTGAGAGCAAATCTTGGGGTAGGAGAGATGTGAAAGCTCAGTGTTTCCATGCTGTTCTCTTCAGCATCCTGCAGCAGTGCTCTGGTTTCTGGGAACAAGGGGCTGACACCAACATCTCCCTGGAACTGCCTGTAACTCTGGGAGGGAGATGATGAGAGCAGTGGTTCTCCCCTTGGAACAGGCTCAAGGAAGAGCAGCCATGTGTCTGCAAGAAGAAGGTTTCAAGGCTGATGGTCCTTTCTCTACCTCCCATTTGTTTGTGTGCATCCACCTGGAGAGAGCCTGCTGCGTGCGTCATGTGAAAAGCGTAACACTGATTGTAATTGAACTCATCTTGAAAAAACTCTGCCAAACCCCTGATCATAATTTCTCTCCCTGGTAAGGTTGTTTATCTTCTCTTCCTTGTTTATTGCTTGAGTGAAGCTAGCACATTTGAAATTCTGGTTTAGAAGAAGTAGGATACTGTGCAAGTGGTGGTGTTTCGCTGCAGAATAACCCCCAGAGGGATTTGTAATCCCCTGGTGCTATCATCCAGTGGGGAGCCAAACTGAATAATAAGCTCGGTACTATGAATTCAGCCTCATACTCAGCCTCATTCTGCATTGGTTAGCATTGCCTAGAAATTAATTAGTGCTCTGTATTTATGCTATCAATGGCATCCAGTGGCTGGCCTAAACACGCTGGAGCTGCTGGCAGCAGCTAGATGTATGTGCAGATATTTTCTTCTCCCTCTATAAATACGTCCTGTAGACTGTCTTTTAAAGGAGTTGTTACTTCATCTTCCCCACAGCTAAACACAACCAGACAGCACCTGCTGGACATCAGTCAAAGATGCACAATGACACATGGTTTTCTATTAATGTTTACAGGATTTGGAATGCTGTAATTGATTTTGGCACTGAAAGTGCAGTCTGGTAAATTGCTTGTCACCCTTGTTTCATCCCCGGTCTCATTGAGAATCTCATATACAATTAACCATAATTGCTATACTGTGTTTATTCTAAAGCACACAGCACATTGCTGGTTTGCTGTTTGGTTCTCAAAAATGGTGAGTTAATTGCTTACAAAAACACAACTCAGACTAAGGGCACCTCTGTGGCAAGGGACTTTCCTTCAGAGCAGAAAACTACGGAGCCTTTAACATTGTTCATGTTCCAAACTCATGGCCCTCCTGTACCTGAGATCTCCCTGACTGCAGGGACACTCACTTGTGCATAAAGGCACGAGTCAGTCTCCATTTCCAGCTCGTGGGACACAGCAAGAGGAGCTGGATTCCCACCTGGGTGGTTACAGACCAAAGTTACCAAGTTCTTATACTGTCTGTAGGACAGAGCAATTCCTTCTGCATGTGGAACTGGGCAGGAATTCTTTCAAGGAGCGTATTTGCTCCACATCCTCTGGGTCACAAGGTGGAAGCAGCACTGAATGGCTCACATGAATTCCTCTGCCAGTTTATCCTGGCAATATTTTCTATTTAAACAGCCAAGGCTCCAGAATTAGCATGGACTGTCTAGAAACCTCAATAAAACAAAGAGCTTTGCCAAGAAACAGTCTAGGACAGAAAAAAACCAAACAAAAAAAAAAAAGAAATAAAAAGGGGTAAGCCCTTCTCACAGATCAACAACGGGAATCTGCAAAATCTTCCTTCCCAGGAATGAAGAGCTGCATTGTCTCCTGCTGTCATCCAGGGGCCGGATGCTGGAGGACAGCTCCCGTTCTCAAGTTTAGAATGGGAGCACCTGCTCTTTTCATGTGGTAGTGGATTGTTCAAGGGGGACCTAAATCAGAAAGTTCCTTGCTGTCCTTGCTAAAGCAGAGGATACTCTTCTGTTCTTCATGTTAAGAAACTAGCTGTTCTGATTTTTTTGTAGAGAAAATAATTTCAGGAGGTAAGATACAGATCGAGCTAAATTAACTTAATTAAAGGGAATGCAAATTCAGTAGAATACATTTTCTAGTAGAGAGTGTAGATTCTACTTGCTGCAAGCACAAAATATCTCCAACAGTCTGGCTGTGACAAATAGTGGCAATAATTGTACGTCTAAAACGTTAAAAATATCTTCTATCAGAATGCTGGATGAAAAGAGGAATTTTTAATTTCCTTTTTTAACTCTTGCAAATTAAAAAACAAGCCTAAGTACCATGGACTGATTTCCAGGATATTCAAACTAGTTTAGATCTGACTTTTAATCCAGTTAATTATTTTGCTATTCTCCATTCAATTAATTATCAGATTAAGGTTCTTATGTAATATGTAAAATGGTCTTTTGATAATGAAAGATTATGAAAGAAATGCTGCAGAATTTGCTTCAGAAGAAAGCACAGCAAGATTGAAATCTGCAGAATTCCGACTTGAAAGAGGCTATTAACTTTGATAGCAATTGCATGTGCCATTACAGTTCCATATTCCACAAGAAAATGGGGTGCATCACTTGGGGCATGGAAGACAACCATAAATCTTCACTGTAGGAATCATTTAAGATTTATATATATATATATATATACAGAAATACCATTCCTCAGATTTTCTGCTTAGATTTTCCAGAATCCCTGCATTTATCAAAACCTCTATTTCAGTTTTTTTTTTATAACAGATGTTGATTATAATTGATTTGGAAAGTTGTGGTTGCACAGGAAGGACAGAGAAAGGCCAACAAGATGATTAGAGATATGAAGCATCTCTCCTACAAGGAAAAGCTGAGAAAATGGAGTTTGTTCAGCCCAAAAAGAGGAGGTGACCTAATTGTGGCCTTCCAGCACCTGAAGGGAGCCCACAGGAAAGAGGGAGAGGCTCTTTTGGTGACAGGACAAGGGGAAATGACTTCACACTGAAGGAGAGTAGGTTTAGATGAGATATGAGGAAAAATTTCATTTCTGTGAGGGTGGTGAGGCCCAGAGAAGTTGTGGGTGACTCATCTCTGGAAGTGTCCCAGGCCAGGTTGGAGAGAGCTCTGAGCAACCTGCTCTGTTGGAAAGTGTCCCTGCCCTTGGCAGATGGTTTGGAAAGCAGATGAATTTTAAGGTCCCATCCAACCCAAACCATCCTATGATTCATGGTATTTCAGTCTTCCTGGAATCTACTCTGGAAAAAAAAAAATAAATTCTTCTGTTTTACAACCTAAGAATTGATGCTCAGCATGAGTTTTTTTCACTCTGCAGGGTTGGTGATGTGGCTTTTCAGCTGCCTGTGTCACTTTCCTCCTCCAAAATCTGTTCATGCTCTCAGTCCTTCACGTGTTGGCCGTGTGCCTGCGGCTCCCAGGAAGCAGGTGCGTTTGGAGAGATGACAGCTTTCTCAGGACTCAGTTATTTAATTAACTCCTTTTTAGCTGGGTTATTTGAAAAAGCTGTCCCACCTGCCTGGTGGTCAATACCTTGCTTGTGTGCTAAGCAATGCTTGTCAAACTCCCTGCATCCCTTCCATTCAGTTGTGTCACGCCTCTGTGGGAGCACAGGGGGGTTTCTGGACTCACAGTGAGGAGGGAGAAGATCCAGGTTCCATTTTTAACTTTTCAAACCGTTTTACAAAGGCTCTCCTTGAGAACTGTGCTATGTCTTGGGTTTCTGCTCCTATTTCTAAAAAGGCATTTAAGTAACTCTGACATTTTTAGAGGGAAAAGCTACTTAGTGATAAATGGTTTAATCACTGAGATCATTTAACAGCTTTGTTCTACAGTCTACTTGGTACTGTGAATAGAAAAACAAACAATTCTTCAAATATCCACTAGGGTCTCTGAGCACATTTCTGCTCTGTTTACATTCCATTAACATTCTTCAGACAAAGATTTACTCACAGGTTTTAACTGTGTATGTCCAGACACATTTTATTGCTTTCTTGCAGCTTTCATGGGTAAATCTTGAGTAAAAAATAAAAATAAAAATGACTCACCCCATCAACAATGGCAGATTCATTGATTATTTAAATAAGGACAGAAAGCTGTCACTTATGTCTCAGATACATAGCAGAGGTCACTGAACTTAAATAAAGACTGAAAAAAAATAGCTTGCAAATTGCTCTTTAAAACACCTTTTAAACACCTCCAGGGCTGGTGGCTCAGCACCTGTAAGGTCAAGGAGGGAAGTTTGCATTTGGCTTTCCCACACAGCTCCTTAGAGCTGGATCAAAACTGAGCAAGCAGCTGTGGCTCCAGCCATACAGATCTGTCCTGCTCATCATCAGTCAATTTTTAGACCACCAAAGCCCTACAGGCAATGTCATTTCTTGAGCTTATGTCAGTGGTCATTTTATATGTGTTTGATACATGAGAATTTTATCTTTCCACTCATGCTGATGTAACTTAGGCTTGGGGTGGTCATGGGTGAGTGTGTATGTCAGAGGGGAGGGATGGAGAGAGGGAGAGGAACAGGAGGCAAAGGAGAAACCTCTGAACACACAAACCAGTGGAAATGGGTGTGTATCCATCTGCAGCATTGGAAAAATGGAGTGTGTGAAGTGTTCTGTTCATTGGCATAGAGGGAAATAGATTAAAATCTTCAGGGCAGTTTTAAAATATTAACCATTCGTATTTTAGTTGCTGGATATTTTGAAATGCATTGAATAAACACACTTCTTTATAGTGGTTGGTACTCTTAAATAAGGTTCAAGATGCAGCCATTGCTATAAATGACATTTTGTATGAGCATGGGAGCCTCTGATTCTTTCTCTGGCCTTAGTCTCTGGTGTTCACAGGTTTCTTGAGTTGTGGCTCACAGTGATTTTAAATATCTAAAATAAAAACACCTCCTGCTTTTCTTAGGTACAAAATCCACCACAATGCCCCTTGCAGCTTTTGAAACCTCCAGACAGATGCAAGGCTAATGCATTTGGTGAAGTTACTATCAGCCTTAAAACCCTGAAATGCTGAAGCATTACTATCTTGACCTTTATATCAAGATGAATGAAAAGAAAATTAACTTCTAAGACAGCAGGCCATTCTGCAGGACTGCATTTGTTGGAAAATGTCTGGTTTAGCATAGAGGCAGAAGGGCAAAAATAGGCTGTTTTTCAGAGATGCTGAAATATCTTAATCTTGATGGTTGCCAGAATTTCTGTCCTTAAAGGACTGGTTATTGATGCTGTTCTGTGGCATTTCTGTTTTATTATTCTGTGGGTACAAAGCTCTGGATGTTGTTAAGGGGAGAGATCTGCAAATGTGGAAGTTGGCAGCACATAGCATTGTATCAACGTTCATCTTTGTCCCTTGTCCCCCACCTGTCTCCTCCTAAAGATTTCTTTTCCTCAGGAATGCAGGAGGTTTTCAGAGCTCCTGACCTTTTCACAGTGGATGATTTGTTGAGCCTGCCCCTTTGGCTCTGTGGCAGGGCCACGTTTCTCCAGGTGCAGGTGCCCAGTTTGACTCAGGGAATTTAAGGGCACGTTAATACATTAATCTTCCTGAGTCACTGACAGAAGTTTCACATCCCATCTGTGAACTTTGACATTTATTGGAGAACAGCAACCCCACAGTTGCTTCACTGATGCTGAAGTGCATGGCCCAGATCTTGATTTTGTTTTTTTGTCCTCTTTTTAATCTGTCATAGCTCAATCAAAGTGCTTAAATCAGCAGCTGTGGAGAGTAAAACCCTGAATTCATCCCTCAGTGAACCACAGTTCCTTCAGTTTGCTGCTCCCTGAGAAAGCTGCACATTTGGATGCCTCCTGCCCACTGTGGAGTGAAAAAATACAAGGAGAAAAACCCCTCGAGCTGTCCAGTTTCAATTTTACATTCGTGACTAAGAACAACATGAAATGATTTCAGTTCATAAGAAATTGCTCAGTTCTTAAGAGCTGTTGCTACTTGTTCTTTCTACAGATTTCTTTTAATAAAATGTCTTGCATGGCTGTTCAATTAAACCCAAGAAAACAGAAATCCAGATAGATTCAAATCTTACCCAAAGCATACATTCTTTAGTATATGCTTAGCAAAAACAAGCAAGTTGAAGTTATTTTCCATATTCAGATTTGCCAAAATTAGGAAGGCTTCCAAGACCATCTCAGCTTTAAAATAATCTATGTCTAGGAAAGAAAAAGCAGAAGAGCAGTCTGAATGATAATTTTATCAAATCTGTTTCTCATTTCTGTTCTTTAGCTTCTGTTCTTTAGCTGCTAACATTCCTAGGATGTTTCACTTTAGATTTCTCATGATTTTCTCTGTTTTCATATCTGTTCTACAGTTTTCTCTTAGACAGTGCTGTCGACAGACAAGACATTTGGACTTGATCTTAAGGATCTTTTCCAAACCAAATGATTCCATTATTTTATGACTTCCAGAATTACCCACTCCTAAGTCTGAAAGTCTTAAGGTTGGTTTTTTTTTTTGCTGTCTAGTAAGGGAGTATGAATGGGAAAAAAAAAAAAAAAATCCACATTTTTTTTCCTAAGAGTGAATTCATAGTAGACATGACTTGATGGTAAATTATTAATTCATTATCTTTCCTAGTAGTAAATATTCCTGCCAGTAAGGCTTCCATCACACCCTAATACTTTTGGCTCTTCCTTAAATGTAAATCAAGTATTGTAAATATTGAACCACTGTGAATTGCCAAACTCCCATAATGTAGACTTGGAGTAGTTGATTCTGAAAAGGAAGCTAATTAAATAATTGACCTCATTTCCATTGCAAGCAATCTGACTTTAAAAAGAAGCTTCCACTTCTACTCTGTGTAAATTGTCCAGAAAAGTAATATGGTCTTTTTATTTCTTACATAATTATTTTAAAAGAAGAAAACAGAACCAAAATATCCAAAAAAATAATGAAAAGTTCAAAAATAGATATTTTTTTTGGTTAGGTTATTCAAAATCAGAAAGGCTAAGGGTTTCCACTAGATTTAATAAAATTATAGAGAAGGGGAGGCCACTGGTAAGTGAAATTCAATGCTTAAAAAATGCTTTTTCCCAAAAGTGGGAAAAAAGATTGGAAGTTTGAAAGAAAAATACAGATTTTGACTAAAACTATATAAGCAACACAAATCCTATTAACCATTTGTCAGTCTCTGTGAAAGGATCTTTTAATCATACTCATCCCATTCTAGATTTGTGTGTCTGTATTTAGGAATTAGTGTGAAACTTAAACTCTGCTGAAGCTCCAACAGCCCTTCACCCTCTTTAGTGCTCTGTCCACATCTCCCAGTCCTTCATATTCATTTAATTTCACAAGTTTTGGTGTCCCTGCCCCTGGCAGAGGGGTTGGAATGAGATGATTAGGGTTTCTCCCAACCCAATCCATCCTATTATTTTATGATCTCTCTAGCTGTTGTTTTGAGCACTTTGGTAGAATATTATTGTACAGTTTTATACAAATGGGAAATGAAATGCTGCTCTGTCATTTCCTTTAGTACTCAAAAACACTTTACTATTATTGCAACTTACTGGGCTTTCAAGGACTATAATGGAAGTTGGAGCTTATTGGTGTGGTTCAAAAAAGCTGTTTGCTCTTCCATAACCTGGGGACTTCCTGCTGCAGAAATAAGTGGCAATTTCTCCTCATTATTATTCACAGGGTCATAATATCCAAGAGTAATGTGTGCTTGGATGGCTTAGTCATTAAAATATTCACAAATCTTGAGGGTTTCATAATTTTTAACACACGCAATTTGTCCAGAGAAACTTCTACTCGAAAATTTCTCCTACGTTATTCTTTATTCATTCTCCATCATTCGTTTTGCTCTTAAAACCTTTCATTCTGCTAATGAGGGAGCATACACAGTATTTGCCAAAAGTGACTAGTCATTTTGTATGACTAGATGAGAAGTTAAATTCTTCAATTACTGCATGAACTCCTATTTTGCATAATATAAAAAAATAAAATAAAATAAAAAGCCAGGATAAACACTTGCAAAACATTAATTAACAGCTCCTCTCACAGCGAAGGATCCTGCAAGAAAAGGAAAAGTCTATCATGTTAATTGTTTTCTTGGAATAAATAATCTGATTCTGTGATTTAACACAAGCAAAGAAGAAGCAGAAAAAGTCACTTTACTCCTACAAAACATGACTGCTCTCTGTGAAGGACCTCACAGGCCTGATGCTCACAGGAATTTGCAGTGTGAGTGTCTAACCCCAGAATTTCTTTCCCAGGTGTAACATCAGCAGCTTTCCCTTTTAGCTAACAAGACACAAGCATGCCTCAAATGCCAAATGGCTTTTAGAAGATTTCATGTTCCTTTGCTCCAGCTACCTTTCCTGTCCTGTAAATGTATCACTCTCCATGATTCTGCCTAACAGGGTAAAATAGAGCCATTAAAGCCCTCTCCATACACGGAGTGTTTGAAAGTCTGGCATGGTATCTTTACAGCTGCTGTCCTCTCTTCTGTTATATTTTCATTTATGGATTTATTTATTTTCTTTTTCCCAGTGTGTAGTATTTTACACTTGGTGTTAGAAAACCAGAGGTATGCAGTAATTTTGCATATTTTATCACTTGTGTGAAGTGTGTATTGAAAAAGAATTCATTAATAAGCAAAAAGAACCAAGAATGAGGCACAAGAACCTGGAAAAATCTTATTGCAGCCGTGATTCTGCAGATACGAACAATTCTGTTTCCTTTTTTCTACTGTCTGTGTCACTTGTGGAGCAGAAGCTTCAGTTTCCACCAGAGGAAAACATCATTTTTTGTCAGTAGATACTGCTGCAGGTTGGCAGGGAAAGATGCAAGCCCTTGGACATACGACTCCTCTCAAGTCTGTCTTTAAAAATCACTGCTGATCCAGCCAGCTGTCTGATTAGTAAAGGCTTTCTTGTCACTTACAAACTGTAGCACAATATTATGTGTCAGCTAAGTTGTCAAAGAAATTCACATTAATGCAGACTAAATATATTGGAGAGCTGGTGTGCAAACAGTAATAAATTCTTCTTAGAACAAGTTCACATACAATTTTTACTGTAATGAATCAGCTAAGTACGAAGTGACCTTACCTGAATTGCAAATAAGACATTCTGCTTACATAACTTTCCTTCTTAATAAGCAAAACTTTTCTTTTTGCAAAACAAAAGAAAGGTGTAATTTACTATATTTTGAGTACATTTTTCTTGTTATTTAATGTCCATGAATAATTTCCTTCAGGGTTTGTTGGTTTGAGGTATTTTTTTTTTTTGCTTAAAGCTTTAGTTTAGTGATCTTATCAATAAACTGTGATGTCAATCTTATGTCAGTTTTGAGTTGTGTCACAAAAATGCTCTGCACAAATATCTTACTGCTTTTGCACTTGTTGTTGTATTTTATAAGTAATTCTGTATTTTTTCTGTTTAGTAATTCTGATTTCACGTTGAAATCGTGCTGTGAAATTTGCGGAGATTTAAACTAATTGACAAATACCTCGGTGAAGTCGTAGGATTACATTTATGAGATTTAGTTAACGTTAAGCAATGTCTGAAAAAGACATGAAACAAATTTGTAACCGAAGCAAAGCCCATGAAGTGAAAGCACACACTGGCAAACTGGAATTTGTAACACTTTTCAGGAATAAAAAGACATGCAAGGCACTCAGAGGATTAGAACAGTATCTTAACCAACACAAGAGCTTTCCATACCCTAAAGCCTACCTAGAAGATGTAGAACAGACAACCAGGGAATAAAAAAAAATCACTAAAAGCTAATAACAGCCTCAAATACCAGTGAGACCCAGCTTCAAATACATTTTCAGGGCATGGAGAATGTTCCTACCGTGTGAAGCCCTGACACTGATCTCATTTAGGCCGGTTTTGTTGATCCACACACACAGATTTCAGGGTGAGATGCAGTTGCAACATGCAATAAACGTGTTATAAAATAATAGAATTTCAGATTCTTGATTTTTTTGGCCTTTTTCTTGGCCTTCCTTTAAAGAATTGTACTGAAGGGTTCTAAACACAGTGTTAAGGATAATTAACAGCATTTCAGAGAAGAATACATTAGCTGAGAATTATTCCTCTGTCCCAGGAGTCTTTGCCAAGGGACACCTTCCATCCTGAACAAGTCCCAGTTATGTTAATTAAGGAAAACTTGTGAAGCACACAGGAAACTGCAGGGCAATACCAGGATAAAGGTGCTTCAGGTACTTGATCCTACACTTTCTCCCTGGAAAACTTTGGCTCTTAGACCTCTAGGTTTAAAAAAATACCCCAGTTGCACCTGCAGTGCAACTACTGAGCTGAATTAAGGCTGCTAACCCTCCTTGGATGTATTTGCACAAAGGAAAAACAATTTAGATTGTCAAAGCACAGCTAGGATTTAAGCAGTAGGCACTGAATGTTTTCATTGTTTTTTAAGAAACTTCTAAATATATTCCTTAAAATATAATATATAAGACTTTATATAATAAGATATAATAAGATATAATATAATAAGATATAATATAAGATACAATATAATATAATAAGATATAATAAGATATAATATAATATAATAAGATATGATATAATATAATATAATATAATATAATATAATATAATAAGATATAATCAGATATAATCAGATATAATAAGATATAATATAATAATATATAATAATATATAATAATATATAATAATATATAATAATATATTATAATATATTATAATATAATATAATATAATGCAATATAATATAAGTAATTATATAATATATTTATATAATATTTTTATATAATATTTTTATATAATATTTTTATATAATATTTTTATATAATATATAAATATATTTATAGTATAAATATATTCCTTCAAATCTACCCCCCAAACAACAAAAAAGTAATGAAAGGAGGATTTTTTTTCCCCCCCCCTCAGGAAATGACAGCTTGAAATTTCAGCTGAATTTAGACAGAACCATATTCACAAAGATTGGTCTGTCCCAATGTATCCTGTAGTCTAGTAATAAGATTATTCAGAAAAAAAATTAACTTTATTTTTTTATTTGAAATTTGTTTGGTATAAATAGGGAAAGATTGTTTGTCATGGACTAAAAATATCTGTATTGCAAGATGTTGAATTGCTCAGATTTGTTTCGCCACTTGTTAGCCAAACTTCACCCAACATCTCAACTGTGTATTACAGTAATGCTGGAATATTGGAATAGTCATTTTAATAAGAACAGGAGAGTAAATCAGCACAGAGAAGAAAGCTTGTTTTACAAGAAAAATGTGTGAAAGAACTCTCCCACTTAGGATTTCTAGTAAAACTCATTAAGCCTCAAGTTAAACCAAATGACAGCCAGTTTGTCAGGAGGGGAGTTCATTGGTAGAACACCAGGCACATCCAGGCAAACATCAGCTTGATTGTCTAAATAATTACATTTTTGGTCAGCAGTTCCTTCTCTGTGCCTGGATGATGAGAAATTCCCAGTTCAGTTATTTCTTTTTTATCATATGTTGGGTCTTACTTGAATCTTTTGGAGTCAGATGAATCCAAAGAGTATAATTTGTGTTTTTTGACTCCATAACTTTAATTGCATGTCTAGACACATAAATTGATCTGTGTTAGCTATTGACCATTGTTGGATAATTTAGATATTTTATTTTGTATAAAATTTAACAATCCAAATGATAACTTTGTAAGTACAAGAAGGAAAAAAAAAAGGTACTTCTTGTTTCAGATGTGAAAAAACAAAGCCACCTCATTTCTGTTATTTTTTCTGTCTGATTTTTTGGTGAGACTTTTCAGCATCAAGGTTTCAGAGGATAAAGCACAACCATTTATTCCTGAAAACACAAATTACCTGCAATGTGGTACTGTCAGTATTTGAATGGAATCATTATACATTTGTCTGTGGTCTTACAGCCCCCCATACTGAACAGCTCTCATGCAACATGTATATAAAAGTACAAGACAATTCAAATTCTTCTAAAACAATCTATGATTTTATTCAAAGTCAGTATAAAAGGTTTTGTTTAGTGGATCCATACTAAAATAATTTGAAATGCAAATAGTAGCATAATTTTCTTTTCTTTTTTACTAGCTAATCTACAAAGTGCAGTTATATCTTACAGCCTTACTGGGATTTTGGTTATTGTGATCTAAAAAGTGCTACCCACTTGGTATTTTATCCCTACCAAAATAACATTATGCTCTTAACCTGCTTGGTGGTTCTCAAACATTGCAATAGGCTGCCCACAGAGGTTGGAGAGGTTTCCATCCTTGGAGAAATTTCATCTGGGTATATTCTGTGTGAAGTGACATTGCTTGGGCAAAGTGTTGAACTAAATTATCTGAAAAGTCCCTTCCCCAAAGGTTCTGTGATTCTCTTTTTTGATAGGAGAATCCAAAGACAAGATAATTTATATTCCTATCATACAGTCTCTTGACATAAAAAGTGGGATTTTTTTTTTTCTGTGTAACAGATCTACTTTAAAATGGAAGTAAAAAAATGTAAAAAGATTCCAAATTCAGCAATGACCAAACTGAGTCTTTTTGATAAAAGGACTGAGGGGTTTTTTTATCTCACTGATTGTAATAAGACCTGTCACAGACAGAAGGGCCATGCTCATCTCTCCAGTCTATGGTAACAAAACCAGGTAGAAAACTCCATTTCACTTTCTATTTCCATATCATTTTTAACCTTGTGATTGCTACCAAAAAAAAAACCAACCACAAAACCAACAAATAAAAAAAAAACCAGAAAAACAACAAAAAACAAACAAAAAGTAAAATAAAAAACCAGAAAAAATTATGCTGATAAGCATAGTAGAGTGAAAGGGATTGAGACATGGAAATTGGGTGGAAAACTGATTATTTCATCAGAATATCTGTAAGACAATTTCATAAGCAAGATGTTCAGAAAGCCTGTGTTCTTCCTGGAAACCAGAGCTGAATTCCTGGCTGTTGGAGCTGCATGGAAGGAATGGCAGTGCCTCCTGAGTCCTCTGACAATGCTATCATGGTCTCAGTAGACAAAGAATTAGAGGCAGCTACCAAGCCTCAAGGATGTTTAATCTGGGGCCACCCTGAATGTCTTTCCTCTTGTTTTTTGTCCAAAGGCCTCCTTTGCTAGTGGGGAACACATTGTCCAGCATCAGCATGCCAAAATCAATGTGCTATAATCCAAATATTCTGACATGCTGGGATTTGGGAGCTCAGCTCTCAGTGCAGCCATGGTGACAAAGGTAGAATTGGGAAATTTTGACTTGGGTTCATAGCAAGATAGCTTGGCTGGTGTCATGGCATTCACAGAGGGAATTTAGAAGCAGCTGGATTTCTGAGCAACACTTTCTGTGCTGCAGATCTCATTTCTGTGAGGACAAAAAAGTAAAGACTTACCCTGCTCTCATTACAAAGCAGAGGAAATCACTGGCATCAGATGAGTACTGCTACCACAGGAGAATACAGATAAACAGGCTTAGAAAAACTGAGACATCTGGAAAGATGGAGTAAAAATTGTACAGAAAATACAGTGTGTAACAGTACAAGTGGCTAATGGAAAAGCAGCCAGAAATCTCTTCACGTGGGACTGTGCTCACCTCAGCTATTCACAATGGATCTGCACCGTCGTTGAAAATTGCCAGCCAGGCATGCAGGATGTGAAAATTACTGTCTGATGGAAGGGAAAAGCTTAGAGCACTACCCTTTAGTCTACTGTCTTTCACAGAAGCAAGACAGATACTTATGATGGCTCCTTTTCCACCCCCAGAAACAAAAATTTCATACAAAACCTTCTCCCTGACACAAAGGAGTCAGGAAGAAATGAAACCGAGCTGATGGATAAACACTCCCCTCTCATGCTGTGACCTGCACTGTTTACTGCCCAGCTTCTCTGCAGCAAGCTGTGAGATAATGATGTTACATATGTCATTAAAGCCCCCCAAACTCTCCAGCTGAAAAACAGTTCATGTTGCCCTCATGTGTTTTTTTTTCACGGTGTCTGTTCTCTAGAAAACTTCCTCTCATCTTCAGGGTAGGCTAGGGGACTGCAGGTCTGCTTTTCAAATTGTTCCTCACCTTCATATTCACAAGCCCTTATCATTGGGCAGTCTTCTGTTCTCACCTTGTAATCTTCTGGCTGCTTCTGATAACTCCAGATTTCTCATTTCTTTCAGTGTTAGGCCATTTACTTGAATCAGTTTTTTGAAAGAAATGGCCTTTTTGCAGACCTCTGATGTATTTCTTGCTTCTTCTCCAGGGAATGCAAGACAAATTGCTTTATTCTAAAGGCCTTCTTTCACTTCTGCATCCTTGATCCTCAGCTTTTTAATCAAAAAGAGGTTGTGCTCTGCCTCCACTGCCAGATTTGTTTACCAATAAATATTCAAAAATTATCAAGAGCTACCATTCTGCTCTCTCCCAAATTCCCTTTTATGCATGGGAGGAATTTCTTTAATTAATTTCAACTCTGAAAAACTCTTTGCTGTAATTCCAAGCAGCTGCTGTGCTGTCCCCACTGTTAATGAGCTTTGTCTTCATATGACTCTGAGAAGGACAGAAAGGGCCATGCTGGCTAAAATTGTTTGAAATTGGTTTGCAGCATGCAAAATAAAGTGGACAGCTCCTGTGTGAAATGGACTGCAGTGTCACTCCCCCCACTGTGGAAATTTAATCTGTCTGCCTGGTGAGAATGAGACTCACAGCAGGGGCAGAAGGTATTGACTTTACCACTCTTTTAAGAAAAATGTTTTTGTTTTTTTTTATTTTGGGATGGACTGGGGCTGTTTCATCTGAATTGTCATTCTTAAATAATTGTCTTTGTAGAAGCAGTACATCTCAACCTTCTGCCATCCTTTGAGAATTCAGGCTATCTGTTTGCTTAGAGAGATGCAGCCTGACACTCTGAACCTACACACAGTGTGAAAAATTGCTTTGATCAGCTTGTGTTTATAATTTAAGGCAGTAAAACAGAATCCTCACTAATTGTGTTTAAGGCATGATGTATTGTGTAATCCACAGAGAGATTCATTTCAAAAACACTGTAACCACAAAAACAGCTGTTCCACTGAGTCATTTTCCTAACGTGCAATTTAAAGCAAATCAGAGCAAAACCCACTCCCAGTTGTAACTTATTTGTGTTGATGGAGTAGGATAATGCTGGAAATGTGGGGAAAAACAACAGAAAACTCATCTCCATGTTCCTTTTTATACCAGAAATTTGGAAAAAGAAAAGGAAGAGACTTTGGAGCTAAAAAAACCCCAGAAAAACTCAGTTTTGAAGAGATATTTGTGTCCTAATTAAATTACGAAGAGCAAGCCATGCATTGAGAATCAAAAATAATTTACAAAGATAGAAATGAGTCTAAAGTTAGATGGAATGGAATTAAAATAATAAACCAAGATACATCAGTGAAATACCTAAAAAAATCATGTCACAGAGGTGCTTGTGTGCATATTTTCATGGTGTTTAAGCCTAATACAGGCTCTGGAAGAGAAGCTAGTAAGAACTGGTAAAACAGGTGGAGGAAACTGCATTACATGAAATGAAAAAGCAAAAAAAAAGACAAAATGTGCTGCAGGCACGGCTCTGTCATCAATAGGAAGTTGAGTGAGCAAGTGAACAAGGCTTTTCACATTTAGAAGAGCTCTTTTCACATCTAGAAGAATCCTTTTCACATTTTCACCTTTCATCCCACCCCGCTTTTGGAGGGAAATTATACGCTAGGCCCAAGTCTTATGCTGAATTCCAAATTTTTTCTTTTCCCTTGGTGGGGAAAGAGACTTGAACTTTTAATAAGTTTGTATTTTATGGCTGTTGCAGGGAGCAGAATTTAATTTGGAATCCAGAGGCGTTTGCCTCGCGCTCCGGAGATGCCGAGCTCCAGCGAGCACCGAGGCGTGACACGGACGCGCTTCTCTCCTTTACAGATATCTCCATCAGCTTGCTGTCCCTGGTTGTCACTGCCTGTGGCCTGGCCCTGTTTGGCGTGTCCCTGTTCGTGTCCTGGAAGCTGTGCTGGATCCCGTGGCGGGAGCGGGGCTTGCCCTTCGGGAACAAGGACAGCAAGCAGGAGCCGCTGCACTACGCGGACGCGGATGCCAATGACCGCGACTACAGCGAGGATTACCTGGGGCAGCCCGCCGCCTTCCCCGAGGCCTCCATGAAGATCAGCCACACCTCCCCTGACCTCCCGCTGGACACCCAGGCAGGGACCAAGGAGAACTGCGTGCCCAATGTGCGGATGCAGCGCCAGATCACCGAGCCCACCTCGTCTGACCGGTCAGTAACTCCCATTTCTCTCCGTTACTCATGAATATGGGCCAAAAAGCACGGCACGCTGATCTGAGAGATATATATATATCATCTTCTAGCCATGTTCCTTTTAAAAAAAATGTTAAATATACAAAAGTTATTCACTGAGATGCAGAAACCTTGTAGGTCGAAACGACAGCATCACAATCCTATTCCATTCTTCTCCCAACTGATGCCTTGTTGGGACTGCCTAAAGACAGAGGCCAGGCAAAATTAAGGGAATAAAAACCATGTCTATTTATTGAAGGGCCTTCAGGTACATTTTGGGCAGACAAAGCCCTCCCCCCAGGGGCTACACCCAAAAAAATAGACCATGGGTCACAGGTTTTCACACTTTTGTAAGTTTGGTCCATTTGTATATTGAGGGTTAATCTTCCAATTACAGCTTCAGGTAATAAAATCATTTACCCCAAATTTTCTCCCTTCAAATCACTTTTGTTGGCATTTCCCAGGGCCTGAGATAGTGAGGTGTCCTGGATTCCCAGGCCTGGAGGGGAATTGTTCTGTCTGACCAGACTGGGAGAACAGCAGCTAACACTCTATATGGAGTTTAGAGGCATACACTAAGGAATTGCAGGACTACAAATACATGGAAAATATAAAAGCTAAAATCCTGAGGCATCACAACTACTGTCTCATCGGTGCTTTTCCCTCAGGAGCTGGATAACACAGAGCCCTGTGTCCCTTAAAAGCACCAGGACAGCCTAGATTTAGCTTGTAAAGCATATTCATTTGCACTTAGCAGTGGTGCTGAACACTCAGTAATATCTCCTCAAAGATTTTTCCAAAGAAGAAAAGTAGGGCAAGCTAATGCAACTCTTGCAAGAGCTAGAAACAGGATTAAAAAATCGTAGATTTTAGCCACAGTCATGACTGTGGGGTGAAGAGTGGCTGAACAGGAGTCAATGAAGTTTCCAGGGGAGCTGGAGAACCAGGAGGGAAGAGGAGAGGGGGAGGCTGAGAGTTTGTGCAGGGGCAGGTGATAAAAGGATTATTTTTTATACAGCAAGAATAAGGATCAGCATGTGAAGAGCCAGGAAATATCTGAGTCAAAGCAGAGGCACTTCAGTGGGAGAAGGTACAGCACTAGCCCAGTGGCTCTTTGCAAGTCTCTTCTTTTTATTCCTCCACAGGATATTCTGCACCTCTCACTGCCATGAGGAGCTTAAGGGTTGAATTTTATTTTTTCTCTTTGGTGACACGATAATATTTTATCCTGGAAATGACTAATGGAGAGCCATAAGATTATGTATTTATTATACAACAGGAGAAAAAAAAAAAATCAGGATAGCACATAAGAGGCTGTTCCTGCTTTAAGCATGGGTAAACAGATATTTACCAGGAATGAATGAACAATTATAGCAGAGGAGCTATTGCTGATTACATTCAATATAAATAGCTTTGGATTAATCCTGTGCAGGCATTTTCCACGTGATTTTTCTGTGTTCAACCTGAGCTCCTGGTGCTCCAATGCACTGAGTGATGGCTGCATAGAAATAGGACAATCAAATGGAAGTCATAGAAGATTGGGGTTTTGCCTAATCCGACTTTCACGTCGCCCCACCTCAACAGGAATTGCAAATTTGATTTTTGTTACCATCCAGGAGGGAGGAATTTCAGTCACAGTAAGTGTGAATTATTAAATTTCACTGGACCGAAGCTAAAAGCAGCTTCTTATCCTCAGCTACTGAAAGTAGAGGAGCTTTTCAGCCAAAGTGCCAAAAGAGTTTATTGCATCAGGTGGGAGAGAAAAAAGGAAAACGATTGTTGGGGTGGTCAGCAAACCATTTCAGCCCAGCTTGGGACGTGGGAGCAGAAAATGCCGTGGCATTAGCGGTGTGGTGCTGAAGGTGGGCTCTCAGAACGTGGGGTCTCACGGTTTATGTTAAACATAAAACGCGCCAGGTGCCTGCAGGATCTCGGGTGTGCGTGCACAGCCTGTTTCAACTCTTTGCTTTTCGCTTTAAGGCACAATTCACTCCGGAGACAGCTCAACCTGTCCAACCCTGACTTCAACATCCAGCAGGTTCAGAAGCAGGAGCAGCTGACGGGCATCGGCCGCATCAAGCCGGAGCTGTACAAGCAGCGATCGCTGGACACGGACGACGGGCGCAGGAGCAACAGCAAGGCCTGTGGAAAACTCAACTTCATCCTCAAGTATGACTGTGATTTAGAGCAGCTGATAGTGAAGATTCACAAGGCCGTCAACCTGCCGGCAAA
The DNA here is from genome assembly GCF_971803275.1 of Cyanistes caeruleus. Classification (NCBI taxonomy): domain Eukaryota; kingdom Metazoa; phylum Chordata; class Aves; order Passeriformes; family Paridae; genus Cyanistes; species Cyanistes caeruleus. Next base: position 1,785,754 of record NC_141706.1, on the reverse strand, counting down.
GGACTTCTCTGGAACTTCAGATCCCTACGTGAAGATCTATCTGCTCCCCGACAGGAAAACAAAACACCAGACTAAAGTGCACAGAAAGACCCTAAATCCAGTGTTTGATGAAGTTTTTTTATTTACTGTCCCGTACAATGATCTCAACGCGAGGAAACTCCATTTCTCTGTGTATGACTTTGACAGATTCTCCAGGCACGACTTGATTGGCCAAGTGGTAGTGGATAATTTTTTAGATTTGGCAGATTTTCCCAGGGAATGTAATATTTGGAAGGATATTGAATATGTCACCAATGTAAGTATTATATTTTTTTTTTCTCTTTTTGAATTTTATTTGTTTCTGACTTTATTTCCCTAATCTGATTATAACTGAAATTTTCTGTTGAATTTGTGAAGGAAAATACTCTATCCTCTCTCTTTCTCAAGCTTTGACCTTAATCCAGGGAAATTGACAGTACATTTTCAGTCCTCATTTCTTGTTCTTTGGTTATATTAAAGAATGTTTTATGTGGAGACAGTGGGTTTAGTCATTGCCCTGCTGATAGGGCAGAAACGCCAGAGAATGTTTTAATCTTACTTAATCTGAAATTTACTTAAGGAAATATTGCTTTTCTTATTTTGCCTGTCTTCCTGTTTTGCATGATTTTTTATGTAAGTTACAGCACACTAATCAGCCAGAACTGCAGATTCAACATTTCTTATGTAGAGATCTTCAGTTCTTCAAAAGACTATTCTCATAAAGTCAGAAAAGCCCACAGCTATAATCCAGCCAAAGAGAGTTCAGACAATGCTGCTCCATGAGAGACTGAAACCCACTGAATTGCTTTAACTCTTTGTTTGTCTTTGCTGTGTTCCCAGGGAAATGAGGAATGTATTTTAGCACTCTGTATTTCAGTTATCTGTTAGCAAGTTCTGTGCAGGAATCCAAACAGTGATTAAGTATAAAATCATGGAAATGGCTTCCAAAAAAGAAGGAGCTTTCTACTCAAAGCAGGAGCTTGTAATGCCATTAGGATGAATCCCACCTCAGGAGGACAGACCTTCAGTGAGAATGATCCATTACAGAAATCCACAGGGGTGGAGGCACTGGTGCCAAGTGTCAGTAAATATTTCATTTGCTATGTCAAGCCACACTCCAGTGGAGTGCACATTTTAGAGTCAAATCAACCAGACATCATTAGCAGTAAGATCAAAGGGTAAGTTTGCTAGACCTCAGTTCAGGAAAGTGCTGAAGCATCTGCTTAGCTGAGAATGAGAGGTCATTGAAAGGTAAAGGATGTATTGAGACAAATAACTTGCCTGAATTCAGACCCTCACCTTATACCTCTCTGGTCTGGTAACATGCTCATATTACACACCAAATTGATTAAATTTAATTTTTTTTTTTTCCCTTGGAAAATTCTTTATGAAAATGGATATTTTCCTAGCTTTAAGGGGAATTCTCTGTGCAATCCTGTCCCACACGAGGATGGAGCAGCACAAGCAGTTCCTCATTCAGGGTACAGGCAGGGGCACGGACACTTGGTGTCAGGGAGGACAAACCTGGCTTTTGTGGGAGAAGTTGCTGCTTTTCAGCTGCAAGAGAAAAGTAAGGATGTGACAGAGCAGCTGACAGTCATTCCAAGTGAAAGGCTGCCTTCATACAGCATTAAGTGTCCAAAGATCAACTTCATTCTTTACACTCAGCTGGAAGCTGAATGTGCATGCACACTGGGGCTGCTTTGGTATGAAGGGGTCCTTTTTCCCTGCTTTAACTTAGGCAAAAGATTGGCTCTGGTATTTTCTTTTGAATCATTTCTTCCAAATTTCAGAAGTGATACGGCGTATCATTTGTATTCAGATTTTCTGTAATATGTGAAATGGAATTCAGGACTTGAGTCATTGATTAATTCCTCCTGGTAGCAGTTCTCCCGTGAAGTGCAACCCTGTTTATCCAAACAGAGCACACGACCTGCCACCCAGCCTTGTCACTGGCTCTCCAGCTAGCAGAGCACTCCTTTTCACAGCAAGTGACTCATGGTGCAGAGGAGACACATCCCATTTTGGGTAATGTGACTTCTGAGATAAGAGTATCAGATAAATGAAAGTGTGGCTTACAAATTCACATTTCCGAAACTTCAAAGGTTAGAATTCATTCAGTGAGGTTATGAGAAATACTCCATGCATCATTAAAGAAACCAAGTTTCAGCCTGTTCTCTTGTCTGTGCAGCTGAGATATCTCTTAGCCTGACAGCAGAAGCTGGATCCTCATCCAGGGCTACTCTGTGAGCATTAGTGAAACCCAGAAAGAAATGTTGGCAAAGTTTTGAGCTTCTTTGGGCAGTTTAAGGTTGGAAATCAAAACTGTGTCAGCTGTAACAGGTTTTCAATAATTCATGTTTGAGCGTCGTCTTGTTTCAAATAATAATTAGGGAACAGAAAAATGCTGGGCAAAGTCACTGAAGGGAATTCACTTTATGTAGGTCAATAAAAAGTGCACACAGGAAAGGGAAACCTAGGAAATGAATGACAAGAAGGGAAGCTCCACATAAACTACACATGACAAGTTTGTCATTCTTCTGAAGAGTACAATTCATTTTAATTCCTTGTGCATCTTATTACACTGCCTAACCAGCCAGCCCAAAGGCCTTTATTTTACATTCTCCATTTTATTATGTTCTAATCCAATTTGACACAGCAATATAAAAGAATGTATCAAATCCTTCTCTGCCCAGCAAAATGTCCTACTTCAAATGGGCACTGCAGATTATGCCTGAAATGTCAGCTTTACTGCAAACAATGCCATTAAACTGACCTATTATGGCATGTGCTTTCTTCTGTTTTTTAATAACAATGGAAGATTTTTTTATCCTTAACCAGCAGTTTTCATTCTTTGGACTACAACATCTGCTACCATCCCAGAGTTTGAAATTATTTCTTAACACGGACACAGGTCAGCATAAACATTTTTTTAGGTGCTAAAAGCAGTCTGGTGCCAAAGATGAATCTCCAATATCAAAATGACTGTTCTTCTAATCCCAGGTCCTCTGACCTGGCATAAAAATCTCTCTCCTGTAACACTGACACTTTTTTCAAGCAGATAAAAAGCAGCAGTGGGCTGTATAATAATGGTAGAAATAATTAAGTGGATCAACTTTAGCATGAGCATGAAGTGAACTAGATAAGTTTTGGTTTTTTGTTTTTTGGTGGTTTTTTTTTGTTGTTGTTTTTTTTTAATATCTACCAGTAAGATTACAACTGGTTTCTGGCTTATCAAGAGGAAAATATACTTCTTCTTCTTCTTCTTCTTCTTCTTTTTCTTCTTCTTCTTCTTTTTCTTCTTCTTCTTCTTCTTCTTCTTCTTCTTCTTCTTCTTCTTCTTCTTCTTCTTCTTCTTCTTCTTCTTCTTCTTCTTCTTCTTCTTCTTCTTCTTATTATTATTATTATTATTATTATTATTATTATTATTATTATTATTATTATTATTATTTAATTTTTATTTTAATTTTTATTTTTATTTTTAGCCTGGGTTTCTCTTCTTGGCATGTTTTTTTAGTAGCATCTAAAGCGTAATCAGGGCTTAGGGTGGGGGTTTTTGGATGCATTTGTTCATCAACTGATGGTATGTTTGAAGGGGAAAAATAAGTGGTTGATATTTCCTTGGTTGCCATCTTCAGACTCAAATGGAATCAAGCTAAAACACATGGCTTTGTCACAAGATAAAATGGAAAATCATGAAAGAAGAAGGTGTCAGATATAAAACAGGAAAGTCTGTTTCAGATAAAGGAAAACCTTCTCTTTCAGAAGGTGCCAAGTATCCTCTTACATAACCTGCTGAGGCCCTGGGAAGGAAAATCCTTTGTCAAGAATTGCTTGTTAAACATCACTAGGCCCATGCAGGGCACAGAGAGTGTTCCTGCCAGCTGGAAATCCAGCTCTGCTTCATCCTGCCTCGTGGGATTCTCCACGTGCTCAGCACTTGAGAAGCAGGTGAACTTCCTTGAGGAGTTTTCTCATCTCAGATGAGGGGGATAACTGGAGTAAGGAAGTCCTTTTAGCAGGCAGATTTGTGGCTCTGGTCTTAGAGTGTAATAGCTTCTGCCACTGATGCTCTTTGCAGTTGTCAAATACAGTAATGTTTAATATCTAAATATAGTTATGTTTAATATCTAGGCATGGAACAACAAAAAATGCTTTTTTTGCAGAGTGTTTAAGTTCACATATACACTTTAAAAAAATATCCTGTTCCTAACACCCCATTGGCAGCTTTCTCTCAATAGATCAAGGTGCAAAAGGAAATGAAATATAGGGAAATATTTCTGAATCTTAGAGAGAGGAGAGTACAGGAACAAGACCCAGGGCAATACAGATAAAATTGGAGAAGTAACATGCCACAGACTTTAAGGAATATGTTTACTAAAACCCAAAAGAGAGTTATGGATAGTTCAAAGCCATGAAGGGACATGAGCTGTATATCAAGTTGTTCATTTTCATATTCAGAAAGAACCACAAAATGCCAGAAATTTCAAAGCTAAGAAATTGATTTCGTCTGTTTGTAAGAATCTTCAAGATCTGTTAGGGCCTGGGTCAAAAATACAACAGTGTATCAGATAATGCTGAATTCCTTTTGCACAGATTCAGGAATTAAAAACGTATTGAAAACAAAATAATTAATTTAAAATGCATGTTGAAATGCATGTTATTGTTTTGACAAGGAGTTAAAAATTAGGGTGACTGTAAGTATTTGAAATTCTGCATTCTGAAAATGCTAATTGTTCACTGCTGTTGTTCTTGAGTTTGCCAGAGCAAGAAAGATTTGAGAATTTGTATTTTTAGGCATTTATGTTGCGTAAGTGAGATGCAACTGGAATCATAACATCACCAGAAGGAAGTTTCAGGTTCCCTGTTTGGGAGATGTTAATGCCAGCCACAGAACGTGTGGAAGAGAGATGAAAAGAGGCTAAATTTTTTCAGTCAGTTCATGGAAAGCATAATAAAAACAGAAAATACTGAAATCTGACTGAACTGAGAACAACTTCCTCAAAGGCTGCGTTGCTCAGGTCCGTTCCTGCTCAGCATCTGCCAAACGCTCCTGAATAGGTGCAGGTCATAAAGCTGAGCTTAAACCCTGAGAACTGGAGGAAAACACACATTGTTTGAAAGGAACAGGTAGACTGTGGGGCTCAGCCAGAGATGGCTGGCTCAGGACACAGCGCTGCTGTGGCAGGGATGAGAGCAGGGCCGGGATGTGCGGATCCCTGGCACCGGCGTTAATCCGCTCTGTTCCCTCTGCTTCATCTCCCTCGACAGCGTGCAGGCTCTGGAGCTGAGCCCACCTACTCCACTTCTAAAAACTGGCTAGCTTGTCAAGATGTTTTAGCTAGTGTTTCTGAAATCCCTGTTCTGGCAACTCACAGGGCTTGGAGAAGCGATGGCACTGAGCTCAGAAAAGCCTTTAATATATTTACAGTGGTTAACAAAATCTTGGAGTTGAGGAGGAGCAGAAACAAACCAAGTCTCTGTCTCTGTTTATGAATCAAATCCAGCTACTCAATGTCAAGTGCCATATCTACCTTTTTTTGTGTATCAGAAAAAAGGAAACAAAAGGGAATCTTTATTATTATATTATTTTATTTATTATTTTATTATTGTATTATTGTATAATTGTATTTTTTATTTATTTATTATTGTATTTTATTATTTTTTCTTATTTTATTTTAATTATTTTATTTATTATTTTTAGTTTACTTTATTACTATTTTTATTTATTTATTATTCTTATATTTTATTTTATATTATTTTTATTATTTTATTTATTATTTTTAGTTTACTTTATTTTATTATTACTTATTTCTATTTATTTATTTTTTTATTATTTATTTATTTATTTATTTTTATTTATTCTTTTATTTTTTATTATTTCTATTATTTTTTATTTTTTATTTTCATTTTTATTTCATTTATTCTTTTTATTTTATTCTATTTTATTTTTCATTTTATTTATTCTTTTTATTTATTATTTTATTTTTTATTATTTCTATTTTTATTTTTTTTAATATAGGAAACCTATCCTATATTAACCTGGTGCTCTGTTTCTTTAGGCTTTAATGATGGTGGAGAAGATGTACCTATTTAATTGATTCGCAAATGCAAGTCTCTTTTGAAGAGACAGATTTGCAAACCCATGAATCTTGTTTTAAAACATGGCAAAAGTTTGGCAGCAACAACAGCTATTTCATGGTGATTTTAAGGCAGTAAACACAAGGGATAGGATTCATCTCGTTTAATGAATTTGTTTAAAAATTAAAATAAAAATAATAATAATTTAAAAAAAACCACCAAAACACAATCAAAACCAGAAGTATTCAAAAAACTCTAAACCAGAAAGCATAATTGCCTTTGAGAGGCAGATCAGTGAATATTCATCTTCTCTTGAGTCACAAGGTCACCTTTTGTTGCATGATTTTTTTCTGTCTATTCTTAATCAACTGTACAGAAAAAAATGGAAGTGCATGTGTAATGAATAATTTCATAGCCAAAAGGTGCTGGAAAGTCATAGATCTTTAATCCATCCAATTCCTAAGGGTCACCACAGTGAGGATGAAATAGAAATTAATTAGGCTTCAGCACAACAGGTATAGTACTCAGTGTACAGTAGAGAACAGCTGCAGCCAGTGTTTTCCTTTTTAAATACCTTTTTACTATTTCAATTTACTATTTAAATGCAGTCATTTTCAAAACTGGGCTTTTCCTTTTGTCTTTTGGGGTTTTCTTCTTTGCAAATGTAATAATTTTTTTGTAGGAGAAGATTTGTCAGGGAAGCCATCCATTTAAATGATCAGGAGCCAGCACTCAGTGTGGCTGACCAAAGGATGGGCACAGAGAAAATTCTAACAGATTTGCAGAAAATTAGAGGCAGCAAATGCTTAATTCTGCTGGAGCAGCTGGCTCATGGTGAGAATAACAAACAACAGAGCTTGGGAAGGGTCAGGAGTTTAAAAATAAAGTCAAATGCAGTGGTTTGATAAGGAATTTTTGTTCTCTTGGTCCCGAGTCAATGGTACAAGCACTGCAAGCTTGGCTCTGAAAGCAGGGGAGATATTTCATGTGAGGGATTTCCCAACAGCCTGCTAATTCCACAGAAACAGGATGGTTTATCACTGTGATATCACTGAGGCTCCAGCTCCCATTTGCTGGGGGTTTGGGAGCAGTTTTAAGGAAATAATAATTCAGAATTGTGTCCGTGTGGATTCACTGTGTGAAGTTTGCAGGGCCTGGGAGCGTGGCCATCCGAATTTCCAAGGGAGCTTTTTCAGCATGGATATTTCTCTACAAAAAAAAGCCCTCCATACATACCACCAACCAAGCAAACAAAAGAAACTAAAGGAAACAAAATAATAAAAATAAAAGCTGTGTAATGGAAATGGCATCATTCCAGTTAAAAAATTCAATAGAAAAGAAGGTATTTGGAAGTTAGTATTTTGAGAAAACTGAAGTTTCAAAATAAGATATTTTGATTTCTCATTTGGAATGCCCTGCTATATTTTAAAATATTTTGAAAGCAAATTGTTTCAAGACAAGTGATGGGTATTCTGCTTCAAAATGGAAATAAGTCAAGATTCCTCATGAAAGCTTTCTAAACTGATACCTTCCCTGCCCATGAGTGCTGAGTCTTCTTGAGTCCACATTTCCCTGGTACAACAGCCCCAGAACAGCAGCAGTGTATGGAGAATATTTTCCTCCAGACATTAGCTGCATGCTGAGAAAGGTCAGACACCATCCTAAATTCCTGCTTTCCTCTTAGTGAAAGTGTCTCTACACATCTCCCTTCTCCTTTCTTCTCACCCTCCTCTGCCAATCCTTTTTTTTTCCCCCAGAATTCTCTCTCAAAGAAGGTTCTGGGAAAGAAAAAGCTCTCAGCAACACTGACTGCACATAAACCAAAGTCAAAATGTGATCCCGGTCAGCCAAGCCTGTCCTTCAATTATACTATCCAAAATTGTCAGTGGGAGCTGCAAATACCAAAAAGATCCTGCTCCAGTATTTTACAATTCATAGGCAGCAGTTCTTGAAGACAAGCAAGGAGCATTTGCACAGCACTAAGACTAAAATAGCTGTATTAAAGGGATCTTGGTTGTAACCATTCTGCACATAATTCAGGATTAGACTGTGCCATAGCCTTTTTTCTACAGGGTTATATAACTTTCAATTTAAACATGTATTTAGCCAGGCAGGGGGAAAAGAAAAATCGCTTCAAACATGTATTTAATTATTGAACAGTTTTGGGAATGCTTACTCTGTCTTTTTTTTTTTTTTCCCTAGCAGAGGTCACAAAAAGCATTTCAATAGCTTATGGATTTATCAAAATTTCTGCAAAATCCTACTCTTTAAATTAAGTTTCAATATTTGGAGCCAAACTTGAAAGAATTCTTCCCTCTGAACATACTGTGCTTATGTGAAAAGCCTCAAGCCATTTTTAGCCTTTAATCCCCACTAGATATCACAGCCATCAGGCATCTTTCTTCACCAAACAGGGTATTTGAGAGTTTTACAGTTCCCTCTCTGTGCAGTCTGTTTACCCAGCTCTCATCTTATTTTCCCTTCTGTTTAAGGGGAAGTGGACTTTTTCTGTTACAATTTCCTTAGGGATTCATAGTGACTGTGCCCTGAACTGGAGCAAGATATCCTGGTTGTTGGGGCAAGGGATGGCAGAGCTGTTTGGGAAGCTGCACTCCTGACTTCATCTTTTCTAGATGAAGATCTTTTTCCAGGTAAACAGCAGAGAAAGTGCCACTGCACACAGGCTCTCTTCTCACCAAAAGATTTGTCTGGCTCCCTTCAAAGTCTTGTTAGAGGATGTCAGCTGTCTCACTCTTGAACCTTGCAGGATTCCAGGATCTCTAACAGCAGACAAAATACTCATTTGTACCAAAAGGAGGAATTGCTGGATCATAACTAGTGCTAGGAGGCATGAGATTAAATTATAGATCTTGCCAAAATTAAGGTAAGGCTGTACCATTTGTTAAATAATCACATGAAATTAAATTATAGATCTTGCCAAAATTAAGGTAAGGCTGTACCATTTGTTAAATAATCACATGAGATTAAATTATAGATCTTGCCAAAATTAAGGTAAGGCTGTACCATTTGTTAAATAATCACATGAGGACTGTCTTCAGACCTCTCCACTGCCTTTGTAGGGGGAGAACATTAGAAGCTGCAGCTGGAGTGGGAGCTGACCTGGGGAGAAACACTTATTATTCCCACAGTATGTATCTATAAATGTATCTATAGCTTCTCTAGCTGTTCTCCTCATCCAGGAAACTTTGAAGTGCCATAAACGACAGTAGAAACTTCAAAGGACACACAAAGCATTTTTCCTATGATTTAGGACAAGGTTAGCTCTGCTGCTCAGAGCATGGTGCTGATAATGCTGAGGCTGTGGGCTCAGTCCCTGTAAGAGCTGCTCACTGGGTGATGCTCACTGGGTGATGCTTGTGGGTTCCTTCCAACTCAGAATATTCTGTCCTGCTGTGGGAAATACAATTCCAGGTATTGTGGAGGCCCTGTTTGTGCCTGGGTGGCCGTGGAGGTGTGTGGCAGCTTCTCGGTGCTCAGCCACGGCCCCGTGGAGAACCTTGCTCGGGGCATCACAGAAACATCCACAGCTCTGCTCCTCCATTCCCTCACCTGGTGAAAAACAGCAGCCAAACCATCCAGGGGAAGAGGGCTGGAAATGCATCACTCTTTCATGCTAAGTGAGCTGTTTTTCTGAGAGCAGAGATAAAGAAACAGTGGCAAAACTGAAGACCTGACTGAAAGCTTTTCCATCGAGATTTATCAGCCCCGAGTTTACGACATCTCTGCAGCAGAGAACTTCATTTTAGCTCACATTTCCTGTCATGTAGGCTCTCTTCTCTAAAGAATTCTCTCTCTGAATAAAGAACATTCTGAATACGTGTGTATCAGGAACAGCATAAAAAATATGGTGTTTCCTGCAAAAAATCCAACAGGCCATGGCAGCATCACTTTGTGCTTGCCTGGGGAAGATTAAATGACACACACACAAATCTCTGAATTCTGCACTGCTTCTCACAAGGCAGTGCACGCTCAGTGCACGCTCCCGTTCTAAAATCGTGGATATTATGACTCCTGTAGTCTTGCTGAAGTTACTGGAAGTATTCACAGGGGTAAATGAGGCAGAGAGGCTTTTGCAGTGTCTGAGCCTTCCTGTGGCTCCCTGACAGAGATTTAGAGTGAGCATTTCACACCATGTACTCTGGAGAAGTGACAGGCTCAGCTGATGGGAATGCATTAGCAGTGTCTGTGCTATCATGACATTTGAGATTTGTGTAGTTACATCCTCCTGGCCCTTCATTGCTTGATTAAACACCTTGCTCTATTTACTCAAGAAAACAGGAGTCACAAGCTACTTCTTACCTTAGTGAGTGTTTAATCATTTTCCACTCCCTTCACCAGGCAAACTTCACATTAAAGCTGTGTACACCATCTGGAAGAAGATTCCTGACTAGTGATGGGATCTTGCTTGTGATGGGCAGGGAAGCAGGAAACAACTGACAGCTGGAGCTTTTCACAGTCTATTATATGAGCTCTTGGGGAAAAAAATCCCCCACTCAGATATTTAGGGTAAATCTGGCATCTAAGAAATAGCAAGTTTGTCACTACATCAGGAAACATCACCTTGCTTGCCAGACAACCAATTACTGACATCCCCAGAACTTGAAGTTATTGCTCCTCCTAACATCTCCTCCTGTTTCCTGCAGTAAAATTATTTGGGAAGGAGCAGTGAATAGGAGAAACACTTTGAAGGTGAGCTCCAAAGAACAAAAGAGCAATTCTCCATACCGTACTTTGTACATCTGTTTTCAGAATTCATTGAACTCTATATGTGTTTTTCTCTTTAAAAGCATGCTGGGGTTTTATAAGTATTCTTAAAAGCCAGCTGTGATTTAATCAACCATCTGATCTGCATTATGATAACTCTTCTGAATAATCCCAACAATAAAATAAATATGTATGCAGTAAAGTGAAACAAAAGTGTGTACAAAAATGATTAGAAAAAAACAGCAGACTTTGGTTTCAAGCACCCTAGAGAGTTATTTATGATCATCAGGAAGAAAGGAATCACTTTAAAATAATGAAAACCTTTCAATATCTGCAACTCCACTGAGCACAGAATCTTACAGTAAATGCTAATTTAACTATGAACTTCACTCTGTTGGGACCACAACACTTTATATGCAGGTAGAAATGAGTAGTGCTCAGGATTAGATCCTGACTCTACTGTAAAGTCAGGGAAAGAATTCCCACTGAAGCTGAGATTTCATGCACATCCTCTTGCTGTAGTCTGGAAATAGTATCTTGTAAACAAAGAGCCAAATGAAATTGTGTTAACAGGTAACCTGAGCCAGACACTGAAGAACAAGCAAATTACCATCCTTTTATTCCTCTTGCAAAAGAAACACCTGGCAGTGACCTACCCAGCAAAGATTTGAATGCATTCCTCCTCCCCTCAAATCTGACAATTCAAATGTGAGCGAGTTATCACCTTTGGTTTTGCAGAAAGCAGATAGAGATCTCTCCATCAGAAATTACCTGAGTTTGACATCTGCTTCTTCAGTTTCTGTTTGGCTGCAGGCATCCTGAGGGAATGAAGACAGATTATTTTCCCCTGAGGTTTCTGCTGTGAGCACCCCAACCCATTCCTTTCAGTAGTTCAGCATCATTTCTCATTTTCCAACTCCTTTTCCAAACACTTCACTTTATTTAATGTATGGAGCACCAGCATTCTTGGGAAAGCCATGAAAAACACTTCATTCAACACCAATTTTTTTATTATTTTTTTATCAAAAAAGGACATAAAAAGTTTCTTATCCTATCTGCAACAGTAATATTTTTTTGTTACAATACAGATATTTTATAAACAAATGTATCTATAGCATTATATGCTCACTGTCTTCATCCCCATCACCCTGTTCTTCTCAAAAGTTGCTTGTTTTGGGACACCTTTCAGTGCAAAATCAGCACACAGATCCTTCTTTTCTGACAGTTTTGAGTCAGGATGGTCAGAGATAATTACACTAAATCCTTTCAAAGTCATACTTCCAAAAAATTGAAGTTGGACCCTTTTAATGTATCAGATCAAGCACCCAAAATCAGACTAACAGAGTTCTAAAGTACACTCATAATTTAGGACAAGCCAGTTCACACCTTTGATTTCATCTTAAAACCATCAAATTATTTAAATTACAAAACTAATCGAATGATTCAACTAAACTGAACACTGGAGAAGGCATCAAAGTGACCATGAGATTTTGAGTCACAGGCTGCCTAACAGTGCGACTTCTTTTTTTTTTCCCTACCCATAAGTGAGTGTGTACTGAATAATACCATTTATTCTGAACACAGTCATAACCAGCTGGAAGTCTGGGCAGCTCACCACACTCAGCTCTTAATTCCATGAGGAAGAACAGAGCAAGCTGCAGAAAACAGTCATTTTCCTCTCCAGGTGTGCTTCACGTGTAGCACGTGGAAGGTAAAACAAGTTAGAAGTCTGCTCGGAGGGACTTGTGTTGACTCATCTTTATGGACTTAAAGCACTTCTATATTTAATGCAGTGTTCTCTTTATCTCACATCTTACACTACCCTCTGTGCATTCTTCAGGAGAAACAACATGCTCACTGGAGTGGCCCTAAAATCGCTTCCAGTGCACATCTAAATATAATGGGGAGGCACAAACACATCTGATAGAGAACAAGTGTTACAGAAAAAGAACTGCTATCACACTGCACAATCATATCTTCCCCTGCTCCCGCTGCAGACACCTGGATGGATGATGCATTTTCTAAAATGGATTCTTGTCTTTGCTCTTCACCTTCCTTCAGCTTCCTCACAGTCTCTTGTTTCGCTTTAAGGCTCTTTGCTTTTTTTCTGTAGTTGATGTAGTGCTGGCTTGGCAAACTGCCCAGCAGCTTCATGATTAAAATATTCTGTTTATTTGTAAGGTAGGTGGAGGATACACAGCAGCAGCATAAATTCTCCATGACCAGATCCACATATCTCAATTTGTGTCCTAATGACAGCAGCCCAGAGCTGTCTCTGAAGAAGAGCAGGCAGCTGGATCTGCATGAACTTCTGGGCAGCACCAGCCACGGAGATACCAAGAATCAGTGAAGTGTTCCTGGTGCTGCCTGGGAGAAGGGGATCCCCACGGGTTCCTTGGCACTGGTTTGGGAGGTGAGGCAGGGAGGCTCTTCCTGGCAGGGTTAGACACCCACAGCATCCCAGCACCACGTGCAGTCAAGTTCTGCAGCCTTGAAATGGGCAGAAGAACCTCTAGGAGAAAACAGAAGAGCCTGCTCTCCCATGGTTCCTGTTGGAGTCTGGAATACAGGGTGTGTGCCCTTGTTTCTGATACTTAGTTATGAGATCCAGAAAAACACTGAATTTCATATTATATATAAATACATAAAGTCTCTAATCTACACACTCGCACTTTTAGCTTTTTCCATCTAACTTTAACATTTGATCTCATGTATCACCATGAAAACATGCTCATGGATTTCATGTTATATGAAATTCAGTGTTTTTCTGGATCTTATAACTAAGTATCAGAAACAAGGGCACACACCCTGTATTCCAGACTCCAGCATTTCCCCCCTGTGCCTCAAAAAATCGTCATCAAAACCCCAACATCTCTCCTGATTCAAATGTGGGCTTCTCTTTTTAGCATGGTTGGGGAACCAAAGGGTGAAAGCTGTCCTCTTCTCCACATATCTGGAATGGTGCTGGTTATCATTAATTTTATTGGCATCATCTTCCTTCCTCCCTCTGCTGCTTTAGTTCCTTTTGTATTTGGAAACCAGAGAGATTCTAAGTTAGAAAATGAGATAATTTTTTGTGGGAGTTTTTTCCATATTAACTTATTTAATAATTGGGTTTTATAGGATTAAAGTCCATTATTTTAGTCTGCAATTAAAATGGAAAGGCTGTGCAGATATTACAGCTGCACACCATTGCACCCCATCCATCCATTAACAGAATTCTGCCAGCAGTGAAGTGTTGTCTTCACCTTGTCTGCTTCACTTGGAAATTTGAAGGTATTTTCTTTTCCATATTACCCATATAAAGGAGGAAATAAAACTTCTATGGAAATTGTTTTCTCTGGTTTTAAAAGTGGGCAGTTTTTATAGAGGAGTGTTACTGGTGAAATGCACCTTGTGAAATTTAGCTGTGCATTCGTTCCAGTGGAAGGTTCCATGAAATGCTCTCAGGGTTGGTTTTAAGTCATAATGATCCCTTTTCACCTCTTCTCTGGGGGAGGAAACTTTGTGTGGATGTTGCACTGTTAGTGTTATACAACTGTTACTGTTATTTAGGTTATTAACAGGTTACTGTTACACAGGTGACACATCAGAAAATGTATTTATTTTTTTATATGGCACCACTTAATAGCAATCAAGTCAAAAGTAACAGAATTTCAGCATCAGGGAACTCTAGAAATGAAATTCCTTCTTGGCAGCAAGCAGGTGAAGTATTCTCATTGGTGCCTGACCTGAGGGCATACATGACACCATGTGAAAAAGTTGTCCCCAGAGAAACAAAACACAAGGAGAAATTCCAGCAGAAAAACATTTGATTATTTGCTTTAGAATCACAAGGATGCCTAGGAAAAATACCTATTGAAAAGAAAAAAAAAAAAAAGAAAACCAACTTTAAACAGCAATGAAGAAAATCACTTTGTAACTCATAAGAAAGGAGTAGGAAAAATAGATTCATAAGTTCATGCTTCTTTTCCCCACCTGCTAAATTGATGCTGGACTTAAAAGGAGCTGATCACAGAAAATATTGCTTTTGAAAAGTCCAGCTTAGGTAATAATACTTGTATTACTTTTTAGTGGGATGAGACGCCAAAAAGGATCAGAGAGAGATGGAGAAAAGGCACACCAGGGATTTCATTGAACGTGGATGTCAATTATATCCAATTCAATTATATATATATAAAATTCAATATCCAAATCAATTATATCAAAATATTCTGTGTTATCACAGAATTGTTTAGGTTGGAAAAGACCCTTCAGATGATGTAGTCCAACCATTAACCCAGCAGTGCCAAGGGCACCACTAAACCTTGAGTGCCACATCTCCACATCTTCTAAATCCTCCCAGGGATGGGTGACTCCACCACTTCCCTGGGAAGCCTCTTCCACTCTGTAGAATTTTTAAATGATCAGACATTTGGATTTATTTTATTTTGGTTTTAATGGCACCAAAGTTCTTTTCATGGTCTGTGAGGGCAGCACATTTTATCCAAGGGCTCAGGATCTAGGGGCAAAGTGCTGCTGTTTGCAGGGAGCAGGGCACATGTGCTTCTCCAGCTGCTGCATTCTCTACCCTGGCCACCATATCCCCCACTGAAATCACAGCTGGAGTGGAATTCCCCCACAGCTAGAAAAATCTACCAAGAGACTGATTGAATCAAAAAACGAAGCATAACTCAGAGAAAAATTCTTGAATGGCAGGCTACTGCAGCATAGAGTTTGACATGAACTTTCTATTTCTCAAGCATGATACTATTTGGACTTCTGTCTTCTTTGTATCGATTTCTGCAAAATTGTAGAGAAAGCTCAGACTAAGAGCAGATCCAGATTTGTGAAAATGGCCTTCCCTCATTACCCATTTTGTGAACACCCTGTGCTAAGCCTGAGCAGCAAAGTCAGTACAGAACACCTAATGTGAGTGTAATGA
Source organism: Cyanistes caeruleus (assembly GCF_971803275.1). NCBI lineage: Eukaryota > Metazoa > Chordata > Aves > Passeriformes > Paridae > Cyanistes > Cyanistes caeruleus. The sequence goes on along the minus strand of NC_141706.1, from coordinate 1,770,006 downwards.
ATACATCCACAGCATATTACAGGTGCATCTGCACACTGAAAAGAACATTTTTTCCCCTGATACTGTGACTTTCTCCATCTTTTTCATCCAGCATTACCCAGGTACTTATTTTCCTTCTCAGAGTGCTGTGCTCAGAATACAGGATGTAACAGCTGCTCTGCACAACACAAAATGCCTGCTCTGAGAATGACATTGATATTTCAGTGGAGCTGTAAGTTCACGTGCAGCCATTGTAACTCAAGGTGGAGGGAAAGGCCAATCCATTCATTTGCATACAGATCTAGTTTAAATTGACATTTTCATTTGAAAACACTAGGGGGAAAAAAATTAACAGGCAAGACATTTTGGATTAAAACATTTTGATTAGTTAACTTCCTGTTAAAACCAGCTTTCCCCCTTGCAATCTTTCTTGGATGGATTTGAAATTTTCATTATTAGTGGTATATGGAGATAATTGAACATATCTTTCAACTCATGTCAGAATGGAAGCAAGAGGTAACTGGCAAATAATTTGTGCTAGAAATAATTTTATGCATTAGAATGGATTTGCTGCTTCATTTTCTTCGAGCTCACGTTTGCCTAGAGATACTGAACACTTAACACATAATTTAACCTCCCCTTCATGAAACAAACCAGCCTTTAGCCTTGAAACCATGGGGGTTTGTTTTCTCATCTCTTTCCATCTCTGTGATGTTCACCAGAAGTTTTCTTTTACATCTGCAAAGCTGGCCCCCCCAGGTTAAATTTCTTTAAGATAGTGCATACTACAATGCCATTTGGTCTTTTCAGTCTCCCTGTTTCACAAAAAATACAGGTCTAATCCAAACCAGTAACAGCCTGTGGAAAAATTACTGAAAAAATACAAAAAGATCCTACTCCAGTATTTTTCAATTCATAGGCAGCAATTCTTGAAGACAAGCAAAGAGCATTTGCACAGCACTAAGACTAAAATAGCTTAAATACTATACTAAAGTCTAAATATTGTATTACAGACTAAAATACTGAAGGGATCTTGATTGTGTGGACATTCATAAGAACTTTTGTCCTTCATTCAGGCAATGAATGCTTCAGCACAAATCCAGTCAATGTCCTGCCTTGCCAGTCTGCACTGTTCAGCTGGCTTGTGACGCTGCCCTGCGTGAAACATTCCCTGTCTGCCTGACCTACCTGTCCTTCCATCCCTACCACCTTCACCTGACATCAAAACTCTTCTTTTTCCCACTCCCCCCTCGTTCCCTTTGGAGAAAGCACTTGCCCTCCAAACACATATTCCTACCTAGGGCAATTTGCATTTCACTGCTGTTCCCAAGCTTGTCAACATTTCTGAATTCTGCCTTCCCTGCAGAGGGGAAGGTCTGAGTCAGCTCTGTGCCACAGTGCTCCCCTTAAAGCTCCAGCACTGGGGAGTCCAACCCACCCTCAGGAGACTCTGCAAGTGTTGTTCCAAAGGTGGCAAGGTGTGAACACCGACACCTTTGGGGTGGAGGTGGGATACCTGGAGCTGGGAGAAGCCAAGCCAACAGCACCTTGCCTGTAAGCTCACGTCTCGCAGGTTGTGACATTTTTATACACTCCATCGTGAAGGTGCAGTTAATTCCTCTGCTTTTCCAGCCTTCCCTGTCCTACACCCACCCACAACCCACCCCCACACACACACACGTGCACCTCCTGCCTCCCAGCACCATCCAAAATTATCCAAGGCAGCCTGCAATGCCTGCAAAACAAGGGCCAGGACAGAATTTTTTACATTATTAAATATATCCTGAACTTTCTTAATTTTCTAGAAAGTGACAAGCTGTAGAATAATAATTAAAAAAAGCAGTAAGAATTGGAGAAACTAAAATATCTTTCAGAGGAATAGTTTAACTTGCAAGGAGAAATTTAAACTTCAATTAACTTTTCTCTCTGGCCAGCAATGCCATCTAGCAAGCCTTCAGAGCCAAATCTGTACTCACTCTTTCCTTAATAAGTGATGAGGAAATTAAAAATGACTTCTATTAACTTTCTACAGAAGTTTCCCTTTTAGAAGGCCTCATTTCTGTTTTTCCCATGAAATCAATTTCTGACACAGGCACACACACACATAAACAGGACAAGTGCTCCAGCTTTTCCACTCATGTCTCTGCTAATTTCCATTAGCTCAACTCAGACTATCGCTGCAGTTCATCAATTTGGTTTGGAACAAATTAAGACATTATTTCTATCTCAGTAGCTACAGGATAATTCATTAGATTCACTGTTAGGCCCAAATTCAAACCACTCTAGTTCTGAAGTGAAAATCTGCATAAAGGGTTCAAAGCCAGTAAAATCTATAGGATTTAATCTATATATCTATAAAATCTATAGGATTTAAGCATATGTTTAACAACAGGTATGGGATAAAGTTTTATCTGTACTGAATGGAGGCTTTTTTAAAAGGATCTTAATACAGAATAATTTATCAATAAAGTCTTAAATGACTCTAAGAACAAATATACCCTGTAAATGCAGTTTACCACTGGAAAGTTTCAGTTAATCACTGCCACCCTATTTATAGGATATAAATAATATATTATTTATATATTATTATATAAAATATAATAAAAATACATGATGTGATAAAGGATATAAATGATGACAGTGGAGATGTTGGGTCTTTAGAGAGATAACTACATTGAGTGCCTACAGGAAAAGGTTTCTGTCCTTGATTCTACTGGGGACACTGTACAAGAGAAAGTTATGAGTATTTTCTCCTCAAGGACACTGACTGGATTTGTTCTGGGGCATTCATGGAGTAAAAGGCTCCTTCTTTGGCTCCCACTACCTCATTTCTGAGGAATCTTGAATCACTGGCACAGCACAGAGTTGTAGCTGGAGAATCCTCCTTACATGGCCTGGATTAAAGGAAAGCAGTCATGACACGAGAATCATGGAGTCAGGAGAGGGAAAAACCCAAACAGCCCCAAAACACAAACTCTAAAAATCCATGTTAAAAGATCTTCACACTCTGAAGACAGAGGACACGCTATTGGATTTATTTTTGTTACTATCTTTATAGAGAAGTTGCCAAAATGCTTGGGAAACTGGGAGTGCAAAGTCCAGAGTGAATTACATGCAAACAATTCAGCTTTCTCATATTCCTTCACTGCAGTGAAACCAAGCTTCTGAATTGTTTGTTCATGTTCTTTCCCAGTAAGTGAAATCAGACATACCAAGCTCAAAAGGCTTCTTTACTTACTTGCTTTCATTTTTCAAGAAAAGCATAAAGAAAAGAAATACAGGCAATGAAACACAAAATAAAAAATAAAAAGTAAATCACAGTGAGAAAATGGTACCACTTGAAAATTAACTTAAAACATGAAATGCAGCCTGACATTGATGTATTGAAAGAATAATTATAAAAGATAGGCCATTCCCATTTTCCACTTTCTTTACTTAATCACATCTCTGTAGATATGGATTGATTCAGGCATTAATAAATATCTGCTTTACTAGAGTTCATTTCTTTGATTTGAGGCGTCATGAAAATAGAATTTTCCAGTCATATCTTTTCTATTCATCTCAAAATGTGTAATGAGAAGCAACTGGCGCTCTTTACATGCAGTTTCAATTAAAATCCAACATTTCAAAAGAGTTTTTGTCAGTATATATTTCTCATAGATATGACTCAAAATGACTCTATGATGAAATTATAAAAAATGTAGAGCTAACTTCACAAATTCTTCATGTTAGATACTTTAGATTTACCATCATTGCCAAACAGATTATAGTCTGTGGGATTCACATAATATTTGTGTCCTGGACCTGTTCCTCAGCAGCATTAGTATCTTATCACTCAAATCTTATTCCAGGCTTCTCAACACAGATGAGCAATTTAATAAATGTATATCCCAAAAAAGCAGATAACACTGCTTAAAGCATGTCTCAGTCATTTGGGCTTAACACATATACCTGGTATACTTAACTCATCCTTGTCTTAGCTGAGTGAACCTCCTCTGAAGTAAATCCTTGCAAAATTCAAATCCCCAAATTAGCAAGTATTAGAATGATGTACAGTGAAACTTATCTTGCACTGTAGCAGTGTAATTCCCTTAATTCCAGGAAAGATTTGGAAGTAACTAGGAATAAATTTTTGTTGTTTAAAATGCAACCAATGCTCCTCAGCTTGGAGGGGGAGAAGAAGGAGAGACTTTAATAAAACAGTGTCAATCTGTCCTTCCTGTGCTTCAGAAACTCAAGTGATACCATCTCATCCCATGGCACCTCTGCTGTTCCTGTTCTCCTGTGCCCTTTGCAGAGACGTGTCCTGCTGCTGGAGGAGCCACTGCCTGAGCTCTGACACAGCAGCAGGAATTCAGCAAATCTCCAAAACCACTCCTGCCTCCAAAACCTCTCTCAAGAGTTACCAATTTAATAGGAAATAAGCAAGGCCATCAGTGCCTGCTAAGTGCCCCAGTTAATGCTGGGTTGGTGAGATGCATAAAAATACACGTGGGCACCTCACAACCCATAATTAGTTTCGCAACACAGCAGAAAAGTGAAAAAGTAGTGTCTGCCTTTTTATAGCTGGAGAACTGAGGAACCTGGTATAATTGAGACATATGCTTTAATTAGAGTGGCACAGGCACTGCGTGGTGCAGGCCTATCACAGCTCCCCTGCTCCAGAAATACAAAACTCCAGTTGCCAAAGGAATGGCACAAACCTTATGAGTGCCTAACTCGGGGACAGCCAATCTCCTTCCAGATCAGAGGCAGAAGCAGAAGATACAACCTATAAATTGTCTTGTTTCCTTCCACCCCCTGCTGCCTGTTTTACATCCCCATTTTCTGCACTCAGATGTATTTATGAGAAGGAAGAGGAGGGCTCTGATCCCAAATGTCATTGCCAGTTGTCAGAATACCCTTAACAAGCAGGTGAATTAGAGGTTTCACTGGGAAGGTTTGATCCAGCCTGAGCTGCTTAATGCAGCCTCAAAGGCATCAAAGGTGAGGCCATTTAGGGGCCCTTAGTCACCATCCTCTTTGAGGTTACACATCTCCCTGTTTAATATGCTGAGTTATACTCACTAAGCAACAGCATGGAGCTGCTGACACAGTACTGGGGAGTGATTTATCCTGCAGGCTAATCTCCAGCAAAATGGAATGATTTTCAAATCTATAAATACTGGGTGATTATAGACTGGAGACCTGCATATGGTACTATTAGAATTCAGCTTTTTCAAAGGTATATTTATTTTAGGTTTGGGGGAACCTGAAATGTGTTCTGGGAAAAGCAGGAACGGTAACCCTTTCAATAGAAGCCACTAAAAATTATTCAAAAATTGGATTTTTATAGTGTATCAAGTATTTACAGCAGGAATGGAGCAAGAAGGAAGCATAATATGAGAGGGAGGCATGTCTCCATGCTCCTAATGGCAATCTTATTTACCTTGAGGTTTCATGGATTAAGGGATTCATCCTGTTTGCAGTTTTCAGTGGGAAACCTTGTGATTTACTCCTCTGGCTTGAGCTCTCCCAGGCAACACTGGGACATTTTCAAGGAAGAAGCTTCGTGCTGTTGCTCCGTTGAATAAAGAACTGCATGAACACAGCAAGGGCTCAGAGATAAATCTGGGTGGGATTATCAGAGACTCCCTGAAAGGCACAGCTCACAACATCAAGGCACTCAGCCCTCACCCCGAGCCTGGGGCCCAAGCCTGGGCCACTGGAAAAGCAAAGCCGGTCCAAATGTTATTTTTTAGAATACAGGAAGAGGCTGGTTACAGATTAAAAATAAAGGCTGTGTTTCTACCTCTGAAGCTGGGCAGTTTGTGAGGACAATGAGAGCTTGGTATGTTTGTTTGAGGATATTTATTCAGTTATGCTTCCTGCTGAATGGGACCAAAAAAGAATAGTATGGGGCATGCACATATAAGTGAATTACAATTTCAATTTAATTATCTGCTGATTATTTTCTTTTGAGTCATTAATAAAACTGACCAGCATTTTGGAATGGTTACATTAAAGCTCTCGTGGTTGCACTGGAACACGCCCACTATGATATGGAACGTAACCATGTGGTTAATGAACTCAGTTCATTAACACTGAATGAGGTTAGGCACAAATTTGGAAAGTGCAACGTGCACAACTTGATAGCTTACATTATTTATGAAATCTTTTCCTAGGCAGGCATTCCAAAATATCTCTGGCAGTGCAATGCCTGTAGTGCCACGTGTTGTGGAGCGTACACAGCAAGGCACAGGCACTCAATTTGAACAGGAACTAATCCTTGCAGAAGATCCTGCCCTCTGTGCTTGTTAATTCTGTTCCTCCAAGCGATTTCTTGCTAATACAGCACACCTTTAGTGACAATCCGTGGCTTAAGCCGTGTAGCTCAGTGGTTTTAAACTCGTGAAGATGTGCACTAATCCTCTCTGCGCTCTGATAAATTGGCTTTGGTGCTGTTAAAAAGCTGAGTTTGTGGAGGAGACCTGTGTTTGCTGGATGTGAGGGTCGTGCCTGTGCCAAAGCTGCTCTCCAGTCAGAGGTGCTGCCCTGCAGTCACCCAGAGAGGTGAACACTCCCCTGCACGTTCTGGGGAGCAGTCACGGTTTGTGGGACTCTCTCAAGAGCATTCCCTCATTGAACCTTCCTGACTGCACCTTGAGGACCCATTGGTAGCAGAAATTTTTAATGTCACCCTCTCATTACAGAAAATAGGGGTAAAAGAGGGAGGAATAACCTCCCTCTAACCAGGGCAAGGGGAAAGGCTCTCTCTGCTGTAAAAATTCCTTCCAAACTTCAGAAAACTTTTACAAGTAGCCAGTGTGATGGAGTAGTCATTAATTCCCTAAAATTTGAAAAGAAATTATCAGAAGACAAGGCTTCTTTTTCAGACTGAGAAGGATTTGAATGGCTGAAGTGTCTCTTCCCTGCTGCTGCCTGCAAGCTTCCCTTCAGTCACCTTCCCAGGCACTGGTGTGAACAGACAAACTCAGCATCATCTGTGACCTATTGCTACAACACCTACACCTTCTAGAACTGGAAAAGACTAATGAAATCAAAGGCTCTGAGTCCAGCAGAACTCAGGTTTTTTTTTCCCAGTGCAGTTTTTCAAAAAGCATTAAGAAATTTGTGTCACAGCATCTGCTAAAAAAAATCATCACAGTGCAGGTGACAATCACTTTTCAGTTGTAAGGCAAAGCTTGTGGGTAAGTGTATTATGGCCTAATTCCTAATAGTGCATTCAGCACATGTGATCCATTCTTTTCCTGGGCAGTTCATTGATGCAGTTCATTAATGCAGTTCTATTTTAGCTCTTAGTTAGCAGTGATGGCACACGAGGGGATGGCAGGAGGCTGTACCAGGGGAGATTTGGGCTGGACATCAGGAAAGAGGCTTCACCCAAGGGGTGGCTGGGCACTGGAACAGGCTCCCCAGAGAAGAGGTCACAGCACCAGCCTGGCAGAGTTCCAGAAGTGTTGAGACAAAGCTCTCAGGCACAGGGGGTGACTCTTGGGGCTGTTCTGTGCTGGGAAGGAGCTGGACACCGTGATCCTCGTGGTGGATATTCTGTGATCCTCTGATTTTTCCTTGGCATCTGAATTCAGTTCCTAAAACATTTGTATAACAATTCATTTACCTATAAACTTCTTGATAAAAATTGGATAAGAGTTTTCTAAATGTTCATTCAGGATGATCGAGTCTGGAATGGAAACTTTTGTATTTGGTAGTGGCAGTAAATTTAGAGTACTCACAGAATGAATTCCCAGTCACCACGTGGAGCACCGGAGCCGAATACACAGTGACTTTGCCACAGCTCACAATGAGAAGGATGCCAAAATGCACAGTTGAAACAACAGAGAGCTGGTGGGATTCTTTGTGGTCAGGGAAAACCTGACTGATTCAACAACATTGCCTTCTTCTGAAGGGTGATGACCAATTCAGGAAAAAACATCCTCTCAACATTTGCAAGACTGACAAATTCCCAAAGGTGGCTTCAGTCAATAATATCTTTAAATGGCTTATGAAATTCTGGTCCCCTCGGAGTTGCAGCACAAGAGAGAATTTCACAGCTACCAATATTCAGTACCTTGGAGCTGGGGAAATACATTTACATGTACATTTACATTTACATTTACATTTACATTTACATTTACATTTACGTGTTAGAAGTTGCTCTCACAGCAGGAAGGACAAGTGAAAACTTTGCTTCCTGTTTCCCTGGTTATGTGTATCAAGCTGATCCCTGGGAAAATTTCAGAGATCAGTTATTTTCTTGTAATGTTAAGGGCAGGTGTTAGCCAGGAGAAATTTCTCCTGGCTGTGCTGACGCCTCTTTAACCTGCAGGACTTCTCACAGCATCCCAAGCAGGGATATTTTGCACTCTGATCCTCCCACCAAGTGAGTCAGTGACACAGTTTGTTGCAGCAGGTTTGCTTCCAAGTGGGAGCTATCAAGAGGCACTGAACAGTCTGAGTCATAGCAGCCACCTCGATATTATCCCAGCCTTTATTAGCTTTCCAGCCACCTGAAACGCTGATCTTCAGAATGGAAAAGGTGATGGGGTTAAAAGCTGGTTATTCCTGACAAATAGCCCATAATATCAGCCTTTTCCTTCTTTGACTGCATCTCTTAAACAATAGCACAAGCACCTACTTTTGAATGACTGAACGTGTTTGGTTTTTTCTTTGCATGAGCTGTGAGCTGAAGCAAAGATGCCTCTCTTGAGCAGGGATCAAGTGACCTGTAGAATTCCCTCCTGACACACCATTTCTCTACAGCTCTGTGCCAGCAATGCTTTTTGTCCTGCTTATGTCCCCTGCTAACTCATGAGGTGACAGAAAGTGGCTGCACAGGCTCTGGGCATTGATCTGAGCAGCTGTCTCAGAGACAAACCTGTGCCAGGAGCTCTTTCCAGGTCTTTTCCCTCTCCTGCTGTGTCATCCACCACCCTTCAGCTTTTGGAGGGAAGGAGCCAGCTTGGGAAAGATGGGAAGCTATTGCACAAAGCTAAGTAAGCAAGATAAACATACTCCACAACAGCTGCACTTCCCTTCCTTATAAATCTTGGAATGTGGCCTTGAAATTGTTAATTTTAAGGATCAGGTAGTTTTTTTATTTTTTTTTCAGTCAAGAATGAAATATTAAGTTACAGGCAGCAGGTCTGTGAAGGCGTGAATTCACTGCTCAGTCAAAAAAAATGCAAATCAAATCAAAGAAATAATTTAATACAATCTGCTTTTTTTTATGAAAGAGCTGGACTTCCCTCTTAAAAAAAAAAATAAATTAAAAATGATGCTTTGTAACTGCAAACAGGGTTTGCAATCTTTCTAGTGCTTTTCTGGAACCCTGATGCCATCAACACAGGAAAGGGTTGCAAATTACTCTGTCAGTGAAGCAGATGGATAAGTACTGGAGGGAGCTTGTCTGTGTGAGGCACAGGGAGCTGCTGTTGTTATAATTGTTATTATTGTAATTATTGTAATTATTGTTATTATTGTTATTATTACAATGGACAATTAATAAGAACCCTTGCTCTGCTTCTGGTGGAGACTTTCCCGTTGCCATAGACACTTCAGACCTGTCACACCTGAGTTCATGCAAACCTGAGAGTTGCAAAAAGCTTTGTCCTGCCCAAACCATTTATAATTTTTTCTCTGTGAATGACTCCGTGGGTTTCCTCCCGCAGGCCAGAAGGAAAGGCACTGGCATTTGTGGCTGCTTGTCAGAGAAACAGGCAAATCACTGAAAAACAGAATAGAACAAAGCTTTTCCAGTCCCTCACAGGGCACCCCATCATTTAAATGTGTGTCATCTGCAAGGACTGAGTGCTCTTTAATCTCATTTACCCCGGAGAACTTTGGTGGTCCAGCAGCAGAGTGACTCGAGTCTTGTGTGCACATGGATGGCTGTTTTATCAGATATGCTCCAGAATGAGAATTCAGCTTTTACTGCATAACTGTAGCTCCCTAAAGGTGTATTTTTAGCTTTTAATCCTGCTAGGGGTAGAAAAATTGTTATTATTGCTTCACATTATCTTTCTTTTCTTGGAACAGGATAACGTGGATCTTGGTGACCTGATGTTTTCGCTCTGCTACCTTCCAACAGCTGGTAGACTAACTATTACAATAATAAAGGCAAGAAATTTAAAGGCAATGGATATCACAGGAGCATCAGGTAGGAATGAATTTAATGCTCAGTGTGGATTTCTATCCCATTTCCCTCCCAAGGCACAGAATTCAACACTGTCCAAATCCCAGAATGATTTTTGAGAGGAGTGTTGTTACACTGCGAACTCTGCTTGAGTACAGGAGTTGATGAGAAATAAATAATACATTTTAGTTTGCTTAGCTCCAAGCAACAGTTTAAAATAAGTTGCTCTCTCAAAAAGACTGTGAAATTATTATTTCCAATGTCCCTGTAATTCAGAGCTGGCCAAAATGCATTCCCAAGGCTGGGAATTTGTACAGCAGACTGTTAGAGCTGTGACACAGACACAGATTGGCCCTCTCTGGCAGCCCCCAAGAGCCACTGAGCCAGCTCTGCTGTTGCTGGCATGTGGAGAAAGCAGTGATCACCCCAGAATCCTTTCAGCAACCCTTTCAAAAGCCCACAATAAAAACCATAAACATAAATAAGGTTTCATAGGCGACTTTTAAATACTAGCAGGGAGTTATAGAGCTCTCAGAAAGGACCTACAAAGAAACAGCTCTCTTTTTTTCTACCTGCAGGACTCTAAAAATAATTATAATTCTCTTGAGAAATATAAACTACTAATTGTTGCCCTTTGAATTGTATTTAACCATACATCAGTAAATCCCGTTGTGAAAAGTATTGTCATCTTCTGTCTGTCCTACAAATCTAACAAGTAATTAGGCTGCTATAAATAGGCTGATACACAGGCTGTTGTATAAAATAGTCATGTATAACATGCTTCAGTGAATATTTTAATACCCTTTGAGGAGCTGGTACACAACAAAGAGCTTCTTGAACCTAAAAAGTTGATTATAAGCAGGTAAAGCTTTCAAAGCTGCAGTGCCTCCCGTGCATTCCACGGTAACAGAGAAACTCAGATCCCAGTCAGGTCCAGGAGATCAATCCTGCAATCAGGTATGGGCACACAAGAAGTTCTGCCTTCACTTTCCATCTACATTTGTCAAAAATCAACATTGTTCTTGTGACCCACACAGATCCCTACGTGAAGGTTTCTTTAATGTGTGAAGGAAGGCGGCTAAAGAAAAGGAAAACTTCCACCAAGAGGAACACCCTAAATCCCGTTTACAATGAAGCCATAGTCTTTGATGTCCCTCCAGAGAACATTGACCAAATTAACTTGTCGATAGCTGTTATGGATTATGACCGGTGAGATGCCTGTAGCTGTCAAATGTTGGCTGGGAAAGTCTTGCACGCTAGATTTGCACCCAGAAAGAAAGTTGGTTTTATTTTCCCTGTAAGTGGGGAATTCGTGTCGTGTTGAGCTTGGTAGAAGCCTCCAATTTTTTTTGTTTTGTTGGGCAGAATTTCCTGACTAGATTTTTAAATATAGATTAGTGATGAGTGACATCAGGAAGCTGCATCTGTGCCCAACAGAACTGAGGTGACTGGGCATTTAATCGTTCTGTTTGCGCATTTCTGCCAAGCCTTTGCACACACTCCCCATTTATAAAGTTGTGTCTTAGAGCCTGCTTGCCTTTGCAGCTAATTACAGAGCACGGGCAAAGAGCCTTTTGTGTGCTACGAGGGGGGGAATATCAAATTGTTCTGAGCAGTGGGCAGCGCAAAGAGCAAGCCCACGCATTTCCTAGCGCGCTATAGCTCCGGGCAAGCATTAGTCCTTAAAAATCCACGGCTGACGTTTCTGATGAAATATACAAACGGTGTGGTTCCCAAGGTCAAATTTTAAGAAACAAATATTATGGACCATTTTCACAGTGTAGGTCACAATGAGGTCATTGGAGTTTGTCAAGTAGGCAACGATGCAGAGAGCCTAGGTCGCGACCACTGGAACGAAATGCTCTCGTACCCTCGGAAGCCCATCGCTCACTGGCATCCTCTTGTGGAGGTAAGGCTTTGATTTGTTGCTTCCCCCCCTGCAGCACTTGTGAATATTCTCCCACACGGCATTAGAAGTCGGACAGAATTTTGTGAGCCAGCCCGAGATCCGCGCGCGTGAGGTAAATCCTAGAAAAGGGTTTGGAAACGCTTTAAAATCGAAAGGTGACACACGAGTTAAGTCTGCTCCTTTCCATGGTAGGGAGACAGAAGGTTACTGTTGTCTATAATATATAGACATGAAAACACCAAACACTGCACAGCTGAGGGTTTGGTTTTGCCTTTTAAATAAGATCTTGGGTAACTTTCACTGTTAATTGATAGAAAGAAAAGAACCTTGTTTACAGAACAATCAAGACCAATTCTCTTTTTGTATGCGACAGCCTAATTTGACTTCTTTTCTCGTAACAATATATCATCCATGGCACTAGCACATCTCAAAGGATGCCTAACTGCACTGAAAAAAAAATATGTTTAAGTGTCTCTGGAGATCTGAGGCGCTGATAAGAAGCGACACAATCAGAAAAGCTTTTCAAGGTTCCTATGTTTTTTTTTGTTTTGTTTTGTTTTGTTTTTTGTCTTTAGGGCCCTATTCAGCAGGAATGTTATGCAGGTCTTCTGCGCTTGGATGGCTGCCGAAGAGGCTTCCTCACCCTTTTAACCTATTCAGCAGAAATTTGGCATTCCTGTTGAACTCTTTCTTAGCCATATCCTCAGGGGCTATTCCACAGAGTCCAGTGGGGTAAAGATGTCCTTTTAATCCCTCTGTCTAATCCTCTCCCCAATACAGGGAACACTAATCCTGGTTCATGAGACACAGAAATTCATCAAAGATGAACTAAATTGCTTCCTAAAGTTACCCTGGCTTACTCCCATTGTTGCTGTCACTGGCTGAGTCAGGCAGTGCTCCCAGTCAAAGGGAAATATCTTGTTTATGAGCAGCCCCAGAGTTCTCCTCAATGCTGAAAGACAGGAAAGAGCACAGCGCCCACACCAAGCCAGGAATGATGCTGTGGGCACTAGGAGGCAGGCAGTTCTCAGCCCCTCTGAGTTCACTTTCTGCACCAGAGTGCAGCTGGGTTACCACAGTGCCACTGAAGATTGCCCTGTTTGAAATGAGCACCGGCCATAGGCAGTTCCAGAAAAGATTGTCAGGCATTATGAAGATGCTGCAAGCCGGGAGGAGTCCCACAGTTTGTCCTGTGTCCGTAAGGAATTGCGTTTCCTGGTGCCTGGGCAGCAGGGCAGCACAGCTGGAGCAGGGAGTGCCCAGGGGCTGTGTGGCAGGAGAAAAGCTCCATGCCCTCTCAGCACAGCCAGCAGTGGGGCAGCTCTGACCAGGGCAGCTGCTGGCTGAAGTGCCACGCTTGAAATGCTGACCTGGGCATTTGGGAGCTCTCAGCTGTGGCCAAGAGTTGATAGGAATGTCCTGGCACAGCACACGAGGTGTAGTGTAAGGGCTGCTATTGCCCAGAGCACAACAAGTGTCTCTCAGCAGAAGTTGTCTACATCCTTATATCCAACCTGTCTTCCCTCTTTGATAAATTTCATTGCAGCCAGAGCCCACAATTAGGTTTTGACAGCTCTTCCCTTTTCGCAGGCATCCTGTTCTTTTCATACATGCCTGGCTAACTTCTTTAGATTTCATTACTGTGGATTGCTTTTCATGTCACTGAAAGCTAAACAGAGCTATATTTTTTTTTCCTTCCCAGGAATCAAGTGGGGGAGGGTGTCCAGCGCATCCAGGCTGTGCAGAGAAATATATACACAGCATATCATTTTGGTTCCTGAATCAGGACTAGACTCAGCGAGAGCTTCTGGAACCTCTGTGGCCACAGCCATAGGACCCTGAATATTTGCTGAATAGGACCCTCAGTCTTCTACTGTGTGAAGAGCTATTGGTTTCAAGTAGCGTGATGTTATCCACTTGTAGCATTAATTCTCCAGCTGACACTTCTGCTACTGATAGATTATTTGTATGGTCGTAAGCATTACCCAAATTCAAGTCTTCATTTCTGTTCAGTAGAATAACCCAGGTTCCACAAGCAAAGTGACAGCAACCTAAACCAACAAATATGGGAAGCAGCAACAAATATTGTCCTTGTATTTGCAAAAAAGGTGCAGTATTGTGAATGGTTAGCTTTCTGAGTATCTTTTTTTTTTCAAGAACGATTGCCATCAGATATTTATTTTTTGATGACAAGTTGCGTCCTCAGTGTCAGCTGGTGCCTCCTTTCACCTGACATGAAAACAAATTAATACGGTTCCTTGCAGAAACCCTTCAAATCTGAAAAACTGTAAAAAAAGTTCTGCTGGGTGAGAACAAGATGCATATGGTATTTGTAATGACAGCATGTTCTTTGAGAAAGGAGATAGCCATCTGTACAACATGGAGGTTGTTAGTCCTCAACCTTTGGAGATGATTTTCCAGTCGACGTTTCTGAGTCGTGTCCACGGCGCTGCAAACTGTTGGGAGCGTGTCCCAGGTGGCAGTGCTGGATCATACAAACAAGCACACACACCCTGTGTTGTTTGAAAACGCTGTTCCAAGTCTATAGTGCCTGTGAAGACTTCCTTTATTATTTGTGGTAGAATTAGCAGGGCTGTTTTACATGATGGTATGTTGTAAATTCTGACAAATTCCGACCATTAAAAGAAAATGAATCTAAGCACTGCATTCTGTCATGTAATGAAATTTGTGCCCCAAAGCAGGATAAACCCTGGGATAAATTTTTCCCCACTTATTTAGCCACGCATGGAGTTCTCTCATCCTCCAGTGTTTTCTACAGAGAACTTGACTCACGTCTTTACCTGGGAATTTTTTGTTTAAAAGATGCAAATTATGGATGTTTTCTACAACAGAGGTGTCTGCTTACAGAGCTGTGTGCTTACAGAGAGGGAGCCCTGGTTGTTAAGTAGAGTTCAGATAAGTTAATGTGCACACACATTGCTTCACATCTTGAATGTGACGAATGTTCACCAAGAGTTTTGGATCTGCAGCTCTGCTGACACAAATTATGCATGCACAGATTGAAGAAATATCTAAAATTTTGGCCTCAAGTCTGAAAAGTTAGTCCCATAACCTATCAGTGCAGATCTTCAGAATTCAGAAAATCAGAATTACTTGTGAATAGAGAATGTCTTGGAACTTGCAGGAGATCTTGGGTCTGCTGTGAATGTATGCTGCAGGTATAAATCCAAATTCCTGTATGCACAGCGGTTTTCAGAAATCTCTTGCCATGCTGTGCAGAGCACAGCTGCCACAGGCAAGGATATACCTGGCAAACTAAACAGCACTTTCAAACCTACCCAAGCACAATTTCAGGAGGACAACCGTTGGGCATTTCCAAAAGAATGAAAATAATGTTGCCATGGCAAAACTGTTTGACTGCACCTTCAGCTTTCTATCAGGAGGCCAGTGGTACATGACAATGTGCATATCTGCTCATGCATGAGCCTCCCCTGGGGCAGAATCCTGTGCTCTTTACCCAGACTCATCTCCCAGGAGCCACAGAGAGGAGATGGGCCTGAGCAAAGCAGGAGGAGCTCTTCCTTTGGAGTGGAGTTCTGTGATTTCCCAGATAAACCATTCTGCATCTCACCTCTGCCTGGAATGCAGAGCCAGGCACGCTTCCCACAGCAACATCAGCAACAGAAACTGCTGGGAAGGGGAGAACTGCTACACAACAGGCTCAGTGTGTCCCTGGAAAAGTGCAGGAGCCTTTCTAGGATTTGTCCCCAGCAGCTCAAAGGGGCATCAGCTGAAAAGTGGTATCATTGTAATTGCCAGTGGGTTGCAGTTCTTCTATTTTATTGCCATGCTCGGTTTATTTAATGCTCAAGGGTCTGGCATCAAAAGAATTATTTTGAACTGCGTTCTACTAAAACAGGGGAAGAAATCTTTGTGACAGTGAGCGTTTAAAGTGGAATCCAGCAGACTTCAAAGGCTTAGAGATGAGGAAAACCCCCTAAATTTATTGAATTCTCGGCATTTTTGCTCATGACTTGCAAACTGTAACTCAGGCTGTGGCATTACTATGTGCTTTTTACAAATACCTGCCTTACCATAGTAGTGCATCTATGGAATGATAGCTATTTTCTATATTTGGATACTTCACTCTTCACCTTTATACTCCACTTTACCAGTGATATTCTCTAGACCCAAAATATTTTTGTGTTCTGGTTCTGGTTGGCCAGTAGACTGCTGCTGCTGTCTTCAGACTGTATTACAAAAATACCACAGCCTGCTGGAAGGACCAGAGGATGGATAATACTGCTACAAACTCAACTGGAAACCCAGGGAAAGCTATGGTCCCAATGCTGCTCAGTCTTTCTTTTCTGAGCTGTGATTCTCAGTGGTAAATTAGCAGCAGACTCACAAGAATGATTTCAAAGCTGAAGCCCTCATTTGTTTTCTTATTTGCTGTGAATGCATTATTACCCTGTATGACAAGTATCATAACTCTAAAATAGAAGAGAAAATTGCTTAGAAATGCATCTCAGCAAGACTTTAATCCCATTTTGCTCTTTAACAACATGCTATTAACTGGTTACTTTTAGTTTTCCATAATAGCCCCCATGTCAGGTGTTGTTCTGTGGAAAAGCAGTGAGTGGCCATGGGAAAACCTCCCAAATTTCTGACAGTGAGGCCGAGTCCCACGGACAGTGGCCTGATATTCCCATGACAAAACACTCACAGCGCAGCTGAGTGCTCAAATATTTCTTTATCTGCTTCCACTGAAATCACAAGACATGAAAAGCATTGCTTTTTCCTTTTATTTCGCTTTTCCCTGCAAATAGCCCCAGCAGTGGATGAGCAAACATTCATCTCAATCTGGGGAAGTGGGGACTACAGAAAACAGAACAGAAAACCAATATGCAGCACAGAAGACCTGTTGTTAAAACTGTTGTTACCAGCCCAGTTTTCCATGCCATCAGGTCCATAAAACATAAAACACTCAGCAGGTATGAGACACTTGTTACATCGAGATCCAATTTAACCCCTGGTAGGGGAACTCCTGGATCAACCCAAAATGAAACAACAGCAAAGGGCAATGCAAAAGAATGAAAGAAAAAAAAAAAAAAAAGAGGTTATTTTAGTCCACCCTTCTTGGCTTGAGAGGATTGTTGTTGAGGGGGCTTTTGGGTTGTTTTCATTCTTTGGTTTGGTTTGGTTTCACGTGTTTTAAACACCAAGTGTGGTATGTAGCTATATTAACATGAGAACCCAAAGCCAGAGCCACAAGAGATATATATTGATTTACATGTTTATCACCTGGCAACATTTGAGCACTCGAGGGGACGTGTCTGCAATTGAAATTTAAAAAAAAAAAAAATAGATGAAAACTCTTTTGGTTTAAAAGTAACAAACAACAAACGGGGACCAGGAAATTCAGTTGAAAAATCTGTTTCTAGCTAGAAATCCATCTGAAATGACTTTGCTGTTAATGCATTTTGTTTGAACAGAAGGAAGTGAAAAAAGTAGATCAGGTGACTCCATCTGAAGTTTCATCGATGAAATGCTTTTTTTCCCCCTTTAGAACAGTGCATTGCCAAATGATCACATCTCAGTACCAAGAGAGAAAACAATGGATTTCTTACCTAGTAGGGGGAAATAAAAAAGCATGTAGGGAAGGGAATCCACAATAGTGCAGAACTCAGGAGAAGCCCCCCCGTGCTGCGAGAAAGGGTGGCAGGATGGACTTGGTGCCAGCATCACCTGGAATCCTGGTGCCAGCATCACCTGGAATCCAGGTGCCAGCATCACCTGGAATCCTGGTGACTGCATCACCTGGAATCTTGGTGACAGCATCACCTGGAATCCCGGTGACAGCATCACCTGGAATCCTGGTGCCAGCATCACCTGGAATCCTGGTGACAGCATCACCTGGAATCCCGGTGACAGCATCACCTGGAATCCTGGTGCCAGCTCGGTTCAGAGCTGAAGTGACAGCCCTGCTGTGCCAGGTGCCCAGGGCTGGCCAGTTCCAAGGGCTGTGCTGACAGCTCCCCGGCCATGGCTGGGCTGGGCAGGGAGCCCCAGCTGGAAGTTCTCCAGGGCCCTGCAGTTCTCCAGGAGCGCATCCATCTCCTCGGAGACCCTCCAGGGGCAGGGAAGGCGCCGCGGGTGGAGCGAAGGCGCGGAGGGGAAGGGGACGGGAGGGTTTGCAAGCATCTGAGCTCTTCATTTGTTCATTCTGCCCGGGCTCTCTGGTTCCTGCTCCTTTCTGCTCAAACATGGACATTGTCCAAGGGAGCTGTTTCACTCCCCGCCTCGGTCCCCGTGGCAAAGGCGCCTGAAGAGAGCTGTGCTGTTTGGGTATAATTTTGGTTTTGATAACACATGAGCATTGTACTATACTTTATTATTTCTTGTTCAATAAATAGTCCTGGTATCTCTATGTTTCATGTCTAATTTTGGAGAGCAGGGCCGTACCTGTATCAAGGCTCTCTCAGTTAGGTGGGCATTTTGTTCGTTTAGTAGAAATAATGCATGATTCCTTTCGCAGTGGTGGTTTGAGGGACAAAAGAATTCTTAATTTTGTAATATGTATTACAATCTTCTAAACACGAGTTAAAATGTACTGTGATTTATTTATATAAATCTAGTCTGAACAAATAAGTTTTGATCTTAATAAAAACTGTAAGAAATTGTGCAATTGTAATTTATTACTATTTTGTATTTAATAAATATTAAAGTTCAATTCATTATTCAGAAAGCCAGCAAACACTTTGGGAACGTTTTTGCTCAGTTTTTCTCCACAGATAATGTGTTTTGATAAAGTACATGAGGCCAGAGAGAGAAAAAGCTTTTAAATTTACAGCACTCACACATAATTTAGGAGTTTGGATACTGAAACCTCCTCGTGTTTCATCCCATGTCGACAGTCATCGTGGCAGAAAGATTATTTGACATATCAGTGGTGAATCTCATCTATATTTCATATTAAGAAGAAAATTAAGGAGCTACAGAAGTGCCTCTATCGAGTGACTTTGTGTTAAATTACCAAAATTGGTATTTAGCATGGCATGCTGGCAAAATTAGCAATCCTGTCAACATGCAGCTCCAGGAAATTGTGGTGTGACCACACAAACTGCACCCAAAAAGGCATCACTCTTGTCCTTTTTCCTTCTCTTTCACACCAAGTGAGCTTGCACAGGAAGAGTCCTACCTGTGCACGACCTGTGAGTCAGGAAGAGCCTCTCTGTGTCTTTAGGGACAAGCTCAGCCTCTCCTCAGTTGGAATGGCTGTCCTGCTTGCACACACCACGTTAATAAAGGGCTGCTGACGTGTGACACGAGGCACAGAACAATATTTCATGCCACTGAGAAATTAATTCAGTTCTGCTCTCTTCTCTTGGGGAATATTCGACATCGCGGGCACGTGGAAAAGAAATGAGAACAGGCCTGGAGTTTGGAAGTTGATGCTGTCCTTAATAATAGGGATTTGTAGTGCTCTGAATAAAAAGGGAACATCTTGAGGCCCTGAACAGACTCCTGTTTTTCCATGGGTGTGCTGGGCTCCTGGGAGATGGAAGATAGACTAAGGGCACCTCTACAGGCTTTTTGTCCCTGGCAATGAATGTAGTGATAATTACCCCTCTCTGTCCCAAAAAACACCACAAAATGCACCTCAGCAGAGGAGGTGTATGAACTTCAAAGTTGTTTTTAATGTCTTTCAGTAATACTGGTTTGCATGTCTCTATTTCTTCCTTAATAAGCAAGCAAAAGCCTCTTCCTCTGTCAAAACAGGCCCACACATCTCTCCTGTAGAGACACTTTTCCAGCAGAATCTTCCTTTAAGTCTTTATATGTAGCCTACAGACTTGGAAAAAAGGAAAAAAGGGGCAGTGGTTGCAACATCCTGCTAATGACTGCAAGGCAAAGTTTGGGAATCCTCCCTGGAAAAGCCTGATCAACAGCAGATTAAAGCTGAGCAGCCCTGGGATCCTGCACGGCTGATCAGGCAGGAGATGGAAATTAAGGGAGGTGCCTCCTTAATTTCAGGGAGCTAAATTAATTTCCTTAATTTAGTCAGGAGCTTTCCTGGCCTCTGCTTGTGAGTTCCCACAGGGGGAATGTCTGGGGAGGCCACAGCACATCCCAAGGAGCACCAGGACCAGGAGGGACAGCAGTGGCATGTCCCCAGGAGCTGAGGACAGGAGTGTTAGAGGGAAATCTGCACCTCAGGAAGGAGCAGAGAGCTTCTAAAGACAGGATCCTGTCAGGAAACTTGGTGATTGCAAAAGTAACCTTCCCAGGGAAGGAAATCACAGAGTTTCTTCTTCTGAGAGCCAATTCCATCCACCTCTGACAGTACTGGCACTGGAATTTGTCCCAGTGGGCCCTAGCAGAGGTTTCTCATGTAAGCAACACATGGTTTTTATTCCCTGATTGGTGTTCTTATATTTCCATTTAAATAGAATCACATCATTCTCTGGGTGCACTTAGGCATTTATCATTGCCATATTAATTAACCACACACTTCAATTAATTAACCACACGCTTCAGTCTAGCCCACCACACCATCCAAAAGGTCATGGCTTTAAACCACTTAATTACAGGCCAAAAACCATTCTGTGAATTCATGTTCCAGTACCAGCACGTGTAGGAAAATCTTTTAATGTTCCAAGACATCAGAAGTGCCTGAACAGTCTGGTTCAAAGAGCTTGACTAAAGCTTATATTTAATATCTAATATTAAAGTCATTTAGAAGTGTCAAGAAACATCAGCAAAGCTAGGTCCTCACCCAAAGATAAAACTGGCAATAAAAATATTTTTGTTGGAAAAACCATTCTTAATGATAACAACAAATTCCATACTGAACCCTTATTTTGTAATTTTCAATTTAGTAGGCAAAATCCCATTCCAAGAATGTTACTGTAATCCTATTGTTTATATCCTGGTAACTGACACAAAAACAGCTTTAAAACAATATATTAAATAGAGTTCACCTACATTAGGTCTGCCAAAAATGGGATATAGTTTTAATAACCATCTTTTCAAAATGCAACAGTTTGGACCTTTTCCAATAACTTTTGCCTTCCTAAAATAAAATAAAATAAAAAATAATATATCATTCCCAACATAAAATAGTGTTAAAAATAACCAGGATAATATTTGAAGAATAATCACATAGCTTAGAGGAAATTCCAAACTCCTCAATCAGTTTTTGTATTTTAGTGAATCTCAAGTCCAAATAGTTGCTGTTCCTGTGGAAATGCCTCTTCCATCTGCCAGAAAACAACCTTTGATACTGGTGTTTCCTCACTTCACAACCTCAGCTCTCCAAACATGTTGGCATTTTCCTTTCAGTTCAAATGGCTTTAATATAGACCACGTTTCAGGAAAAGAACAGTAAAAACTCAGAACATCTTTTGTAAGTCAGGCCCTGAATCAATTAGAAATACAAGTATAATTTTGGAAAATATATAAGTTTTTCTATTCTTAGCAGAGCCCAGGTTTGCTGTCAGGTTTCCCTCAAATTAATTCATTTCTTGCATCTTTACCCAATTGTTTGTAAATGCTCCAAGACTTTTTCCCTTTCTACACTACTTAAATTACTTGAAAAGTTAAAGTGGATTGAAACAGGAGCAGTTTCCAAAATGACATTGGAGCTGTGTCATCTCTGGGTGAGGAAGGAGAGGAGGTTACTTCCTCCTGCTCTTACTATAAATCCATTTTAAATAAAAATTCACTGTTCCAAATAATAGGTTGAGATAACTCAAAAAATAGAATAGAATAGAATAGAATAGAATAGAACAGAATAGAATAGAATAGAATAGAATAGAATATAAAATATAAAATAAAATAAAATAAAATAAAATAAAATAAAATATAAAATAAAATAAAATAATAAAATAAAATAAAATAAAATAAAATAAATAAAATAAAATAAAATAAAATAAAATAAAATAAAATAAAATAAAATAAAATAAAATAAAATAAAATAAAATAAAATAAAATAAAATAAGTCCTTCCTTTCATCAGGAGCATCTTTCTGATTGGGTGTGGGGCTCTGCTGAATTGCTTTTCCTTTTTCTCCAATGTGCAGTGCCACTCTGTCCCACTCCCTTTTCTACCCCTGCCCTGCCAAGGCAGAACAGCACATTTCAGCTAAACCTGCCAAATTCCTGCAGCTTCTCTGAGACCATTCATTCCCCTTGGAAATTCCACTGCAAGCAGAAATAACTTCTGAGTTGCATCTAGATACCTGCCTGATATCTTTTTTTTTCATTTTAATTTTTCATTTTAATTGTTGACTGGTTTGGTTTTTTGGTGGTTTTTTTTTTCTTTTTTTACTTCTGATATCTGCCTTTTTGCCTCCTCCTGTCCTCAAAATCTTTCCTTCATCCTCTTCCCCTCAGTGATGTTTGCTGGACAGATGAGTTCTCATTCTCCACATGTGAAGTGAGCCCAGGTCCAGCAGACAAGGCTGGCAATGAGCTGCTCCAGCCTTTACTCACATTTCATCTGCCACTCACTCACAGCAATAACATTTTCATTACAAAGGTGGGTATTTTCTCCTCAGGTAACAGCCAGAACTGTAGGGACATAAGGGCTGCCTGCAGAAGGTGAGGACATGATGGAATTAAGTTACCAGTTTTCAATTTAATGATTTAATAGTAATGGCCGGGCCTGAAACACTTTTGAGGAATGCTGCAAAATCCAAGGTGACAGCAAATCACAAAATCAATAGCTACTCATGTCTCCTCCTAAAGACATCAAACATTTGGTGTCTTCAGTGTTTGAATAAGCACCTTAATAAAATGTTTGAGGCCATAACACAGCCTGAGATGTCAGAACATCCTGACACCTGTCTAATGCAATGTTCAGCCACACGGAGAGCAAACAGACAAGGGAGAGAACTGTGTTTATAAAAGGAGTTACCAGAAGATTCAGGGGAGCAGACAAAACTATCCAGCTATCCCAAATAACAACAGTTAATTGAGAAATATCTTCTGGAAGTTTTATTTAAACCAAAGGCACAGCAAACTCTAATGTTGCTGTCATTTAAGTGAAAGGATCTCTAAAGAAAGGAGATTTGCATTTACAGCTCTGTATTAATTCCCTTTCTCCTTTGGCACCTGCTGTGAGCTGTTTCAAGAGGGGTAATTACTTGTGACAAAGAAAAAAGAAAATAATAAAGGAAGCTGTAAATCATTATTTGTTTTGGCTGCTGAGTAAACCCCACATTTCAGGGTTTAAGACAAGTCAGCAGCACTTCAGTGTGCTGTGCTCAGAGTTAAGGACTCCTGGCTCCTCACAGAAGTGAAACTTCTCAGAGTAAGGCATTATCCTGTTCCAAAACTGCCTCCAGTCTCTTACCCACACTCTGCTGTTCCAGGAGTGTTTCCCCCAGAGCTGACAAGCCTCAGTTTCTCTCAGTGGGCTCTGTTTGCTGGCAGATGCAGGGAGCAGCTCCTCTGGGTGCCTGAGCTCCCTCCAGGGCCAAACCTCCAAAGCAGGAAACAATTGTCTAATTGTCTTTTTTTTTTCTGTTTTTTTGGGGTTTTTTTGCGTGCTTCTTTTCCAAATATATAAAATAAATATCCAGTAAACATCCAAATAAAACCTGAACTTGCTGAGGCAGAAGGTTCAACACAAAACATTAAAAAAAAAGAGAATAATTCCACCCAAGGCACTCATGCTCCATGACAGAGACCCCAGATAGAAATTATTGTATCTACATAGAATATCTCCAACACTCTTCCAGCAGTTCATGTGTGATACCACATCACCTCAGTTTAATTCACCTTTCTGCCTCCAGTGTTCCAGCAGTGGTTTTGTGTTTGTTTTGAATTTCCTGGTGAGTACCAAGAGTGTGCTGCAGACTGTGCCCAAAATAGCATCTGGTTTGTAATTACTGTCTGGAACCTAAATTGCAAAAACCTGTTGCTCCATGAAAAGATATAATTATTGAAAGGATCTTTTATGCATGGTTTGTCTGCATGCTCAACCATCAATTAAATCATTACCATCTAATCCTGCTCATAAATAGAATTGCACAGATTCCCAAATTCCTGAACCTACAAAAAATTTGTTTCCAAGTGAAAAATTACCACTTTTATTGAGCAACTAAAGAAAAGCATAATTCCTCTGGAGATTGGAGCTCCAAGCAGAGCCTTTTATCTCTTTTCTTCATGGAGGGCTATACAATCAACAAGTCATTAATTGAGGGGTGAAATCAAGTCTGGTTTATTCACTGCAGGTACGTGGGATAAAAGTTAATTGATCCCAAACCTATTTTGTGGATACCAACCTCCACCTTCCATCACAACTTCAGTCTGGCAGCACAGCCTGTTTGCTCTAGAGTTTTACCCAAACATCCCAATTTTGACTTTCACTAGTATATTATTTTTTTCCTGCAAGCAGAGAAACACATCAGACACTCATAAAACTTCTGAGCTTTCTTCAGCCTGATCTGCTTACCAAAGGAGCAGGACAGTGCAGGGGGTGCATAAACACACATTTTTGTGCTGCCCAGGGCTGTGTGTTAAGCAAAATCAAAGGAGTGGTGTGTATTTCATGGGCTTAAAAAAAAAAAAAATAGAAATGTTTCTTATCCTCTTGATCTCCTTCCACCTCCTGACACAATTCCTGTGCCAAGTGTGACAGAGCCGTGCCAGGGATGCTCTGCAGGGAGTCAGCGAAGAACTCAGCGTTCCCTTTTGGGGATCTGGTGGAAAGAGGAGCAGAGGGAATGCAGGAGGCACTTACCCTTCCCTGATGGATCCTTCCTATTCAGCACTGCCTCCAAGCTGATGGACAAGCTGTGTGAGACCTCGATTTTCCAGTGTTTTCCCTTATGCTGCAGTGCCTTAAGGACAGCTCATGTCTGCCACAAACACTTCCTTTCCTCCAATATAAAGATTTTTTCATCCCTCTGCTGGTGTTACAGGAATTCTGAGTATCATGGATGTAAAGGCCCCATTTCCCCATCCCCAGCAGGGCTTGGGGCTTTGCAGCATTTCCTTTCATCTGTCTGTAACTATAAATCACAGCCTGGGTAATCCTACCAACAAATCCTCCTTAATGTTCTATGTTTTAATTAGGAGAGCCATAAACACGTTTTCCAGCCAAATATGTCATTTCATCCTGGTGTGGTGAGTGGCGGGCATCACTCCCGATTATGCAGAGGATACTGAGCAAACCCAGCCAAGGAAAATGACCTTCTTCTATCATGAATCCTCACATCATTCACTGTGTCTCTGGGAAAAGCCCTGTAGAGGCTTTAGAAAGATAAAGGTTTGGGTTTTACTGAACTGGATGAATGAATTCCAGTATCACTTTAGACAAAAGAATGCAATCTGATATGAGAATTTTGCCTTCAGTCCTTGACATTTCCTTCTGCACTGCCTGCTCTGGGCATTCCTCTTCCATGCCTTGGTTTGTGTTCTGGAAATAAAAGCATTTCCCTTAAGCCAAGGAAATGAAAAACACAGGACATACCCTGGGAAATGCTAAGAAATGTACAGTGTAGATCTATTTCTCATCTCCAAAATAATCTTACTTTATACATCCTCTTAAAAGTAATTTCCTCCTTCCTCTGCCTTCCTGTAGCTCCTTTGGCTGCACTTACATAGAAGGTTTTCCCTGGGTGTTTATATTTTTCATTAGAAGTGTATTTCTCCTTCAGACACATAGAATTTATTCAAAACGTGTCCCTCTAATCATATCTTCTCTAGAAAAAATATATTTTAAAGGATCAGCTACTTATTTCATCTTCTCAGCAAGGAGCATCACTGCCCTAATGCAGCAGGAAATGTCCCCCAGAATGTCACCTTTAGTTGTTATTATTAATTATTTATTTATATTTATTTATTTATATTTTACTTTATTTATTATTATTAGGATGAATTTTGTGTGCAAATGTGAATATTGATATAAATCCACATGGCTGGGTTTGAAGCTCTAAGCCCTGAACATAACCAGGGAAATTAAGATCATGGAGAGATCACTTCCAAGTGGCACAGAGTCTGTTTCTACCCCTTCCTACCCCTGGAACTGGACTTTGGATGCAGTTCAAGACTAAGTTTAGTTCCAGGTCCAAGCCTATCTGTGAAATTTCCTAGGTGTTTGTTCTGCCTCACAGCTGATGGCCAAAACTTCAGCTGGAATCCCATCAGATGGTTTTGTTTCTGCAAAGATGATGAAGAGGACAGGGTGCCTGGAATGGTAAAGAAAGTCTGGAGTATTTGAGTGAGAGTTTATTTTAGGTCTAATTTAAAAAAATGCTATTTTTGCCTTTTTAATCTAAATTACTCTTGAACGTATTCAGAGAAAACAGAGATATTTCCAATAGCCCTTCATTATGTTTTCCCAATTGTAAATAAGCCACTATAAAATGCCAAAAAAAACATGTGAAAATGGAACATTTACATAACATGGTAAACATCATTTAAGAAGTTAGAATCTTCAAAATTTTGTGCAAGTATGATTATCTAAATTACTGACAATGCCAAAGAACAATAATGAAAGAAATCCTTAAAGTACTTGGAAACCTATAAAACTAAATACAATGCTTTTTTTAGAGAATTTGTGTCAATTTATAGTATTTTCTGCATAATTATTCTGTAATTATTTGAGCAAGACCTGCCAGTGCACAGTCAGGAACATCCAGGACTTTTTCCTCTCTCTTTTATTTGCAGCAGACATCTGTTCAGCTGAAGGCCAAGGCTTTTTCTCTCTTTTCTTCATTTTTTATATAAAATATAACTGGGTATCCAGGCCTTCTTCAGACACTGATTTTCCACTGATTCAGTTTTGATAAGTTGATTAAACCCTTGTCTCCTCCCAGATCTAATCCTGTTGCAAATCTCACATAAATATATCAATAGCACTGAAAGACTCAAAACTTTGGATTTGGGCACCTAAATTCCATCCAAAAGCTTTGGTAATGCCTTTAAATGCACTCTGGTTTTTAGTGGCACAAAACATCACATTTTTTTTTGGTCAGTGTTACATCTTCAGAATTTTTTCTTGCAGTCAAGGTGGAACCAAGACACTGGGTGAGCAGGTCAGCTTTCATTTTGTTTCTGAGAAAGCATCTGGGGAATTCAGAATGTTCAGGATGACAGAGTAAGTGAACCCATCCATATTAATTATGTTTAGGCTTCAAGAGATTTTTCATATGGCCTTCATATGATCTATGGTTTTTGAATTTGTGACTTCTAATAAACTTCATCATTTCTTTTATTTATATTTATGATTTCCTGTGGTTTTGGGGGTCTGGTGGAGCTCACCTGGCAGATTCCACAGTGCTCTCAGGCAGTGCTGTAACCTTGGCACAGCCACAGATTTGAAATGGAGACAATTAGAGCCCTTCTTTCAGCTTTAATGTTTGGAGACCTTCTGGCCATCTGCTGAGAAACCACAAAGTGCTGCTGGCTCCATCCAATCCCTGAGGGAAGCTTTCCATTCGGTTTCTGGAAGGCCCCTAGTCCAGACTAACCTGGAGTCTCTATCTTTCCAAGTGCTGCTGCTCCCTCATTGCAGAAAAATTCCTGTAACAGCTTTACATTGTGATTTAAGCAGAGTTTGCATGGCACAGTCCTTCCTTTTGCATATAATCTAACCCAGGAAGGCATTAGTGCAGTCCCTCAGTGACTCATTAAAAATATTTTAATCAAGTTCTAGTGCACTTGCCATGCAAAGAATGACTGCACGATGCTATCTCATTAAAAACAAAACAAAATCAAAAAAATCAACAACAAAATCCCAAATTAGGATAAAAAAAAAAGTTTTAAATAGGGCTCCAAAGTCTTGAAAGAATAATCTATTGTACCCTTATTTAATTCAGGCACCACCAGGTGCTTTCTGGCCTGTTCTTGTGTTTAATAACACTGCTGGGAATATTGCCATTGACTACAATGAGGAAAAATAATACCTGGTTTAATATATGCTTCAGCTTATAAAATAATAACAGGTTGCTCAACATGGTTCTGCTGAACCTGTTCATTTATTTTCATACCTAAAATACAAGGACCAGAACACACAGAAAATTAACAAAAGAGGGCAGTGCTTCTTGTTCAGTATTAAAAAAAATAAATCTCTTTTAAGGATGTTATTAACTTGTGTAAATCATCCTTTTTTGGATGGACATATCACAGTCATGGATGTCAGAAATGTAGAATTGGCTGGGTGGTAGCAAAATGTTCATGATTCCTGTCAGGACCATTATGAACCACGGGGAATTTCTGCCACCTCACAGTTTTAACCTTTCAACATCTCTATTAGAATCAGGGAATCATGTAATTTATAGAATTATAGGATTATAGGATTACAGAATGGTTTTTGTTGGAAGGGGCCTGAAAGATCATCCAGCCCCCCTGCCATGGCTTCTCTGGGCAACCAGGGCCTCCCCACCCTCAGAGGAAAGAATTTCTCCCCAATATCCCATCTCACCCTGCCCTCTGGCAGTTTAAAGCCATTACTGCTGGAGCCCCTCATCCTGACCCTTCTCCATCAGAAGGCCCCAGGTGAGGAGGCTGAATTTCCTCCAGAAGAATTCCTTTCAAAGCAAAATGACCAGGTTTTACTGATCCAGAGAGCCTCTATTTTTGGTGCCTAGCTGGGAATACATCTAGGGGAAGAGACAAATGTAATTTACAGCAGGAGCTTAGAGCAGGTCCCCCTGTGACATCAGAATGTAAACACTCAAGGTTACTCATTACTTCTGGAAATCTTGTCCCATCTAAGTGCAACAAATTCAGGGGCATGATTGCAAACAGCTCCCATTGCTCTAGACACTTGAAATCTATTTATCTGTCTGTCTATATTAGCTATAAACAGCTTTTATTTGATGTATTTCCCAGTTATTCAAGGGATCAGGAGCAAAAGTCAGCGTTGAGCCTCTCCACCATAAATACACCCCCAGCTTTCAGCCTTGTTTATTTTTACAAGTGGTTTATTTTAAATATGAGTTTGTTTTTCTTTTAAGGGATTTTATTTTGTTCCAGTGTATTTTCTCCTCACATCAAATTCAGAGTGGTCTTCCACTTAACTTATCTTTCCTGCGTTGCTGACAGTCCTTCTGAGCTTGAACAACATTATCAGAGAAGTAATCAATGTTCTGCTGGAGCTGAGGGGATTCAGCAGATACTCTGAAACCACATCACTCAGAAGCTCCTGCCTGCCATTTGGGATAAATGTCTGTGTTTGAGGAAAGAATATATCACATAATCCATGCCCATGATTCTTCATCATATGGAGAAAGTTCTACTTCAAATAAAGAATCAGAAAGCAAAGCAGCAAGAGGGCTGTAAAGAAGAAAAAAGTAGACAACAGCAAGAGAGAGGGAGAGGAGAGGGAAAATGTGATGGGAAAAAATGAGACAGGACTGGAATTAAAGGCAATGATGTAGAAAAAAATCCTGACAGCTTTAATGGGTTGTCAAAGAAGATCTGCAAAGGCTCCAAAACAAATGAAACAAAAAAAGCAGAGCCATATACATAGATATAAAAATGAAAATGGAGCAGTGTCTCATCTGTTATTCCAGGATGACAAAATTAAACTACTCTAATAAACTAAAATTGCTGTTTGTGAAATGCTGCTTTAGTTTATGGCATATACAGCCTGTACTTGTTCTAAAGATTAACCTGCATCCAAATCTCCAGTCTGTTTGTCCTGGAAAATTCCCTTAGCTTCCATGGTCTCTGATGCTAAGAAACCATAATGCCATGGTTTCCATTATCCTGGATGCAATCAAATTCATTATTTGCTTGGTTTAACAAGAATACATGCAATTAATGTGTGTGCACGTGAGTGCCTTCCTCCCGGGCTGGTAAACAGGAGGAACAAGTTTTCTTCATATTCCCAGTTTAATCAATATATCTACAACAGCAAAGGAGAACATTTCAGGAGTGAAAAGTGCAAATCATGCAGTGAGGACTCTGCTGTGGCCCCTAAGCCCTGACCTACATCAGGATGTTGTGGCACCTTCAAAGGAATGTGGGATCAATTGGATCTTCTGATTCTCCACTTCATCTCCAGGCACATCAGGAGAAATATGCTTCTTTCTTTACCTGAAAGGGAGAATGGAAAATATCAGCTTTTATGTGTCTCTGTGGTACAGAATAAACAACCCCAGGTAGGTTTAAATTAGCAGATGGTATTTGTGACTAGGGGAAAAAACAATCTTTCTAGAGAAAAGTAGCTTTAAAAAAAAAACATGATTAAATAAAGTTTAAATGGGAATTAATGTATGCATTAAATGACTGATGCCACGCTAAAAATCTTCCACTATTAGCCCTGTATGCATATTTGTATTCACACACATAATATTGAGAAAAAGTGTACTAAGGAAGCTGTTTTTCCAAAGTAATTGTCACCAGTGAAAAGTGCCAAAAATACAGCCACTGCTTTTTGCAATCTGTTTCTCTGAGTTCTGTGTTTCTTTTCCTGCTATTTTTTAAAATGAATGCCTTTTTATGGAAACCAGATTTTTTTTTCATTTATTTTTTTTTCATTTATTTTTTTTTTTCCTTATGAGTTAATCTATTCCTGCAGCTCCCTCGCTGCCTTTGGTTGCAGTCCCTGGAATTTCTGCACCCATGAATGGTGTGGGATAATGGCTGGAATATTGAAGGTCCTCCAGGGGTTCTGTTCCCAAGCTAAGACCCAAATGTTGCCACATAATTACATTTCTTCCATAAACCTCCTCTTAAACCTAACATCAACACATCTCTTCGAGGCTATTTGTCAATTAATGGAAATCATAGAAATTAACTTATCATTTTAGTTCCTGGACAAAAGGGATGGAAAACTAAAAAAGTGCTGGGGAAAAGAAACTGAAACCCTTTGTTCCCCATTTTCTGCATTTTCCTGTCATCATCTTTCACAACCCTCCCACAGTTCCTGCCCCAAAGTTTGGTGCTGTTTCCTTGCAATCCACAGAAGCTTTTGCTTAGGAAAAAAGGTTATATCCCTATTTCTTATAATTCTGATTTGTTCAATATCTCTGACTGGAATCTCTTCATATTTACAATATACAATAATTCATTATTTGCCAATGATCATTCCTTTTTGTACCTTGCATACTTATATTTAAGTTGATATCTCAATTCTTAATTTGAAATCCCTGATCAAATATTTCTCAGGAAAGAGAGATTTCCATCAGCTACTCAACTTCTTTTTGTTTCAGGTTGAGCCTAGAGGGCTCAGCACAGTGTAAGAGCCTTGCTTGAAATAATTGCTGAAATCAACCTTTGTGTTTCTGGGACTGGATTTTCACCAGAGGAGTTAGAATTGCTGCTGGGAGAGGATTATGCATTCTGGAATGCTTCTCATTTTCACTTCTTTTTTAAATTAAAATTTTAATTTTTTTTTTTTTTCAATTTGGAAACATCCTCTATATTACAAGGGACAAGCCCCAGCATTTCTGTAGACGTAGAACCCATTAGGATCACTAAAAATACTAATAATAGTGGATATGACCATTAATTCAGAAAGCAGATTCTCTATTATTATCTTGCACTATTGTTATTTTGCACAGAGGATGCACCAGAAAGCAGCCAGATTTTTCCTTCCAGGATTTCTGCCTGCAGACACAAGTCCTTAGGAGGTGTCAGTATTTACAATTACCCATCAGACAAAGGGTGTGCAACTCCTCTGTTCTCTTTGGGTTTCTTTAGGAGCCCCAAAAGCTCCTACAGCAGATCCTACTTTATTTTTTATTATTTTTGTATATATTTTTATATATTATTTTATATATATATATAAATATATACATATAAACGAAAGCTGAAGCTGAGCTCTGAATGTTTCTGATCCAAAGGAAGACTTCAGATATGGAGATGAAATATAAGAATATATCTAATATATATCTAATATATGAAATATAAGAAATATGAAATAAGAATATATGAAATATAAGAAATGTCTTCTGTAATAAGTCAGGAGTATGAACAAATCACAATTGGATGAAAAAGGTCTGAGAAGTCCCAAGCAAGGATTGTTGCTACATATTTGTAATAATCCTAGAAAGTTATAGCTCATCTCTTTGGCGATGCTGAAGGTTAACATGAAATAAATTCCATCCATGCTGTTGCCATTAGTTTTTGGGAAAAAATGCCATTATGGATGGGATGCAGTCACTGTGCAGCACCTTCTTGCTTATTACAGCTGGTGGGAAAAACAAATCCAAGAAAGAGCACAACAAACTCTCTTCAAGGCACTACTTCTCTCTCCTGCCAGCTGGTACCGAGGAGCTGGTGCTCAGTTTCATGGCAGTGCACAGATTTATGGCTTTTTGTGCAAGTGGAAAACACAAGCAGGGTGTTTACCTGTTTGAATGGAAGCAGCTGAATGCCTGGATCAGCTGGCACACAATTCATGTCTAAATCTGCTTTTTCAGTATTTCCTCTGGAAACTGGAAGTTCTCAGTACGAGCTAGAACTTAGACTGGTTCTTTGTTATTGTACAGATGCCATGGATAAATTAATTGTTACCCTGGCACAGTTGGGGAAAAGGTTTGTTTGTATATTCTCCATTAAAACCAATTCTAAATTCTTTATAGATGTGACCATTACTGGGTGATTATTCTGGACCAGCAATTTATCCTCTCCAAACTGTCTGGGAGCTGCTTTCTCCATGTTAGCTCATTGAAATGTGTTATTTTTGGTCAAGGTCACACAGCACTTTTGCCTTTTCTTGATTTACTGAAGCTTAATTGAAACAATAGGAAATGTTCTTAAAAATGTTCCTCACTGATCCAAACACCACCAGAACAACAGCAGCAGTTTAGTCATCACCATTCTGGGATCTTATTCCTCAAGGAGAGGGGGAGGAACCAGAATGGGACACTGAGAGGGCAGGCTTCAATTCCATCAAGCATCTAAATCAATTCTTGCCTTAAAGCTTGACATTATGTGGAGTTTTATGCACAAAAACTTCAAACTCAAATGTTTGAAGGGAAAAAAAAAAATGTCACTAAAGTAAAAATTTAAAAATAAAATATAATAATAATTTTTTAAAAAATATCCTTATTGAAAAGTACCAGAAAGTTGTAGAAATAGGTTTGGAGGGAACCTCAAGAGGTTAAATAGATGTCTTGTCTGTCCTGGCACAATTCTAGCTTTGAGTTAAAGTACAGGTAGTGACAGCTGCCCTGGAGCTCTCCAGCCTGCTCTGGGTCAAATACAAAGAAATACAATTCTGTAGCCCTGGCAAAAGGCTGGGTTGGCAAAAATGAGCAGGCCAAACTGAACCAGCTGGATAAGTCTCTACAAGAACTGCAGCTACAAGAGCTGTGCAGGTGACTGGAATGGCCACAGAGCCCTGGGATCATCAGTGGAAATAAAAACTGACAAACAAGGACCCAAAATGGCAAAATATTTCCGGAAAGCCGCTGGGTTTGTGTTCAGCAAGAGGCAAAAGCCTTGAGCTGAGCCAATCTCTTTGCCAAAGTGCAGATGTTGCAGTGTTTTGGAAAAACAAATCATTAATGCCACCTCTGGATGCAGGAGCTGAGTTAGAGAGGTAAAATGTTTTTAAATGTAAATGTAAAATTGTTTACATTCATTTTGTGAGTTCATTTGAAAGGCAAATGCAGAGCCAAGGTGTTCATCTCCTGAACACCAGGGACAGCAGGCTCCTACTCACTCCCAGGAACTCCCTTTTCCCTCTGTTAGACCTAATTCTGCACCAGTTTGTAGTTGGTGAAGTAGTTCCTAAACTGTTGGGGTCATAAATGCAAGATATATACCTTTATCTAGCTCTGGCACCCAAGAAAGCTCTGAATTCCACACAGCACCATGGAGACAACTGCTAGAGTTAAGTAGAGAAACTGAAAATGTAAGTGTGTAAATTAGAAAGTTTCTTATGTCACTGGGAGAAAAAGTTGAAGTTTGGAGTTTAAACCAGTTTAGAGAACAGGAGACAAGGTGGAGGATTTAGGCTGTTGTCTCTTGTCCTTCTTCATCTTCTTCATGTTCTTCTCCTGGAGGTTTTTGGGTAGCAATGGGTGATTGGATAGAAAATGTCACAGTGCAGCACTCAGGTGTTGGGTCATTGGGTCACTAAGGAAAATAATTGAGTTGGCATCTGTTAATTGGGTAAATGGACATATAAAAGCCCTTGAAGAGGATCTTTGTTGGCCATTTTACACCTTTCTATCTTAGTGCACTCAGCTCCTTGTACCCTGTATATATGTAATATAGATAAGAGAATAAACAACCAAGTCTGAACAAGAGCAAACTGCCTCTCTCTCATCAGTCTCAGTCCTGGAGGAGAAAGAACCCAGCCACGAGGTCCATATCGAGACAGCCAGGTACTAATCACACTGCATGGATTAAAAAAATGAAAAATGATTTGGTGTTGATGTCAATCCCTGCCACAGCTCTGCTACCTCTGCTAAATTAACATGAAACTTGCACACACAAGCAAGGGCAGCTCCAATCTGCTGAGTTTTCACTGCAATAATGCAAGAAAATGAGCCATCTTTATTTTTTGTCGTTATCAGGTAAGTGTTTAGCAACACAAAACTGAAACTTAATGACCTCTGCGCTAAGAAAACGAAGTTAGGATCAAAAAAACACAACTCTGGCATCCACACTAAGTGAAACACTGGAAAAGGAAAAGCTGCTGATTATTAAAATGCACCAGTGTGACGTTTCCCCCATACCTGGCAATATGTGAAGTATGATGCATAAACACTTTTCTAAATAAAAAAAGTAAGGAGAGGTTGCCATGGAGATGCCACGTGTTCCCTTGGGGCTGGAGGAAACACAATTAGCCCACAGGATGGTTTTCAAACACTTCACTTTGAACCTTTTGGAGTTGCAGCAACGTGGTGATCTGCTGAAATGATTCTTCGTGCTGTCTGCGTGGTTTTTTCCAGCCAACACATATTTCTGTGTGCTCAAAAGTGATTATTATGGAGGAATAGCTCTCATTCTGATATTTAAAATTGAATTTATAGGAGGGAAATTTTCAGCTTTGAATTTTTATCGCTAGATTTAAAAATACCATCAGTTAGTGCAGAAATCTTTTTGTTCTTCTCTTCAAACCGTTCTGATTTTGCCACGATAAAAATTAACTTTTCTTGCACCGTGAATGGGTTTGAATACAGACATTTGCTTTTATTTAAACTTCCAGTGAAGGAAACAGTGCTTTTCCTTGGCCATTATCCCAAGGCAGCTCTCATTAGAAAAGAGTAATCAAGGAGTTGTGGAGAGGAGCGTGTTTCATCGGATAAACACTCTGCCCCTGATTTGACACCGCTCTCTTGATTATACAGCCTGCAGCTGAATTTGGAGTTTCTGAAGCTTTCTGTGCCTCCTGTCTTTGCACCTTGCCTTCCTTATGGGGTGAAGGGGAATAATTCTGACAACTTTTTAACCTCCGTGCCCGTGTTGAGGCGTGGCTCTAATGGCACGTTATTATTAGCGAGGTCTTGGGGAAGAGTTTATGCCTCCAAACAGGAACCTCGAGGGATTAATCACTCAGACTAAAAGCTGCTACGTGCTTTTAACACTCCAGATCAAATGAGCTGTGCCTGATTGTCACATCTACCAAAAGCCTTTGTATTTCTGATAATTTACACCTTCCTTTAATCGTCTGAGCCTGCTTCTCAAAGGAAGCCAATTAGCTTCAATACATCTTCGCCTGTCGTTGCATATAAATAAAATAAACACGAATTTCTTGATAGGTTTTCACTGTAATGGCAACTCTAGCTCATTTTATTTTCTTTAAAACAGGCTAGTAGGTCGTATTGCTCTGATTTGGATACACAAAGAACAAGTTTTCCAGAAATAATTCTAATTAGGACAAACACAGATAAACTTTCTGTTTGCGCTCGGCGAGAAAAACGTCGCGAAACAAAATGTTTTGAGATGCTGTGCAGAAAAACAGCCCTGATTTTACTACAATTAACTGTGAGGTGCAAATAGAACCTCAGAAGATGGTTGGCAATGGCACCAGGCAATTGTTTGTTTAGCAGGAAGGATGGTTAGGAAATCAGAAAATAATTCACCACACACACGAGGATGTGTTATTTAATGACCAAAAAGCCTGTCCTTGCTGCTGTAACCCAATTCTGGTACCCCAAACAGCACTGAAGTGCAGCTTTCAGGGCCAACAATCACAGCCATGCCAACACCTGCAGTTTAAACATTATTCTGCTTCCTGGCAGAAGCTGCAGGAAGTTTCAGTGAGGTATCAAATGGGCAACAAGCAGCTCAGGAAGGCAGAAAAACAGACATTTATGAAAAATTCAGTAAAGAGTAAAAACATACAACGTTATGATCACTACTTTCTTCCTGCCTACCCATATCAGACACATGCAGGAAGTCAGAGACCAAATATTTTCCTCTTTGACAGGAAAGATCTGATCAAAATAAATTTTCTTAATGAAAACCAAGTGCCTGGACACCAGAGCTATAAACCAGGACCTTCACCATCAATAAGGAAATAATATCCCTTGAAATATAACTGGTGGAAGTTATTAAACAGAGCTGTGACTTTAATATTGTGAGCAGCAATTTGGATATTCTCTTTAAGGGATGTGTCATCTCATCTCAACAGACATATGCTCCAAGATAAATTGTATCCAACATTTTAAAACACACATTTTTCATCTCTTAGCAGTCAGGCAAGAGAGCTGTCTTCCACCTCAGTCTATTGAACTTCTTTTGTTTTACTTTATTGGCTAGTTCAATTTTTAAAATGCATCATTAAAATTCTTTTACACCTTTACAATTTGCTTCCATTTCAACATGTTCTTCACAAAACCAGAAAAATTTCTGATAATTTTATAAAGGCAATTTCAAGTCCTTTGTAAAATGTGTCTAATAGGTTTTCAGACCCAGTCATCAATGAAATCAGCAGAGATGAAGAGTGCCAGATAATTTAAAAGTGCATTTAAGGTATTCATATCTTATTTCCATGTGTCTGAGTCTATTAAATCATTGATCCCAAATTTACAGCTGTGAAATTTTGAAAAGACAATTTGTGAGTTCAAACAGAAAATAATATGTAAAAAAATAGTCTGCAAATATATAATATAGAATTATATATAATTAATTTCACGAAACAGCCTCCTGATGGAAGTGAAACAAAATCCAAAACCTGCAAATTCTAGCAGGAATTAATTTTTGAGCACAGCCCAGTCCTTCCAATATGGTATTAGTAACCAAATAAATAACATTCTGCATATGTCATTCTATGACTGCACATCACCTATTGAATGTACTCCTTAGTAATAAATCAAGTACTTCTTGACTTTTTAATGGTTCTGGGATTACTCTTTTGGTAGGACCCTATCAAATTCTGTTAAAAGAACCTAAATTTCAAGGATTTTTGTATCATGAGTGCCAGGAAAACCTGTCTTATGTATAAGCATAAACATAAGCAACCAATAATTTTATCAGAGAGTAGACAGAGTTGAGAGGCAAGAATTCAGTTTTTTCCTCTTCTACAACACTGATCTTGATCACTTGTCTTTATTAAGCAAAATATCACTCAGAATGTCTACCTGTAATTATTTCTGCCATCCCTCTGGCCTCTGGCTACCCTGCCCTGCTGCAGACACAATTTATTCCTTTCCCCCCAAAATTTCACCCCAGGATCTCAGCCTAAAACAGAAACTCTAATAACAGCATGAACAAACTGCAGAACAAGGCTGGGTATGAGCACTTCTTCAGTTTCACTTATTTTCACTTATTTTCAGGCAAGTGAAAACTGAGAAGAGATTTTAGAACAGAACGAGCCGTGGTTTTGAGTGACAGCCTTGAGAATGAGAAATAAAATCTCATTCTCTCAGAAAAGATAGCTGCTTTTCAACTGCCACCAAAGAAAGTTTAAAAACAGAGAAACCTTTTTGCTCTACACTGAAAAAAACAAATGATAAGCCTCCTGTGAAATAACTCTAACCATCTCCAGCCCCTCATTCTTTTTTTTTTTTTTTTACCTGTTTTGGGTTATTTATTTTATGGTCTGAGTTTTGCTGAACATCACAGCAAGGCAGTTTCTTCCAGAGAAATTGCATTCCAATCACTCAAGGGGTGAATTTGCTGTTTGAGCCTTGTGGATTGCCCTGTGAAAGCCTGAAATGATGTGTTAGCCACATGGCAAAATCCTCCTGCAAAAGCACAGGTCAGGAAAAAAAGTGCAACAGGGTAAAAATCCTGTGGTTTTCATATTTCTCTTGAAAAATGTACTGGTGGTGTGGTGATAGCCATCAGAACTCCCCTGAAAAGGGATTCTGGATTCTACAGAGTGAAGACTTCTCAGCCATTGCACCTAAAAGTGATTTGTCAGCTCAGAGCTTTCTGACAATTCTGCTTTTCATGCACAAATTGCAGCTCTAGTAAATACCTTTTTTTATTATTATTATTTCATTTCATTGAGATATCCTGCTTTGAATAAAATTCATTGGAGAAAGTTGTGCTCTAAGCTGCCTCTTTCATGTAATGTCAAGGTATTTGATTTCAGTAATAGAGTGGCTGTCTGCTGAGAAATGTAAACAGGCTTGACTTTATTTTGCTCCTGTTGCATTTTTATATAAAATATTGTAATAATGTATTCAGGAGATTTACTGACTGCAAGAGAACCATGTAATCATCATTAGCTTGCTGTCCTCTAAACAGTGCTACAATATCTGGTACAAAACACAAAATACTTGTATGAGAGAGAACCAGGGACAGCAGAGAGAGAGTTTTGTGCTTTTCCAGGGTGTTTGTTGACTTTAAAGTGATGATAATTGTAGTTCTACACAAGCACTGAAGGAGTCAACCAAGGCACAGGGGGTCAGAGTGAAAAAACTCTCATTTTTCCATCCCACACCTGAATTTTGATGAATCACTGGGGATTTAATCCGCAGCATCCCTCACTGTTTCCAAGACAAACCTTCCTCCCAGCCAGCAGGGCGCACTTTGGCTTGGTGAAAGGTGAAGATATGTGAGTTCAACCCCTCCAGAAAGCTCTCAAAGCTGCTGAGAGATGGGATTCTCCCAGCCCAGAGCAATCCTCAGAGGATACAACCCTGGCAGGGCAAACCTCCCAGCAGCTGCTCCTCACCCTCCCAGAACAGCAAGGATTTAAGAGCAGGGTGAAGGGTTTGGAGCCAAAATCATTTTTTGGAGGCTGGGCTTAAGGATACCTTTAATTCCAGCTTAGGCCAGCCAGGTGCTGCTGCTTTTAGCCCTCAAAAAGAGTTCTGGGCTTGTTGGAGTCTGAGGTACAGAGTGTGTGCCCTTGTTTCCAATACTTAGTTCTAGGATTCAAAGAAACACTGAATTTCACGTAATATGAAATTCATGAGCATGTTTTCATGGTGATACACGAGAACAAATGTTAAAGTTAGATAGGAAAAGTGTAAGTGTGTAGATTAGAAAGTTTCTTGAGTCACTGGGTGAATGGGTTGAGGTTTAGAGTTTAAGGTAGTTTAGAGAACAGGAGACAAGGTGGAGGATTTAGGGTGTTGTCTCTTGGCCTTCTTCTTTCTTCTTCATCTTCTTCTCCTGGAGGTTTTTGGGTAGCAATGAGTGATTGGATAGAAAATGTCACAGTGCAGCACACAGGTGTTGGGTCATTGGGTCACCAAGAAAAATAATTGAGTTGGCATCTGTTAATTGGGTAAATGGACATATAAAAGACCTTGAAGAGGATCTTTGTTATCCATTTTACCCTTTTCTATCTCAGTGCACTCAGCTCCTTGTACCTTGTAATGCTGATAAGAAAAGAATAAACAACTGAGACCGAACAAGAGAAAACTGCCTCCCTCTCGTCAATCTTCAGTTCAAGGGGAAAAAGAACCTAACCCAAAAGTCCATAAAGAGACATGGGCTCTCCTTAGGAAACATAACACAGATAATCTCCAAGCCCTCTCCCAATTCCAGGTTCAGTCCAAGCTGTCTCAGGCTCTGCCACACATTAAATGTTCACAGATACCATTAGGCATTTCTATCTCAACACAAATTTCTTTGTGTTTAATCCCTCCCCCCTGAGTTAAATTGTCATTCTCTCAGTGGGATTGGGCAGAGCCACTGGAATCTGTGCCTCAAAGAGTAATTTAGCCCTGCCTGCCTTTTCACACTGCTAAATTAAAAAGTTTCGGTCCCTCATCTGTGATTTAACCATGTCCATACCATTTAAAACAAGAGGAATTCTGCACCCCTCCTACATCAGTATTTTTTATGTTGTAATCCCTGCTGATATTTTAGAAATTAATCTCTCCTGGGCTGTTGGAATGTGAAAGAAAAGCACAGTTCTCCTCAACTCTCTGTGCAGAAAATATTAACATTATTACCCTCCACACATCCACTTCTCTTTCAAACAAGAGACAGCAAGACTTTATCTTGGTACTGCAACATAATTCATACTCCAGTTATTTGATTCAGTTTAATGTAAAATCATTTTAGATTTGGATTCTGAGGTTCAACATGAAGTTGAATTACCATTTTCTTTAGCTAAAGAGTGAAGCATGGCTGCTTTGAAGCAGAAGCCTTTTTCCATGTCAGGTTCTAGGAGACAAAACATCACTTTCTCCCCTGAAAATGGATTTCCTCACTTAGTTACAAATTGAGGTAAACTGATACATTCTTTATTTATTTTTTTTTCTTAAATCAAATGCCATCTTTCAAAACTAAAGCATATAGAATCTACATCAAATAACTTTTGTACCCCAAAGAACACGAACAAGGTCTTATGAGTAATGAAATGGCCTAAAGCAGCCAGATAAAGGATGCATGAAAAATTCATTGCTTCCCTCAAATATGTTGCAAATTTTATTTGTCTCTACAGCTCTTTCACAGAGCAAATTTATTCCCCACAATGATTTTTTTCTTTTTTTTCCCATCAAAAGTTATCAATTGCATTTTAAGTGCCTCATGTAATGGATATTCCATCATTTTCCATGAGAAGATGCTTCACAGTCTAACAGCTGAAGATCCAGGAAACACATCCAGCTTAAGAATACTTCTCATTTGGTGCCTGCTTGTATAACCCAGTAATTATCAATTATAATTAATTATCCTTTTCCTGAAATTTAATCCTCAAGTGAACTTACATCTGGCCTCAGTCCTGTTAGAGGCTTGAAACAAACCTTAAAAAGGTGACAGGAGATGACAGGCAACATAATTCTTTTCACAGAGAAATATTGTATGAATTATTAATCTGACCCAGAAAAGATCATAATCAAAGCCTGGCAGGGGCCCCTTGAGCACTGTTTGTGCAAAATTCCACCCTCTGAACCTGGGAAGCACAGGGGATTCATATAGGAGGGAGCAGAGCAATAAAGCCAAAGTGTATGTCACTGGTAGAGAGTTTAAAGGAGTCTTGTAACACCTACTGTGGTGTTATTTATATATACAAATGTATTTTAAATTATTCCTCTATTGCCATTTCTCAAATAAAAAAAAAAAGGGGGGGGCTGATACTTAAAAATTGGCTTTTTTCACTGTGATTCAGAGCTGCAGCATCAAAATCTGCAGCACACCAGGAGTGCAACACTCACATGGACACAGCTCTCATTCTCTTCTCCTCATCCCCTTGTCATGAATGGCACCAGAAACCTGCAGAAGACAGGACACATGAACTTTTATCTGTATTATCAATTTACTTGCAAGCTGCCATCAATTTTTTTGTTGTTTTGGTTGCTCAGGAATGCTCTGAGCAAACTCAAGGACTGATCCTGGAAGGTGCTGGCTGATCCTGATCCAACCATCCCAAAAGTGGCAGGATAGGATCTGATCATGCTGAGAACATGGGTTACAAAATTTTTATTTTATTTTATTTTATTTTATTTTATTTTATTTTATTTTATTTTATTTTATGTTATTTTATTTTATGTTATGTTATTTTATGTTATGTTATTTTATGTTATTTATTTTATTTTATTTTATTTTATTTTATTTTATTTTATTTTATTTTGTTTTATTTTATTTTATGTTATGTTATGTTATTTTATGTTATTTATTTTATTTTATTTTATTTTATTTTATTTTATTTTATTTTATTTTATTTTATTTATTTTTTTATTTTGTTTTATTTTATTTTATATTTTATTTTATTATTTTATTTTATTTTATATTATTTCATTTTAGCTGGCACAAAAAAAAAGTTTATCATCTCATAAGACCGATTTTAGTATTTTAATTATTTTGTGATATTTATTTCTGACACAGAAGTCTCTACCTGGCAGAGAAAGCCAGCCTAGATGAGACACCTGAAAATTCCTGGCACAAAGTTCCTGTGAGCACTTCCCCTCCCAGGCCTTCCCCAGCCTCTTTTTCTGATGGCCAGCAGAGTAAAAATCAGTTTGCTCTTTCCAAATGATGAAAATTGCCTTTGGAGTTCCAGTCCCAGACACTGATTTCCCAAATGCAAAGCTTCTGAAAGAGTTTTCTGTAGATCTAAACTCTCAGAGATTTATTCCCCAGGATCTTTCTGACATAAAGGGAATTTATTTTTAAAGGAATCCGTAGCAGATTATGTACAGACACAGCAACAAATGCAAATCAAACATTCAGAGTCATATTCCTGGCAGAGGTTTTGGAATTTTAATAGAACTTTCACTTCTAGCACATTTAGACAGGGACAACAAACAGCAAACTAAAAATCATTGCTATTGATTGCAACAGGTTCAATAGTACTTGTAAAGCTGAATACCCCAGCATCTTTATAGCCTCCAAAAAATATTGAGAGGCCACATGAATTCCAGTGATTACATAAAGCATTCTTTAAATTTGGAATCAAAATCATCTGGGCACTTATGCCTGGAGTATCTGATATAAATCCCAAAAAGAATTCCAGAGGAATTGGCTGTGTTGGCTTCATTATCTAACCACGAGCACTTTTGGAGGGCACTTCATTATTTCAGACAAGACTTTTCTCAGTCACATAAGTCTGGCTGACTTCAGCTCCTCCTGCAGCTCTGCTGGAGCTCAGACCAGGTCTGGGAGAGGTCTGGGAGCTCTGGCAGCCTCAGACCTCAAAGGAGAGTGCTCAACAAAATCCTCAGAGCTCTCTGAAGGTGCCCAGGCTCAAAGTCCCCAGGGGCTGTCTGTGACACCTCCTAATCACAGCTGCCACCTTCCATCTGATCTCAGGAAGGGCTCTAAAAGCCGCTGGTTTTAGCTTTTCTGCAAATACTCCAAAACCACATTGAACCCCAGACCTCGTGTCCTGCACTCAATTCCAAATTCAATTTCCCTTGGCTTTGCCCAGATGGACACCTGAAGAAACAGAGCTGTTCCCAAGCTTTTTCATCCACAGCCTTTGGGAGAAAAAAGGCTCACATTCTCTCACTATCACTTTCAGTCATCAGCTAATTGATTTTTTAGGAGCAATCTGCTCCCAATCTCTCCAGGGCCACTTGAGAAACCCAGCGTGCTGGACAGCCCCATCCTTTAATCACCTGTTTTCTGCAACACAGGAAGCTCAGGCAGAGACAGCCCCACTGCTCTCTTTCCT
Organism: Cyanistes caeruleus; assembly: GCF_971803275.1. Classification (NCBI taxonomy): domain Eukaryota; kingdom Metazoa; phylum Chordata; class Aves; order Passeriformes; family Paridae; genus Cyanistes; species Cyanistes caeruleus. Next base: position 1,726,579 of record NC_141706.1, on the reverse strand, counting down.
CTGGCCACCCCCAAAAACAAAACCCTGATCAGTTTTTGAGTGTTTCAGCACCAGACCTGCCCTTGCATCCCTTCCCCCAGAACACCTGAAGAGTTTGCCAGCCACGCCAAGCTCCACGCTGGTCACGTTTTGAGCAGGTTCCTGCTAAGCCAACGTGAAGTTCTCAGCAATTGACATAAAATCTGCCAGCCTGCACCTTCTCCTCGTGAAAAACACGACAACAAACACATCTCAGGGCCAGGGGTGCAGGTGAGTGCTGGGGAAATCAGCTGGAAAAGCAGCTTGGAGGTAAAAACCCATGGAAAGAAGCTCTTCAGCTCCCAGTTTTCATTTCTCTCAACATATTCCTTGTTTCTTTCCCCATTTTCTCAGAGAGCAGCACAGCTGTGCAGGGAAAAGCAAGGAATTAACAGGTCTGGAAATGAAGGTTCTGAAAATTCTGGATCTTGGGGCAGAGTTGCAAAAGATTATTCTGTGATATCTCCATCTTCAGCAAAAACTCATGGCTGAGAAGATATTTACTGATCATCACTGAGACAGAGGATAAAGAATGGGCTAAATCATTGTGGCCACTAAATTTGTATGAAATAAACATTTCTAGCAGATTTTTGGTGAACAAAAGCCAGCCAGGAAAAAAAAAAAAAAGCTAAATAATCTCTGAGTTATCAATACTTTATGAAAATAATCGAGTTATGTAATTGTGTTCTATTGCTTTCAGCTGATGAATTTTTAAATGGGAAATCTTTTCTCGTGTCCCTGCCACAAATGCAGCTACTCTTTCATGCCCAGAGGCAGATTATCTCCAAGGATGTACACAGGCAGAGACTAACTCACACAGGCACATCCTCATTGCTTTTTTCACAAAACCCCTCAATTTTGGCCTCTTTCCTCTGTTGCTCTCATTAAAAGCAGAATGCAGCCTCCAACCATTTCAGTTTTCCCCTTTATGGCAAAGATGAGTTTCCATGTGTACTCTCCAATTCCTTCACTGATCATCTCTGGTATTAAAGTGAGTTGAAGCAAACTCTTCAGTCCGAGCTGTGCAGTTGGGGTTGGGTTTGATGCTGAAAAACAAGGCACAGAAAGAAGCTTTATGGACATATGAACACTGCAAGCTCTGATGGAGCTGTCAGGAGTTTGAGAGATGAAGCTGCTCATCTGTAATTTTTATACAACTTCTCTGACCACACCTTGGCCTTCAAGCTATATTCATTTTGTGCCCCAAAATCTGTGAATTTCCAACTCAAATATTTGGTCAGACTCTGTTTTCACAGCCCCTCTGAAATCCCTGGGACTTTCTGTGCCAGGATTTCTACAGCTAGCAGCCTTTCTGCTACTTAACTTGCATAAACTCCTCTGTCTCATTTTATAATATGCACTTAAAAGACCCAAAAAAATCCCCAATAATTTATGACAGCCTTGAGAACAGCTAGAACAGGAAAATGCTAACAACATTCCTGTTCTCACTGGTGAACAGAACTTAAGACATTTATTCCTGCCTTTGAGAAAAAAGTTGTTAAGAACATCTCTAATTTTTTTAAATTTACATGGATTTCAATTGATTTTATTTCTGATTCTCAGTGCACTTCTTCCTTTTGGTTTTTTTTGTGGCAAAAGTGAACGAACAATAATTCCAGTATTGATGGAAGGCATATTAACTGCAGCTGACACTAGAAATAGTACAGGAAAGCAAAGGCAGTGGCTGAATTATGCCAGATCAAAAAACACAGTGCTTTGGTAATATATCTCAAGATATGTGCCATAGATATATATGTATATATGTATATATGTGTGGTAGCAGTTTATTTATCTCACTGTGTTTTAATTTTCACATTTACATCGTTCAATCTCCCAGTTCAAGTTCAGCAGTTTGATCAGGCACTTGAAATTCCGTGTTGGCAAGAGGAGGAAAAAGTTTTTCCAGATGGTTTAGAAAGCTTCTCTGCAGGGACCAGATGTGCCAGATTGTACCAAATAATCAAACACAGAACCATCTCCCACTGCAGGGATTCTCCTTATGTGGTGCTTCCCTTCAAAATGAGAACAGTCACACCTTTCTTCAGAAAAAAAAAATTAACTAATTTAACACACAGAACCTGCTCAGCAACTACCAAATTATTCTGGGACTTGTTACTGAAATGAAAAAAAATATCAAGGCACTGCTGAACCTCATGATGGTAGCGATGAATCTTTCCAAAGTTAAAAGTAGAGAAAGAGGCAATGAAAAGAAGAATAAGGAGGGGAATGAAGGATGCTCAGTGCTTGCTGACTTGTGTTTTAAACAGTACAAAATGATTTGACTACAGCACAGCACTAACACCAGTGCAGTCTTAAGGGGCATAAATACAGATAATTATATAAATTTGCAATTGCCATAAATTGAAAGGAGAAAAAAAAAAACAAAAACCCCTTGATGCAGGAAGGAATTATAACTTGATTTATCAGGATTAATTTAAATAAAAGTAGGAGTAGAGTTTAATGCTGCTGTGGAGTAGCTCACAGAAAAATCACTCCCTAAAGAGGCTGTGGAGTTTATGTGGGAGGGGAACTGAATCAGGGGAGTCACTTGCAGACTTGCAGGAGAAGACTTGCAGAAGGTTGCTGCACTTCAAAATAAAGATCTCAAAATAAAGATCTCAAAATAAAGATCTCAAAATAAAGATCTCGAATTCCAATTCAGCTTCAGCATCCTCGTGGTTCCAGCGTGCCCTGGGAGCTCTGTAGGATGCTGGAAGCACACGAGGACAGATGTTCAGAGCATCCCCATCTCTGTGGCTTTTTAGAGAAGTCCTGAAAGAGTTCAGATCATTCATCCTGCCTGGATCTCTGCTGATCCAACAGCCACAAAGTTTTTACTGGTTCTGCCCTGAAAAAAACATCAAATTCCTACCAAATTCCTTCCAGTCATTTTTAATGACTTTAATTTTTTAATGATGTGATTTTTAATGATGGAATGATGACACAAATTTCACCACTGCAAAATAGGCCTTATTACAATGACTCAGTTCAAAACCCCCCCAAAAAAGCGAAAATACATGAGCTTTTCATCTAAAAGTGTTTTCAGCTGTTTTGATGGTGGGTTATTTTGCAAGGACTACAATAAATATATGATAATTACAGATATCTAAAAATGCTGCAAGTCCTGCCCACCAACACTGGGCACAGCTTTTTCCAGCAGAGTCAAATGCAAAAAGAAATCTCTGTATTTGAGTCAATGGGAAATCTGAAATCTCAGCCCAGAGCAGGCTACCAGAAATTAATTTTGGGTCATCAGCTTATTTAAAAATCCAGAATGTTCCAATTATTTAATGCTTTACATTGATTTAAAAAAAAAAAAGTCAGTGGGAATCCCTTGCACAAAATTCCAGCTTTATCCAGGAGAGAGTGAAGTGCAAATGCCTGACAGTATTTCACAAAGGATTTGTCAAAAAAAGGGAAAAGCTTTCCTTTTGCTCCAAACAAACCTTTTCTCAAAAGCTGCCAACATGTTCTAATGAAAACAAAATAGAATTTCAAGCACTGCTGTGACAGGACCATAACTCAAGATGATACAGATAAATTGGATAAATCATATGAAATTAGGGATATGACATTCTGTGAAGATAATAAGTGGTTGTGGAGCTGTTAACACTTTGTGCTCCAAAGCTGAGCTAAAATTTCACTCTGCTGAGAATTCCTGTCTCAATATATCATCATTTCACTTGTGAAAAATCAAGACAGAAATATTTTGCTACTCGATTTGATCATTAAAATTCGATTAGATCATTAAAATAAAAGTGCTTCCAAGCTAGAGCTGGTATTATGGAGGGTCAATTGATTTTGCCTTTACAATTTGCATGTTTTAGGCTTATTTGTTGTTTATTTCTGCAACAAGCACTAGTTGGATGAAGCAAGTCACAAACTGCCTAAGCTATTTCTCTTCTTTTCCCCAAAAAATAGCACAAGGCATGGCCTGAGCTGGTTCCCACTCTGCCTAAATACTTGGATTTTTCATCTGTGTTCACTGGTGTCGACCCACAACTCTCTTGCCTTTTCTCAACAGCTTGGAGACCCAGTGGAATCTCAGAAACACTTTAATTGTATTAAATGAGATGCACCACGTAATTCATGGTAATCAAATGCAAAACCAGGTAAAAATTCATCATTTACTCAGCAGTATCTAAAGGGTTTTAGCACTGGTGAGACAGTGAGTGAAACAGACTGAAAGCTTCAGCACATACCAATTTTTCCATTGTGACAAAGGCTTTTTCTGCACCTGATGATGATTCCACATGATATAAAGTCCTTTTCATTTCCCCCATTTAAGTCTCTTTTATTCAACACTACAGAAGGAATTCTTTTCTGCTTGGTTTTCCATCAGCCTGAGGGGTTTTGGAGGATCATAACTAGCGAGATTATTAATCAGACAATGCTATTTACAGACACGAAGCTGCTCCACTGCTGCAGCACAATTACTGGAAATCTGAAACTGGAATTTAATAATCTGAATTACTGGAAATCTGAAACTGGAATTTAATAATCTGAAACTGGAATTTAATAATCTGAATTACTGGAAATCTGAAACTGGAATTTAATAATCTGAATTACTGGCAATCTGAAGCAGTGTGATGGATTTCTATTGCACTGCACAGCCTCTCTCAGTGATGCTTCTATGGAGACTGCTTCTTATCAAAAAATGGTATAAAACTGTGGGTTTCCTCTGTGAAATTGAATAATTGTGCTCCAAAGTCCATACCTAGGGTCAGAAGGAACCCAGCATCATTTTCCTTCATTTGAACTCTCACTCAAGTGTCTAGAATTTTGGATCTTAACCATTCATGTCCTACTTCATTTTCAATGTTTGAAAAGTCAGTTTGAGCTCTGACTTGCTGTTTCTGTCTTGGATGTATTATTTGGGAATATAAATCCAGAGAAAATAAAATTATTCCCTAATATGATGCTCCTTTGCCTTTACATTTCTTCTTCATAATCACTTCAGGCTTCAGAGATGGCAATACCAGAAAGAGGTAATGATTGTTCCAGGTAAGGAATTAGGATCAGGAAGAGAGAAATTCCAAAGAAAGATGGATTTCAAAGCTGTGTGATTGACAGGGAAGCTGGAAAACCTCTTTTCAGGGATGTCAGTGTCCCTTTGGTCCCATCAGCTGCCCTTTACTTTGTGCACAATAATCCCATTATTGGATTATTTTGGAACTTGTGCAAGGGTGATGGTGCCCAGTTTTATTAAAATTGATAACAAGTGTAAGAACAAGCACCAAACTCCTCTCATTATCCTTCAGTGCTCATTTGAATTGTTACTCCTGGAGAAGAGATTGGGCTTGCACAAGCAAGCAGTTCTAATTAATGCCAGCTATTTCACAATTAAAAAGCAATAAAAGCAGTACTTTACATCAGTAGTTTAATAATGCTGAAAACTCTGCTGATCCTATTCTAGATCTGGAGAAATTTAGGTGTGGACACTGGAGGGATTGGGCAGACCTGGATACCAGGAGCTGCATGGAAATCTTGGGCTCTGAATTAACCTGAGGGTCCAGAGTCAAAGCAAAAACTCAGAGGTTGTGGCAATCACCACGAGAACATCACTGGCACAAATAAAGCCTGGAGAGCCCAAAAGCACAAAGATCAGGCCACAGTGTTTATAATGTGTGTGCAGCCCTGACCTGGAGGGACCAAAATAGCTCAGTTCACCTGCAGCTGGCAAAAAATAAAAATAAAAAAGCCAGAATCACTAATTAGGAGAGAGTCACAGAGCATATTTGCAGTAATAACCTGAAAGAGAATGGCCAATATGGATTTCAAAGGGAAATTTTTTCTGCACAAAGATGGTTATAAAAGGTTTTGGAGCTGATTATGGCAGCTCATTCAAACTGTTTGATATTCAAAAGGCATTTGATGGCACATCTCCTGCTGAAAGCCATAGGAAAAATAAATTTGGGTCACATAGAAGGAAATATCCCACGGTGAGGACTAATTGCATTCATCTTTTATTTATGCATGGAAACCTCATAAAACATTCCCTACCCCAGTGACATCCAAAGACTTTCCAGACTGAGCTATATTTAGGGCTCTGCTCTGCTCCCTGGAGAGGGAGGTTCTGCCACGCTCCAGGATCTGGCTCACTAAAGATCCTCAAATCCTAGGAGCAGAGGGACTGTAATAAAAAATGTAAATGAATGGAGTTCCACATTAATAACCCATCACATCTTTCTGTCCACTCTTGCCTGACAGATAATAACATTTTTTGGGGCAGACACGGATTTTTTATCCTTTTTTACCCAAAGCAGGGTTGGGTTTCAGGAGCTGGCTGTGTGCAGGTGCTCCAAGCCATGACTTAGCAGCATCACTCCACATTCCAGCTCCATCCTTGTGCATCCTGAGCACAATTCCAGGCATTCCAATGTCATTCCCCCTCTCAGGCATCCCTTTAACCACGGCTGGCCTCTGCTTCAGTCCTGTTCTTTCATTTTTCTGCTTCCCCCCTGCAACCTGCCTGCTCCTGCACCATCCCTCATCCTGCTGAATTTGGCATTTTCCTAAGGATCAGTGGCACAGAGAATGAGAGGAAAAAATTCCGTCCTTTTTCTTCTTCATTACCACAAATTATGAACGTGAAGGACCGTGGGAGAGAGAAAGCAACTCCACCCTCAGATAGAATTCTGACAGCTAAAACTTCTTCCAGATGAGTTTTTATTTGCAGACAAATGAATTTCTGATTGATTTTATCAAAGAACAAAACAGCTGCTGCGTATTAATGCTGGGACACTTTGAATTTTGGGCATTTTGAAAGGCCTTGACTTTTTTTATTTTTATTTTTTTTTTAATGAAAATTTGAAACTGAATTTCGTAAGAATAAATTTTACAATAAATAAACGAACAAATAAAAAAACCAAATAAATAAGTCAACACATACACACGTAAATAAAATTAATAAAATAAATAAATAAATAAAATTCATTAGATAAATTAAAAAAATAAATAGATAGATAAATAAAATAAAATAAATAAAATAAAATAAATTAAATAAATAAATAAATAAATAAATAAATAAAATTAATTAATTAATTAATTAAATAAATAAATAAATAAATAAATAAATAAATAACATGCATAGATAACTAAATTAAATAAATCAATAAAAGAAATCAATTAATTAAATAAATAAAGTAAATGAAATAAAATAAATAAAACAAATAAAATAAATAAAATAAATAAAATAAATAAAATAAATGAAATAAATAAAGTAAATAAACTTAACCATGAAGTTTGTCTTTGCTATGCTAATAAACAAACGTGCACAAGCCTGCTGGTTGGCCCTCAGGCCACCTGGCATGGGCTGGCTCGTGTCACACTGCTCACGTCCCCTCCCTGCCAAGCCAGGCTGAGTTCAGATGGCAGATTGGGAAGGCTCCTGCCCAGCACTGATTCCTCAATCCTGCCTCCATCCTCTTTGGGAAAGTGTGAGAGAGCTCAGGTCAGAAGGGATCAAAACGGGTGACAAAATAGAAAATAATAACATGATGAACACTGAAGTTCCTGTTGTATATCTATATATATTACATATATATATGTGGAAATATAGTAGAATAGAATAGAATAGAATAGAATAGAATAGAATAGAATAGAATAGAATAGAATAGAATAGAATAGAATAGAATAGAATGATATATAGAATATATAGAATACATATATATATATTTGTACATATATTATGTATGTTACAAATAATATTATATATATTCTATATTATATATTATAGATATAATACATAATCATATACTATAATTATATATTATTAAAATTATAAACATTATATATTATACATATTATATAATATATATTTTATATATTAAAAATAATATTCTGACATATATACATATATATGTAGATATATTATATATGTTGCAAATAATAATAATATATTCTATATTATGTATAATAGATATAATATATAATTGCATATTATAACTGTATTTATTATTATAAGTATTATATTATTATATATTGTGCACTATATTTTATACATTACACATTATATACAATATACAATATATGATATTATATGATATTATATGATATTATATGATATGATATTATATTATATGATATGATATGATATGATATGATATGATATGATATGATATGATATTATATTATATTATATTATATTATATTATATTATATTATATTATATTATTTGTGAGAAAATAATATTCTGATAAACACTGCTTAATTTAGTGAGAATCAACATATCCTGAGTGCTGTTGAACTGAAAAAATGGTTCTTTGTAGATCAATACCAACAGCAGGTATTCTGTACATATCTAAGCACTGCTAATTGGAATAGAGGTTGCACAGGAGCCAATGGATCAGTCAGTTTGGGGCCTAAAAATTTCCTTTTCTTGTGTCACGAGGAAGGCTTGGAAAAGGGCCAGTGCCACACCGCAGTTCTCCTTCTTTGCTTCCTCATCTAAGAGTTTTATGAAGGTAATTCTAAGGAAATGAGGGAACAGTCAGCCAAGAGCACCAAATCTGCTGCACCACTTCTGTTGGTGCAAATTATTGTCTTTTGGCATAAAAGACAAGGCATGAAGCTCTCTTAGCCTAAGAAGGAAGTCCTAAAGTTGAGCCAAGCCTGGTTTTAAACCATAGAAACATTTTCTTGCTCACTGAAGGTCAGGAAAATATTTCAGGCAGCTTTTATCCCTCTGTAAAAGCTGTGAATGCTGCTCGTGCCTGCTCTAAGGGAGAAAAGCTGAATGGGACAGGAAGAGAACAGGATGCTGCTTCTTAATTTTGGCTGCCTACAAACCCAGCCGGGATCCAGCTGTAGACTTTGAACATAAAGCACTGAGCTTTATGAGATATCCTCACGACCACGAAATGCTTCTTCACCTCTGCCTTTGAAACAAGTACCTGTGAGGATCTCCAAACTCTCACACAGCTCTTGGATCTGATTCTATTACAGCCTCTTGCAGCAGCAGATAAAACAGCTCATAACAGGGCTGGAGCAAGAGCATTCAGCACATTTCAGCCCACTGATATTATTTAACTCCCAGATAAATTTTACTCTCAACAATTAAATCTTGCTGTTTGTTTTAATTAAAGGTTCTCATTGCTCATTAAGTGAGGTTAAAGAATTGCTTCATTTAACAGAGCCCAGCAAAGGATTTTTCCCATGCTAACAGCCCTAATCTTCTGTCTCTTTAGAAACTATTTCTGCTGTTCAGTGCTTTCTGTTGAGCTTTTCAAAAGCACTGACTTCAAACCCTTCCCTTCTGCATCCATCTCTCTGCATATATTAAACACTGCACACACACAGAATGATCAGCTCATTCACAAACCCTGAGCATCCTGAAAGCTTTCCCTACCACAACTGGAGCCCCAGGAGCCTGCAGGATAAACTCTGCAATCCCTAAATGAGAAAAAGGATCTCCTGGCTGGAATTGGTGCATCCAGCCTTTGGTGAATGATCCCAAGATCTCATTCAGGAATCAGAAATTATTGCTGCTCTGCGTGGGCTGCAGTGAGGAATTGGGGGATCAGGCATCTCTGGGATTGAGGATTCCTGGGAAAGCTGCCAGCAACCCCTTCCTGCAGGACTGCTCCTTACCCAGCTCTTTCATTCTGACACGTTTTCTAATTGCTGCTCTGTGACCCTGCTCAGTTTGCTGCAACAACTGGGATGGTGATATTAGCCTAACACACCTCTACTAAAGAGACCAATATTCAAATGTTATTTCTTTTGTCTTGTGACACATCACAGGTTATTGCTGCTTCCTTTTCCTGCACTGACAGAATACTGGGAGTGACTTCAAAATTCCCAACTTTCCTGCAAAGTGCCCTTAAAAAGCAGAGCACAGAGGGGGCTCCTGCTCTCTGCTGCACTCATTTACACCAAGGGATGCAAAATAACAAATGGCAGCCAAAAAAATGTTAAAAATTGTTAAAAAATTGTTAAAAAATTGTTAAAAAGGCTAAAAAATTGCTCAAGTTTGCAGATCTCTCCTTCTCCAGAAAAGGAAAGAAAAGAAACTTCATGTAACTAAATCTCATCTCCATTTATACTGAAGTGAGGGTTCCTAAAAGAGCCTTGTAAAATTACCTGGAGAAGGATGGGTGAGGTTCACTGAAAGTGGATTTTTAAATATCAGGAGAGTAGTTTTGTCTTGATCATCTCAATCTTTAATCATAAAACAGATTTTTATTTTTTTTTATGTTTGTGCTGAAATTCACAGAAAACTTTTCTACCAAATTTTTCCTGTATCAGAATTCTTTTGTTTTCTGTAGATTTTTCTGTGTACCCTTCAAATCCACAAATATTTCATATTGCAAGGGTAAGAGGGACAAGCTTAAAATTCTTAATAAGCAAAATTAATTAATTCAACTTGACAGTACAAGAATATGAAGTCAACTGTGTTACTTAAATCATTGTAGTATAAAAACAAGAGAAAAAAAACCCCTCACAGGATCAGGGTGGTATAGCAGATTTAGCATAGAAACAGTATGAAAAAGCAAAATATTCACTTATTAATGATGTTCCTACAACCTTTCATGAAATTTTGGTGCAAGCACGTGACTGAAGGTTTTGCTGCAAACTTGACTGAGTCCAGATTTGATTTTCCCTGTTTTCTTTCTCCTCCCTTTTACCTTTTACCCAGAAAAGAGAAATTTTCACAGTAATTCCTTGATGGCAAGCACTTCAAAGGGATGAATATCTACTGATGATATACTACAAGGAATTTATTTTTTTTTTAATTATAAAAAAAAGTGTAGAATTTTCTGAAAGTGTGAAAATAAAACTACTTAAGCATATGACAACATTGCCCATTTAGCCTGATAAATGTTCTGGAGGAGAACTAACACACTCCAGTGACACAAACTTTAAATTAAAAATATAAAAAATGAAATACCTCAGCATGAAATAATGAACACTGTAGCTCCATCCAATTCGTGTTATCTAAGATTTAACTTCTTCAGAACTCAGCATGCATGACCTTTAAAAGATCAACTTATAAATACTAATTGGGGTAAGCTGTATAGACATGTATGTCTGCTGTGATGAAAATAACCTTCCCAACCAAATCCTGATGCAGTCTTCCCTCATTTCAGACTTTCATACTTTGGGATATGCCCCAATCCTTCTTCAAATGAGGCACTATCATGTTGGTAAGTTTGAGATACAGCAGAAATAGGTGTTAACAAAACCCATCATGAATTAATCTGAACAATTTCATGATCTGCCCTCTCAGCTTTCAGTCTCATACAACAATTCTTTGAGATTCTGTGATTTAAGGGAGAAAAAAATTTATTGTGACTGGAAACCCAAAACCATTAAATAATAAAGAAGATAAGGATACCATGAGCTCTTTCTTCCTAAAAAAAATATGTTGTTTTGTTTTCTTTTTAATCATACCCTAACAAACTACAATAACTCTGCTACAGCCAGGTCACGGTGTGAGTTGGTTCAGGAATATTGATGTTCAGAGTTTTCCTAAGAGATCTAGAGATCTCAGGGAAAAAAAAAAAAGAGGTGCTATAAATAACAACTAAAACTAAATAGTAACTTTTTTTTTTAATGGCAACGTTTGGTCCATGATAATCTATCAATGGAATAAAGATAAACTGTGGGCAGAGAAAGAAAATCTCTTTTCTTAGGCCAATTAGCAGAGTTCAAAAAGCCAGGCTGGGCAGAGATGGATGAGCATTGCTTGTTTACTTCTCCAAATGCACCAGCTTCCCCTGCAAGATTTCCCCCTCGATGAATGGTTTCATTAGCAGTGATGATTTCATCATTTTGGCACCTGTCTGTTCCATGCACTGCCAGCAAAGCCTCTCCAGGCACTAAGGGAAGACTCTGGCCCTGGAGCAACCACTTAAACCAATCTGTCATTTTTTTGTTTCTATGGCAACATGCATCTGGCTGCTTTCCCGAGCTGATGGCTGAGTTACCCTCCCAGTCATGTTCCTCGATTTTATCTCTCTTAACCACTGTAAAGACATCTCACTCTCATGCTCACCTGTTTGGGAGAAATTCTGGTTTGCCTGTCAGTCCTGGCTGCTGTTGGCTCAGCCTTGATGGAGTTTGCAGATCTTTTTTTGGCTGATAGCCCCAGCCCATCACACAAACCCCACACAAGGCAGCTCCTGCCCTCTCATCATCAGCCTGACCAAACCACATCCATTCTGCTGCCTCAGTTTGTCAAAGATCTTCCAGGCACTGAAACTCTGTACTTCTTGATAACTGCAGGCTCTCCATTTTCAGTTTCAAGTGCTGCACATCTTTTTTGGTTAATGAACTTTTTCTCTGCCTCCTCCACTGGCATATTCTCCAACCAATGCCTATCCCAAAAAGCCAGGTTAGTCTGGGGAAACCTCTTGGCATATCAACCAAAATATGTTCCAATACCCAAGGAACCAAATGCATCCATTCAATTCCCAAATTCCAGTCTGAAAATTTACCCCAATATTTCATTGATTTTCCTCATTGCTATAATTGCTAATGTGTCAAAAGAGATATTTTCTTACCATTTCCATGCCTAATGGTAACATCTCTTAAATACACTCTTGGAATCATCTGAGCTAATTCCCATTAATTTATTTCCTGCACGACTGACCACAGCAAGTCCTTGTCCAGGACCTTCCTGCAACAGACCAAGAAAAAAGCTTTCAAATAAAAATCAGCTGACAGACCAGTCCTTGTTACCCCCAGTGCCAAATGAAAGTTGCTATCCTGTTTGTATAAATTTGAAGAACCTCTCATTTTGGTCCTTCTGTGCCCATCATGAGAAAAAAATGAAGAAATCTTCTGCACTTTAAAAATTCTGCCAGTGGCACAGGAACATTTCCTCCATCAGAAAGGGGACAGTGTCCCCCGGAGGGAGCCTTCAAACCATGGATCCTAAATGCTGCTGCACTAAAGGTTAAAAACTGTGAGCATAATCATGATGCAGCTTTTCCTAACTGCACATTCTTTACGTATTTCCTCAAAATTAATACTTTAAACAGCACCCTGGCTTCACCTTCAAAATTCAAAGCAGTTTTCTCCTGTTTCAGCAGAGGGAAAGGTGGGCTTCCCTCGTCTCACCAAAGCTCAGCTCATTGCAGAGGCCCTTGTGACTATGAAGAAAAAAATCTTGATTTCACCACGACTTTAAAACACAAAATCCATCATATTGGCAGCAGGTGAGAGTACAAAATGGGTGTATTGAATAGTTCAGCTCTCCTCTGCAATACTTACAGCTCCTTCCTCTGAAGTCTGTCAGAAAGTGCTTCAGAGCTCCTTAAACAAAACCTTCCTTGGTTTGATTAATTAGGGCAGTCAGAACTCTCTTACAAGTCTAGTATTGTGTCTTAATTAATTGCTTAATGTTTCTTTTGCCTTGGGAAATTTGATTAATGGTCTTCCAATCAAACATCTGGTCATACACAGAAGCAATCACTTACCCCTCTAAAGGAGTGAACAGGTCAGAAAGGCTGGGGATGGTGAAGATAAAGTTGGGCCTGCACTCAGAAAAAAACCCATTTTTTTCAGAAATGAAAACCCATTTTTTTTTCTGAAAATCAGGGATTTTCAGAAAAATTCCTTCCTGGCCTTGCTGAGGAAATCGGTTCTGTCCTTGTTTGCAGGTGTAAATCAGCGTAACATTCAACAAAACATCCCTACACTCAATTTTGCCTTTTCAGGGCTGGTGCTACCTGCTCCCTCTAACCAGGAACAAACAAAAAAATGAAAAACCCCACATTCTTCAAGCTTGGCTGATCCCAACCCTCTCTTAAGGATTTTCTGTCTCTGCCATCCTGATTTCTTTTCCTTCAGCCAGCCTCGCCATTCCTATTATTTTTCTGTGGAGAAAGGGCACCGAGCTCTCACGGCGCTTGAGGAAAAACTCGCTGGCTTTGGGTGCCCACACGGAATTCTCCCCCCTCCCCAAAACCCTGCCAGTGTAGCTCAGACCCCCTCAGGTAGTGAGTTTTACACTTTCAGCCAAGCAGGAGCCATTTCTGCCCAGTTCAGCCCCAAAGTTTCCAGCAGGATCCGTGGCCCGGCGTGGGAACCGCGCGGAAAATCCCGCGGCGAGGTTCCGTGGGATGGGAGAGAACGCCGAGCTTGTGCCATGAAAAGGTCCACAAAGAGCTCACAGTGGCACCAGCCTGCTCAGGACACCTTCCAGAACACCTTCAGTCTCTCAAAAAACACTTTCTACCCTTAAACTGCAGCTCTAATTCCTGTAATTTTGAAGCGTTTCTACGGGGTCGTTAAATGCTCGAGGGTTTTTTTGCCAAGATAGTATAAAAAAATAAATAGAAAACTAAATTGTAGCATTTTGTGGGTTTATTTAAACTTGGGCATCTTGGACAAATCACCTTGAATTAGGAATTTAGTGTTTACATTCTAGTTTATAAAATGGGATTTGAGGGTTAAGTATTGGGCTCTAGTTTGCAAATTAAAAGGGATTTTAATAAATATCCCAGTCACTAAACTTGCTCCTAATACCTCCAGATGCTTGTGGGAAAAAACAAAAGGACCTTCAAACTCAGAGAAAGATGAAATTAAACTGAAATAAATTTTCTTCCCCTACACATGTTATATGACATTGCTCACAACCAATATCCATAAAGTATTTTGAGGTCCCTGGCTATAAAGGCACACGGTGCATTTATGTACAACTTATTGTGGTTATTAAACACCACGTGAGACTCCAAAAAACCAACATTTTCTGGTACAAATTACTCTTGGGAACGTTGTTATGCCTCCAGCTTCTCAAGGAATGGGCTGTGTTTGTACCTAGAGCAGTGAAAAGAATAAAGAGCAGAGATCAGTGCTTGACTCAGCAGCATCACTGCACTCCTGTCTCTTCCAGGCCAGGCACTGAAAAGCACCAATCCCTTAATGGGTGGTTCCACGTGCCCCCCCAGCACAAATATTGAACAATTTATTGAGATGCATTTCCAAAATCCTATTTTAAGCAGCTTTGTGGGAGCTGTTCTGGGTACAGGAAGGCAACTTCGTCTTCTGAGGCTGCAAATCTGAGAAAGTCATCAACAAATGAGAAAGATAAGGTCATTGTTGGGATCAGGACAAAATGAAGAGTAAGAGGTGCTGCCTGAGGTAATGGCTGTTCAGCTATTTAGAGTGCTTTCCATTGACAGTGCCCATTTTTTATCCTCCTGACTCCAAGAAGCCAAATGACAAAATACTCATTTGAGTTAGTCGGTGAGAAATCATGTCTGAAGCACTCAGGACAGAAAATTTCCAGTGTTTATTTTAGCCCAAATTAGTTTGAAGGACATCTGGGAGGTAAACCATCATCAGGATACATCCCATAATGGATCCTCTGATTTATCTGTGGCACTCCCTGAACACTGGCAGAAAAGAGAAAGGAAAAAAGAAAAGAAAAAAGGAAAAAAGAAAAGAGAAAGGAGTTTGGAGATCTGTGGTAACATTTTAAAAAGCTATTCTCCCTGGCTTGCTTCAGCCAGTAAAGAGCTGATCCTATAAATATTGGGATAAATGAATGCAAAGAATTAAATTTTGCCTAATACCTGGGTGGACTTCCATGTTGTTTCACTAAGTAAAATAATACATTGTATGCAATATAAAAATGGAACTGCTGAATGCCTTTTGAATTTCCTGCTGGTAATTTTTATTGTCAAAACTTTGCATAATACAACTTCCACTGAACAGCAGCAGGACGCAGCTTTTAAGTGGAATTGTTGGTTATGTGTTTAGCAAAGGGTGAATTATTCTGCTTATTTATTATTCAGATTAAGTCTTCTAGAAACATTTCCTATTCTATTAATTAATAATTTGAAAGCCACTCAATGCAGAAAGCTGTGAAGAGACAGCTTTTTTAAATTTGATTTAAATTTAAATTCTGATTGTTTCACGTGCAGAATGTAAAACACAATTGCAGAAGAGCACATTTTTTTGCTGAGATATAAACAAGCAACCCTGCTACTCATCACCTCTGCTGTGCAGAGCTATTCCTACTTTGTCCTGGCTAGCAGCTCTTTACAGGATCCAGAATTAAAATAATCTAAACCCTACCATGTAGCGGATCAAATTCCATCCAGATTATTTTATATTTCTCCACAGCCTGGCTGAAGTACACGGGTAAAAGCTGGCAAATTAGCTAACATTGCTGTAGTTACAATAGCCTGAGGATACGAGCCAGGCAGGATTTATTGGGAAACATGATACCTTTTATTACATCAAGGGATGCAGCTGGAAAAAAAAGACCAGCGAGGCTTTCAAAGACACCAAGCTAAATTCCGAATTATCAGCGTGCACATTGGTGGAGAGTTTAGCAGAGTTTAAAAGCCACAGAACACGGCTCTGTGTGCAGATTTAGCCCTTTTTTTTTGTTTTACTGCAGGATTCCTGTATTTCAGAAATCTCTGAGAAGGCAGAGCCACGTCAGATGGATTATAATCAGTTGTGGGAGAAGCGAGGTTCCTCAGCCCCCATGGGCAGTGCTGAGAATTAAAAGCCACAATCTGTCCAGCTCCCTCTGTTCACCACTGGTAATTAAACAGACCCTCACAATCTGTATTTTCTCCACAATATTTTGCATACAATGAAGGCTCTGTTAAAATGAGTTTATCAAGACCTGTTTGCCTTCTATTCATAGTTTCTTTCTTTCAGTACCCAGGAGCTCACGCTGGAGACTGATGTTGGAGGTTACAACAAACTGTTTGAGAATTGTAAACTGGCAGTCATTCCTGACATTAGGACAGATGCACCAGAATTACATTCTCCTCACTATTTTCTGACAGTATAAAAGGTATGCCAACTTATAAATAAAAGATTTAAGCACGCTTGCAATTGCAAAATTTATGACTGCTCCTGCAAGCGTGTGTGGTCCAGTGGAATTCAACTCCCTGAATCAATCTTTTACAAAAACACAATAAACTTCCTTCAGGCAAGAGAGCTGTTTGGTTTTTTGATTTTTTTTTTATTTATGAGCATATAGTTAATATTACAAGCAGCTACGAAAGGGAAGAAAAGGGAAATCAAAACATGTGACATTCCAAAAGAGATAAGCACAAATCTCAAAAAGAGGCTTTTAAAATTCAATTTAAATTGAATTGAGGGCCATTCTGTGTTGGGTACTGCTCAGGAAACTTGCTGTCCTTGGATAACCAGACTTTATGGATAACCATCACAATTACGTAGTTTATAGCCACCAACACTCTCTGCCATTCCATTTCTGGATGCATCACTCCTGAGCCCCTCTTTTGAATACAAAAGCATAATGATAAGTTTAATTTTTTTATTCAAAAATAATAATTTATTTTTGAATAAAAAGTGATGTGGGCAAGTTTTCCCAGGCTCTCTGATTTGGCTCCCAGGACTCTGAAGGGCTGGGGGAGGCTGCAGCAGGGGAGCAGCACAGACATTAAAGCCTCCTGAGCATGCTGCACCACCTCAAAGCCAAAAGGAAACTTTGAACTCCAGCCAAAAGGAAAATAAGCCTGAAAGAGGTGCCAGATGGGAGTGTTTGCCAACTTTTAGGCGGTTCTTTACTTAAAAATACAATTCCATGCAACGACTGCTTACCCTGAGGCTCTAGATCCAGCACAAACTGTCTGCATGCTGTTCTGCATTAAACCACTCTGTGTTCCCTCAAACCAGAGACCCACCACTGTGCACATGAATCCGTGATAAAGGACCCTATTTCCTGAATAACTAATCCCCAATTAACCCCTGAAATCTGCAATGCTGTGCTGAAGCCAGAAGAATCCCACTCTCGTGTCGTGCCTGGCTGTGTCCTCAACTCTGAGGCTACAGGACTTTCCCCCCCTGGCACTCCCATTGAATCCCATCTGATGCAAGCAACAGCAGCACTGCCAGCCCATGTATGTCACAACCTGGGAAAAAAAAAGGGGTTTTACAGCTGTTCTACAGCATCAAGGATGCTGCTGCACAGAACAGAAGTACATCATACTGATGGTTTACTTGTGTGTTTCTCACTGAGCATAAACTGGCACTTGCTACCCAGTGGGATCACCCTAGGTGTTCTGGAGTGGGTTGAAATTCCTTTCCAAGAATTAGCCTGTGCAAAAGTCCTGCTGGGAAAACTGATTTTTTTTCCATGTGCATTTTTCCATTTTGCCTATGTTCTGTTAGATTACAGAGGATGGGGAATTTCTCCTGGGATGGTGTGCATTGAGAAGAGGTAATTGGGATAGCACAGCTTGTGAAGCTTTGGAGCAGTGAGAATAAAGGCAAATGTTCTGTTTGTACCACTAGCACAGTAAAATCTTTACATGGCTTTTAAAGTTTATTAGCCTGGTTGTAGACAGGAAAACTAGCTAATTAGGTAGGTAAAAAAGACTCTCAAGTGTACAATTTTGTTCCAAATAACTACAAGTCCCATTATAGCACTCAGTGGTCTGTGGCATCTCTCATCCAAGGTGTATTTCACCTTCCATGTTTAGGACTGAAGTGCAGTAACTGTGAAAAACACAACTGCTTAGTAATGCCAAGAAACCAGGTAAGGGTTAGAGGGAGAAAGGAAAATGGCTTTCAACTGGATGCCAGCTGCAAGAAGAGAGAAATTATCCAGAGCTCACTTTTCCCAGACCATCCAGCTGGAGCCACATTCCATGTTTTGGAGACACCACAGGATCTGTAATTACCAGAGTCATCCAAGAGCTCTCCCTTGCCATGCCACACCAGCCCCTAATTGTCACAAATGGTTCAGGACAGCCTGTGGGTGTGCATATCCCCACACAAATCAGCTGCAGTTCTCCACATTCCTGGGTTTGGGGCTGTGTTTGCACCCCAAGCCCCAGCCCAGCTGGGCAGGTGCCCTGAATGGGCTCACAGCAGCCTGCTCAGCAGAGAGCCAGCCCCAGAAACACAACACAACTCCAGGTTTCCATGCCAGGGGTGGGTGTCCCGTAATGGGCTTTTGGGTTAGGTTCTTTTTCCCCTTGAACTGAAGATTGACGAGAGGGAGGCAGTTTTCTCTTGTTCGGTCTCAGTTGTTTATTCTTCTCTTATCAGCATTACAAGGTACAAGGAGCTATGTGCACTAAGAAAAGGGTAAAATGGATAACAAAGATCCTCTTCAAGGTCTTTTATACATCCATTTACCCAATTAACAGATGCCAACTCAATTATTTTCCTTAGTGACCCAATGACCCAACACCTGAGTGCTGCACTGTGACATTTTCTATCCAATCACTCATTGCTACCCAAAAACCTCCAGGAGAAGAACATGAAGAAGAAAGAAGAAGGACAAGAGACAACACCCTAAATCCTCCACCTTGTCTCCTGTTCTCTAAACTACCTTAAACTCTAAACCTCAACCCATTCACCCAGTGACTCAAGAAACTTTCTAATCTACACACTTACACTTTTCCTATCTAACTTTAACATTTGTTCTCGTGTATCACCATGAAAACATGCCCATGAATTTCATATTACATGAAATTCAGTGTTTCTTTGAATCCTAGAAGTAAGTATCAGAAACAAGGGCACACACTCTGTATTCCAGACTCCAACAATGGGTTTTAAGAGGCAGGGCTGTCAGTTCCTGTCCCTATGTGCTCTCAGAAACTGCTTCTCTTCCCATTTCAAGTCAGGTTATCTCAATTTGTGGGTGGTTTCGGTCTCTTTTGGTAAATCAGAGCAGAACAGAGGAGAAACAATGAAATCCATGACCTGTGACAAGTGAGAAGCCACAACACCAGAGGCCCAGTGCCTCTTGCCTCCCTCCTGGGACAAGGACCTGTCCATCCTGAACTGGAGCAGCTGCTGGGCCAAAGCTGAGATCTCACAACCAGGGCACACAGGCAGCAGAAACCATCACCAAGAGCTTGATGCCCCTTGGCTGTAAATGCAAGAATTTGCATCAATCCTGTTCAACTGCTGACAGTGCCTGCACCACATTCCTGTTTTTTTTACCACTTGGCAGAGCTCTCTGCGTGCATCACAATACAGAGAGGGCACAGGTTTGGCCATCTGGCCCTAGATGTCAAACTGAGACATTTTCCAGTGGCAGCATCTGGTTGTTCCACAAAAAGCAGTTTGCATTGCTTTCTTATAAGTCACCTTTAAATCTCTATTTTATTTTTATTTTTTTGTTTGTTTGTAAGACTCTGGTGGGGCGTATTTGTTTTGTAAATGTTTAATAAGGAGCCACGTGGAACATAGACTGACAGGAAATGTGTGGTCCTGCATGGGGGCAGGAACAGGCAGGCTGAGAGCTTAATCTATAATTAACAGGCCATGGCACATCCTCAGCTCTGTGACAATGCCCCTTAGGAGGAAAATACATGTGTCAAAAGGTGGCACACAAGGATATCATTCAGAAAAATTACAAATCTATCTGTGCCTTCTAATGCCTGGCACGTGCCAAACACGGAGGAAATTGTGGTATTTCCTTAGGTGGTATTTCCTTAGGAGGCATTTCCAGTAGAGGAAAACACGAAGCCCAGAATTAAAGATTGAGCTCTCCTTCTGTAAAATCTCTGCAGAAAAGCCCTGCAGGATTTCTTCCTGCATCCTGGGCCACTTCATTCGGTGTGACATTAGTAAATGACAGATGTGCTTTAGAGTTTGAAGGACCAGAAACCAGACTGTACTGAAGGCCAGGAAGAAAGTCACAAAAAATAAGCTAGTGGCCAAATCTGATGTGTCACTTCTATGCCATGTGAGGCAGCAACACCTTTTTAAATCTCCTCTCAGGCAGACACACAGAGAGAGTTTTTTCCGAGGATGTAAAAGAATTTACCTTATACCTGTGCATGTATTAGAGTATACCTAGTACCTGTATATGCATTAACACAAACCATAATTCATGTCCTGACACTAACACAGCCCAAAATTCACATTTTCACACTGACACACACACACATTCTCTGCTAACTCTGCCACGAGTGCAGGGATTGCTTGCCCAGGACTATTTTCCAAACCAGCCCAGCTGTGTTCCTGGGCCCAGGACAGTGACAGTGACAATTCCACAGGGACAATTCCAGTCCTTCTGCCAGGGGCAGGAGTGCTCAGGGCAGACAGCGAGGCTGTGGCTGAACCTTTGGGTGAGATGCTCCCATGCCCTGCACAGAAAAAAGGGAATGATATCTCACTCAAGCCTGAAAGATGCAGCAGTGAGCAGGCTCCCAAGTGTCAGGAATAAATTCATCCCACTGGAGGACTAGGCTGATTCAAGTGCAGAAAAGATATCTCCCCCAAGTACAGATGCTGCTTGTCCTCTGCTGCAGAGAATCACAGCAGGAATTTTATGTTTGAACATATGGACGAGTTAGTCATGCCCTATCTACTCAGAGAAACAAACAGAGCCAGGTTGGATAGCTTGCAGGGCAGAACAGCTTTTCCTTTTGAATTTTTATTTTTTTTTCCTCCTTTAACCCAGTAAAAGGCCACAATGGTGGCACTGAATTTCTATTTTAATCAGTTAACAGAAACAGTTTCTGATTGTCTGGCCAACTGAGGGCTAGAGAGATGGAAAATTTTACCATGTGTTATCTATTGCTGAATGGATTCGGTCCTTTCCAGCCTTCCTCCTAAGACAAGGGTGGGTTTTTGCTTTTTTCAGCACTCTGTAAGTTGCATATTTTTATGACAAGACTGGAATGTTTCCAGCAGAAACTCACATTTCAAACCACACAAATTCAGCCCTGCCAGGTCAAAGGGAACAGACCTAATCCACCCAATACAGCACTGGGAAATGTTGTAGACTGTGCACAGAAATGTGTGACCTTTCTCCTGGATGGAGATAATTAATTTTGGAGATATGACAAAGCCTGGGGAATAGTCAGTGCAACAACAGGAGCACTGCTAAACAACAAGCTGACTTCTAAAGAAGAATTAAAGAAATGGTTATCTATTATTCATGACAACTTAACTTGTTTATATCCTTTCCAGGCAGCAGAGTGCATCTGCTTTATTATCCACCATAAGCTGGCACCAGGACTGTTTCATCTGATACACCAACTTTCAAATGTGATAGTGCTAACCTCAGAGAGAGCAAACAGGCCACAAAATCCATCTCCTGCATATATCTCACACCTAGAGTTCACTGCATTTGTCTGGAAGAGGCTCTCTAATCTGGAGTCTTCTGTGAAATTCTTATTTTCTATTCACTTTCAGAGACTGGGTGCAGCAGAACACACTGAATGAAAATATGGCAGTGTCTTGATGTGGTGGGGCTTTGAGAAATGCCAGTTTGAAAATCTGTACATCTGAATGCTCCAGTGGACACACCCTTTCCTGACCTGCAGCTTGTCTGCCAGGAGATTTCCTGAACTCAGATTAATCTGTCTCATAAAAACCATCCTCTCCTCTTATTTACATTTTTTTTTTTTGTGCTTATTAGCTGGCATGCCCCTGCTTTGCACTGTAGTTACTAAGTTTATTTTGCTTAGGTTCTCTGGCATGCATCAAGGATAATTTTGCCAACCAACAAATTGGTTGGCAGAAATAAAAGTTGGAAATAAAAAAGATTGCAATGATGAAATTTATTTTTGGGACCAGATGAGAGAGACGCAGAGATCTATACTTGTAGATCACTGTTTAAAGTCAGATATGTCTCTTTGGCTTCCTGAATGCAATTCTTTATTTTGAATTTGTCCAGAGAAGCTATTCTTAGACAGTGTAAAAATTCAACAAATCTTTCCAGAAGTAGAAATCTCAAGACTCCTGTGTAGAAAATTGAGAAGACAACAGGCCTTGTTAATCTTACCTTCAGACCAGGATCTGGGTGATGGCAAGCAGATATAAACAACAAGAAAAAATACCAGATATTTTCTTTTTTTATCACATTTTGATTTTTCTTTAGAAATTTTTGTTTGTTTTTTTTTAATTTTAAAGTACCCCTTGCTTTTAAGTGTGACTCTGGAGCTCAGGCTTGGCCTGTCTCCCCCTGTAGGACTCTTTTGTACCAGTAATGTGAAAAAAAGCAGCACAATGAATTTCCCCCACCCTCATCAACTCCTGCACGGCCCCTTCAGGGCCTGTTCTGTCCTAGTTCCCCCAGTCCATAAACGTTTTCCTATCTTTTAGGGTTTGGGCAGATTTAATTGGACACTTGCTAGCACAGCTCCATCCCACTCAGCTCGAGTTTCTGGTGCCGCAGCCACTGCCGAAACCTCTGAACGTGTCAGCAGCAAGCACTCAGAAATTCACAGCAGGTCCCTTAACTTTGCTCTTCTTGTTGGCAAAACAAGATTTCAGGAGGACCTGGATGATTTTCTCTCCTTTCTCAAACACTCCTGCAGCCGTGTTCCCCCACACAATGATGCCATCAATGTACTGCAGATGTTCTGGAGCCTCACCCCTTTCCAGGGCAGCCTGGATCAGTCCATGGCAGATGGTGGGGCTGTGCTTCCACCCCTGGGGCAGTTGGTTCCTGTCACCCTGAAAACTCAGCTTCTGAGCTTGCTGACATGGTTTTCTAAGGACTTTCCCAGGACAGTAACTGTAAACATAGATATGTGTACATTCTTTCTGTTCCACGTCTTGTGATGGGCATCTCTCATGGCCAGTGCAGTGAGAAAGTGTTATCCTGACCATCCAATCCCTGGCCATGGTCAGGAGCCTATAAATCCTGTGAGGAAAAATAAACTCTGCTCTTTCTTTCACCACACCTCAACCTGTGTCCCTGTGATCTATTCATCTTCAGCGGTAACAGGGACCAGGTGTACTGCACTCCCCTCCAGGTGAAGGCAAACTGAGGCCTGCATTCTGCTGCCAGGGGAATGGAGAAAAATGCATTAGCAATATCAATTGTGGCGTACCACTTCGCTGCCTTGGACTCCAGCTCGTACTGGAGCTCCAACATATCCGGCACAGCAGCGCTCAGAGGTGGAGTCACTTCATTCAATGCACGATAGTCCACAGTCAATCTCCATTCTCTGTCAGACTTGTGCACAGGCCAGATGGGGCTGTTGAAGGGTGAGTGGGTTTTGCTGACCACCCCTTGGCTCTCCAGCTCTCTGATCATCTTGTGGATGGGGATCACAGCATCTCGATTTGTCCTATACTGCCGGCGGTGCACCGTCGAGGTGGCAATTGGTACTCGCTGTTCTTCCACCTTCAGGAGTCCTACTACAGATGGGTTCTCTGACAGTCCAGCAAGGTGTTCAATTGCTTAATGTCCTCTGCCTCCACAGCAGCTATCCCAAAAGCCCACCTGAGTCCCTTTGGGTCCTTAAAATACCCGCTTTGGAGGTAGTCTGTGCCCAAAATGCATGAGGCCTCGGGGCCTGTCACAATGGGGTGTTGCTGCCACTCATTTCCAGTCAGGCTCACATCAGCTTCCACCAAAGTAAAGTCCTGTGATCCCCCTGTCACACCAGCAACACAAACAGGTTCTGCCCCCACATGTTTTGATGGGATTAATGTGCACTGTGCACCAGTTTTGACCAAAACCTCCTATTTTCATGGTTCTGAGGTGCCAGGCCACCACCGAAATCTCTGAAGGTGTCAGCAGCAACCACACAGAAATTCAGATCAGGAGCAGGGTTTTGGTTTGAAACCAGGAAACCTGAGAGTCCTGAACTCTCTGCTGCAGTCCCAGAGCACATCACCCTGCTACAAACTCTCTCCACACCTGCCACTGACCCACGAGCATTTGCATTATTCATCGTCACTAAACGTGTTCCTTGCACCAGCTGCTGGCATTTAGTCAGCTCAGAGGGAGAGTTACTTGCTAAGTTTTAACATCTTTCCCAGGATTGCACAGAGCCCTGCTTGGTTCTTTGCAACACTTAAGGACAGGTTATGAATTTATTTCTTTGGTGCAACAATAAATGAAACGATGCTACGTGATGAAATGTTACCTTGTCAGTGTTTCCTTCCCTCCTCCCCAAAAAAAACCACAAATAATAAAAAAAAAACCAAAAAAATAACATCCTAGGCATTCAAAGTTCAAAAATCATCTTTTCAGCTTTTCAGAAGTCATGCCTCACACCTCACAAGGCCTGTTTGAAAAACAAACATAACCAAAAAGCCACACCAGGCATTCTCAACTGAAATGAGTTGGGCAAATGTCATAATCATTTCCTGTAAATACTCTGAATTTAAAGCAATGGCATTTTGACTACTGCACTCCTGTGAATAGGTTTAATGAACGTGAACATTCAAGCAAAACGAATTTTAGTGACAATATTCATGAGCGGATTCCACACTGGCAAACAAGCCAAAAGCAGCGAAAATTTTAATATTGGTTTATATTGAATTGAAATTCTAAATTCAAAGTTTATTCAGCTCTGGGGTTGTACAAATTTAAGTTTTAAGCTACTAGGAATTGTCTTTGATAAAGAGAACTGGGATTCTGGGTTTGGCAACAAAAAAACCAAACAGACCATTCAAAGTAACTGCACAGGGTTGATTTTTATGCCAGGCTATTTCATGATCTGTGTCCAGATGAAGTTCCCTGGGTTATTTTAGGAGTTATAGGGGGCTTATAGAGAAGATGGGAACAAGCTTTTCAGTAGGGCCTGGAGCAATGGGACAAGGGACAATGGTTTTAAATTAAAAGAGAGCAGATTCAGAGCAGATACAGGAAATAAATATTCTGCACTGGGGGTGATGAAACTGGCACAGGTTACCCAGAGAAGTGGTGGATGCCCCATCCCTGGAACACTCAAGGCTGGCTTGGAAGGGGCTCTGAGCAGCCTGAGGATATCTCTGCTCATTGCAGGGGGGTTTCACTTGGTGCCTTCAGTTTCAGCTTTCCCATTTCCAGCCCCTGCAGTGCATTGCTGTGTGAGCTGAACTCCACACAAAGTGTTCAAGTTCTCCTCACAGCTCAGGCACACACAACAATCCTTCTCCAGCCCCACAGCCAAGGACACCGTGGCAGCTCCGGGCCCAAAAAGCACAAGCAGCAGGGAATTGAGGAGAGCAATCTGGGAGGATGGGACTGCATCACCTGCAGCTGCAATTGGGCAATTCAGCCCAATGTGGAAATGGACCAGAACCTATCAAAGTGTGAAACTCCTGACCCAGGGCCCAGCTTGGGTCCATCTTGGGTGGATCCTCAGCCAGGCTCTTGCCCTGCCCAAGCTGCATCCTCTGAAACCCTCTTTAATAAATCCCCACTTTATTCCTTTAACTCTGCCCAGCCCCTGTCCCAGGGAGCCTCTCACACCACTGAGCTCTAAAGGTCCTTTCCAACACAAAGTATTCCATAATTCTACCATTTAACTAACCCCAACTACAAATCTACACCAATAAAGCCCAGCTTTATTTACGATTTCATTCATGGAGCAGGTCCTGACGCCACCACTCATTTTTCCTGCAGGTGCTGGGTCCCAGGGAGCTCTGGCATTCCCAGTTTGGGGTGGCACAGACCCCAAACACGGCGTTCCTAAAGCCTGGGAGCAGCTTTCCATACACCCAGCTCATAACACCCTGTTGTGTCTCCTTCCGAGCCTTTGGAATTTTGTGTTCTAGCCGAGTTTTCCTTTCAATTCCCAGAGCTTGGGAGCCGCCTAGTGGAGTCCTCTGATGAGTCCCAAAATTCTGCCAATCCTTATCTCTCTTTTTACATAAGGACCTCTCTTGGGCTTCCTGTGTTTGCCTTTTTTTACAGAAATGGGGCTCGCTTTCTAAGGGATAAAACTGAAGGGAAAACAAACAAACAAACAAAAAAATTAAAAAAGGCAATTAAGTGGTTGATTTCCCTCTGTGACAAAGATCTTTTCTATCCTCCCAGGCCTCAGCATGAGACCAGTAGTAACAAGGAACTTGGTTCTGCAGACCCAAATCCTAGCAAAATTAGAAAATACAGAGGTATAGACCATGACACTCTCTGTATTATTCATCTAAAGCACCAGGCTGATTCACCAGCATCAAAACCTACCAAAACAGGCAGCTGTAAACTAAACCAAATTGCAATCACAAACAAAATCCCACACAAGCACTGGGGTACCACTGATGCATCAGGCTCAGCAGCAATTCTCCTGATGCAGGTGGGCACAAAATCACTAGAAAGCTCTGAATCAGACTCTGATTTTGCCTTTTCATCTATCATTGCTTTGCATGCTGAGGTTAATTAGAGATGAGAAACATAATTAACCTTGTTTTAATCCAGTGTGTAGTTTGGGAGTAGAATCAGGAGTATCTGTGCTCTGCTTGGATCTGAGTGATGGCAGTGGGGATGTCCCTCTTGTTTCCAGGGCTGTAATAACACAGGGCACAGCTTTAGGACAGCATCCATGGCTCAGGAAAAGACAAGGAGAAAGGATGAGAGAGCCTGGGAGTCAGGAGTGCTCAAAAAGAAAAGTTTTGTGCTTCCTGGGAGGAGCTGAGACACCAGAGCAGGACCAGGGGAAAAAAAAACCTCATTTATTGTGGCATTTCTCTAGTTTTGCCACCTGAAATGACAGAAGGAAACTGACATATGAAAAAAAAAAACAACAAAAACAACAAAACACAGAATGCAATCATAGGAGTAAAATAATATCTTAAAGAAATGTCATTTTTCCCCCAAATCAAGTACATGCTCTGAGCTGATTTCAACATTGCTTTTAAAACACATAAAGCTCCATCCAGCCATCTGAAATCAAAACCACAAACACAGATGGAGAGGAAAATGCCTACTTTTCATTTGAAAATATCTAACAGCTGTCAAAACAGACACCAAATGGTAAAAATGTGGAATAAATGCAGCAAAGAAGCAGCACTGACAAGCAAAGAATAACATTTCAGCTGGAGACAGAGCAAGAACAGTGAAAAGGCATATTCACCTACATCTATACACTTATTTCCTTTTAGAGATTTGAGAATTCTTTTTAGAGATTTCCAATTCAAGGGAGCATTGGTCACGAGAAAAAAAGAGTTCCTGGAGTTAAAAGCAAACTTTTTGCTCTGTTAGTGTGTAAATATTCTGTGCACTGAGGCCAATGTCTTGCCAGGCATGCCAAACAATCCTGCTTTTAATCACCATCAGACATGTGTATATTTATTTCTTTGTTTGTTTGCCTGTTATACAGATAATACGTAGCTGGAAAGAAAAAAAAAACCAAAACAAAACAACATTTCTGTATATATCTAGGCTGAACAGAAGGTGAAAACAACAACCAAAGCAAAAGAAATGTAAAAAAAAGTGAAGATTTAAGCAGATGTGTAGCCTGCCTTCCCAGAGCCGTGCATGGGACCTGTTGGAGTCTGAAACACAGAGTGTCTGCCCTTTGTGGCTCACTTTGGCTTTGAAGGCACAAAATGGCCCTGAACTACTCAGTTCTTTCATCTTTACACTTATCCAATTAACAATAGACAGGTAAATTATTTTTCCTAATGACCCATCAGCTGTGAGCTGCACTGTGACATTTTCTATCCAATCACTCATTACTACCCAAAAACCTCCAGAAGAACATGAAGAAGAAAGAAGAAGGAAAAGAAACAACACTCTAAACTCTCCATCTTCTCTTTTCTAAACTATTTTAAACTCCAAACTTTAACTTTTTCACCCAGTGGCTGAAGAGAACTCTCTAATCTACACACTCACACTTTTAGCTTTTCTATCCAACTTTAACAGTTGTTTTCATGTATCACCATGAAAACATGCCCATAAATTTCATGTTCTGTGAAATTCAGTGTTCTCCTGGATCTCAGAGACAAGGGCACACGCTCTGTGTCTCAGACTCCAACAGGGACCTGGACCATCTTTTCCATTTCCCACAAGATCATGGTTTAACAAGCATGGAAATGCCTCAATTGTAGAAATCCTTGGAAATTTCTGGTCTTTCTGTGCTGATTCTAAGCTGTGGGTGATTCTGAGAAATGGTTCTAAGAAATGATTGAGCAGCTCCACAGAATCCAGCCCCATGTGCAGAATGCACCAGCTTATCCAACAGCCTTTTTTACCTTTCATCTTATTTTACCTTTAAGATCATTTTCCCTGTCTTAAGATAAAGGAAAGAAATTATTTCTCTGTATCTTGGCCTCTAACTATGCGTTCTTGAAAGGAAGTTTGGAATTTGAATTCCATAATCCTCGTCTCCCAGTCATTACCTGTGGCAGGCACAGGACTCAGAGAACAACTCTGAAGGATTCCAGGTTCACCTCAGAGGTTAGAAAAAGGATTTTTTTTCCCTATGTTGATCTTCCCCATTGTTGTACCTGATTATTCTGTGGAAAAGAAGACAGAATGTGATGTTCCACAGGACAGAACCAAGGAGAAACAGACTTGCCAAGGTGTCTGCTCTCAGTGTGAGCTCTCTGTCCCCTCGAGCAGGAGCTCTGGAATAATCTCACTGGACTGAAAAATCAAATATTAAACTCTCTGTGCACCACTGACTGTGCCTGTAAGTAGGATCTGGCAAACTGTGTGCCCCTTTTTGTGTAAAACAATACTAAAATACAGAATCTGTGCACTTGGGTGAAATTTGCCTGCAAAGCACACACAGCTACCGTACTAAAATCAAACACAGGGAGGAAAAAATCAGCTGTGACACAGGCACACTCCTGAATTCTGCAATCAGTCACATGCTTGCACACGAGGCAGTCAGAAAGAAAAAGAAAGCTTGGTAAATGTGAGGAGGAAAAAGAAAAAAAAAAAGTAGAAAAAGAAAAACTGGGGAGGGAAAAGGGAAGAGAAGAGGTGGAGAATTCTGAGAAACAGCTTGGCTTCAGATACAAAGGGAGCTTTCTCAGCTCCTGACACGTGGTTTTCCAGCAAATAGAGTGTTAGCATGGCCATGGGTTTTTCCCAACAAGGCATTCAGTCAGGAAAATGATGACATCAAATAATGATGCAATAATGAGGCAAATTGCTTCAAATGCATTAGGCTCATGGAAGTTAATTATAATTAATTTTGAAGTCAGACTAAGCAGAATTATTGTTCCAAAAGAAGGTGTTTGTCATGGACCCCACTAAACAGACACAGAGCTGTGTTAAGGGTATGGATTTAAGCTGGAAAAGCACTGTCAAGGGAAAAAAAAGTAGAAGGAACCTTTTTTTAAAAATAAATTATTTTAAAAATAATTTTACCTCTGTTTTGCAGCCCTGAACAGGCTGAATAGTGGAAGTGAAACCAATTTCTTCAGCTGGTTTTACAGCCTCAGACACTGAGCACCAGAGCTCCCTGTGAAGGGCTGGGAGTCCACTCTGACTTGCACACAGGAAAGCAGATGGGAGGAGAAAGGAGGGGAAAATAAATTACTTTTATTTGTATTTATTAAATTTGGCCTACAGGCTCGATGTGACTCAGTGCTGAACATCTGGGACTGATCACAGGATCACAAACTGAGCAGGAGTCATCTGGCTCCTTAGAAATAAACACATCCAGTCCCTCTGCCACAACATTACTTCCTTATTGATAAAATGCAACAGCCATTTTAAGTCCTTTTAATCTCTCCAGCCACAGTTTTTTTAACTTCTTAGCGGTTTTTAGTATTTTTCTTTCACTTCAGATGATGGCAAATTGCGTTTGACCTCGGACTGGTGGCGTTTGGGATTGCCCACAGGACCGATTCACCGCTTTCCTCCAGAATTCTGTGGCACAATGGTGGCCTTGCAAGTGCATTTTTGGCTGGCTGCATCCCTGGTGAGCAGCGTGGCAGCAGCACAGTCCCTGCTGCAGGATGCAGCCCTGCTGAGCTACATTGACCGGCGTTTTCTGGCTCTGGAGGTACGTGCCTGATGAATCCTTCTGCGGATAAAGAGGTTTGGAAATGTGTGGATGTTCCCAGCCCGGGGCAGTCTGTGCCATGCACCAAATCAGGAGGGTGAATTTCCAGCTTTTTACTCATGAATGAGTAAAAAATCCTTTCTAAAACTTTAACTGCAAAGTTCCCAGCTCACCCCATCGTTTTTTGCAGGATATAATTTCATAATGTTATTTTTCTATTCTGTTATCATTTGTATTTTTTTTTTTTTCTATTAAACTGGTGAATTTAGCTTAAAATGCAAATGTTTATGTAGTACTGTCATAGGCCACCCTAGGGAGCACTACAAACATATTGTCACATATTCAGGTATTTATTAACAAGGAGATGGAAATGTATCAGGTATTTTTCCTATCTGCAGGTATCCCTGCCTGGAAGGGAAGTTTAAGACACTTTCATGCAAACCAGAAGTGTATCTGCACCTTAAATAAACCTTTCATATCTGGGAGACTGAAATGCAGTCCTTTCAATTCCCTGAATTCCTTTCAATTTCTTATATAAATGCCCCACTTCTTGCTTCTTTCTCTGCAGTAAAAAGCTACCAGTACTGCAGAACACACAATATTGGTGTGCTATAATCACATATTGCTGATTTTAAATTATTGACGTGTCCCTGGCTCCTGGCTTGCACTGGCAGACTTAGAGAGGAGCTCAACTTGCCTGATCTCACCTCCCTTTTTGTACAAAGCCCTCATTAGTGTTATCTTCTCAGCACAGAAGGAGCAGAAGGATTAACCTGATATTCTTTTCCCATTGTGTAGACAGAGATTTACATTTCCTTTGCCACTCCAGGAGTAACTTCACCTGGCAACTTCTATTCCACTAAAAAATGGGGGAACCCATTTGGTGCAAGGGCCACAAAAGTAACAGGACAAAGAGTGAGGCAGATGCTGAAGACAGCACCTGGAATAATTTAAAATGAAAGTTTTGTAGAAAGTCATTTAGCAGCTTCCTGGGGATTTATGGCTTTGTGTGAATGGGGCAGAGAGGAAGTGGAAACCACTTGGAAAGCACAGCTCACAGAGCAAACCAAAGATCTGCTCAGATTCCTCATCTTCCCAAAGTGCCACTCTTTTCAGGACACCTCTGAATCAGCTGAGTTGCAACAGAGAAACCACATTATTTACCTTTGAAAACATTGATAATATGAATTTAGGTGTAAAGAAATAGTTCTTTGTCTTCCTTTGTTTGTTTTGTTGCTGTTGTTTGGTTTTGTTGCTGTTGTTTTGCATTTTTGTTTAAACACAGTCAATATTTTTTTAAAAAAAAAAAAAAAAAAGAAACAACACAAAACTGCCTCAAACACAGAATTTCGGTATTTTCATTTTCACCTTTCAGTGGGTGAAAAATTGCCACACTAGATTCTGCCTCTGTCACAAGAGGTGTGTTCATGTGAAGTGTTCATGGCTATAATTTCCTGCTGAAAACCCTTTGAGAGTGCTTCAGCAGTGCTCCCACAGGAGGAGTTCCTGAAAGTTTTTTGGGAAGCAAAAGTCATCACAGATCATGAGCCCTTAATTATCCCTGGCTGCTTCCATCAGAGCACTTTTCTTTAGGCACCAAAACAAAGTATCTGGCTGTCAGCAACCATGTTGAGGTTAAAAATGTGGATTTTTGTCCAGGCTTTAGGATTTTGCAGCAGTTTGAGGTGTTCTGCTGGCACAAACACCCAGCCAGGGCTGGGGTTGGGGTGGGTGGGTGCAGGGGCGCTGGGAGGGAGCAGCACAGGGCTTTAAGGTACCAGTGAGGCTGTGATGTACGCGGAATATCCACGTCTATCCACGTGTTCTTCCCGTGTTCCCACTCAAGAGGAGGCTGGAGAAATGCAACCAAGACCTGCTGGAGCACGTGGAGGAATTCCGAGAGTTTTCCAAGGCGCTGCTGTCCCGCCTGGCAGGGCTGAAGGCTGGCAAGGCTGAGCTCAGGGGACAAGTGGAGACTCTGCTGTCCAGGGTGGAGAGGGCACAGAGGGACATCGATTATTTGGGATCCACCACGGCTTCCAACGCCTGCCTGGAGGTGCACCAGGACCTGCTGGAACAGCAGCTGCTGGAAGAGGCAGAGGAGAAAAAGAGGATCAAACTCATGCTTAATGCAAGTAAGTGTCTTGATGGGACATTTGTGGTTGAGTTCTTTATCCCAGGACTGAGATTGATGAGAGAGAGGCAGTTTGCTCTTGTTCAGACTTGGTTGTTTATTCTTTTATCTATATTACATATATACAGGGTACAAGGAGCTGAGTGCACTGAGATACAAAGGTGTAAAATGGCCAACAAAGATCTTCTTCAAGCTCTTTTATATGTCTATTTATATATATATATATATATTTATATGTCTATATATTTACCCAATTAACAAACACCCAGTAAATTATTTTTATTATTATTTTCTAATTGTGATATATAATAATATATAAAATATTAATATATATCATAATTACTTATATTATATGTACAGTATATAATAATACTAATTATTAATAAATATATTTAAAATATATATTAAATAAATAAATAAATAAATGAATAAATTTAAATATATATTATAAAATATATACATCTATTACTAATTATATTATATATTATATAATAAATATTTATATATAAAATATTATAATATACTTTATTATATATTATACATTATCTATATGATATATGATATATGATATGCTATATATGATATATGATATATGATATATGATATATGATATATGATATATGATATATTGTATATTATATATTATATATTATATATTATGTATTATGTATTATATATTATATATTATATGTTATATGTTATATGTTATATGTTATATATTATGTATTATGTATTATGTATTATATATTATATGTTATATGTTATATGTTATATGTTATATGTTATATATTATATATAATGTAATATGTTAATATATTATTATATTACTAATAATTATTAAGATAATTAATTTCTAATATGAATTCTAGCATTATAATTGATTTTATTATAATATTAATAAAAATAATGTATAATATATATTATCTATTTTTATATATAATAATAATTTCTAATTATTTTCCCAATAACCCAACACCTGTTTGCTGCACTGCAGCACTTTTTATCCAATCACTCATTGCTACCCAAAAACCTCTGGAAGAAGAACATGAAGAAGAAAGAAGAAGGACAAGAGACAACACCATAAATCCTCCATCTTGTCTTCTGTTCTCTAAACTGGTTTAAACTCCAAATTTTAACTTTTTCACCCAGTGACTTAAGAAAACTCTCTAATTTACACACTTACACTTCTAGATTTCTATTTTACTCTTTTTTTCAGGATGTTGTATGAAATTCAGTGGTTTTTTGGATATTAGTGCCAGGTATAGATAAGGGCACACTCTCTGTGCCTCTGACACCAACATAAAATCAGTTTATTTTTATTATCAGTTTTATTTATCAGTTATTATTATTCTGACACAAGGAGAACAGATTTCTGTTACAGATTACTAAAAGGGGTTCTGGGCTGTGTAAATAGACTTATAAAACCCATGTATATGCAAAAAAAATGTATGGGAGAAGGAAGGAGGAAAACACAGTTCAAATATTTACTTTGCAGAAATTCTACTGTGTATCAAATTAATTCTCCAGAAGTTATTTTTTGTTATAAAATAAGGTAAAATCCTCTGAAGGTGTGCTCTTGTAAAGCCCCAGAAAAACCCATTTCTGAGTACTGCAGCTGTACTAAGGAATTAATGGTGGTCTTTGCTTTTTGGACTAGGCAGGGCCAAAAACCTCAACTCAAAAGTAAATTTTTTACTTTTTAATTAATTTTTTAATTAAAAAAATCACTTTAGTTTGAAAATGAGGTGTTATGGTAGCCAGCATGAAGAATATATGCACAATCCAGAGTTTTTATTTTTTAAACAAATGACATTTTGTAATTATCTTCACTTTAAAAGGTTGTGGTACAGGCATATTTAATTATAGGTATTATGGGCATATTTAAAGCAGTCTGTTTTCATAGTAGTAAGAAATGAAGAGCAAACAATAAGAAATACAAACTGTAATTTTTTTAAAGTCAGTGAAAGAACTTCAGCATCATCAATTACACAGTTCCACTGACTTCAGCAGAATTTGGCTGATTTAATTTTACACATAAGTTTCCAATTTCTTCCTCAAACTTCTCAAGGCAGATGCTTACAGAAGCAATCACCTCTTCTGCTCCTGAGCTCTCCTCACACTCCACAATTCAGTGCTCTGAATATCAATAGTTTCTGTTTTCCATTTAGAGAACTTTTGAGCATTTTAGGCATTTTTTTTTCAGAGAGGGAAAAAAAAAACCCTGTGGATTTTTAAATTGACTGTGTGTGGTTAGGGCACTTTGAAAATTGTATCTTTCTGAGACTTTCAGAGGGGAAAAATTACTTTCCACTTTCCTTAGTTGGAAATTATTGCTTTTAACTTTATTGTAGCAGCTCATAGCAACTTTATTTTCAATTTGTTCTCTACTGCCAGCACTAGTCAGATGCTTTTCCCATTGAATTTGATGGCAAAAGTATTCCCTCTGCAGGTTTGTCAGCACTTAGAAAAAGTAGGAAGATCCTCAGCTCCAGAAAATAGAAGCAGCTCTGCTTCTATGCTGTTCATATCTTAACCAGACTCTGTGATTATTTTTGCTGAGCCACTTCACAAATCTAGCAGAAAAGAGTTAAGTCCAGCTTTGTTACTGGGCTTGGATCAAGTTTGCACAGAGAATAACAATCAGACAAAAAATCTGGTTATTTCCCCTGCACAGGAAGATGCTGCTAAGGCTGCCTGGGATTTTTGATTCAGAAGCTTTAATTTCTTTTTTTTTTTAATCTATTTAACCAATAAATGTTAGATTTGAGAAAGCTTTTGTGGCTTGCTCAGGGAAGGCACCTCCAGAGTGAGGACTCCCAGGAAAAAACCCCACTCTGTAGCAACAACATCCAAAAGCTTCGATTAGAGGGTATCAGTGCCCACAAATGATATAAAAATTGCTTTCTACAGGCAGCTGCACTCTTGCCACTGGCTTCAACAGGTTCATATCAGGCCAAATAAGGGGGCTGCTTTTGCTTTCTCCATTTCATCTGCTGCCAGAACTTCCCTCCTCAGAGCTTTGTTTGTCCTGTTTACTGAAATGGCTGCACTCCACTCACAGCAATTCTTCAAATGCTGAGCCTCCTGATTTATGGCTGCCTTTGGTAAACAAGCTGGTTAATATATTTTGCAATAGTTGTTGGGTTTTTGTTTTTGATAAAGATCTCAGAGCCTAAATGCCTGAGTCCTCACAGGCTCGGTGCTTTCTGGTCTGAAACATCCCTGCAGAGTGCACACAAAATGTAAATTATTAAAATTAATTAAGTTATTAGAGCAGCCACTCGCTCTGCTGCCTCATTCCTCAGTGCAGGTGCTGCCAGAGGGAATGGGAAGATAACCCAGTGGTTTTGCTTTCTGTTATTCTGATCTATTTTTATTCCTATTTATACTATAAATGCATAAAAGGGAGGTTACCTGAAGACCAGTCCTGAAACAAAAATATTATATATGTGGATAATGGATTTTAATCTGTATGCCTCCAACAAGAAATGAATCTGATTACTTTACTGTTTGATCTAAACCAGAAGTCAGTTCTCTGAAGTAAAAATTACAGCCCTGTGAAAGGACAGACAAGGATAATCACAAAATCACTAGCTGTGCTCTTGGCCTCTTCTCAGACACAAAAATATCCAAATGTTTTGGATAACACTGGTGTGATAGAACACAACCCAACACTTCATAGGTAGATGAAGACACCACAGCTCTCTGAGCAGCAATATATCAAATAAAACTATTTTCAGCACTATTTACCACAGCCACGCTGCTGACACCTTTACTGACATATTGCCTCTGGCCTTAGAGACGAATTAAAAGGAAACTAAGTAATTGAAATAAACTAGAAAATTCACAGATATTCTAATTATTTTTTTCTTTGTCTTTGGGTATTTCTTTGCAGGTTGTGACCACGTGCTTGCAGGCATTAGGTCCCTAAAGGTGGTTAAGAAGACTGGAGGAAAGCACGGCTCCTGGATGAAAGATCCCGGCAGAAAGCACGCCAAGATTTACCTATTGAGCGGCTCTGTAAATAACGTGGTTTGGGAATTTGCAAACATCATGGCTTTCATGGAAAGCAACCAGACCCTGAAGGCTGGCAGAGTCCCCTTGCCACTGCCCTGGGAAGGAACTGGCCATGTCATCCACCAGGGTTTCCTCTTCTACCACCGGCACGGCTCCTTGAACGAGATCATCAAATTCCACATCCACAGAAGAAGCGTCGCCGACCAGATGCTGCTGCCGGGGGCTGGGAGGATTCCTGCCTACCAGCTCTCTCCACAGACAAAAATAGACCTGGCTGTGGACGAGCAGGGGCTGTGGGCCCTCCACGCAGAGCCAGAGACCGGGGGAAACATCGTCATCACCAAAATCAACCCCGCGGCCATGGCGGTGGAGCACAGCTGGGACTCGCCCTGCAGCAGCCAGGGTGCTGAGGCAGCTTTCATGGCCTGCAACACCCTCCACGTGGTCTACAACTCTCCTTCTGGAGGTTCCTCCCGCATCCAGTGCGTTTATGATGTTCTGGGAGCTCCAGGTGCCCCCCTAAAGCCAGGGCTGCATTTCCCGAAGCGCCAGGGCGGCCACTCCAGCGTGCACTACAATCCCAAGGAAAGGCAGCTCTTTGCTTGGGGTGATGGATCCCAGATCGTTTACAAGCTTCACACCGAGCAAAAAGCTTAGAAATCTTTGAAAAAAAAAAGTTAAAATCTTTAGCAGCTTTTCAAGTAGATCTGAAATCCACCAGTCCCGGGCCAGCACAGCCATTAATGTGTCTTGAAATGACATTATTTCCATCTGTTACAACTTTCATCCATTTTACATAACTTAAGGTTTATGTACCCCAGTAATCTTAATTCCCAATTGAGAATAAGTGAAGATTCCATTAATATAAATACCACACGTGCACAACCCACCTGCCACCCCCCAAGGCACAAATTAAAGTCTAAGGTTAATTTTAAAAAAAAAAATACCCCATTTCCGACAGGTTCTCTTCCTACTGAAAACGTTTTCTGCTTCAACACCATGGATATCAAATCAGAAATCCTTCCTGTCCAAAACACAGTTTGACAACCTTCACAGCTCTGAAGATCACAGAAATCCCTCCGGTGAGCAATATGAAATTAAACACTTCCAGAGACACTAGCTAGGAGTTTTAACAGGAGAGGTTCATTATCCCACAAAATGTAGGAATAGACACCCCCACAAACATGGCTTATATTTAACATAAAACTCAAACTTCTAGAGTTCATGGAAACTCCACATTTCTTATCCACATCCCTGTATCCACTGTGGATATATCCTGCCAGATATTCACTTT
Organism: Cyanistes caeruleus; assembly: GCF_971803275.1. Lineage (NCBI taxonomy): Eukaryota > Metazoa > Chordata > Aves > Passeriformes > Paridae > Cyanistes > Cyanistes caeruleus. The sequence goes on along the minus strand of NC_141706.1, from coordinate 1,688,526 downwards.
TATCAGCTCCAAGTTGCCTCTTCTCAGCATTTTTTGAGCACACCACTGTTAGTGTGTCAGAAGGAATGTTCTAGGTGAGCTGCTCTGTATCACACACTGCTTTTAGAGGCTCTGAATGTCACCCTTAGGTGGTTTTCTCATCAGGTCTCTTTCAGCACCTATTTGTGAGGTATTTTCCCCAATGTTTGAAGTCACTTTTGTTGATTATAGCAGAAATTTTCTCATCCTATCCTCCAGGAAAAGGTGGCTCAGATGAGTGCAATAGGTGAGGGCATGGCACTGCTCACCCCTGGGTTTGTGAGTCACAGATAAACTCCAGGTATTTTTGTCTCAAAAATAATGCAAAATAATATTTTTTAAAAAAAATACTGTGAAATACAGGTATAGACTATTTTTTATATGTTATAATGACAGCTGCATTTGTCTAATAGCAAACAAACAAGGAAACACATCAAAAATATTCCTCCCCCCAAAAAAAAAAACCACAAATAATGGTGCTTAAAAAGCAATCCACAGCTTTTCCTGCATCCTACAGAAAACCCAGTGTGCTCATTACACTGAGAGAGCTGCTGTTCTGCTTAAAAATATCTTCCAGAGAGCAGCCAAACATCAGGGAATGGTTCTGAAAAGGAGTTCCAGAGCACAATTAGGAGTGTACAGAATGCTGGGCTGCACCAGTGCCACTCTGCCTTCAGCAAAAGGAACTTCATCAGTCCAAGCCCTCTAATTAGTGAGTGGAGCTCTGTTTCTGTGTCACTGCAGACACAGGAGGCACAGCCACAGCCATCCTGGGGCTGGGAGGGAGGTGGGCTGCCACTGTGGGACCCTGGGATAAAGGCAATATTTGCCCCTTTTATTCCTCATCTGTAAAATTACAAAATGCAAAACGGCATCAGCCACCTCTGGAATGCTGTGAGAACTTCTACTGGGAAGGATGTGTGACTTTCTTTATTTAGGAAATAAAGCCTCTGGATGTAAATATGGATTGAGTCTGCTTTTTAGGAAAGGGGTTCTTGGGATGTGGGTGTGTGCCACATGATTACAGAGCAGAGAAAGCCCACACAGCTCTTCCAGAGAAAGATTTTACTGTGAAATCCTCAAAAGTTTGGGCAGGGTCATGTCCCTGCATGCTGCTGTGCATGGAGGCCCAGGGGACAGGGCAGGACAGGAGCTGGCATCCTTTGGGCCACTGTGCCAGCACCACCAGGAATCTGTGGGAGGCCACTGAGAAAAGCTCCTCACTCCTGGAGGTGGAGGCAGGGGAGCATTTTCCAGTCTGAGCTTGGCCTTTGCTCTATTTTATAGTTTCAGGATGAACTTTCCAGCTGCTGTGGTTTCTCCCACTCCCCGTGGGTATTTTAGGGTCCCACTCCCGCGCCCATCTGGGAGTTTCACCGCGTACATTTCACCACGGCTGGGGCCAAGACAAAAACCACCTCCTCTCACCTCAGCACTGCTCCCACCCTTGCTGGAGCAGAGCACAGAGCAGGCTGCTGGTCCTGGAGCACTAACAGGCTGGGAAATGGGCTGTGGGTTGGGGCAGCACACGGATTTCCTGGGCTGCAGCGTCTCTGGGCTTGCAGCATCGCTGACACGGCTGAGGGAGTCACGTCTGTGGGCATGGTCTGCTCTGCTGGTCAGGGAACATCCTTGTAAGAAAAGGAGAGCAGGCATTCTCCTCCAGCTTCTTGCTGATGTCTTGAATAGATGTATTCACGATAAATGTATGATTTCATTAATTTTCGTAAGTGACAGCACACAAGCAGATTATTTTTGAGAAAGTCAGAAGAGAACATTTGGTTAACTCCCAGATGACAAAGGGCAAAAAATGAAAGACTGTCTGTTCAGCAGCTGAAAGGGAAGAATGACAAATATCTGAACTGAATAATCTGCTCCAAGACAGCAGTCTCCAAAAGGCGAGGACAAAGGACTGTCAGGAGGCAGGAGACAGCCATGACAAGACTGCATGAAAGAGGGCATTGACTTCCAGTGCAGGTAGATGCTCTGATTGTTACCATGGAAATGGAATTGCTACAAGGGGATGAACACAGAGGAGTCTTCATCAGGAACAAAAAAAAACACAAATGAGTTTATGACCTCTACCTTCACCATCTAGATAGCATCCATTACTCTCCTTGTTATTCAAGTCCTTTTATGCTGCACTTTCTCCATGTGCTCATTTCTCCTCAACCACTGGCTTTTGGCTGCTTCACGTCCTCAGCCTCCTCTAGAGGGGAATTCTACACCCTCTGCTCTGACAGCAGGATCATTACCCTCCCAACAAAAGCAGCCCTCCTCAGAGCTCTGGCTGGGATGGAATCCCTCTCCTCCTCACTGGCACTGCAGTCACCTCATCCTTTTCCTGCACAAAGTCGTGGCTGCCCCTTGCCACGGTGGCCTCCAGTGACAGATGCTCCTCATTCCCCCTGCCCTCCATTCCTTCTGCCAGCTCTTCCACAGAAAGGTGGCTCAGGTCAGGGTAATCTGCAATGTTTGCACCCAGTTTGCACTTGGAGCAGTCAGAGTTACCACAGACAGAAAGGTTTTCTGCTTTCTCCGTTAATTGACACCCATGTGAGGGATTTAAGCTTTCTGACAGCCCTGTGCTTTTTTATTTGGGTTTTGTGGGTACCAAGGACCGCAGAAACTTACCAGAAGAGCAGAGTGATGCTAGGAGCATGCCATTTTAAGTGGCTTTATTTTTACAGTGCCCATCAGAGATAAGCTTGTTTGTCAGAAAATAACCTTCCTGTCTCTTGCTCTTCTTCATTCCCACCTGCCTGGGTCTGGAGGATGAGATGTCCTTTTAGCATTCACCCATATCAGAAAAACACAAACTAAATGCTTGTTACAGGAGAGTTTATCACTAAAACATGCAGCTGCTGTCTGCCTGCTGTCTCCCTGCTCTGTCACCACACGTTTTTCCCCCTGTGCTGTTTCCCAGCCAGCTGCAGGACACGGCTGCAAGAAAGAAGTTACAAAACCAAAACAATTAAAACACAGCTCTCCTAATACTGAAGGAACAGCTCCTCCTGAAGGCAGAAATCAGGACCCGTGGCTTTTCCAGCTGGTTGGAATTTCCTGTGGGTTTGCATATAAGAAGGCAATATTTTATTAGACTTCCACCGTACTTTTTTTCCCAGAAAAAGGAATGTACGGAATCCCAGCATCAGTAAAGCTGGAAAAGATCTCCGAGTCCAAACTTTGACCAGGTGCCACGACACCTGCAGGGATGGAGGCTCCCCCACCTTCCTGGGCAGCCCCTTCCAGTGTCCAAACACCTTTCTGTTGGTGATATCTGGATATTGCTGCCTTCTTCCCTGCTGCTCCTGCTGGCAGCATAAACCATGGATGTCATTTGTCTTGGAATTTGTTATTGTAAAATTTATCAAAAAGCCCTTGTTACTTTAAATCCCCGTTAAAAATAATTGGGAGCAAGTAAAAACTTGATGTGGAAAAGGTTAATAAAAGAACATTTTTGACTGTTCCCTCTGCAAATTTCTTGCAGATAACCATCTGCTTTTCCTTCTTATTTAGGGCTGACTTCTCCATGGGACTGACCCCATCCAGTGAGTCAGTTCCTACTCCATGATTACAGGACTGGGGCTCCTCTTTTGGCTTTTTGAACTGTTACTTAAGAGTAGGAGAACAAAGAGGGGAAAAAAAAATCTGTGGAAAATGTTTTATTTTATAAACCTTTAGAAGTACCTCAAAAAGTAAATACTTCTGAGGTGGCTAATTTTTGAGAGTTGCTAGAGACTCTGACCTGGTTTTTTATTTCCCAAGGCTATCTTCATTCAACTTATCTGAAAAGATACAGAATTTTTGGGAGCAGCTGTAGAAATACCCACTTTAGAATATGTGCAAAGAAAAATCCACCTATGTTAGACCTACACAGTCTGTGTAGGTCATTCTGACCTTGGGTAGGGGGAAAAACATGGTTGGATTTATCTGTAACGCTCATCTGAATTCAAAATAAAACCACAGCCACGTGAAGTGATGCTGTCATTTCTGGCTTTACCAGATCAGTTTTTAGGGTGAAATTTCTCTCAAATTGTGAGCTCAGAGACTTGGTACCCACTGAGGTATTTCCTCTCTCCCTGTCATGAGGAGGGCAGTGACATCGCTAATGAACACAAACACAAGCTCAACTTTTTGCTGCCTTGAGTCCTTGCAGTCACCAAGTCCAATTTCTCAGTAACAACTCAATTTTTGGCCTGCTCATTTCCACCAAAATTAACCTGAAAAACAGACAGAAAAAAAAATAAAAATAAAAGGAAAGGGAGATAACTCAGTGAGGGCAAGAACAAAGAGCTGCACTTAGGCAGGAACGATTTTCACAGCTCCAGAAGAACCCCAAGCTTCCAAACAAATATTGCAATACAGTAAAGCAGAGGAGAAGAGCTGGTTCCCCACCTCACCCATGGACAGAAATAAATCAAACTGCACTCAGGTTGGACCCTGGACAATTGTCTGTCTGCAAGGCCCTGGCACAGACCTGCTGACCCCAGAAATTTCCAGTGACAGAGGACTAACAATTTCCACTGGCTTGAGCAACTTGCATTTTTTCAGGGGATTGATCGTTGCAGACAGGTAGAGATATTATAAAAGGGCCTTATAAAATATGGTTCATATGCTGTTCTAGCTAAAAATCATAAGAATGAAGGCAGTTAACACAACAACCTGTTCTTGGAGAGAAAAATAAGTTGTACCTGTGATAACAAAAGGTCTATCCCAAGAGAATCCACAAAAAAAAAAAAAAAAAAAAATTTAAACATCTATGAATAGAAGAAGTCTTAACACATCCACACCTTTAAGCAATGAAATTTGACAAGGAAACTTCTGGTCAATGGGAGTTAAGCATAAAAAACTGTATAAAAGTGAGTTCTGTGAATAAAGAATTGGTTTTTCTAGAGCAATCTTTCTGTATTTGTACATGGGACACTCTGGCTGTGTGATCTGATGTGGCACTCATTTGCCACTGAAATACGATTGGCATAAAATCATTGAAAAATGGAACATTTTATAGCTCTTATCTGGATCCCCTTTCCTTTATTTGTGATACCTGAGGTTAGAAATTATATTTTCATTAGGACATCCAAGTAAACATCTCTTTAACAGAGGATTATTACACTAACTTGTTCTGTGACCTCAATGTTAGCCATAATTTTCTTATTCTTAATTAGCAGGAAAAGGAAAGACTCCAACATGTGAACACTAATTGCTAATGCAATGAGTTAAATCATGAACTTCTTATATATTTTTCTTTGCTATAATTAATCCTCTATATAGAATTTTTTGGGAGCAGGACTGATCTTGTATTTTGTACTTCTCATGTAATTCCTGAAACTCTTTATAATTATTAACAAATACCCAGGCAGAATTAAGTGCTTTTTTTGGGCTTTTTCAATATAGATTTTTCAGGCCATTCAATTTAAACAACACGTGTGCTTTATCAGAATATTGAATTTAAACAATTCCTATGACTAATGGGTTTTTCTTTTAAAGGCTTTACAGTGCTGTAAAATCACTGTCCATTTTCTTCAGCTGAGGGTTAGGAACTAAAGTTCATCATTTCTTGTGCCCCTTCTGGGTTTGAAACCTGCTCCATGCAGGGGGGGTGGCTCTCCTCAGAAAAGCTACAAAGATTTATTTTGGCTTTATGCTGGCAGGGCGTTTTCCCAAAAATCAATTTTAACGTGTCTGGAAGCAGCATCCTGCTCCAGTGCCAGCCCTGCAGTGCCACGAGTACAGCTGGGAAAAACAGCTTTGGCAGAGGAGGAACAAAACCTGATGTAAAGCCTTAGCTCCTCTTTATACAGATGCCAGAAAATGAGGAAAATCTCTGAAATCTGATATTTCAGTGCCATCCATGGTCAGCTCTGCAGTGTGTGCAGGACTTGTGTCACCGTGCAGAACACAACCTCCTGCAAGCAGCTCTAAAAAGTTCTATTTCAGCTTTCTAGCAAAAAGAGGAATTCTGCTGAGTGCTGTCAATTGCTTGAGTACACCCAGGAAAAATGAATTTCCTATTGGGTTGTTTGGCCATAAAATGCAAATGTAAATTTTCAGGATTAATGACAGCAGCAAAGCCAAAAATTTATTGCTTTAAGTTTAAAGAAGTTGCAAACAAACTGAAACAAGCCCCAGGCTACCCTGAATCCTTTTGTTTTTCCTTGTGGCATTGGTATCATAAGAAAAACAACATTTTCACATTCTGAGTATTTGTTACATTCTGAGTCAGCCCTGTAAACAAATAACTTCTTACTAAATTTCAAAGAAATATTTAAGTTGTGGTTGGTAATTAATGAGAATTATAGAATCATTAAGGCTGGAGAAGACCTCCAAGGTCATCAGCTTTTCACCAAACACTGCTGTGTCAAATAAAACCAGAGCACCAAGTGCTTTTAAATACACACTTTGAATAAATCTTTTCCTCCTCAAGTTTTAACTCAAAACAATGTTTGTTTTATTAACCAACAGCTATGAAGATCATACTTTTTGCCATCCAAACAATTCAAAATATGCTGGCAATGATCATAATGTTTATGTTTTGATGTTTGGAAAACAGAGGAGATCTGATTTTTTTTAATTTGAGTTCTCCCCACCCAACTTCTGCAATATAAAACCTCGATAGATTTATCAGTCAGGGCACAGCACTGACATCCAGCTGGGACAGTGAAGTTGCAACTTTTATATTAGATATGATTTTACTGACTCCCTCTAACAGAGGAAGAGGGCAAGGAAGGTGCTGCTTATCACGTCCACAAGTAAAATTTTTGGTGAAATATTCATATTAACTTTTTCTGACGCGACTCACAACACCAAATTAACTTCAACACCCTAAATGTCAGCAGCCATAAACATTGCTTTTCATTTCAGCCCTGCTTGTGTCCAAAATAAAAGAGTTTTACGGCTTTTTGGTGAGGAAATCCAACCTCACATGACTGACCAGAAAAACAGCAAGGAATGCTCATAAACAAGATGATTTTTATCTCATAAAAAAGATATTTTTTTTTTAAAGGAATGTGCTGTGTACACAGAAAGAGGACCCAGGAGATTTTTTTTTTTAAAAAAAGTGAACTTCTTAAATATTTCAGCTAAAAAAAAAACAACAGAAAAACAATCTTAAGATCTTAAAAGCAGAAAAAAAATAATTTACAACAGCAAAAAGTGTATCAAGAGCAGAGCACTTCTACTGAAATTTCAGAGCCACAATAAAGATGACTGACCATCATTTTTTCCTGTTCAGAGAGGATCTATTGGGAGACAGAACCCCCCAACTAATTAATAATATTACAAGTCAGAGTGCATGAAGAAGCTGCAAGGAATAAAATAAATCATTATGATAACACACAATAACAAATAAATTTAAGATGGGATCTGTGTAAAGAAAATTAAGCTGCAAATTACCTGAAAATTCTGGCTAACAGCCCAAATGTCAACATTTACAGTGCTCATAAATATCTTTTTCTAGGATTAATTGTGTTTTTATTTGCGCTAACAAAGCATGGCAAAGCACAGAAGCAAAGTTTTGATTTTCAAACAGAGACAAGTTTATTTAGAGGTTTATGTAGCTGCAATCAGCATGAAATCACGAGAGGATTCCGAGGGCATGGGCAACAAAACACAGATTTGCTCAGAGTCAACCAGAACTGCGGCTCTGGCACTGAAATTGGGCAAAAAACAACATTTCTGAGAGAGTTTGTGATGGAATTAACCTGGTTCCCCACCAGCTCCAGTCCCAAGGAGGTAAAATGTGAATAAATGTGAATAAATGTGAATAAATGTGAATAAATGTGAATAAATGTGAATAAATGCGAGTAAATGTGAATAAATGCGAGTAAATGTGAATAAATGTGAGTAAATGTGAATAAATGTCAATAAATGTGAATAAATGTGAATAAATGTCAATAAATGTGAATAAATGTGAGTAAATGTGAATAAATGTGAGTAAATGTGAATAAATGTGAGTAAATGTGAGTAAATGTGAGTAAATGTGAATAAATGTGAATAAATGTGAGTAAATGTGAATAAATGTGAATACATGTGAGTAAATGTGAGTAAATGTCAATAAATGTGAGTAAATGTGAATAAATGTGAATAAGTGTGAATAAATGTGAATAAGTGTGAATAAATGTGAGTAAATGTCAATAAATGTGAATAAATGTGAGTAAATGTCAATAAATGTGAATAAATGTGAATAAATGTGAATAAATGTCAATAAATGTGAGTAAATGTCAATAAATGTGAGTAAATGTGAGTAAATGTGAATAAATGTGAATAAATGTGCCTCTATCCCCAAGGTGTAGTCCAGTTTCTAAGCTGGTTAATTTTAAGAAAGTATAAATATATAAATTTTAAGAAAGTATAAATATATAAATAACAAGATATTTTCCTGGTTACTTCTAACTTGTGATGGAATTATAGTGATCAGGATGTGGAAATGTTTAAAAAACATATTTATATACATTTTTTATAATAAAAAACATGTTTACAGCTCAAAGGCAGGGCAGAGGGAAGAGACTCTTTAGGCTTAAAAAAAAAAGAAGAGAAAAAAAAGGAAAAAAGGAACTTTAATAGTGAAGAACTGCTGAAAACCTGCTGGGTAAACAAAACAGGTCTTAGGTGCCAAATCTAATCTTAGAATTATTAATCAGAATGGATATTTTTATTATATATTATTCTATATTATATTTATTATAATATTATATACATTATAATATATATTATATAATAATATAATATCTTATTATTTTTATTATATATATTTTATGGGATTACAGTTACTTTAACATTTGTTTAGTTTCATTAATGGATACTTTTGTTTAGATTTACGGTTTGAATACTTTATTTTCTTAATACTTTTTATGAATCAAGACATTTCCAGTGCATTATTGTTTATTTTCATGGCTTTACTAAAAGAATATTACAGTTTTATTTGGTGTTTTATAATTTTTTCTTTTATTTGAGGCTTGACTTTTTTTTTTTTACTGACTTTGATGTTTTTATGTTGGGATTTTTTGTGTTATTTTGGTTTGTTTTTTCCTTTGGAGAAAGGGACAATTTTTATATATATATATATATAAATTTATATATATTGATAAATATTTATTATTATATTTATATAATTATAAATATATTTATATTATATATTATTTTATTAATATTTATTGTATTTTAAATTACTAATTGTAATATATAATAATTATAATATATAATAATACATTAATTATTTACAATCATTTATAATATTAATTACATAAATTATTACATATAATTAGTTATAATATGTATATATAATATATCTATATATATAATATAGTATATACTATATTATATATAGTATATATAATATTATATTAATATATTATTATCGATAATTTACATAATAAAATAACATATATATATTTTATTTTATATAAATAAATCTATAATGATATGTAAAATTTTATAGAAATATGATATGATTTGATATAATGTAATATAATGTAATATAATATAATATAATGTAATGTAATGTAATGTAATGTAATATATATAATATGATGATATGATATGATATGATATGATATGATATGATATGATATAATATAATATAATATAATATAATATAATATAATATAATATAATGTAATGTAATGTAATGTAATGTAATGTAATGTAATATAATATAATATAATATAATATAATATAATATAATTAATATTTCTTTCTTTATTTTTTAACTTGCCTTCTTCCCAATAAATCAGTTTTCTTGGCTCATTCCCTGGTAACATAAATTCAATAAATTCCTCCCCCAGAGCTCTGGTCACTGCTGTCCTCATCTGGATAAGATAATTTAAGAATGTAGGGGGGTCTCTGACCATCTTTTTCAGTCTTTGGGTTATACCAAAAAATAGTTTTTGCTTTAATACTATGCCATAGCTCAACATAGTATACCAATATTTCTAAGTTTCATCAATAACAGAAATAGAAGGAACTATATTAATACTACAAAGTTTTCTAACCTTATACAAATAACATTTATATAAATTTATGTTATAATTTTATTTATTTAATAACCTTATTAATATTATACATAATAATATAATATTTATTATTATAAATTATTTATTTAATAACCGTTTATTTAATAACCTTATTGATATTCTACATATTAATAATAGAATATGCATTATTATGAATTATTTATTTAATAACCGTTTATTTAATAACCTTATTGATATTATACATAGTAATAGAATATTTATTATTATGAACTATTTATTTAATAACCACTTATTTAATAACCTTATTGATATTATACCTAATAATAGAATATTTATTATTGTAAGTTATTTATTTAATAACCACTTATTTCATAACCTTATTGATATTATACATAATAATAGAATATTTATTATTATGAATTATTTATTTAAAAACCACTTATTTAATAACCTTATACAAATATTTTAATATTTGTGAAAAGCCAATAATATAATATTTATCTATAACAGAGGGAAGCTGAACTCAGAGTTTTCCTGCTGTTATGGCTTCTCCTGATGTTTGAAGGTACAGGATTTTGTGTGTCTTTTTTAAAATAAGAAACACCTTTTTTTAAAAAAAAAAAAACAAAACAAAACAAGAGAAGCTGACTGGGAGGTTTCCTGAAGAGATAATAGATAATATTTCCAGTCAAAAAACAAGTTAACAACACCTTGTGTAGCTGACAGGACTCTCCAGAATGTTTTCTTTCTAAATCCAGGGATTTAGACACGAGGTGGCGCCAAGTCCTTGTGGGAACATCTCCCAAATTTGGGTAATTCCAGCTGTCTCAGGTGAGTCCCAGCTATAGCAAACAGCATTAATGGCTCACTGAAATGCTTTTAAAAATGCTGAGAGAAAGGCACAATATTTTCCTGAAAGGTTTTTTTAAGGACTGCGTGTGTCAATGAAAACTTCTGGAATGAAAAGAGAATGCTGGGGGAAAAAACCACCCAAACTGCTCACTAAGTATGGATCTCTCTGGTAAAACTATCTATATATTAAGGAATATTTTTAAGTGTACCTTATCTGTCCTCTATAAAACCTCTATATCGTGTGTTCTGATAAATGATGACAGAAGAAAAATAAATTTTAAAAGCTCTGTTTTCGTATCAAGTAGCTGTAGCTATCCTGCAAAATCTGAATATTCTATTTTCTAAATGCAGAATTTTTACTTTTATGTAGGGGAAAAACACTTTTACTCAAGCTCTCAACTTGAATGTTCCAGATTAATTCCACCAAACAAAATAAACCAAGGGCATACCTTAACCACTTAAAAAAAGAAGGTTTTCAAAGGGTAAGAGAAGGTTGTGCCAGAGGAAATTGGTAACGTGACTGGCCACAAATCTCTGCTGAAGATAAAGCAGGTCACACTTTCCAGTGAGACATAATGGATTATGGAGTCCAGAGGGAGGGATTCTCCAAAACATTATTTCCTGTTTCCAGCTGATTTATCCCCATTTATGTGAAAGGAAAAGCTTTTCAATGGGTGAGTTTGTGTTTTATTTTTTCAAAACCAAGAGATTAGGCAGCACTGCAGCTTTCAGATCTCTGAATTACAATGTTTATTTGTTGTTTCACAGCCTGCAGTCTGCGAGGACTGTGAAACCACACTGTGACCAACCTTTTGTAGTCCTGGAGTAAAGATTTCATAAAGAAGGACGTGAGATCTTGTGAGAACTCTTGAGCAAACTGATACTAAAAGATCCCAGTGCTCGGGGCTGAATTTAGACTACTTAGTTACAGCTAATTTATCCTCTATTATAAACAGGAAAATTTACAGCTTTATAAAAACCTTTCAGCAAATATAACAGCAATTTGGAACACACTGCAAAGTGAAGTAGAAAAAGATGATTTGTATTTTTTTTCCTGCCTTAGAAACACGAGTTTCTATCTGGGGAGCACGGATGTTCAGAACCTTCATCTCAGAGTCTGGTTTGGCCCTTACCCTTCAGGTTTGGTACCATTTTACCACTTTTTTCACAATCCAGTCACAGGACAAGCAGCACAAGGAAAGAACATCAGCCCAAGCAGCATTCAGGCACAGCTGCAGGATCAGGAACCTGGCCCAAACTAAACCTCAGCATTGTCACAGTGACCCATAACGTGGCTGTGACGAGAGAAGCTCGCTCAGCTCTGCTCAGTAAGTTTCAACAGCATTAAAAATAAACCCTGATGATTAAATCTCAATAGGATAAATTCACAAGTGGGATCTCCCAGGTGGGATCTCACACATAACTCTGCTTTTTGAGATGGCTGGTGAGGCTGTGCTCTGCTTTGGGGCTCCTGACTTGTTTTTCTCACAGGTCTTTTCCGAGAAGGATGACTCTGCTCCCCCTGAATAAACCCCATTGTTACATGAGAGAGGCAAAGGCCTCACACAATGCCAGCTTTGTGGCAGTCATGGCTCTGCACCACTGCAGCAAAGACACAGGGCACTCTCATTGAAGGGACACCTCTGGAATGGGAATTAGCCAGCAGGGCTGAGGGAGCGCTCCTAGAACCCCCAAACAGAGAGAGGTGCAGAGTTAAACCACTCATCACAGCGATATTAAAGGGGATAGACAGCACCAGCAAGCCAGAGCGAGCCCAGAATTAAGATCCTCTCTGCTTTCTGCAGAGCATTACGTCAAGCAATAAAAGCAGCAGGGCTGTAAAACCCCGAGCCATGAACAGACAGAGGCTTGTGCTCCTTGCTCAGCCTTCCCAAGGGAGGGGCAGCAAGTGCAGCCTCCCCATCCCTTCTCCTGCACAGGGACAAGGCTGTGCTCAGCCTCCCTCTGCCAGGAAAACCCTGTGGAACAGCCAATTCCAGGCCAGGAATCACCAGCCCTGCAGCACCCAGCTCCCAGGTGCTGCTCCTGGGCTGTGGAGAGCTGGCCAGACACCTGTCCTAGAGCTCCAGGGAGCTGGCAAAAAGGAGGGGAAACTGGGCTGGTTTCACCTGAGCTGTGTTCAGATCATTCTGAATTCGGACTCTTTCCCAAGTGGTTTGGCAATACCCAACAGTGCTGCCCAGTGATTGTTGGTGCCAGCGTTAGGAAAGACACAAATGTTATCAAGCAGTGTAATTTTCACCACTCCTCTACCTGACCTATTTAAGGGGACTGCCTCAGAGTTGAGAGGAAAGGCGAGAAATGTTCAAAAGCCGAATTAATAACACAGCCCATGGATTCTTGCCAGTTTAAATTATTCTTCAGCGTGTTCAGAGATGTTTCAAAGGCGTTCTGCTTCACCCTCTCTCTCCCACCTTGGGCATGTCTGCTCTGTAGGTGAGGTCCGACCCTTTATCTGGAGTATCTGGAATGTGATTCATAGCCTTGGTGTTTTGGTGTAAGTTTAAAAGCAAAACTGAAATAATATCTAATTCTTCCCAAGGTCAGAGAAGTGGCTCAGGGAACAAGTTTTAACACATGGGAAGATTATCCAAGGCAAAAAGAGATTCTGAAACTGAGGAGAAACCTTGTAAGTAAAAAAAAATTAAATTAAAGCAAGGTGTGTATTAGACATGTTTAAACTATTTAGGTGAAAGACAGAAAACTGCGGTGCCCAAAATACAGCCAGTCCGCACAGAGCGAAAAGTGCGCGTTAATTGCGTTGTTAATGAGGCTAAAATCTCTTTATCTCACTTTCTGCTGAGGAATTCCTTTTCTTCAGGCAGCTCCATGGAGAGCTGACATCCCCAGGAGCGCTCAGCTGTGAAACAGCACAGGTGACTCCTTTAGACAACAAAAATAAAAATAATAATAAAAATCTGATAAAAAATCTGATAAAAAAATGAGATTTTTGCTCCAAGCAGGGAGCTCCCAAATAACCAAAACTCCGTGTTTTTAAGAGTGACCCAGGAACCTCCAGAGACAGAAGAAAAGCCACACTTCATGAGTGTGTTTTTATTTAACATTTGTGTGCTTGCAGCCTCCCTGCACCGGAGATTTTTTCGGTGACAAACAGAGCATTAGAGGGTTAATTTTAAATTTGAAGCAGGGGGTGATATCAGATAGTTATAACAATATAAACCTCACATGCTGTTATTTTACTGAGGGAATTAAAGCAGGAAAGAAGCTCTTTGAGTAGAGGAACCCCTGATTTTGAAATCTTTGGTGTAATCAGCGTTTTTCTCAGTCAATAGCAGGATACCTGGAAAAAGCCCGGTGGGTGGGAAAACGCCCCCCAAAGAACCAGAACAAGCGAAAGAAAGAGGAGAGTTTTGATTCCGGCAGTGAGGATGAGGATGGGGAATGGTGCGCGGAGAATTCCCGGAGAGCAGGAATTCCCTGGAGCACCTGCCCGCACGGGGGGGCCGGAGCGCCGCTGGACCGGGATAAAGGATCAGGGAGAAAGGACCGGGATAAAGGATCAGGGACCGGGATAAGGGACCGGGATAAGGGACCGGGATAAAGGATCAGGGACCGGGATAAAGGATCGGGATAAGGGATCGGGATAAAGGATCGGGATAAAGGATCAGGGACCGGGATAAAGGATCAGGGATAAGGGACCGGGATAAAGGATCGGGATAAAGGATCAGGGACCGGGATAAAGGATCAGGGATAAGGGACCGGGATAAAGGATCGGGATAAAGGATCAGGGACAAGGGATCGGGATAAAGGATCAGGGACCGGGATAAAGGATCGGGATAAGGGACCGGGATAAAGGACCGGGATAGAGGATCAGGGACCGGGATAAAGGATCAGGATAAAGGAGAAAGGGTCAGGGACCGGGATAAGGGACCGGGATAAGGGACCGGGATAAGGGACCGGGATAAGGGACCGGGATAAAGGATCGGGATCAGGGACCGGGATAAGGGATCGGGATAAAGGATCGGGGACCGGGATAAAGGATCAGGGATAAAGGATCGGGATAAAGGATCAGGGATAAGGGATCGGGATAAAGGATCAGGGATCGGGATAAGGGATAAAGGATCGGGGATCGGGATAAGGAGTCTGGATAAGGGATCAGGTATCGGGATAAAGGATCAGGGATCGGGATAAATGATCAGGATAAAGGATCAGGGATCGGGATAAGGGATCGGGGATCGGGATCAGGGATCGGGATAAGGGATTAGGGATCGGGATAAGGGATCGGGATAAGGGATCAGTGATCGGGATAAGGGATCAGGGATCGGGATAAGGGATCAGGGATCGGGATAAGGTATCAGGAGCGGCTGCGGCCGCACGAACCCTCGGTGCGGGAGGCGGCGGAGCGCGGTCCCGGCTGGCCCGGAGGCACCACCAGGAGGAGGATCGGGATCGGGAGGAGGATCGGGATCGGGAGGAGGATCGGGATCGGGAGGAGGATCGGGATCGGGAGGAGGATCGGGATCGGGAGGAGGATCGGGATCGGGAGGAGGATCAGGAGGAGGATCGGGATCAGGAAGAAGATCAGGAGGAGGATCAGGATCGGGAAGAAGATCAGGAGGAGGATCAGGATCAGGTCAGGCAGGGCTCGGCGGCTCCGGGCTGTTGCTGCTCCATCCCGCGGGGCTCCGCAGGGACAGCCAGGGAAATCTGCCCTGTCCTTGCGGCCAGCAGAGCTCCGGAGCCCCAGCGCGGCTGGCAGGTGGGTAAACCAAGCCATTTACTGCCCTGGGGCAGGGGCTCAGCAATGACACCCCTCCGAGTGGGAGCCTCCCCTCCCCGGGCCCTGAAAGTTAACTATGAAATAAATCCTGCGGGGTGGCAGGGGGTGGGAAGGGGACTGATTTGTTAATTAACTATTAAATAAATCCTGCGAGGTGGCAGGGGGTGGGAAAAGGGCTGACTTGTTAATTAACTATGAAATAAATAGTGAGGGGTGGCAGGGGGTGGGAAAAGGGCTGACTTGTTAATTAACTATGAAATAAACAGTGTGGGGTGGCAGGGGGGTGGGAAAGGGGCTGACTTGTTAATTAACTATTAAATAAATAGTGAGGGGTGGGAAGAGGGTTGATTCGTTAATTAACTATGAAATAAATCCTGCGGGGTGGCAGGGGGTGGGAAAGGGGCTGACTTGTTAATTAACTATTAAATAAATAGTGAGGGGTGGCAGGGGGTGGGAAAAGGGCTGACTTGTTAATTAACTATTAAATAAATAGTGAGGGGTGGCAGGGGGTGGGAAGGGGGCTGATTTGTTAATTAACTATTAAATAAATAGTGAGGGGTGGGAAGAGGGTTGATTGGTTAATTAACTATTAAATAATATGTTTGGGGTGGCAGGGGGTGGGAAGAGGGCTGATTTGATATTTAACTATTAAACAGTGTGGGGTGGCAGGGGGTGGGAAGAGGGTTGGTTTGATCATTAACTCATATATAATATGAGTTAATATGTATAAATAAAATAGAATATATAATTAAATGAAGGGGGGTGGGCTGCCTAGCGGGTGTTGAGGACACAGCAGCTGGAAGGTGAGGCTGGCTGCTGGAGCAGTGCAGGGGTGAGGGATGAGGAGATGACCCCCAGTCCCACAGGCACGGCTCTGCTGGGATGAAAACACCTCCTCCAGCATCTGCCAGGAGGATTAGAGAGCTCCTCGGTGTGGGACAGGTCAGAATGTGCGGCCAGGGAGCTTTGCCAGCACCACACTTTGGATTCCCAAGGCCAAAGAGTCGCTGGCAGTCTCAGGGTTTTGATTTTGAGGTTGTGGAAGGAGTGGGGATGGCTGAGGGGAGCTTTTCTGGGCTTGTGCTGTTCCTTTTTTTTAAAAAGGAATGTGTGAACAAGTGTATGGAGGACTTTGTTCTGAGACTTGCATGTAAATGTGGAAAGAACAGGTGGGAAAGAAGGATTCCAGCAGAATTCCAGCTTTCCATGTTTGCTTATGGACTTTCTCTGTGCTCCTGATTTTTCACTTGCAACCTGCTGTATGAACCTGTTTAAAACAAATGAATCTTTATACTTTTCTCCACCTTTCTAATGGAGAAATACTTGGAGTAGAGCTGGGCATATCAGGAAAGTGAAAGGTCAAACCGGGACAAAGAGAAGCAAATGTGTGTGGGTTGTTGTTTTTTAAATGAGATGGGTTTTCCACCCACTTGCTCATGATTGCAGCTGAGAACAATCGTAAAGGCCACTTGAAAGAAGCCCAGTGTAAGATAAAGCAGAGGGAGAACTCAAAAGAATCTCAGCCTTGTCATAAGCACAGGTACCAGAATATGAGAAAAAAAAAAAAACAAATAAACAACAAACATGTGAAAATAATAACAATAAAATTTATAATATATAAAATAATTTCAAGTCCCCAGTAACAAGATTTAAGCTGAGGGATGACTCAAGAGTGCTGAAGTTGTTTTTTTTCTGTTGTAGAGACACATGATTTGTCTGGAACTCTTCTGAGCTAATGTTAGCATCGTTTTTGAAATGCTTTATTTGCCTAAGCCAGGTAGCAATCAAGTGTCTTGACAAAACATCCAGCAGCTTATCTGTCACTCATCGGGGACTCTGCCCTGTGGAAAGCCCAAATTAAAGGGAGGGGGCAGAAACTGCTGGAGCTGTGTGACTGGAACGTGGTAGGAAATGGCTTTGGGAGCGTTGTTCCCTGATCCCAACTTCCCTGGCTGCTTTCATCTCCTGCCCCAGGAGGAGGGGAATAATCCCAGGGCACTGCTGCTCCCATCCTGAGTGCACTCCAGCAGCCCCATCCACACCAGGAGAAGCAGGGAAGACAGGAAGGAGGTAGGGGAGGAACAGGTAAAGATGAGATAATAATCTCATCTCTGTTCCACTCACCCATCCTCTATCTGATCTCACTTCAGCCAGCAGTGTGACAAAGTGCCCAGGTGTGTGTGGAGACACAGGGAGGATGTTTTGGTGTAGGAACAGAGAACAGAACTGCTCAGGGGTGTGTGGAGACACAGGGAGGATGTTTTGGTGCAGGCACAGAAGTGCCCAGGTGTGTGGAGACACAGGGAGGATGTTTTGGTGCAGGCACAGAAGTGCCCAGGTGTGTGGAGACACAGGGAGGATGTTTTGGTGCAGGCACAGAAGTGCCCAGGTGTGTGGAGACACAGGGAGGATGTTTTGGTGTAGGGACAGAGCACAGAACTGCTCAGGTGTGTGTGGAGACACAGGGAGGATGTTTTGGTGCAGGAACAGAAGTGCCCAGGTGTGTGGAGACACAGGGAGGATGTTTTGGTGCAGGCACAGAGCACAGAAGTGCTCAGGTGTGTGGAGACACAGGGAGGATGTTTTGGTGCAGGCACAGAAATGCTCAGGGGTGTGTGGAGACACAGGGAGGATGTTTTGGTGCAGGAACAGAACTGCTCAGGTGTGTGTGGAGACACAGGGAGGATGTTTTGGTGCAGGCACAGAGCACAGAACTGCTCAGGTGTGTGGAGACACAGGGAGGATGTTTTGGTGCAGGCACAGAGCACAGAAGTGCTCAGGTGTGTGTGGAGACACAGGGAGGATGTTTTGGTGCAGGCACAGAGCACAGAAGTGTTTTCAGGGCTCTTGAATCCGTTCTCCCGTTTTCCTGTTGGGATTTCTCCAGACAGACCATGCAGGCTCTGAGGCACCAAAATGTGACTCTGTGTGGCAGAGAGTGTTTGAATGGAGGATGGGAAGAGAACAGATGGACAAGAGGAGAGTGGAGACCTCAATGCTCACCTTCCCTCAGCACTCTGGAAAGGCAGAGGGACAATGTCCTGTGAGCACAAAGTGAAAATGGAGCAGAGAACAGGGGTCAGTGAGCCATCTCTTTGTTATTCTGTGTGCAGCTCTGCTTCCAGCCCTCATTTACCCAACTTGGCTCCTGTTTGCCCCTTCCTGGTCTCTCTCCTCCAAACAAACTCCCACAAAACCCTCCAGGGCACTCATCCCCAGCCACTGCTCTCACTCTCAGCAGCCTGCTCAGAGGCACACCAGGAGCTCAGCTCCTTTTCCCTACAGCCAAGGATTTGTTTGAGCTCAGGCAGCCTTGACCTGGTAGGATTAGCAAAGGTCTGGGCTCACACAGGTAGAGCAGGGCCTCAACAGGGCTCTGCTTCTTAGCAAAAAATCCACCTTCCTCCTGCTCCCTTCCCCAGAAAAGACATTTACAGCAACAGGAGGAAACCTCCTCCTTGCTTTACAAGTCTGTAATGTGATGGTTTAGTTTATCAAAGCAGAGAGTGATGAATAAGGAAATGTGTTTTAGGATAATGATCACTCAGTGCAGGTGCAAGACACTCTTACAAAGAAAGGCTTTTCTGTCTTTTCCAGAGACACCCAGTGGTGTGGAAATAGCGATGCAGCAGAAGGTGGCATTGTTTAGGGCAGTCAGAAGTCACTTTTCTGTCCCTGAAATTGCACCATTAAACTCTGGAGGTGTTTATCATTTGCTGCCTCATCCCCAGAGATCACTTCAACCTCTTTAGGTACAACCTTGAAAACCTCACAAGCTGCCTGTTTAGCAGCAGGGGATGGTTGAATTTCTCCCTGTCACAGCTTTACAACCTTTTCATTCTTCTTTTACATAGATGCACATTAAGCCACAAAAAGTGCTTTTTTTCCTTGTAGCTGGATGCCTCTATGTGTTTTAGTGTGGCATTTTTATCTCAAGCCTCTCTGACCTTGTAACATTACAGTCACCTCTTTTGTTTCCTTCCTCACATGTTTATTTGCTATAAAACCATTTCTCAGCAGCACTTTGCTCTTATCTGGCAATTCACTGTTGCAGAGAACAAAGCAGTTCAATTACAAGGATAATTTCTTTCTGAAACAAGCATTAAAAGGTAAAACCTGGTGGCACTGTTGCCAGTCTAGGTCAATTTGTGTTTATAATCTTGTGCATCTGCCAAGTTCCAATGCAGTGGTTTAGAGGACTCTGATAACCTGTAAAGCAAGATTTTATGGCTCTTGTGTGGTTCACTAGTATTTCTGCAAAACCTCTGACCTGCTGAGGGGGAAGAGCTGTAATTTCCACACTGATCAAAAAGGAAAATTTGGTGTCTTCAAATGCCTAAGACAGGGCATTATTTCTCTGTCAGATCAACAAACACATGGGGAACCACCAGTGGCTCCCTCAACTCTGTGTATGTGACATATAAAATACATTCTGTGTTTCTCTGCTTAGTCAGATTTTCCAGGTTAAATCTGAAGTAACTGAGGCTGAAAGCTGAGGATTGAACCCAGGTTAAAACAGAGGATTTTATAGAGGGGTAGAGATGAGAAACCTGATGTGTGTGTCATTGAAGGGATGGTAAATAATGGATCTGCAGCTATGAACTGGTGGTTGCTTTACCAGCAAGGAAATGGTGATAAACTGATGGTGCTTTCCTGAAAGAGATGTGACTTTGGAGAAAAACAGATCAGCTTATCCTCCTTCAAGGAAACCTTGAGTTTGTTTGGAGGGGTGAAATCAGACTGAATGAAAAAAGCCAGGTCCAAAGGATGCCTCTGACACCAGCCTTGCTCTTTTCATGGGAGCAACACAAAGTGCATGAATATTCACAGGGAATCTGCTGCTTTGCTCCTCACACTCTGTAAAATCAACAGGCTGAGTGCCAGTTAAAGTAATTAGTGAAGATAAATCTAAGCTGTTGCATGTTAATCTGGGTTTCCAGCACTTCCAGTATGGGAACTCCTGTTTTACCTTATCCTCTTCTGGAAACAAGTCTGGCTGGTCTCTGCACTTAGCTGGGGTTGCCTCCTTTCTTTGTGTAATGCTCAGACAAGGGAAAAAAGTAATTTTATTTCCAATTTGCACTATTTTCAACTCAAACTTTATTTCAGAGATCTTATTTGGAAGGGGGAAGTGCCAAGTGCCTCTTGAGTGTGGTGAATGATGTTTTTATTCCTCCCCAGTGCAGATGGTAGCATCTGCCTTAATAAAGCAAAATCAGAACATCTGAGTCTAATGGCATTGCAGGAAGATTTATGGGCGTGTTCCTGGGATGATCAGAAGCTAATGAACATAATCCAGTCAGCTCCCAAACAGAAGAATTCTGATGTTACAGGCCAGACAGAAAAAAACAAAAAATCTCCAGCAAAGACCTTGGATAGGCAGGGAATAAGCACAAAGCACCTACAAAAGTAGAATATGTTATTTTCTGTTCATGACACCTGGAGAGAAGAAAAAGCAAAATTAGTGAAGTCAATATTTTCTTTCCTTGAAGTAATCTTCTGTAAATAAAATAGAAGTATACATACAGTAAGTAAAAGTACACTTACAAAATGTATTAGTACAGATTATATTAAATTTCAGTCACAGGCATTATAAAGAATTAGTTAAATATTTCTTGAATTAAACTATTCTTCAATTTCTGAATGCATGCAAAGTAGAAACTTTACCTGAAACTGTAAAATACAATTTTCAGTCTGCTCTGGCAGGCTTTACATGCATAAAAAGAAAATCATATTAGAACCTTTGTCACTAAAAGAAGGGAAAGTTGTAAAGTTTTTTGTGCAAGGTTTGCTCTGGCCTGTTATGCAGAGCAGTGAAAATACTGCACAACCCTCACTGGTTACTCTGCCCAGTGTCTGCAACATTTCAGAATAATCCTAAATCAGGCTAAGGATTAGAAAACTATTTCAAGAATTGTGGTCCAAATCTGTTTTGCCTTGATTGCCTTCTCCATTTTAATTAAGGAACTTGTTAGCATCTTCAGTTTCCTCTGCAGATTGGGAAGTGCAGCTGGCTCATTTAACAGGAAAAAGGCAGATTTTAGAAAACTGCTTTTCCACTTTCATTTTTTTTCTTTTTTTAGCCTGGGGAGAGGAGTTTGTGTTCAGAGTAAATGGTTTGTTACAAAAGGAATTCATACTCTGAAATTTAGCTGGGATTCACCAGCCATTTGTAGTTTTTATTTAATCAAAGCTTCTGATTATCCAGGACTAATTGCAAATGGGAGCAGCAGCTGCTCACTTCCTTTGGCAACTCTGATTTGGGCACTTAGAGATTCCAAATTAGGAGAGACTGATAAAAGTGCCATGCTAGGCAGAATGCCCAGTTTGCCAGGCAGAACGTTCAGAAATATCACTTCTCTGTAAATATATTTTATTTGCTTTTCTTAACTGAGGAGTAAACAGAACTGTTACATGTACATGTTTACATGAAGCAAAATTTACCCTCAGCAATAAACACTAACAAAGCAAAATATCCCTTATCAATAAATAAAATAATAGAAGGAAAAAAATTCTTCATGACAGAACTATATTTTAGTGTTTGCCAGCATGACCATATCCTTCTTTTCAAGTTGGAACACAGGATCTGTATTATTTTGGAATTAAATGAAACTGTCTCGAATATTTCCACTTGGAGGTTTGAAAACAACTGAAACAAAGGGGACTAAATCTCTCTTTTATAATAGAAAATCAAATTTTCCTTGCAAATTTAATGGAAGAGTACAAAGATGCCACAATTACTGATAAGGGAGCAGACTTTGATCCATTTTCTGGAAAATTAAATAAACTGCAGAAACTGATAGTGAGTTCTGATTCCCTTTTCTCTCCTGAAATAGAAGCAAAAAATAAGGTTATCCAGCAGATGGTCATTTCAATACTTCAGTCTTTTGTCTGCATTTTTGATTACTTTTGTATTATTTTGTATTTTGATTATTTTTTGTATTATTTTGATTTTGATGCAAGTGGCCCCAAATGCAAGAAACTTCTGAGAAACTTTTCATGCAGGCAAATCAGCTGGTGGCTGCTAGGGATTAAAGGACTTTGCAAGTCATTAGCCTGAAATAATTTCATTTTGTGGCTCTAATAATAAACAGGTCAAATAAAGGCCTTGTTATCAAGCATTAAAATCCATGATTAAGTTATTACCTCAGGAAAATCCAGGGGTGTACTCACAGAACAAATATGAGCAGCAGGACTTCCAAATAGTTGTAAAAAGCTGCTCTGAGTCTTAACTCTGGAGCAGGACAGGATGTGTGAAAGCCTGGCAGTCAGAATGTCCCCAGGATTTGACACAGCATTTCTGTCATTTTAGAATTTCTGTCAAATTTTAGGATTTCTGGCCTTGCCATGAGGACATCCAGGCTCTCTAAAGTAATGTGAGACTCCTTTTTTACTATAATATTATTCATAATAATGAATAATTTCATTATAAAACTCATAATAATGTAATTCTCTTTCATTTTTCTGCTGTGTCAGTACAAAGGTGTCTATTTATTTCAGAGGCAGTAAAATGTGACTAAATTTATAACAACATATTGTTTTGTCTGCAGTTATATTCTGGCATCTGTAATTTTGCTATTTATTTCAACCAGAAGAAAGAGTTCTTCTTGGGACTGGAATTAACATGCAGCGCAATTTTAGGTAAATTTTTGGGAAATCCCTTTGTGTCGTTGCTCAAGTAGTTAAATACTTATCAAAACACTTCTGTGGAAAAGAATCCAGAGAAATCCTGTGTATTTTCATTGGAATGGTTGAACTTGTGGGGTTTTTATGCCCTAAAAGTAATGGGAATTCAGAGAACAGAAGGTATCCTTTAAATACACCCCAGTGATGGATTATTCTGGCAGCATCAAATACTTTAGCTGTAAATATGTGAATAAAACCCAGAATATGCATATAAATACATGTATATATATATATATAAATGTATATATATATACAGAATATGTATATAAAACCCAGAATATGTATATAAATGTATGAGTATATATATATAAAAATGTGTATATATATATGTATATACAGAATGTGTATAAAACTGAGATTATGCATATAAGGTCCAGAATATGCATATAAGACCCAGAATATGCATATAAATGTATGTATATAGATTTATAAAAATGTATATATATATATACAGAATATGCACATAAAACCCAGAATATGCATATAAATGTATGTATATATATAACATGTATATGCAGATTATGCATATAAAACCCAGATTATGCATATAAAACCCAGAATATGCATACAAATGTATGTGTGTATATATATAAAAATGCGTGTATATATATATGTATATACAGAATATGCATATAAAATTGAGATTATGCATATAAAACCCAGAACAAGTATATAAAACTGAGATTATGCATATAAAACCCAGAATATGCATATAAAACCCAGAATATGTATATAAATGTATGTGTGTATATATATAAATATATATATGTATATACAGAATATGTGTATAAAACCAAGATTATGCATATAAAACCCAGATTATGCATATAAAACTGAGATTATGCATATAAAACCCAGATTATGCATATAAAACCGAGATTATGCATATAAAACCCAGATTATGCATATAAAACCCAGATTATGCATATAAAACCCAGAATATACATATAAAACCCAGAATATGCATATAAATGTATGTGTGTATATATATAATGTCTGTATATATGTATATACAGAATATGCATATAAAATTGAGATTATGCATATAAAACCCAGATTATGCATATAAAACCCAGAATATGCATATAAAACCCAGATTATGCATATAAAACCCAGATTATGCATATAAAACCCAGAAGAGCACTGAGTTTGTGAATGCATCTGTTCCTAGGTTGAGCTCTTGCATTCAGTTGATTTGCAGAACTTCCAGAATCTTTCTGAATTGGGTGTTTTAGCAAACCTGAGAGCCAAAATGAGTGAGGAATATTCATAATATGAGTGAGGAATATTCACAGACTCCTAAATTCATAAGGCTCTTAAATTGTACTGAGCAATGGAACTGGGGCTTTGATTTTTTTTCTCATCTGTTTCTTGGTCCCTTCTATCATGTATAATAAACAAGGAGAAATTTGCATTGATGTGGCTTACCCTTGATTTGACATGGAAACATATTCATTTTATATTTGTATATTTTACAGATGTATATTTGTATTTTTTAAAAAATTATCTTTTATTATATTTTTTGAATTTTAGGTAAATTTGTGTTTCTGTCAGCAAATCCAGCTCATCAGGGAGGTCTGGGTATCTTGTCTCACACCCATTGTCACCTTCTGATTTCAGGGCCTAATCTCTCTCCAGGCACCTTGATATTCACTTTTCTTCCAGGTTCTACTGGGAAAAAAACAAGGATTTAGGGTTTTGTGACTGTAATAATGTTTGAACCTGTAATAATGCAATAATTCAGCTGGGGGATGCCACGGGTTTCTCTCACCTCTGTGAATTGTAAAAGTGTTAAATGCTGCTCTTGGATGTCCGGTCACTCTTCTGTCTGTCTTGCAGCATTACCCATCTGTATAATGCCTTTTTTTCAGTTTGTTTTATTTTTTACTCATGCTACCCCAGTAAGAATGGAAATCAGTTGTGAGAGGATTTAAAATTCAGCTATGGCACAGGGTTTGATACAGGCAAGCTCTTAGTGCTGGCCAGTTCTGCAGCTCTGAGTAATGGAGGAGCAAAACCAACAAAAGATGTCATTTAAAACCCAGCTGAAGGATCTTTTTGCCTCTTGGTTGTGATGTCCAGCTGTAGGAATGATGAGTTACTTGCAGAATTGTCCTGTTAAAGTTTAGGGCTTGATGTGATCAGTGATCTCAGGGGAGATTTAACAAAGTTAAATCAAAGTAGCTCCTTGAGAAGGATGTGCCAGTGAGAGAGGGCACAAAGAATGCAGAATTTACAGGGCACAGGGATTTGGGGCAGAATTCCCAAGGTAAGGAAGGAAGTAACAAATCCAGAGCATCAACTGGTGCCACTCTGCTCTGTGTTGGTCTCGTGCACACCAGGTGAAATAACCTGTCTGGGAACAACAGCTGAACCTGTCCTTCAGGCAGAAAAAGAGGGAAAACTTGAAGACAGCTCATTCTCCCAAAGATATTTCCAATAATCTTCAGGGAACAATCCATATCAGGAATGTTTTTATTTATAAGCCCAGGCTTTAAACTGGCACAGCTGTTACAATTTATATTTTTGTTGATGTGCTGAGTAATGTGGGACACGGTGCTTTTCCCTAATCCATTTGCTGTTCCCAGTTTAGTGCTTTTAATCCAAGAGGATTCAATTTTGTTGAATTTGCTGTTTTCTAGCAGAAGGATGTTTTTCTTCTCTTTGTTTCCCACAGACACTTTCCTCAAAATAGCTACTGAGGCTTCAATTTATACAGAAGTGCTTGATACTGTCAGTTCCTGTTAGCGTGAATTCAGCACATTTGTACCCACAGATGCAGGTTCTATTAAACCAGCCTAGTGATGTTTCCTGTTATTTATAAATTGCTGCACAGAATGTTTCCAAGGGGGAAAAAAACTCCTATGAAAGTGAATTTTGCAGTCAAAAAAGTTGATTTTTTTTTTTGTGTACATTTTTAGCCTTTACATCTAAAGCTGAGTTTGGGCTTCACAAGAATTTTCATGTCACATTTGTAAAGCTGAGGGAAATTCAGGACAGAGCTTTATAACCAGAGTAACCCAAGAGGAGGTCGTTTTGTAATAATAAATATTCAAAAATATTTTATCTTCATGGTGTCTGTGTTGAGCTGTTCCTCTGTGCAGTCTAACCCAGACCTCAGTTTTTTTCACCTTGGATATCTTGTGGGTGAGAATTGCCCCTTTGGATTGCAGGAACTCACTTTTCTAAGGCATCAGCCTGAGGTTCTGCTGCAGGAAACTCATCTCAGGTACCTCAGCATCCACTGGTGCCCATCCCTCCCCTGCTCCTCGCCCATTCCAGTGCCTGCCCACCTCAGGGAGCATTTCTCTCCACTCCTCACAGCCCCCCAAGGAGAGCTGGGTTTGGAAAGATTGGTGCCTTTTTCTCTGCATGGAAACACTGGAATCACCTCTCGATTCTTTCATGGTGTTTTACCAAAAAAAACCAGAAACACCCTGAGCCTTGGATGAGTCCTGGAGCATCCCAAGGGCTGCAGGGGCTGCAGCAGCTCTGCCTGAGCAGCGTTTATCCCGTGTTGGCAAGGCAGCTGATTGCCACAACCATGCTCTTGGAGCATCAACCAGCCCAGGAACAGGAGAAGATTTGAAAATTGCACCTCCCTGCATTTCTTTGAGATTTAACATCTTCTGGCCCCGTGCTAGCACTGCCTAAATTTTATCTCATTTGTCTGAATTATCAGGAGTTTCACAGAGGCAAGCTTTGAAAATTTTGCTTATCATGATCTACCTAATCTCTGTCCATTTCTATCAAGGGTTTGTCCTCTGCTTTACCCTAGGGCAGAATTAATTTGTGCACGAATTCTTTGCTTGCTTTAGTTATAACTCCTCACCTTCCAATTTACCAGAGCATGAATTTTCTTTCACGTCACAGGGGTGGGGAGAAGGTGTGGTCTGAGCAGTTTCCCAGGCACTGGAGCTGCATTTATGTAACCTCAAAGATCTCATTCAAATGTTGACCTTCGTGGAAGAAAATTCAGAGCTGTGACCTTGAGGCCAGAGAGGTTGGGAAGGAAAATGAAAAAAACACACTTGATTTGAAATGTTGACACTTTGAGGATCTAACTTTTCTTAGCTGTAAAACTCTCTGAACTAGATGTGAGCAGCAATACCAAACCTGGCTTTTGTATGTGTTTATTTTAAGAGCAGAAATGATCATATTTTGGCTCAGAAGCTTTCCTTTAGTGTGTTTTATCAGGTTCAGCTGAAGTTTATATTCAAACCATTCATTGTTTTGCTTATTTATTTTTTTTAATTTTAACTAGCTAGCAGCTGAAACTAGTTAGATGACAGAGAAGTAAACTAAAATTATCATATATATAAGTATATATATATCATAAATACTTTTTGGACTTAATACAGTAACAATTAATACAATTTTGGTTTTAAACTTTGGCAAAATCAAAAGCTACAGTTTTCCTTTATACTGTGCACAACACTGAAAACTTCATATATCTGATAACGATACAACAGTAAATAGATCTGATAAAAATAAAGGATGAAGGGCTTTTTTAAGCTTTTCTGGCCCCAGCTGAAAGCAGCAGTGAGGAATGAAGGGCTTCCTGCAGTTGCTGGAAGTGTTAGAGCTCACTTTGCCATCCTGCCAGCGTCAGCTGTTCTGTGTGAGGACGAGACTTTGTGCAAACATGAGTCAGGAAATTTGCTTGTGGGACGGCAGGAATTGGAACTCGATATGCAGCAGGACCATGGAGGAGTTGCTATGAGGTGATTTGTGTTTAAAAGCATCGAGGATCACTGGGATCTAGCGTTTTTTAAAGGGGGCTTTCTTTTTTCCTTCACCCCCTGTTCCCCCCGAAACTGAAATTCAGACTTGTATTTGCAAACTTAATGGGTTTATTTTTGGAAAGAGATGCTTGTCTTTGACTTTGTCTCTTCATAATGCAGTAAGTTTAACTGTGCTCCGTTCCCTTCACAGTTTAAATCAAATTATTTAGCATCTTCTGTCTAAAAGCACCATTGCTTTATGCTTGTGGCTCTGGCTTTCATCAGGGACACACAAATCTGGTGGTTTTGCAGTGCCAGGGTACTGGGTTTCACTTATCCCCTCAAACAAGGACCCCCAGCAGCATTTTCAACAGAGACTTCAGCAGTTCTGCCACCTACCTGAGATGAATTTGCTGTCAGGTCTTTGCTCAACTCTGGCTAGTCTGTATTTCTCTTTAGAGCTGCCCATTCTGCCTTAGTGTGAGCACTTTATACTTTCCAGCTGAAAATAAACTTGGGCTCTTTTTCTTAAAACCCCTCTGAAATGGCCTTGATTTTATTTATTACAGAATGGGTAAACAATGAAAGAAGGGGGTTTTTACCTTTCTGCCTATTCCAGTGAAGCATGTGGAGAGAAAATAGAGCAAGTAGTGTTTGTCTTAAGCAATAAATGAAATTTATTAGAATTAGTTAATAGAATTAGCTATAACCATGGAATGGTTTGGGTTGGAAAGAACCACAAAAGTCATCTGGTGCCATGGGCAGGGGATGCCTTCCTCTATCCCAGGCTGCTCAGAGCCCCATCCCACCTCACCTTGGACATTTCCAGGGATCCAGGGACAGCCACAGCTTCTCTGGGCAGCCTGTGCCTCCCCATCCTCACAGGGAATAATTTCTTCCCAATTTTGAAAGCAAACCTACCTTCCTTCAGCTTTAGACTCCTACCCCTTGTTGTATCACTCCCACCCTTGGGAAGAGCTCCTCTCCAGCTCTCTTGTAACCCCTGCAAACACTGGAAAACTGCTGGAAGGTCTCCCTGCAGCCTCCTCTGCTCCAGGCTGAGCAGCCCCAGCTCTCTCAGCTGTCAGATTCACAGGATTTGTGGCTGGAGAGCCCTGCAGGATCCCACATGAGGAGCATTCCTCAGGCAGTGCTTCCATCAGGGGTGATTCTGTTCCCTGGCTTGTTAGCTGGGACCGAGGATTACCTTCAATTACAGACTTACTGAAGGGCCAGAATCCAAACATGAGTTTATAGCTTTTGTCACTGGTGGTGCCATGAGATGAGTCAGTGGCTGTGCTCCTGTCTGCATGCTGACAGAAAAGAGAGAGGGTGGAAGTTTGGAACATTTCTGTATTCCAGGGCAGGAGTCATCCTGCAGCTGGAGGAAAGCTTGGAGGACTTTGAGCTTATCCAAAGCACTTCTTATTTCGTTGTGCCTTTAAGCAAAACTCAAATCTGAGTATTTAAATGGTTTGCAAACACGTATTTGTTCACCCTAGGAAAAAAAGGTGGTTAATTATTATGTGTGTCTGCTAAATGTAACAGGAGTTCATGGGCCACAAACAAGATCTGGATTTCTGGAGTTTCTGTCAAAAACCACTCCCCTTGTAATTGATAAAGTTGGGAACCTCGTTATTATGAGCAACCTTGGGAAAACATCTGAGTTGCCTAAAATTCATGTTGTACATATTCTTATCTCTGGGTAGCTGCTGCTTCAAGCCAGCCATGCAAGATTCAAATTTAATTAAGGCTTTTCATAATTCTGAAGGGCATCTTGCTCACAGTGAATATGTCTGTTAAATATTATGTTCCTTTTGGACACAATAAGTCATAGTTTTACATAGAGAATATAGGTTAAGAAATTTGCAATGGACTTTGGCCCTGAGCACAACAGTTCAACCAAGAGATTTTTGCATTTTATTTGAAATGCAAATCTCAGATGAGGACCTAGAGTGTAAAACAAGCTTAGCAAAATAATTTTCAGAAATTCAGACCAGTTTGCTCTGCCTGCACTTCCTGGAAGATCTCATTACTCAGGCAGTTGTAACAAACAGGGTTGCAATATCTCTGTGGGCTGGGCTCTAAATTAGTATGAGCGTGTGGCTTAGAAGAGATGATAATAATTTAGACTTATGTCTGCTTAACAGTAAAACTTTGGCTATTCATTGCAAGGAATTTTCACTGATCAGGCCAAAAAGTAAATTCTTTTCCTCCTAGAGACCTGAAAAGGTGAGTAGCCTGGTTCTTCTATTTTTCTGGCATAGGAATTAATCTAATAAATCCTAAATTTGATGATATTGAAGCTTGTGTTGTAATGTGGGAGGTAGCTTTTGTTCAGTCCTTGCCAAAGCTGAAAAAAACTTGGGGTTTTTTTTTAAATATATATATATTTACATAAGTAAATAAGTCATGGTGTTCTGCATCTGTTGATGTCATTCAGGAATGGAAACTGCAAAAAAGATTTGTGATTAAAATACCAGCAAATAGATGGATCCTCTTTGAGGGACTGTTACAAGTGTCTTCTCATTTAATAATGTTTTAAAAAGAATCCCCAGCTGGAGATATTTCTGTAGAATTAGATCAGCAATGGAAGCTGAAAGCCCAGGAGATCTAACAAGCTCTTTTCAGAAGAGCCAAACTGTGAGAAGGGAGTGTCTGGGAAAGTGAGACTTGCCTGGAGCACAAGCAACAGGTCTGTCTAGAAAAAAAAAGATGTCAAGCAAGTAATATTACATTATCTCTGCACAGCAAAGAACATTGCTTTTATTAATAAATCCTTCTTTGATCAGCAGGTTTTGTGCAGCCTAGTGCAGCCAGGCAGCAAATTCACCGTGGCTGCAGGTGGGAAAAGGGGCTGGCTGTGGAGGCAGGGAGGAGATGGGAGATTTATTCTGGTGGAGGTTTCCAGCAAAACTTTCTGGCTTCTGCCAAGGTTTTGACTGGAGGTTTTTTGACAAGTGAATTTCTGAGTTTGTAATGCAGGGTATCAGTGTTTTCTGTGCCTTTCTCACCACCTCAAGTGACGAGATGACACCTCATCTTCAGATGTTCCCAAGGAATGTGCTCCTGCATTTCTTGTTTGAGCAGCCCACGGAGCAGCAGCTTTCATCACAAAAGAGTGCAACCTAGAAATACAAACTCTGCTCTATATTTAGCACTTTTCACTCCTTTTCTTCCTTCTAACTCTGAGCCAGAAACCTGCTGCCCTGATTTCCCAGCACAGCTGGTGGCCCTGTGTTCCTGGGGGAGATGCTGGTGGCAGCAGGAAGCCTTGGTGGCCCCTCTGGCACCTGTTGGCTGTAGGTGGATTTCCTGTGGCTGAGGTGACTATTCCTCATGGTATGGCTGCTCTGAACCACAGGAAATACTTTTTCCTGTAAGGATTGGGATCATTGCAGCTGAGAGGTCTCTGGTGGCAACAGAAGATGGAATCCTCCCAAAAAACCAACAAGTGGAAGCAGCAGGGTCAGGGGGAGTATGTGGAAAGCTCACGCGTGAAAGGAAGCACTCTGAAATTTTAAGTTTGTATCAGCTGATTAATGATTTTCCAGATTATTCTGAGCACAATTTGCATTATTTCCAGTGCCATTAAATGAAATACTTGGGTGGCACGTACTTTAGTTAAATTTAGCATTGCTTGTAGTTTAAAGATTATTTTGACAAAAAAAAAAAAAAAAAAAAAAAAAACAAACCCAAGGGGCCAAAACCACGCATTCATTTAAATTAATTGTAGCCTTGGGTGGCACTAAAGATGAGGCATTCTCACATTGCTCTTCAGATCAATGTGATCTGAAGTTAAACCCTGCCTTACCCACTGTGACAAGCCATAAATGGCAGAGCTCAGACTGGAGCATTGCAATTTCTGACTCATCCCTGCATCTGTCTCTCTGGATCCTGGGGTTATCTACATTAACTGGAGCTAACAGAGGATGCTGATAACCCAGAGCTTCTTAATAAATCAGCTTTCTCTTGTGTATGTGGAGAAAAGCCCATCATGTCTCAGGATTCTTAGTTTTCAAGGGAAGAAAATAACTTGTCCAAAGTCCAAACTACTTGAATTCTCAGCACAAGTAATCCCATGATAAAGAGGTATTTCAGCAGCACAGGGACAACAGGCCCCACAAACACAGGTTTTTACATTGCCTTTGCAGGCTGAGTTTACTTATTAGGATTATTTGAATTATTTGAAGGATCTCTCTCTCATCAGACAGGTGTCTTTTGTGATAGGCTCAATTTTAACAGCTATTTCAAACCCCAGCTGTTACGAGTTGCTGTGAAAGAAGGCTGAATGCCAAAGGGACGGAATTTCAGCCTTGATGGAACAGAAATCCGAGTTCTGTGTGCCTGTGTGGGCTGTGAGAGCACTGGGGGCTGTGTCAGAGCCCTGAGAGTGGCACGAGCACAGTGCCAATAACACACAACACACAGGAGCTGTCCCTGCTCCTCGCCCTGTGGCACTGCTCTCGTGCCTCAGCCATCAAGTGATGTGCAGAAGGGTTTTATTCCAGAGGGGGTTTTTCCTCTGGCAGTGAAATGGACTGCATAAATTCTTCTCCCCTTCCAAATGTCATCTGTTGGCAGCAGCAGCTGCTGCCTTGAAGAGTCCAGCGGCACCAGCTCACAAGCAGAGACTCATTCTGGAGGATGTTTCTCTTTATTTTGGTTATCCCTAATGTCAGATGGTAACATGAACGCATTTAATCCTGTCTTAAAGTAGCAGCAGCAACTTCAGAGAGCTCATACCCAGGACATTTGGCTGCTGGAACAGAAAGAATTGGATTTTCAGTGTCACAAAAGAGGGGGTGGAAAGATGGAATGGGGATATAGAAAGGAGGAGTAAAAACTATTTTGGAACTTTCTTTGCTCTTAAGGCAAAAAACCAAAAAGCAGAGCTCCTACTTCTATTACTTCTATTACTTCTATTACTTCTATTACTTCTATTACTTCTATTACTTCTATTACTTCTATTACTTCTATTACTTCTATAATATACTTATATTTACTTATATTTACTTATATTTACTTATATATACTTATATAATATACTTATATATACTCATACAATATACATATATTTACTTTTATTACTTATATAATATACTTGTATTTACTTATATATACTCATATAATATACTTATATATACTTATATATATTTATAATTATATATTTACTATTAATATTTATATAATATAAGTATATTTACTTATAATATACTTATATTATACTTATACTTATATAATATATTTACTTATATTTACTTATATATACTTATATAATATACTTATATATACTCATATAATATACTTATATATACTCATATAGTATACTTATATATACTTCTATATACTTATATATTTACTATTAATATTTATAGAATATAAATATATTTACTTATAATATACTTATATTATACTTATATAATATATTTTATATATTATATATATAAAATATATATATTATTTTATATTTACTTATATATACTTATATAATATACTTATATATACTTATATATACTTATAATTATATATTTATTATTAATATTTATATAATATAAGTATATTTACTTATATATACTCATACAATATACTTCTATATACTTATATATACTTATAATTATATATTTACTATTTATTTACTATATATTTACTATTAATATTTAAATAATTTAAATAATATAAATAATTTAAATAATATAAGTATATTTACTTATATTATACTTATAAGATTTCTCCTTATAGGCTAGATGTGTTTTGCCCCATGTCTTCATTCCTTCATTGAACCTCAGCCAATCCTCATTTTTTCCCCACTTAGAAAAAGGATGAAATGCACTGGACTTTGACTCTAGGAAATCCTTGTTGAGGATGAGGGGCAGGAGAATCTCAGGCTTCCAGTACTGGAAATTATTTGGGGTTTTTCTTTTATTTGCATTTGATTGTTTTAGTAAAATCTCTTTGCAGCAATGAATCAGAGCTCCCAAGTCAGCAGTCAAGAATAGGAATTGTTAGTTTTCTATTTACTGGGCTGTATTTTTCTATCTCTAAGCTGCATTACCAAGCTCTAGCATGGATTTTGTTTGTGTAACCTAATGTATAATGTGCACAGTGAAATATATTTTGCCATCAGGCTATTTAGTGTAATAAATATGGTTTCTTCTGTTTTTTTCAGTAGAGGGAGTAAAGACCTGAGGAAATCCCAGATGATGGCTTCTGATGCTAGTCACATGCTGGAGGCAGCTTTGGAGCAGATGGATGACATCATTGCAGGTACAGCAATGCTTCTTTCACACCATCCTACCCTGACATTTAACTAGCTTTGGTTTTTAATAATTATCCTCAATTTATCAAGTTATCTGACATGCACATTTCACTATTCACACTCTGGTTCAGTATGTGAAATATGAATTCAAGCTATGTGGAGAACAAACTGAAATTAAAATAAAGGAAGTAAAATAAACCCTACAATTTCCCCTCAGACAGGTGAGTATTGAAATAAGAGATTTACTTTGCTTTAATACTCTGTGGTAGCTTAAACACATCCTCAGCCACATGGTAACATTACATATTTCATATGTTAGGTTCTTATTTATTATATATATAACATTTCTATATTATAATATATATTATTTTATATTATGTATATTATTTACATATTATTTATATAAATATTAGTATTCATATATATAAAATATATATTTGCAATATATTATTTATATAAATATTAGTATTTATACAAATCTATATTATATTTATAATATATATTATTATATATTATATAATATATAATATTATTTATATAAATATTATATATACATAATATAAATAATTATGTATATTTATTTCTATTTTTATATTATATAAATAAATAATTTTATATTTATTATTTTTATATATATATATTAATAATTTGCTCTTCTTGCTGCATTTGTGCTGCTCCTTGATCCTCCTCCTGCTCCTCCAGGAAAGCTTTCTGTCCAGAGACTGATATGGGGCTCCAAATGCCACCACCAGGCTGGGTCATCATCCAGGGTTTTTAGTTTAAACAATCACTAGGGTTTGTTTTTTGCATCCTCATGTGAGTCTTTGCTTTATTCTAAATGTTCAGGTTTCAGCAGTCTGCTGAGATACACGGAATTGTGAACATGAATGTGGGGATAGAAATAATTGGAATGATTTTCCACACTGATGGAAAAAACTCTAGGCAAATAGGAAAAACCCCACAATTATTTCCTTGTCCTGAATGCAAAACTTATTCTAAAGTTTCCAAGACTGAATCTTATTCCAAGATTTCAAACAACAGAAGTTAACTGGGATTTTATTTTCCCACACCTAACAAAAGACACGGATAGGGAAGCACTGAGCTTCCCTCAGAGGTGTAAGGAGAAAATAAACAAAGCATAATATTTAATAATTCATAAAGCAGGAAAGTGCAACAGTTTTTAGGCACTGCAAGGCCAGGGATGGGATGGAAGCTGTGCTCAGGAATCACCTGTGCACAAATGGAACTCGCTGTCTCCCTTCTGGGGTGATTTATTCTCTGCACACACTGCAGAGCTCATGGGTGCACTGATGGTCCCACCCTTCAAAAAAATCCAGAGAATGAAAAAAGAGCCACTGGATTTAAATTGATTTTCAGATTAAACACTATTTTTTTGTGTGTTTGCTTTTTTCACCCAGGAGCTCTCAGTTGGGAGCCAAGTCCTGGTTTATGACAAGAGGTGTTCAGTGCTGAGTGTTTTTTCATGGTCTGGAAAGGCAGCCTCATAATATGTGGCATAACTGATTAAATAGCAACATACAACAGCCTAAGAAAATCATATTTTTTCCTAACTTTTGTGCCAGAAAAATAATTGAGGCCAGAGGACAGCTTTCATTTTTGTTGGATGATTGCTTTCAATATTCTTCTCCCAGCTCCTTCTTCAGATTGCTTGTGCTGTACCATTTCAGGGTTTAATCTTGATAAATAAGGAATAGAATTAAATTTCTCCAGGTTTTCCACATGGCATCACTTTTACCCCCATCACTTGCCTGTCCTGGCAAGTGATGGGGTTAAAAAAAGGTAAAAAAGGTAAAAAAGTAAAAAACTTTTTGAGTTTTAAAAAAAGTAAAAAAACCTTTTTTTTAAATTCAAAAAGACTCAGGTGTGCCAGTGGAATGTGGAATTTATTTATGGGCAGCCTCTTCAGGAGAGCTGAATTTGTGACTTTGCATTAATTATCTTTCCAGTCTTATGTCCAATGCATAACATGGTAAACAAGCTTGAATAAAGATATCTAATGTGTGAATAAAGATATCTAATGTGTGAATAAAGATATCTAATGGGAGAAGAAACAAAATATTTCCCAGGAAATGCATCTGTGTTCCCTCATCAATGTTAATTAAATGCTTACCATATGATTTCAGAGTTATATCTACCTGTATTAATAAAGAAACATATTGATTTATTCTTTTACTTAGGAAAACAACCTCAGTTCTTTGGAAAGGTTGTTTACCTTATTTCTTTATTATTTTCCTTTAGGAATAGATAAACCTTTTTAAGACAGGTTAAGTCTGTTGTCACTCTCCTCTAGCCAATGTTCTGTGTGTTCCAGGACAATTTCTTTCAATATTCTGGCATGACTGAAGGACCAAGTAGATCTGCTGAATATATTGAATATAGCTGTTATCCCAATTTGTCTGAAACTGAGGAACAGGATGATTATTCAAGTTTGATTCTCCCTAATTCAATCCAGTAAGCTTCTGTATGTAATTTGGGCAGGGACTGGAAAACAGGAATGGCCTCTTGTCCTGTATGGTGAGAGATAAAAAATCAGGTAGAAATCCTCCTTGAAAGGATGACTGTACTGAAACAAACCAGGAATGAGATTCCCTCAAATATGGGAAAAATCATCTCTACAAATGTAGCTGCTCTTAGAGCTGACAGGAAACAGCAAAAAACAAAAATCAGTTGTGAAGAGTTGTGCTATTTCAGTTCACTGTCCCCAGATTCTGGGGACATCTCCAGGATTCAAAGACCCAGGTTAAACTTTGTGGCTGATGTAAACTTAGGCAGCTGATAAAAAAAAAGATGTTTTCTTTTGCAATGAGGCCTGAGTGAGAACTGGGAGAGCCACGTGCTTCTCTTGGCCTCAGAAACCTCATCCTGAGGCACAAAATCAGCATTAATCCCATTTTAGAGGACTGAGGAGTCCAGAGGTGTATATGTGACATTGCTTAACTTTTGGAGCTTGAGTATAAATAAATATATATATATATATATATGCACATGCAAAACCAGCATCCTCTCTCTTTCATCAGCCCTCATTTCTTTGCTTTATTATCATTAAAATATTGGGTTGTGGCCTTGTCCTTTAGGGGAATATAGAACAAGAACTATATGCAAATATATATTACAAGTATTTACAGATTTGCAATATATATAGATGTATGAAAATATATATTACAAGGATTTACAGCTTTGCTATATTTATATTTATATTTATATTTATATTTATATTTATATTTATATTTATATTTATATTTATATTTATATTTATATTTATAGTTATAGTTATAGTTATAGTTATAGTTATAGTTATAGTTATAGTTATATTTATAGTTATAGTTATAGTTATATCTATATTTATATATTTATATATATTTATATATTTATATTTCTATCTATATTTATTTATATATATTATATTATATTATATTATATTATATTATATTATATTATATTATATTATATTATATTATATTATATTATATTATATTATATTATATTATATTATATTATATTATATTATATTATATTATATTATATTATATATTATTATATATTATTATATTAATATATATTTATATTTTTTATACTTTTATATATTTATATATAACATATATAAATTTATATATATATAACATATATAAATATGTTTATATATTTTATGTTTACATTTATACAAATATTTATACAAATATTTATGCAAATATTTATATTTATACAAATATTTATATTTATGAAAATATTTATATTTATGCAAATATTTATACAAATACATATTAGAAATATTTCCAGATTTGCACTTTCATCCATCCAGTCCCAGAAGTGCCAGCCCTTGCTCCAAGAGGTAACATCTCCACTCCTGATTTTGATTTATTCAGCCAAGGAGCCCCCACTGCAGCCTGTGCTCGTTCTCAGTGCAACACAAAACCTATTAGTGCTCAGACTGCATCAGGGGGGAGGATTGGGAGGCAAGATTAACAAATTGAATTTCCCTGATCAAATTTGACAGATAGGTCAGTGTTCCCAAGCCTTTTCTGCCTGGGTACATCTGCACTGATAACCCGCCCTCGTAGCTATAGAAATTAGGCACGCTGAATGATTAGTCTTATTTGACTAAAATAGCAAAAAGGGCTAATGTGATTGTCAATGCACATCACTTATCCATTAGCTGGAGTGGCTTGCACTCCAAACAGAGGCTTCCTCTAAAGAAAGCACCAAATATCAGATCCGTCTCCTCATTCTTCATTTAAGGTGCGTGACTTTGGCATTGGCTCCCTCTGAGCTTTAAACAAATCCTTGCTTCTCCTTTTATTCAGCTTGTACCCTTTATTAAAATGCATTTCTTTATAGAGCATTTTTGGTTATTCTTCTTTGTAATATATCATAACAAAGTAATTAGTTTTCATTTTGCAATTATTTTATATAAAACTGCTTCTCTCCGACATCGATTTTTAAATCCATTATTTCCCTCTGTGATTAGTGACCATTAATTGTAAGGGCTAAAACCTCCCATCACAATAGAGCCTGCTGCAGAATCTCTTCAAATTCACCAAGTCATCAGTGTAATTACTGAGTTCCCTTTTACTCCTGCAATTATTGCTCACTGGAAAAATAATGAGAAAGTTCAAGGTGTTATCACACGGCTCTGTACTAATATTTCAGTATTAGCACAGAAAGATTAAAAGAGGAAATACAATTAAAAAGTTGTCCAAGGGGTGTTGGATGTTTGAATTCCTTTCTGGGCTGGCAGAATGTTGGTGCTCAGTTCATGGCTTTGACTGCTGTGTTAGAAACCCAAGGAAAGGCACCTCCAGAGGAAATTGTTCTTTACAGATAAACAGGCTTTTATTTAAGTTTAATACATTTTCTTCGTGGGATTTACCAGCCAGAATTTGAAGGAGGAGCTGTTTGTGGGGATTATTAAATCACCTCTGCTAAGTGATTAGAACTTGGATTCTAAACAAAAAAACCACGCTGACACTCACTTGAGCTCCTTGGGATGGGCTTTGGGTTGTGTGGAATAAAGTTTGCACTGAGTTCCTGGACACATAAAAAGAAACCACAATATTTCCTGGTGTCCTCATCCCTGGATAGCCACATGTCATCCCAGGACTCACCCAGCCCCACAGCACTTTAGAGAAGAGGATGGACACCTCTTCTGCTTCAGGAGGGATTGGAACTGCCCACAAAGATTGCATTTAATCCTAATTTTTGTGTGTGTTGGGGAGGTCTCTTTTGAAGTCCCTGCTGGGTGACATGCAGCTGCTGGACACAGCTGGGACTGTGCAGAATGGCTGGAAAATATCTTCTATTTTTCCTCTCCACTTTGTACAGCCCCAGACAGTTTGGTACTTTTATCACTTAAATCCTATTCAGGGTTCACAATACTTTCAAATTCAAAGTTTGGTTCCTCCAGCAAAGGTGGACTTTATATTTTATATTTAGATTTTATATTAGATTTTATAATTGTAATAGGACTCTTTGTAGAGTTTCATTTCAGAGCACTGAAGTGGTTGTAGATAAAATAACAATGAGCAAAACAGAACTATTTAAATATCAAGCAATTTCCTTCAGTGTAGATCAGAGAAAATGGACAGCAACATTTGCATTGGTTTTCTTGTATTTCCTAAATAATTCCAATTGTGTTAAAAGGCAGTGCCTCAGTTATGATCAGTGTATTTTCTTTTTATTTTCTGCTGTTTTTCTATCAGTGATTAAGGCTATTATTTTTTCTGAGCAAAAGAAATAATATCTAATAATATCTCATAATATCTAATAATATCTAATATTATCTAATAATATCTAATATCTATTATATAATTTATATTATATAATATATTTTATATAATTTATACTATATACTATATTATATAGCATATAATGTATATATTATATTATATTATATTATATTATATTATATTATATTATATTATATATTACATTATGTTACATTATGTTACATTATATATAATTTATAATATATAAAATATAATATGTAATATATAATATAAATAGAAAAATAATCTAGAGCACTTGTTTCTCTTGTTACTGCTATGCATTAAGCAAGGTGAGCATTTGAGCAGTTATAATATTGTGGCTTTTTTAACCATTAACTACAGTGTGTTTATGCATAGATCTTGAAGGAATAGAGATATGAAAAAGGAAATTGCATAGAAAATTGCTTGAAATGAGGTTTTTGATAGAGGAATACATAACTTCCTCTCATAACAGTTCCAGAAAATTATGTGTCAAGAATGATGAGGGCTTGGGGGGAAGGGACAGATGAAAATTGTGTTTGACCTCTAAGAATCCAGGGTACTAAAGGTAAAAATATAAAAGATTAACAAAATATTTACGGTTTATAATTTGTGGGGTTTTATTTAATAGCACTAAAAATTTGTTTAAGGTGCTGACATTTATCTGCAGATACTTGACTTTTGAAAAGCTGATTATTTAATTCCTCAGATATCAACAATAACCTATTTAGGGCAATTAAAGATATTTTAAACATTTGAAAATAGAGCAGTTGATTGTTCTTCTATTTACTCAACTCCTCATTTTCCATGTCAGCTCTCTGTGGCCTCACTTTAAATTCTGTTAACACTACTTAAAACAAATGTGCAGGCTTGGACAACCATCACAGCCACTTGTTACTACACCCAGCTATTTATTAAGGTTTTTATATGTGTGTAGCCTTTGGGTTAAACCCTTGCAGAAGTTTCCAGGTGCATTTTTGATCTGTGTTTTAGAAGCCTGTGGAAATCAGGGCGTGCTGTGCCCGTGCAGCCCTGGCCCCTGATCCCTTCCCCAGGGTTGCCAGAGCAATCTGACCTTTGGAATTTCCTCAATTTTGAGAGTTTCACTTGGCAGGAGGTCACTCCAGCTGTCCCCAAACACATTTCCCATCCTCACTTTCTCACAATCCCAGCACAGAGACTCAAATCTTGTTTGCAGGACCCTGGGTTCCCTCTGTAAACAGAGCAGCACTGCAAAATTTACACAGCTGGAAGCACTGAGAGCATCTTTCCTACTAATGTCTGATCATCATCTGAAAAATCAGCTGTTTAAAGTTGTTTTCTGTAAGGCAGAGTGGTCCTTTGAAGGTCCAAACTGATTTGCTGATCAATTTGGTATTTTACTCCCCTTGCATGTGTTTCTGCCTTTCCAGCAGACAACAAAATTAGGAGTTTTCTTGAAAATGGGACTTAAAACTAATTCAGAATGGATAAAAAAATACTTACAGTTTAAATATGCAACTTCAAACTCTTTATTTCTGACAAGATATAATTTTTTCTATTTTTTTTTAGTAGAAAAGACCAAAAATAGTGTCCTAGACACCTACACCAGCTTCCCAAACTGCAATAATTCATTGCATTTATACCAAATAAACTCCATGCACCATTTCTGTTTGTACTGAGTTTTGAGGAAGGGCTGAATAGAAACAGGAACATAAATATCTGCAGATACAATGTGTGGCAAAGAAAGGCAGCTAAACCATGATGGCCAAAACCCCAGGACTGAAAATCTGAGACACAGAGGTCCTTTTGTAGTTGGTGTGATGTGATCTGTTCTTCATGAGTCAGTTATCAGTGAGCAGATTTCTAAGATTTAAATTTAAAGGAGTTTGATATCATTAAATTCAAAATCACGTCCTGTTCTGTTCTTATTTTAATCTAATGAAATTGATTTGAGGGTCTTTTTAAAAATGAAAGCAGTGTAATCTCCATGAAATATATAAGTTTCCTTCATTTCCTCACAAACTGAATGCTCTCACTTCTGCTTATTACAAAAAATTAGCAAGATTTTTGTGCTAGAAATACTGTTTTACTTAGGCTGCTGCTTTCACTGGCCCTGAACACACCCTTTTTTATGTGTAATTAAAAAAAAAGAGAAAATCCTTGCAATTATTTTTTAATTATTGA
Source organism: Cyanistes caeruleus (assembly GCF_971803275.1). Lineage (NCBI taxonomy): Eukaryota > Metazoa > Chordata > Aves > Passeriformes > Paridae > Cyanistes > Cyanistes caeruleus. Next base: position 1,646,323 of record NC_141706.1, on the reverse strand, counting down.
ATAATTATATATTTAATAATATTTATTATTATATATTTAATAATATATTCGTTAATAATTAATTATATGTTTATATATAAATATATTATATATTGAAATATATTATATATTGAAAAAAATCATATAATAAATAATTCTTGGTCCTGTTTTTCCTGTTCAATGAAGGCTCAGCCTCAAATTTCCATCACAGCTGCATAATCCACCCTCCTTTTTTTTTTTTTTCCAGCAGGTTGTTTAGCTTGTGTTTCTGACTTCTTTTGTTGTAGCTGTCCCTAAAAGTGCTGCACATCACAGCTCAGGGTCTGGAAGCCTGTAGGAAAGAAGTCTGAGCAATTACACCCACAATTTGCATCAATAATTGTAGAGAGCTCTTGGAAATTGTCTCAAAGATTGCAGGAGTGATTGTAGGCAGAGCTGAGCTGGGTGAAGCTCTCATCTCAGTGTGGCCATCGCTGTTTCTAGGCTTGGAAATTTTTTCCTGCTCATCCAGCTTTAATGGTTGCTTTCCCCTGTAGTTAAAAGATCTAAAAGCAGAGATTTGAGGGGAATAAAAACAAAAATTCAAAACAGGCTGTTGGTGATGTGTTCTGCATCACAGTGGGAGAAGAGAGGCTCGTGTGAGCTCCCTCCTCACTCCTTTTGCAGGAGGCTGAGGAAAGAGGAGGCTGAAATATGGCCTGTCCAGCCCTCACTGCTAGTTTGCATAAATTCACATTTTCAAGGCTGTCTTCCTGAGAAAAAGAAAGCTGTGCTTCAAAGAAAATTACACTTTGTAGTCTTGAAGGAGAGAGGAAGAACTTGGACAACCCATATGCTGACTGAGTAAAAATTCAGGTAAAAATGTGTTCTCTAGCTCTGTAATGATTGACTGGCAGGAAATGTGTGTTTATAACTTTATTCTAACCACTCTTGGTCAGATGTCAGAATTGTTACTCTTCAATAGTCCAGCTTTATAGAAAGTCATCCTCACCCAGCAGAGATGTAGTTTTTGGTGTTTGCTCTGGGTTATTTGTTGTTTTTTTGCTGGTTTCTGATCTAAAGGAACCAGCACTCTTCAGAAAATCGCTTTTTAACCACTGATAGTTGAGTTGTGCATTACCTGGAATTATTTTTCTTCCAAGCTCAGCCAGATTGAGAGTGAAGAAATGAAAAGAATGAATGGAGGTGATCAGAAGTGAAGATGCAAGGGGAAAGTGAGAGATCAGACACTGCTAGGAGAGATGGAAGCTGTGTGATGGATGAATGCAAACAGCTGAGGAGAGGGGATTTTCAATCTGGCTTTTGCCTCTTTCTTTACTTGTGCTTAGTAACTTATTTTTGCAAGCTACTGGCAGTGCTGTTTTCTGAATAGGTTATGTATTTGCCCAAAAGGAAAGTTTCTTTGAAGCCACTCTGCTAATTGCAAGGAACTCTGGAAGAAAAATGTGCTTGTATGGTCAGGGTGTAAGAAATGTGTAACTTAAAAGTTGTTTTGCTTGTTTTATTACTTATTTTATTCTTTCTGCCTACACATAATGTGCAGCTGCCTTTAAACTCCACTTACAGTTTGGGGAGGCCAGGAGTGAGCGACTTGGAATGTCTTAGTTTCAACTCTTCCTTCCTCCTCCTTTCTTTCCTTCTTCTTTCTTTTCTCCTTCTTTCTTTCTTCCTCCTTTCTTTCCTCCTTTCTTCTTCTTCCTTTCTTTCCTTCTTCTTTCCTTCTTCTTTCTTTTCTCCTCCTTTCTTTCCTACTTTCTCCTTTCTTTCCTCCTTCTTTCTTTCCTTCTTTCTCCTTTCTTTCCTCCTTCTTTCTTTCCTTCTTTCTTCTTCCTTCTTTCTTTCCTTCTTCTTTCTTTCCTCCTTCTTTCTTTCCTTCTTCTTTCCTTCTTTTTTCTTTCCTCCTTCTTTCTTTCCTTCTTTTTTCTTTCCTCCTTCTTTCTTTCCTTCTTTTTTCTTTCCTCCTTCTTTCTTTCCTTCTTTCTTTCCTTCTTTCTTTCCTCCTCCTTTCTTTCCTCCTCCTTTATTTCTTCCTTTCCTCCTCCTTTCTTTCCTCCTCCTTTCTTTCCTTCTTCTTCCTTCCCTCCTCCTTTCTTTCCTCCTCCTTTCCTGGTGAATAACTGTGTCCCAGCAGTACCCTGGGAAACCGTGGTGTTGGGTATTTTATAAACATCATCACAAAAGATTCCCCTGTGTCCTGTTTACCCTGGGGGAAAGGAGTGAGGTACAGGAAGACTGTGACTTGCTGAAGAAAAAAACACGAGTTCTTTTGCAAGAGTTCAGACCTGCACTCATTTTTCCTGAGTATTGAGAAAATTCTGATGTTTGAACTGCATTCTTCCCCTCCTCAATTGTCTACAACAAAGCTACAGACATATGAAGAGCTCTTAATGTTAGAGAATTCTGGTAACAAATAATGTGTGGCATCTTTTCTTTTTATTTCCATTAATCTGCAAGGACATCCACATTCTTACTGTCTGCTGCTGAAACTTTGTGTACTTTGCAGCACGATGATGTCAAGGTTTGAAGCAATGCAAAGAAATGCAATTATTTACTCCCACACACTTCTGTTTTCCAGGGTGTGTTCTTGTCCTCCTGGTGAGCAGTGCCATCCTACTTAACATGAAACTACATGGAAAGCAAATAAGAGAAGCAAGCCTGTGATTCATTTGAATTTTAGCAGTAAATCAGGAAGTTTTCTGAATTAAAATGCTGAGTTGGGCTCGGTATTTCTGCATTTTCTAGTACAAAGTGCATTATTTGCTGCATTCAAAGGAGTTCTCCATTTCCCCTTGCAGCCAGGAGAATTTGCATGTTAGCAAACCATTTCTCAGGTTATTCAGCATTTTGGAAAGTGTGAGGATGCAGAGAATTGTGCCAGTCTGAGCTGTCAGTGGGAGATCCTGGGATAACTCAAGGATCCAGATGGAGAATGCCCAGCCTCAAGAAATCACAGAATTCCTGGCTGGCTCTGCCTGTGCTCCAGCACTTCAGAAATTTTATCTTTTAGAGAATTCATTTCTTAAAGGTGTCAGTGCATGTCTGAGATGTTTTCCCTGGTGTTCTGGTAGAGGCAAATCAAATAAAATCAAATAAAGGCAGGATGGAATGTGGGAATGTCACTGGCAGGGAATTTCCTGACCTAATCTGGGATTATTTTCAGTGGAAGGTCGATGTTGTCAGGAATGTTTTGGTGATGATAATGCAGGGATTGAGGCAAGAGAGTCACTTGGACTGGGGAACAAAGATGCTGTCCTGGAGAAAGTTCCAGTGCTGCATTTTATGGAGGTGTATATCTGAATATATCAACTACCTCCAGCAATTACCTGAACTCCTGAACAATTGGTTTAGATTTTATTCATTTATTTAGATTTTATTTAGCTTGCCTTTTATTTCACACCTGGAGTATTGGTAGTGGGCCTGTGAGTTTATGTGGTTTTGTTTGGATAGTGTGGAATTTTGTTTGTTTGGTTTTTCTCTCTTGTCTATAAATAAAAAAAAATATTCATAGGAATAACATGGAAAAAAAATCGATAGCAGAATGCTCCTTTCAGTTTTTCTCCTTCCATAAATATTTTAAATTGCCAGTTCATTGAAGGGGCAGCCACCAGAGCCGATTATGAAATAGCTTTGAATTCTGTCTGATTTTCTAGGGTGAAATGTCCTCACTAAGCAAAAAGAGAATATTGGCAGAGAGTTTTCTGAAAGAAGGAGTGAGGAATGGCACAGTAACCAAGGAATCAATGCTACTTAAGCAGTGTCATATATCAGTTTGTGTGGGCATCTCTCAGAATAAACCCCCGTGGCTGAAGGAAAAGATGTAATTGGTCGTACTCTGCAAATGCAATTTGGAAATCTGCTGTTTTTAGCTTAATAGTTTAGTATTAATCTGCATTAGGAGATAGATAAACAGAAACAAGCTGGCCTGAGGAGCTGAGAGCACAGGAACATGTAAGAAAATATCATTTAGAGCTTGGAGAACACAAGCCCTGCAAGGCAGCCGGTTGATCCTGCCCTCCAAAGGAAACAATTCCGGAAGCCAAGGTTGGTTCACGGGGTGAGGCTGTCTCGTGTGGCAGCCTTTGGAGCACAGGATATTGAAGAAACTTTATCTTGGACCTGGTCTTAGCCAGAAATTAAGATGAGAATCTTGAGCTCCAGGTATTAAAATAAACTCGTAAGCAGCGGAAGTCAGCAGGCTCAAAGGGAATATTCTGGGTCTGGAAAGAGATGAAGGGAGTATGAAATGTTCCAGTGGGGAAAAGGACTGTAGCTTTAGCAAAATAAAGAAATAAAAACACTGCTACAGAGCCTTGCAAAATTTCCAGGGAGGGCTTTTAATTATTTAAAACAGCCAGGGAAAAAAACCCCACATGGATTATGGATATGGATAGAATATATTATTTCTATATCTATACATTTATCTATCTATCTATCTATCTATCATCTATCCATCTATTTATCTATCTATCTATCTATCTATCTATCATCTATCCATCTATTTATCTATTTATCTATCTATTTATCTATCTATCTATCTATCTATCTATCTATCTATCTATCTATCTATCTATCCATCTATTTATCTATTTATCTAATATATCTATGAATATCACAGATATTATAGAATAAAATAGAATACATAATATACATAATATCATATAAGATATTGTATAATATCTATATAATAGCTATAATATCATAGGATATATTATAATATATATATAATATCATATGATATATTATATAATATATATCATCTATTCTATGAATAGAATATATTATGGATATAGATAAATATATTATGGATATGGTAGAATTCAAGCCATACAATTTTTTGCAAAGACATGACAGACTGCTTTGGATCAGGTTTTTGAAGAAAACCTGGTTAATAGAATTGAAATTTTCCCAAAAGCTGTGAGTAAAATTAAAGATTCACTAAATGAGAAAGTATTGTCTTTGTTCAAGAACATGAACATGGGGAATAAAATTAGCATTAAATCATCAATTAGCATTAAATCATCAATTAGCAGTTTGGTTAAAAGCTACTTTAGGTGCAGAAGTCGTTTCTGTGTCCTAGGACCCACAGTGCTGGTGAATTCATGGGATGTGAAATGAAACACTGGCTTCAAACACAGTTTGCAATGCCCAGATCATGGTAGATAAATGACCACAGCAGGCAAACTAACACTGATTAATGGGAGGCAGTGTGAATTCAAGGAGAAAATCTGAATTCCTTGTACATTTGTGCATCACATTAGATACATCTGCTCAGGGGAAAAATAAACCTGGATTATTTTCCAAGATCCAGTGAAGCTTTTTTGCTCCTTTCTTTACTAATGTGCTAAACTGTGTTAAATGCAGGAGTAAAAGGAATAACAGCAAGGAGTTTATTAAATTCCCCTTGTGTACATCAATTTATAGTTTTCTAATGAATGCTAAATGCTGTGTGGAGCCAGTACCATGTGAATGATCAAAAACCTAAGAAAATTTCCTACTCAGTCAAACAGGAAGAATAATTATGATTGTTTATGCCAGAAAGAACATGAATGAAGATGTGTGTACAATCTATTATGTACAGGAGGCAATGAATTGTAAATAAAAACTTTGTAAAGTTGAAGAAATAGAAGTTTTCTACCTGACTGATTCTTAAAGACACAAAGGCAGATTAAATGAAATCAAGATCTGAAATTCAGGACTGAGAAAAGAGAGCTTATTTTAGTGTGAAACACACAGGGTACGAGGACAAGAAGTTTTGGAGATATTAGAGTTTGTATTATTATAATTCTTCCATAAGTGAGTTATGGGGGGTTTTGTGCCTATTGTTGTTGAGATAAATAATATTGGTGTTGGAGGACTGGCAGGAGAGTGACACTGCAATTTTGAGAGCTTTTTGTAATTTCTAGTGCCAGAAAAGTTTGATTTGCCTTTTTTATTGCTAACTTTCATGGTGTTGCTCACCGTGGGATTGTTCTAAACCTGCTCGTGGTCATTTATATTTTTCTAGCTCTGGTAATATAATCTATTTTGATTCCAGCTTCTTGTCCAATGCCATCAGTCATCCTTACATTGCTTATCTGTGTGGGGACTTTGAGTGATGTAGCTGAGAAGTTAGTGACATCTCATGGTAACTGTGGAAAATTACAGCTGATTTGGGACAAACTTTGGGATTTCTGGTTTGGACATTGCAAATGTCATCTAGGTCAAAATTCTTTTTTGATGTGCATGTACTCACCTCTCACATTTCGTTCCCCAGATTTTGTGGTTTCTCTGGAGGCTAATTCAGGTTAAATTAAGGTTTTCAGCCTAGAGTGAAACTTGCCAGTCTGAAGTCCAGCTATTGTAGAGGGTGATGCCTGTTAATTTCCCACTCATGAAGCAATTACATCATTGTCTCTCCTCATTTTGTGTTCTTTCAGGCACAAAGTCAGCCACAGAGTATGCTAATGGTGGTTATGGCATCGTGTCCCCCGCTCCATCCGTGTACCTGGGCACCTTCCAGATCCTGCACCTCCTGGAAGATCTGAAGATGGCCCTGGAGATGCTGGAGGACCCCCAGGAGAAGGAGGCACTGAGGAACCAAATCCCAGGGGCCACAGCAGTGTGTCTGAGGGAGTGGTTTGAGGAGAACCTGGTGAGTTCTTACTCCAGCTTTTCCATTTTGGCTGCAAACAGGGTCGGCTCAAGTGTTTTCATAGTGAAATGATTTTTATAATGGCTGAAATCTGAGTACTCAGGGAGCTGCAGGGGCTGGTGAGCAGAAATAGCTGAGGATGTCACTGCCTTATGTGCTGATTTCTAAAGGAATGCAGATATAGAAGAAGTTGATAAAAGACTTTATTTTGCCCTTTGGGGAAAGAAGAAATAGTAAAAATGAAGTACAAAAAAAGTTACTTTTTCTGTGCATCTTGGTGGTTTTTTTTATTTGCTTTGCTTTGTTTCACTCTTTGCTGGATATCACAAACTTAAAACTCTTGACAGAACTTCTAATTTTCAAACTGTCAGTTTAGAATAGAGCAGCACTGAGTGCTGGAGGGAAGATCCAGCCTGGATGATCCTCCTTTCCTTTTCCTTGCTATCCCAAATCCCCCAGTCCAGCAGGCAGTGGGGCTGAAGGCAGGGATTGATGCTGCAGGGGAGGCATTCCTGCTGGGATGGATGGGGAATAAACACCTGGCTCCACTGGGAAAGACTGAAGCTCACCAGGTGAGGAGCACATCCCGAGGCTGAAGAGCCTCACAGGATGGAAAAGGAAGAGAAACACAACATTCCCCTTCCCCAGACCTGTGCTGTCAGGGACTGGTGGGTTCCCCACCAGTAAAACCTGCTTCCCCAGCTTCAGTTTCCTGGATTAATGCTTTTTCCTTTTCCTTTTCCTTTTCCTTTTCCTTTTCCTTTTCCTTTTCCTTTTCCTTTTCCTTTTCCTTTTCCTTTTCCTTTTCCTTTTCCTTTTCCCTTTTCCTTTTCCTTTTCCTTTTCCTTTTCCTTTTCCTTTTCCTTTTCCTTTTCCTTTTCCTTTTCCTTTTCCTTTTCCTTTTCCTTTTCCTTTTCCTTTTCCTTTTCCTTTTCCTTTTCCTTTTCCTTTTCCTTTTTTTCTTCTTTTTCTTCTGCCTTTGTCAGTGTACATGACTTTCCTGGAGCTTTTCTGGAGCTCAGGTTTGGTGTTTGCACCTGCTGTGGCTCTGTTCACACTCTGCAAGCTTGAAAATCCTCTTTGGGCCTATGTGAGAGAAAGGAGACAGAGTTTGGTACCAGCTTAATTTGGATTTAAATTTAATTTGGATTTAAAGCATTACATTTTGGATTTAGGCATCCTCAGGCCAGCTCTTGGAGAATGCTTGCCTCAGCAGAAATTGTAATGATTTTTCTAATCTCTGTGATAGCTAAGAGATGAGTTTAGTGCATAAAAGACAAATTTTCAGAGCGATTCACAACAAAATTGGGTCTGTATCAAGATCAGTATTGATTTGATAAAGCAATGGGGGAGTCTGGATTCAGAACCAAGAAAACAGGGGAGATGTGGTTTGGAGTATCTCTAGTGCAGCTTGTAGAGATGAGTGGTTTTAAAATATTTCACACTGCTCTGCATGGAGGGAGGGGAGTGTGTTGTTGCTGTGACTGTTATTTGAAAATGAATAGTGATTTTATGTATTTAAAGACCTTTCTTATATTTCTTTAAACATAAGAATTTGAAATATAAATATTTAAACATACTTATATTTAAATGTAAATAATTTACAAGCATTCATATGATTTCTGTGGAAGAACTGTGATAAATTTCAGCTTATCTCAATGAAATGGAATATGTATTTCATGGACTGAAATTTCCTTCTTTCCAGCCCAGAGCTGTGAAATATAACAATGTGTGTTGTGTGTCAGGACAGCTGAGGCAGAGAGTTCTAAAGGATGAGGATTCTGAATCTCAGTGAATCCATTCACACTGGAAGCCTCAAAAGGAGTTTGGGGATGGTTCCTCTGTGAAATTCTGGAGTATCATTAAAAAAAAACCTCCCTGAGGTGTGGCACATTCTCCAGTGGAATGTGTTCCCCTGAGCCTTCTGTCTAAAGTGCAGGCTGATAAGTGATCACAGAGATTTGGAGTTAGTTTGAATTGTACATAACCCAGGGTTTAATATCAGCAGCAGGAATTGAATGGCAGCAAACCTTGTTTGTGAAATTCAGGTGAAAAACAGCAAAAGCTGAACTGATTCCTTTGAGATTTTATTGTTTAGAGCTGTTACAGGCCAAATAACAGCCAGAAATGTTACGTGATTTATATAAGTGACTATATTGAATATATTAAAATATACTATAATATATTATATGTAATCATATATAATATCTATGCATAAATATTTATGTATGAATAAATATTTATATATTTTATATGTTATATATGTAAAATATATATAATATATTGTATTATATATATTATATTATATCTATTATATCTATTACATTATATTATATTATATTATATTATATTATATTATATTATATTATATCTATTATATCTATTATATTATATTATATTATATTATATTATATTATATTTATGTATAGATATTAATATTATATATATTATATATACAAATATATTATATGTTTGATATATATTAAATAATATATATTATATAATATATAGTATATAATATATAAATATATGTATAAATATTCATGTATGTATAACTATTTATATATTAAAGATATTATATATAAATATATATTAAAATTATATCTATAATACATAAACATATGCATAAATATTTATGTATATATAAATATTTATATATAAAATAGATAAATAGATAAAAATATAAAGTATATATTTTATATAAATATATAAAGTATATATTTTATATAAATATATATAAAGTACTTATTTTATATAAATATATAAAATATGTATTATACAACATGTATATAGAAATGTATAATATATAATATATATTATACATAATATTATGATATAGATTATATTATATATTATTGAATTATTAATGTAAATATAAGTGATTTTCTTCTGTGGGTGATTAATTCCACATATGTTTATTTTTGGGGTCCATGCACTTTCCTTTGAAGCTGGAGAGCTGCTCTAGCATTTCACTGGACACGTTCAGAGACTACAGCCATTGCTTTTTTTTCTAATATTTTACTCAGATGGGCCCCAAAAACATTCCTGACTTCCCCTGATTAGGCAGACATTAGAAACTAAAGATACAAAAAGCCATTTCATGGTTTTGAAAGCAGATAATTATGCTTTTTTCAAGAAAAGTGTGTTATTCTCCATCACCTCAGTGTGTGGTTGAAAATTGTATTAAAAATCATTTCAGCTGCCATGGCTAATCAAGAACACAAACAATATATTCTAATGCATTCTCATACATTCATTCTAATGGAATAGAAATGGAAATCTAATGGAAAGGGGCAGGATTTGGGATTGCAGCTCAGAGGAAAGTGGCTGAATCCTCTTTCTGTGCTGTTTTTATTGGAGTTACATCTAGAAACCAGAGATCAGAGAGGAAAATAACCTCTGCAGGAAGCTGTGCCTTGGCCTCACCACTCAGGTAGCTTTGGAGCTTTGGGAATTCCCACTTAATGTGCTGAACTACACCTCAAATAAATGAGTAGAGGCTGTGGAGTTCAGCCAGGGGTTTATCAGTGGTCAGTCAGGAAGTTTCTGTGGTGATTATGGATATTACAGCTGGGCTCACCCTCCTTCAGGCTCATAACACCAAAGCCTGGAATTTATCAGGAGTCAAATATCACCAAGTGGTGCTTCTGATTAATTGGTTTTTTAACCACTTTTAACTTTGATATTCTTTGTTCCATCTGCTCTAGGTATGAATACCAAAGATGTGGGAAAATTTAGACATGGTTGGAATAGGAAAAGTTTAGGAATCGTGTTTTATATCTGATATTACCTTTCCTTTCAACTCCTTTGAGACCAGATGACAAATTCTTTTTCTTTATGGAGCCATTGGTGATTTGGTGCTTCCTCTAAGACAGAGGCATCTGTTGAACTGAAGGTGTTCTTTGTGAAAAGATAAATTTTTTTTGTGTTTTCTGTGGTCTGGGATCTGTGAACAATTCAGGTTCTGGGTTCACAGAAGAGCTGGACAGAGTGACTGTGCTGTCCCTGTTTAGAGACAGATGAAACAGGTTTGACAAAGTGAGCAATGAATTTAAAAAGATTCTGTGCTGCATAGAATGAGGATTTTATAGCTGCTGTAGCTTCACAAACCTTTTGACAAACCTAAAATGGAGGAAAATGTGATTAATTATAGACTTTTAACCATTTAAGGATTGCGTTAAAAACTTTTACCTCAAAGAGAACGTCTGAAGTGTTTTACATGGCTTTATGATTGTAAATTCTTTGGCCTTAAAAACAACACAAAGACCTGGAGATTATCTGGGAGAGTTCATACAAAACAAATTTGTGGAGAGTGTCAGTGTTTCTTGTTAAATATTTCAGTATTGCCAGTGACCACATGAGCTATCACAAAGCAGATAGTAATTTCAGCATTAAAAATTAACTGCTGCAGGGACAATTTGTGAGCTACAAGAGAATGTATTTGGTTACAGTCTCATAACCCTAAATGAATTTCCACGCTGCTCATTCTGGGTTTTATTCTATATCCACCTTTGTGGAATCCTTTTTTGGGTAAAGAGGAACATTTGTGTCCTTAAAATGGACCTAAAGCCTCATTTTCAGGATGGCAAAACATGATTTTCCTCCTAGGGGAACATGTATATTTAAAACAAATCATCATGTAGCTTTACATAATGAGCAATAAAATGCCAGTTCTTGAAAACTCAGTGGTATTTTCCTGATTGCTCAAAGGTTTTTTGGAAGCTTGACTCTGAAAATCTTTCTAAATATTCTCAATCTGAGGAAATGAAAGGAGAGCAGAAGAAATAAAGGAACTTGGGGTAGAGGCAATTTTTAATAGAATGTGATTTGCCTTATGATATGTGCTGGGTTCTGTTTCTTTTGAAGGTCTGTTCTTTAGTGGTAAAACCAGAGACTTTTTAGCAGAAACAGGATCAATTCCTTACAGTCCTGATTGCTATTTGTTCATAATTAACGTTCCTAAAAGATTGTTTCCACTGAGGATTAAAACCAAGGAATATTTTTCCCCAGTATCTTCACAAAGACTTGAATTAAAGCTCAGTTCAGAACTCTGACTTGATGGAGCTTGTGGAGTTTGAAGTCACTTCAAAGTTTTATTTTAAGCATGTGTTAAAGTGCTCTACTGAAACTTAATCACCAGCCTCTCTATTTCACTTTTGTCCAAGATTCATTCCACAGGGCTGTGCTTCCAGAAGAAAGGCAGAAAGTGACTGAGTTCAGGGCACTTCCATGCATTTAAAAACACGCTTTTATGAAAGTATCAATAGCATTTTTCAGCAGCAGCTGAGTGGGAAGGGAATGAGCAGCACCAGATAAAGGCAGGGTATTTGTCTGCTGGTAGATCTGACTGCAGATCTCGGCTGCTGGAGATATTTATAGCTGGATCTCCCCTCTGCCAAGGAATATTAACACGTGTTACATTGAAAAGGGAGCAGCAGAGCCTGCTTGGGACAGCCTAGAGAAACAGTCATTCCATAAGAATTCGTGTTTATTTTTGCCAGCCTGAAACACGAGATGGGTTCTGTTTTCTGGGGAGGACGCAGGGCTGGAAGCTGAATATCCCAGCCCTGGCAGGGCTGCAGTGAGGTGAACTGATGATGCAAGGAAGGCCTGAACTGGAAAATCTGGCTCTCTCAGAGTTCCCCAAGTGTTTCAGAGCAATCCACAGCACCCCAGAGCCAGCAGAGAAATGCCCTTCATGTGTTCAGTCATTTATGAGTGCTAGAGGGAGCCTTGGAGACACTGCTGCTGCACAGAGCTTGCATGGAAATTTTCTAAAGCAACCAACATTCTAAAATGTTTCTAAACATTTTTTCCAATATTCTGGGGCTGCTTTGTCTGGGACCCAGCCCCATCACCTCTGACTGCTCACTGTAGCAGCTCTCAAAAGTAAGAAGGTCTCCTGTACATGAAGAACTATGAGTAGTTTAAAAGAGTTTTGCAGTGGATAGAAGTGACTTAGATCCCTCTCTAAAAATGTCATTTTCTTTCACCCTGGTAACGATCAGTAATGTTTAACAGAGCCACCTTAAAGCACAGTGACCAGAAGTGCTTGAACAGGACTGAGTTATGGCCTGAGGCTGATGGAGCAGAGGTGATATTCCTGGATTTATGTATTTTATGTAAGTTTTCCAAGATTTCAAGGTAGATATGTGAAGTTTGCCCTCAGGTGCAATCCTCAGCTACGTGGCCTATCCACACCTTGATGCTGTCAGTGGAATACTCCATAGGAAGCCGTGATTTTGTACAGAAATTGCACCTTTTCCTTCAAAAACAGGATTTATTCTGTTCCACTTGTACAAGTCTCTTGGCTTCAGCGCCTTCCTTTGCACTGAGTGGCTGAATATCCCATCAGTTCATTTTCCTTTTGTGTCTGAAGATATGCACAGAGCCCCTTTTCCATCCTGATCTCCCACTAGAATCCCCAGCTGCATTCATTTTCACTGATTTAAATGTTGTACACTGTATTCATTTAGCAAACATTAGTGCATAAATGTCTTGTTTGAGTGGAGCTAAAGGAAACCTTGGAAAATGTTTTCCATAAAGTAATTAGCAGAGAGATTGGTAAGAGATAATTGTTTCCTTAAACAATGGTGCTGACAGAGAAGGTGTAGAGGTTGCCTAGAGAAACTGGAGACAAAATTCAGTTTTAAAAGGTCCCTGTGTTGATTTAGAGGCTTTATTTCAATAAATTTTGAAGTATTTCTCTATGTAACCCCTCTTCACATTTCACTACTCTGACCTATTGAAATTTGCTAAATCTTATCTGTTGTGACAAACACAGCAAGATTGTATCCACAACAAAGTTATTTCATTTTCTTTTGGATTAGTATGCTAATAACATGAAACTAAATATTTTTTGAGCCATTTGTGACCATTCAAAAATGGAAAAAATCCCTCTTATTTTGGACATATTGTCTAAATTTTCTAATTGTCTAAATTGTATGTTTGCACCCTATTCTTTTCCAGAAGCTGGAAACAATGTGCTTAACTTTCCTCAGTAATGAAATACTTACCAAAAAAATTAAAATCATTTATATATAATAAAATAATTTTAAATATATATTTATAAATATTTATTATTTCGATTATATTATTAATATTGTATTACTGTATATTACAAATATAAAAATATTTATATACAATGAAATAATTTTGTAATAGAAATAATTGTATATTCCTTATCCAAAATAAGGATTTTTAAATTTTATATTTGTACAATATTTACAAAATCTGTAAATTTTGTGTATCTGCAGTTTATGCTATTTTGGGAGGGGGTTTTTATTATTTTTTCCATCCTGAAATTTAAAAGAGAAAAGTCTGATGCTCATCATAGTGAGGAGAGGCACACTGTTACCTGGTGTGTGTGCAAATATTTGTAAATATCCAGTTCCAAATGTCTCATATTTATTTATTTATTGCAGGTTTAGCAGTTTCAGCAGTGCTTTGAAGCATTTGAGACAGGAAACCAAACCTGACCCATTATAACGTGTTGTGTTGTGGGATGAAAATAAGTATCTTTAATTATTTTCTTTGTGTATCAGTGTACTCTGCACACAACTGGGGAAGTGGTCACAATGATGTTGATGGTCTGTTAAGCAGAAAATATTTTTTAGATTTGATGTGAAAACAGAGAACTCAGTCTTGTTCTCTTCTAAATAAGTTTCACTCAAAAAAAAAAAAAAAAAGAATAAAAAGGCAGAGTTCTTGCAGAACTTGGGCTGGACAAACTATTTCAGCACAGGGTGAGGAATGTGTGAAAGTGCCAAGAACGTGCAGAAGTCTGTGGATGTGTTAACAGACAGCAAGCTCATCCCAGAGCCAGCAGTGCATTCCTTGTGCCAAGGAAAGGGAGCTGCTCATTGCTGGAGCCATGAGCAGAGGGAATTCCCAGTGCTGGGAATGTGGGATATGGGAATGGCTCCAGGCATGGCAGCACCTGCTGCAAGAATTACCAAGGTGGAATAGGGGTGAGGGTTACCAGGGGAACTAACCATCTAAATCTCTTTCAATCCAAGTCAAGTCCAATTCTTGATTTTAATCAAAGAATTAAGGCTTTAGGATTGAGTGCATTTATGCTGGGAAAGCATTATTTGTTTGTGCATCTGCAAAATGTTATTTCTTGCCTGTTTCCCAGGATATTGTGTATTTTTCTTTAATTATCACAAGCAAAGCAAACATGCTCATCTACAGAATGCAGTGTATTTTTTTAACCTTGTTCCAAGAGTTTCTTCTTTCTCTGTCACGTAGGCCTTATCAGTCAGTCAAGCAATTAAGATCCTAAGAGAAATTTTCTTGCTGGAAATATTTCATCTAGATTCCTGAAGCCATTTTTTCCATGAAAAAGGGATTTCTTCCTCCACTGTCTTCTGCACAAATGGCCTGGGTTTCTTTATACACAGATACTCCCATATTTTCTCCCTCTTTTTTCTCTCTGAAGCCCTCACATTTTTCTGCACACGAGAATGACGCATGTGAATTGGCTGAAAATATTTTCCCTTTTAAGATCTGGTCATAATCCTTTTGTTTTCAAAGCAGCCCAGACACCAGGACTGGGGGAGGGAAAAAAAAAAAAGAAAATGCAGAGGAAGAGAGGTAGGAAAAGTTGATAATAATTCTCGGGAATGAGTAAATTTCTGTGGCATGTCCATCCTCCCTGGGCTCCTCTGATGAGGCTGGGAGGATGCAAACCTAAACACTTCATTTTTCTTGGACTAAGAGAGTTCTTGTAGTGTTTTTAGGGGCTGATGGGGTTTGAAACCAGAACAATCTATAAGTTATTGATGAAAAGAAAAACCTGGAGGACTGCTCTGATTCCTCCTGTTCCTTTGCCCTCTCATTTCCCAGGAGATTCAGAGGCAATAGAAGAACACAATTGGCCATTTGCATTTGTGCTGCACCAAAACCTGTATTTTATCACAAATAAAAAGTAAAATTGCTAAATTTGTTAGTGTCCATAGGGCCCTAGCTGGGTGGGAGAAAGAGAGGGAAAAGTGGTGGAAAAGCAAACAGCTCTGTGCTTCTTCAGCTCAGTGTTTGTAGAAGAGGGAAAACACCAGACAGGACCTTCCCCTCCACAGTCCTAAGAGGATTTCTGGATGCTTTCTTGCCTCTTCATAGACAGGAATGGAGGGACATGAGAAGCTTTGCTGCTTTCAGTTTCAAAGCTCTTGCAGCATGTTTACTATTTAAAAGAGGCTTCAAGCCTTGCTTGGAGGGCTTGACATGCTGACTAAAAGTCAGGGCTCATTTATCTGAGTGGGTTTGTGGGTCGTGTATCAGCACAGAAGCTCTTGGCCTGGCACCTCTGGTGTTCTGCAAAGGGAGTTTTTAGTCCAGTCAATTTAGTTTTCTGTGGAAGTATGGAACTGGTGAATAAAGCCTGATGGGCTCTCATGCAGCTTATGGAGTAGATAAACTTTGCTAACGTGAAATATTTTACTGCCCTACGTCGGATTTGTGTTGCCATGATGTGTGTGTGTTCTTCCATTTTTGGAGACAGCACTGGAGAAAACACAATTTGATGGGAGCAAGAGAGCAAAAGCTGGATCAGTCTCACTCTGGGGTAACACTTGAGGCTGGTGGTTCTGCAGTGGAAGCCAGGGGGATGCTTCTTTGTTTTTTAGCTCTCCACTGAACCAGAAACTGGTGCTCAGTGAAGAGCTGCACACAGACATGGATTTCCTGAAAATAAGAAAAAACATACAGCTGATGAAACAATCCTGAGGTTGCAACTCTTTTTCCTTATTTTCACACTGCCCAGAGAAGCTAACCTGTTTCCCAGTGAAAGGGAAGAGCATTCCAAGCAAATCTGGGGCAAGTGATTTACATTCAGCTGGCTTCTGAGAGTTTCAGGCCAAAGCTCAAGCAGGATGTAAAGTTCACATGAAATGTGCAGGTGACAGGCTCCCAGCGAGCATGTGACTGTCTGGAATGTATGCTGTCAACATTCTGGCTGATAAGATGCAGAAAATTCAGACACTCACCTTTTAATCAGGAAGAATGACTAGCAGAAATCAAGACGCCTTTTCATGAACTCCAGCACAAGTGACGAGGCAGAAGTAAGGTATGTTGTCATTTTTAATCCTTTTAAAAGGAGAAATGGACACTGCCCTACGTGCAGATGCCACACTGGGGCACTAGGAAGTTTAGTAACACAGTATTTCTGTGGTTTTTGAAATAAAAACCCACAATCATTGGTTGATAAAGTGTGGTGGAATGTTTTGAGAGAGCTGTTTCCTTCTTCCCTGAATAAGGCTGAGATGGGAGTCTCAGAGCCAGTGCTTTGGAATGGATGAAATGTGGGACTCCAGGCACCACAGTGGTGGTACCATGGGAGATGCAATGCTGAGAGACAGTTTGATGTATTTTCTAGTCTCCATAATTAGATAACAGTTTTTTGGGGGGGAAAAAAATGCTTTATATTGTTGTGCATTCATGTTTAATGTCGAGACAAATCCTATTCAGTCTCCAGCTTCCTCTGCAGAGGCTGTCATGAACTGGGGAATGTACTCTACTAAGTATTAAAATTTATTTTAATGCACTGTTGCTAATGTATTAAGAATTTTTTGCCAGATAGTGTGAGCTGCTCAAGAAATAACTGCTCCCATCCACTTTCAGACAGCACAAGATAAGTATATTCTATGCTCAGGGCAACCCAGGTCAGATCTGTCTCGTAGCATTGCTTTTGGAAATGGACATTTCTATTCTGCTCACATTTACTGGTGATTTTAGGAATCCCAGCACCTTTAGCAAACCTGTAGCACTGCCTTGCCAAAAATTGTCATGTTTTTCTTGTCATGTGACTTTAAGAACAGATAATAAATATGAAGGGAACTGAAAGCTTCGGTTTATATCCTTCCCTCTTACTTTGTGTTGTGGGAGGTTCTCAAAAAGAGCTCCTTCAGTTCAAAAGGACCAAGAGTAGCTGAAATATTAAAAACCCACATCCCCTTGAAGAAATTTTGTCACGTATCTGTGAGTCCCCCAGTCTGGAAGGGGGCAGGTGCCTGAGCGAGGCAGGTCCCTGTAGGAGAGGCTTTTTACAGCTTCAGGCTTTGTGTCCTTTGTGAATAACGTGGGCAGCTTTGACGCTGCCTCTTCCAAACCCTGCTTTGCTGCTCCCTGAGCCCAGGGCAGGATCTGAAGGCAGTGAGGAGATGAGCAAATGTTCTGGGATGAGCATGAAGGTTCCTTGGGGGCGGCTGCCTTTGGGTCCCAAGAGGACAAGAGCCCAAGCTGTCCTTGTGCGTGTAAAAATCGGCTCAACTGCTGTAACAATTCTGCCTCATTCAAGGCCAAAGCCACTTTGAACTAGAGGGAGAAACAGCACTGTAAACTGGAGTTTGTTGGGAAAAATGAGAAGTTATGGATACCTGCTGTGTGGAGGCACTAGAGGACACCGCAATTACAGGCAGCACTTCAAACTCCCCTCCTTGCCAGAGCGTTGCGTTGCACACGCGTTTATCTCGGTGTTGCAAGTTTGAAAAGTTGCCATGCTGTGAGATTTCAGCTTCAGCAGGAGCAGACAAAGATCTTGGAAGGGTATCATCATCCTCTGCTAGGATGGAAAATCGCCTCTTTGGCAATAGCAGCATTTTATGGGATCATTATCTGATTCGCAGGATTGTCCTTGAATTCCTCCCCTTTTATAAAGTCTTTTGAGAGGACAGGCGAGTAATTCAAAGAGCAGAACTTATTTTTAGGTTTAGTCTGAGCCTGAAATAAACTGAGAAGGCTGAGTAGTGTTACGATAAACAGGGAGTAGAACAGAGACAGGAAATAGGGGGTCTTTGGTAATGAGTTCCAGCCACTCCTGAAACAGAAAGCCAGAGAAAGAATTACTTGAGAATAGTTTCTCAGTGACAGCTTAATAATTTTTAGCTTGTTATTCAACATTAAAGGGGAACAGTTCCTGCAGTTTTATGCCGTTCTTGAAAGATCCCTTTTTTAAAGATCATTTAGCAAGTTATCTTTTGGGTGTTTTCAGGGTTGCATTGTTCGTGCTGCTAAGCGCTCTGCTGTTTAAAAAAACCAGATGTTTGGGGGGGAGCCTGAAGTTTATACAGTTCTGTGTTATATATACACATCTGTGAGAAGCCTTTGGGATAAGGCTGTGGGACAGGGGCAGGGGATTCAGCTGAAAATACGAGCAGGCATTGAAGATTTGAGAAGCTGAGGGTTGAAAGGAGAAGAAATCACAGCTACATCCTGTAGAACAAAGCAGAGCGCTTGCTTCCAAAAGTTTCCTTTAACCCTGGGAATGTGACTGCTGAGATGGGCCCAAAGCATGGATGCTGAGATTGATATTTACAAGCACTTCACGTGGCTAAAGAGGGTAAGTGATTTGCTGGGCTTTATTTTCGCTTTCTAAACGCACATTTGGCAAAATCTTGGTGAGGATTCCCTTGTCGTGAGAAAGGAAACTCATTCAGCGCCTCAGACTTTAAATGGTGTGAGTTTCCTCATGAGAAGTGAATTAAAGACGTGCCTCGGTGGAGGAGGAGGAGGAGGAGGCTTAGGGAGGGGGGAAGAAAATCAGCTGTCTTTGTCTTTAAAAATGAAACTCTAGGATCAAACTTGGAGCAAATGGCAATAGATTCTGGCAAGTGCTTGCGCCTTCCGGGGATTGCAGTGCAACAAAACAAATCCCGCATGGTAACGTATAGCAAAAGAAAGGAAAGATCCCCATGCCGTGCTTTAAAGGGAAAGGTTTCCTGCACCAGCTCTTCCCTTAAGAGAATCTTCATCGGGGTAACTCTGGGAGACCTTTCGGGATGCCTTTGTCTCGGGTAAAAATGGTGCTGCTTTTCTTCTGTGCCTGTTATTCTGCTAAAAATATGGGGTTGTTTTTTAAAAAAAGTTCATTTTGTTGATGAGCTGCCCAGACATAGATTAACTGCATGAAGTTGTTTTTGTCTTCCTTTTCTTTTGGTTTTTGTTTGTTTTTTTTTTAGAAGAAAAAGTGGGTTTGTGCAGTTCTCTCATCACTTTGAAAAAAAAAATCACTTTGTTTCTGCTTTTAGGTTTTATATTTTAAGTATTTATTTTTCAGTGTTAGAAAAATCCATGAATGGGGTGTGACTAGATCACTCAGGACAGGCTGGGTTTTAAACTAGAATATGGATTTAATTGTGAGTCACGAAGGAAGCACATTCTCTCTTTACTCTTTTAAAATCTGCTCTAACCTGTGTGTGTTTTTCCTGCAAATTCTGTCTATATGTATACACACATAAATACTTCTATTAATTTCTTTTAGAATGCTCTCTTGGGTTTTTGCTGGCTGTATAAACATAAAATAGCTGTCAATTCTAATGTAAAATGTGATTAGGAATGTTTATTTTGGGTAGTTTCTTGAATAAGTGTAAAATATTAATATTAAAACATTAATGGTGTGTCAGCCTTTAATGAGACTGAGATTTAACGAGAATCCTGAAGTTAATTTACCAAATATTTGCATCAGATTCTGGAAACTTTCACATTTCTGGAGTGTATCTGTGGAGGGGATTAAATGGGAAGTGAGTGGATAGTGAGGAGACAACAGGAAGTAGCTGCTGGTAACTTTATGCTATTAGTTTAACCTGTGCTCTGTGCAGTTAAAGCTAATTACCTCTTTAAAAAAAATATATCTTGAGCTCACATATTAATTTGCTATTTAAATGAGGTTACAGATACGGATTGTCTGCCTCTCCTGCTTTTTTTTTTTTTTACAATGAATTTTTTTTAAATGAAATTTACAGAAATTTCATTTCTGTAAAGACAGATTTGCTAACAAAAAGGTTAATGAGGTCTGCTGCCATCAGCCTGCGGGCTGTGTTCAGAAAGGATGCGCTGTTCAAAGATGGCACAAGCTTTTGCAGGAATTAATAACGCTCCTGCTGCTGTTGTGTGTAATTCCCTTTCTCTCAGGTACATAAAGCAGAATATCAATACTGCTGCTTCTCCTTGCAAGCTCTTTAAAGGGGTGAAGCAGGACTGAAAGGGATCTTGCACTGTTCCCAGGAGAACTTCAGCTGTCTGCTCCCAAATTCCTTGGAGAAGTGATTTAGAAACCAAAAAAGCTGCATCAATCAAAGTTGTTCATTCAATTCTCCCGTCCAAGAGTCCCAGGGTCTGGCCCTGAATGTTACAGCACATAAAGATTCCAGTTCCTGCAAGCATAAACTGTTGCTCTTTGGCTGATAATAAAATTAGGAGTTGCTTTCAGAGTAACACACGGCATTTAACAGAGAAAAACTTCAACAGACTTCCACAAAGCCTTGGCCAAGTATGCCAGAGCTGGCTCGAATTTCAGCATTAGCAGAAATCACTTCAGAGACCCAGATGGGTTCTGATGTTGCAGGGTTTGGCTGGGCTGGCTTTGTGTGGTATCTGTGGCTCAGGCTGGGTTAGGGCAGCAAACAGAAGCAAAAATCACGAGATCCAGGCAGGCAAAACAACAGATACAGCTGCTGGTTTTGGATGCTCAGGACAGAGGGCCTGGTTTTAAGCAGTAATAAAATGTGTCCAGCAGCACCTTGCAGCAGGGGAAAAAGCATTATTTAACTCCAACTGGATAAATCTGCCAAATTTCAGTTCTTGCCATTGCACTTCATTGGTGTCAGCAGGACCTGTGGGCCAAGAATGGCCAGAGGGATGGACAAAGTGGGCAACAAAACCTGAGAGCAGGTGGGCAGAGCCAAGGAAGGAGGATAGGGAAAATTCCTTGTGTATAAACATTGTGCTTCTAAATTCACAGCACAGTCAGAAAGCACTGGTGGGCAGCCTGGGGAAAGTGTTTTGCAGGTAATTAATGCTGGGTTCCTTCACAGGGCCTGAGTGTGGATCTCTGAAAAGTTTCTGTTGCAAACTAAGGGACCTGAGATGGCCCCACTACCTGAAAGTGTCTGGTTTTTAACAAATGTTCTTTTGTTCTCCCAAGGGATTTGGGATTCACGTGCAATTTTGTGTTATCCTGATATTTTATTCTTATCTTCCCACCCTTAATTGGAAGACACCATTCCAAATAAAAACAGCACAACCCACATTTTGGTATGTAGACATGTAGTTGTAGCCCAAAATTATTAATATAAATGTTAATATTCAATGCAAGCAGCGCAGCACAGAGATGATGGCTGGCCTGAAATTTGTGTTATGTTGGTTTCATGCCTTCTTTTTTTCCTGGAGGAGATTCTTAACCTGTACCGGCAAGAGGCTGAGTGATCAAACCCATGATGTAGCCATTAAATTCAAGATATTGAAGGTGAAACTCATGACTTCTGTAAGGATATTTTATTTTAAGACACATAACTGTATAGAGGAATAAAATGAGTATTAATTTTCAGAAAAATTATCTGGATAAAATTCATTTGGTGTAAGGACTACCAAAATTTACCTAGCTCTGTGTTTCCTTAGCTTCAGACTGTGCACTGTCAGCTTTTTCCAAGTGACTGCCACTTTCATTTCACCAACCAGTAACAATGGCAAATAAAAAACCCTGCTGTTGATTTACTAATTGCCTTCAGATGAAAGGCAAGAATTATAGATCCAGAAATCATGTCCCAGCCTTCTCCTCCTCCTCTCAGGTAGCTGAGAATGCCCAGGGGTGTGTATCTGAGATAGCACTAGCATGACAAGGGATTAAATTTGTATTGCATCCATAGTCAGATGCAAATAAAAATGTTTTCTGTGCAAGCTGCTCACTCACCACTCGTTGCAGAACAACTCCTTGTGACTCACAACATCATTCTAGAGCGCAAAAAGAGCACTACAGAGGTGGAAAGACCACGCACTCCTAAATATTGTGACTGAAATAGGCTGGGAAGAGTCTGCAGTGTGAATTTTCCAGCTCTGAGGTGCTGACTGGCTGCATTCTGCTGGCCCTACTCTTTCCTTTCAGCTTCCAAACTTCAGAAAAAGCCACCAAATCAAGCATGTCCCTAATCCTCCCCATTAATACAATGCCACAGGCATCCTATTCAATTATCAGTGGGCTGAGGGTGGTTTATGTGGCTAAGGAAGAGAGGAGGGTTATGATATAATCTGTCTCCTCAAAGAGGCGGGTGACTTGCTGAAAAAGCTCCCAGATCACCACTTTAGCCGACTGCCAGCTTTCTTTTCCCAGCTCCTCCCCAGCCCAGGGTGAGATCCATGGTGTTTGTGACAGATTTCTGAGTCACAGCTTGCTGACCAGCTTCAGAAGTTGGTGGGGTTAGGATTAAAATTGGCTGTGTTGGAGATTCCTGGTGCTGAAAAGGCACACACAAGGAGAACATCAACTGAACAACGTTTCTTGCCATATCCTTTGATGCTTTTACTGATTTATCCCCATTTTATATCAAAGCTATTGAATTGTTCTCCAAAGTCTGATTTTTTTCCTGCGTGTGTGTCACATGAGAAGGAAAATTCAATTCCTTTTCTTGGAAGGGGACTCAGTAATGACTGGACCATGCAAGTGATACTTAGAACTTCCCAGCAACTTTCCAATATTATTTTCATATTAAATCAGGGAGCAGATTCCAAAGAGAGATTTGGAAAATGAAAATGAAAAAGCTAAAGCAGGTGATGGAACACTTTTTGACCAGAAAAAGAAAAATTAAGAGGAAAGAGTTATTTTTCTTTTCTTTTTCTATAACTGGGAGAAAAGGCTGATTTGGAACTGTTCCAGCAAATGTTTCATGTTAATATCTTTTGCCATCTGATTGGCACTAAAGTATAATCAAAATTGTTAAGGAGACTGTAATACAGGTGCTCCAAAAAAAACTGTTTTGCAGCTCCTGGCTTCCTGTGCACTTTTTCAGTGGGTAAATCCTGGCTGGATGTCCTGACAGGGAGGACAGGACACTGTCACCAGTGGTGTTCCCTGGGGATCAGAGTTGGACCCAGCGCTGTTGGGTGTCTTTATTGATGATCTGGATGAGGGGATTGAGTGCACCCACAGCAAGTACCAGGGTAACACCAAGCTGGGTGGGAGAGTTGATCTGCTGGAGGGAGGAAGGCTCTGCAGAGGGATCTGGGCAGGCTGGAGGGAGGAAGGCTCTGCAGAGGGATCTGGGCAGGCTGGAGGGAGGAAGGCTCTGCAGAGGGATCTGGGCAGGCTGGAGGGAGGAAGGCTCTGCAGAGGGATCTGGGCAGGCTGGAGGGAGGAAGGCTCTGCAGAGGGATCTGGGCAGGCTGGAGGGAGGAAGGCTCTGCAGAGGGATCTGGGCAGGCTGGAGGGAGGAAGGCTCTGCAGAGGGATCTGGGCAGGCTGGAGGGATGGGCTGAGGCCAGTGGTGTGAGGTTCAACAAGGCCAAGTTCTGGATGCTGTCCTTGGGCCACAACAACCCCATGGGGCACTACAGGCTGGGGGAGAGTGGCTGGACAGTGGGCAGAGAAAAGGACCCGAGGGTTGAGAGTGACTGAACATGAGCCAGCTGTGCCCAGGTGGCCAAGAAGGCCGATGGCATCAGAAATATTGTCCCCAAAGGACACTGATTGTCCCTCTGTCCTGGGCACTGCTGAGGCCGTGCCTCGAGTGTTACCAGCAGCACCCAGGCCTCAGTGCTGCATTCCAAAATAGATGTACACTGCAGACCCTTCCCAGCCTATTTCAGTCAACAATCTTCAGAAGTGCATGTTCTTTCCACCCCTGTAGTCCTCTTTTTGGTCTAGAATTGTGTTCTGTGTCTGGTTCAGGAGGGCATCGGGGGCCGGAGCGAGTCCAGGGAAGGGCAGCGGAGCTGGGAGGGTCTGGAGGGTGAAAGCCCCGTGAGGAGCAGCTGAGGGAGCTGGGGGTGTTGGGGCTGGAGAAAAGGAGGCTCAGGGGGGACCTTGTCACCCTCTAGAAGGGGCTGACAGGAGCGGGGAGCCAGCTGGGGATCGGCCTCTCCTCCCAGGCACTGGCACAGGGTGACAGGACATGGCCACAAGAGGTTTAAATTTGATGTTGGGGAAAATTCCAGAAAGGGTCGTGAAACACGGGAACAGACTGCCCAGGGAAATGGTGGAGACACCATCCCTGGCAGAGTTCAAAATATATGTAGATGTGGTACTTGAGGATGTGGTTTAATGGCAAAATAGCTGGTGGAGCTGGCTGGACTCGATCTTAAAACTCTTTCCCAGCCCTAAGAATTCTGTGATTCCTGTAGGCAAAGTATTTATGGCATGCAGCTGATTTTTTTTTTATCTGCAGTGGTTCTGCCATCAGCATATTTTTAGGTACCTTGCCTTTCCTTCTACTTTGTTATCATGTGTTATCATAAACATTTTTACACAGTTTGTGCAATCTCTCTCATTCTTTCATTGCAAGAGGCATTGTTAACATATTTGGCTTAGAATTTGTCAAGCTCAGCTAACAATTTTTGGTCTTTCATGCTGGATCTTCTGAAATAGCAGCTTTGCAGGAAGTCCTGCAGGTTCAGGACTTTTGGACCTGTGTAAACACATGACCAGTGTTTATTTGTTGTTTGTGAGTTCGTAGAGCAGCTGGAAATCATCTGTGGCCTCGCGTCTTTTGTGTTGCGGGTCCTGTGTTCAATTGCTGCTGATTTTAATGTGTGTAAAAGATCCATCTTGCTCAGTTCCTCCTCAGTCCTGGCTCTCACAACTGCAGAATGCACTCCAGCCATCCACAGATGGCCTTGCCTCAAGTTACACTGTTTTATCTTGTCTTTATCCACGCCACGAAGAATTACCGAGTCTCAAACAACTGCTGCACGTCAATCAGACACTTTTATTTAGCAGGTCATTTTTCTGTCCTCTGTGCTTATCTGAGGCCTTTCTGGCTGACCTCACACCTGCATATTTAGAGCCATTTCTGTGAGGTCTGGAACCTTAGTTGCGCTTATTATGAACTGGTGAAAAAATTGTGATAAAAGTATATTTTGAGTGGAGTTAACGCGTTCATCTTTTGATGGTGAATGCTGGTAAGTGAGGTGTGGGGTGAGCACCTGCACATTCTGCTTTCAGTGTTCCTGCTGACCCCTAAAACAGGAAAAAAAACCCTGAGATTATTGAATTTAGAGGTGATTCTAGTTAAGGCAGCTACGTTAAAAGATTAAAACATAAGAGCCAAATGTATAGGAAAAGAGTATAAATAATAGCATGCAAGGCAGTGCAGACCTGCTCAAAGTTACACATTTAAGCAGAAACAAAGAGTAAAAGCAGAATGAGGAACAGGCAGGTAGCTAAATAAAAGCATTTTAAAAGGATCTGGAAGTTATGGGGACTAGGCTGAAAATATATGAATTTTACTGTGTGGTTAATATGGAAAGAAATATGGCCTGAGAATCTGTGAAAAGGTTTTATCACTCCAGGCAGTTTCAGCTGGAACACTCTGTCTCCTCCTAGGCACTTAATTTCAAAAGAAGTTGGGAAATAGTTGGTGAAGAGCAACCAAAGGAAAGCAACAAAACAAATCTTGACAAATTAACCTATGAGGAAAAGACAGAAGAACTCAAATTTTCCTTCACAGCATGAAGAGGGACTAATTAGAGATGTAGAGATAATCTTCAAATATACCAAAAATCTCCGAGGTGAACGGAAGGACCTAATTTTTAATTCATGGTGGTGTGTCAACCATGAAGTTGAAGAGATGATTCAGGTTAGGTACGAAGAAAAATGCTCTGATGATGAGTAGGTAAGAGGTAGATGGAGAAGCTGTGAATTCCATCTCTGGAGCTCTTTAGAAGAAGACAAAACAAGAATATTGCAAATAACCATTGGTCCTAGGACAGAATATTTAGCCAGGTGATCTCTTGAGCCATCCTTCAGCCCTCTTTGTTGGTGCCACTGTGATTCTCTCAATTTCTTTCAAAATAATCAGACAAGGCTGTTCAGCTTCTCTCATATTTTATATCTCATATCTAACGTATGTTATTCAGCACTTCATGGCTGGAAAAGTGCCTTTTGATTGGATAAAACATTTATTGATTTAACTAGCACCGTTTTTATTTTCAGCATCTGCTTTAGGGATGGGCTTGTTGGCCCCAGTATAGATCAAAAAATTAATTATTAAAATGTAATTATTATGAATTAATATATATTAAACAATATATTTAATTATTCAATAATATATAATAATTATAATTATAATTATATTTTATATAATATAGTATAGAATTATGTATAATAAATAATATATATATATTAACTAATGATTAAATTAAATAATATTAAAATTAAATTTATTTATTTATTTAATTAATTAATTATTGACTAAAAAATAAAATATCGTTCTCAAATGTTGAGTTGAAAAAGGAAAGGGCAGCTGGGGAGGAGGATTATAATCTTTTAATTTGTATTTTAATTTGAAGGCAGCTCCTTGGGAAGCCAGGCTGGGTGTTGTGCTCCCTGGCAGAAATGCAGCTCCTGCACTGGAGCTGGGACCAAATCAACCTCTGGGGGCTCAGGGTACTTCTGATGCTCTGAGCAAACATTCCCACGTTTTAATGTGCAGGATCAACACAGGAGACTCTTCTAAACTTAAATCTGCAGATGGTTTTTAAATTGTGGTGTTTCTATATGAAATATTGAAATTCATAGGAAATGGGGCATAACAGTTAAGGACAGGCCACGTTTTAAAAGGTTTTGCTCCCTAGAGCCACTTAGAAATCCACCAAGAAGTGATTGGTGATAAGAATTTGATTCTGATAAGAATTTGATCATTTAAGTCAGTTTTTAATTACTAACAAAATCCTTCCAATTTTCTTTCAGTAATTTCCAGGAATAGCACGCCCATAGCAATTTTTACCACTTGAAACTAAATACAAGATGCATTGACTTTAGCAAAAGACTGTGGAGATTTTATATTTCAAATTAAATGGGTTTTGTTTTGGTAAGATGGTATTTTCCATTGAAATTATCATTTTCTACAAAGTATCAGTCTATTCATTTACCACTCTCGAATGCTGGAAACGAGAAATTATTCAAAATACAGCTTAAAAAAGGTACATTCTTAATGTACATTAATTAAATAATTAATTTTAATTACTTAATTAATAATTAATTATTTAATATAATATGTACATTATATTAATGTACATTAAGTACAGGGTTAATACATATGAAATAAACAGTTCTGGTCTATACACATATTTATTTTTTGTTTAGATTTTTAGATTTTTTAGATATTTAGATTTTTTTGTCTTAATATACAGAATTTTATTAACTGTTGCTTGAAACTTTAAGTGTAAAAATTCTCACAGCACTTTGTTTTTTTCTCAGTCACAGGTGAACCATCATCCACCCAATAATGAAACTTATCAGGAAAGGTTGGCACGATTAGAAGGCGATAAAGAGTCTCTCATCCTGCAGGTATGTGCAAAAGAGACAAGAACATTGCAGTGTTGATCTCCAGTGTATAAAAGCTAAAGTGGCAGAGTATTTCCTGGGAAACAAATGCCAAGTGTAACTGATATTTAAGCAGGAATTAATTTGCAATCTGTATAATCCCTTTAAATGATCTCATGGTGGGGTAACCTGTACAGGAGAGGGATGGAGCAGCAGTAAGAGGGGAGAAGGGGATGACAAAGGGGTTAAAAATAACTTTGTCCCAGGCCACTGCTGGGATGGTGGCTCTCATCCCAGGTTTGCCAGGTTGTGTCCCTTTTCTAGCTCTGGTGTGGCACCATTTTTAATGAGCCAGAAGACTTCCAGCAAGACAGAACTGGTATTTTTTCTGTTTATATGCTGCACCAAAATTGTTCTCATCATTGAAAAGCTCAAGGGGGAGGGAAAGAGAGAAAAGTTGACAGTAAAATACATGCCTGAGCTCTTCCAGGTTTCCTGTTTCTCAGTTTACCAAGCCTTTTTCAAAGAGATCCCGTGGAAGTTCTCCTGGAGAAAACACATCTTGCACAACTTAAATCATTATTTTTTTTTTTCTGTGTATTCTAGCCAGTACTAAACTGCACATTCCGTGCTTTTTCAAAACTGAAGATGGAGATTATTTAAATGGTATTTTCATATTTCCCTTCATGCTTTCAAATGCATAAGCAGATATATTTCTATCAAACAAAAGTGCAGGGTGTTGGGTGGGTGCTCTCCCTGCTTTCAGTCCCAGGTTTCTGTAAACTTGTTTTATCCTGTACCTTCTGCTCACACTTGTGTTCATTTACTGAGCAGGAGCCTCACTGCTGTTGTTAAATAAACAATAAATGTTTTGAGACACAAGCCTTGGCTTGGTTGGGGATATATTTTTATTTTTTTCATTACTGTTGAACTAGATTGCTGTTTACCAAATTTAGGAAAAAAAAAAAAAACCCACCTGACTGTGAAACAATCTTCTGGTTGGAATTTTAGTGTGTGCTACAGATTCTCTTTACAGCTGATATTCATTAGAATATCTTTTGTATTTTTATTTTATATTTTTATTTCTATTTAATATTTTTATTTTATATTTATATTTATTATAACATCTTTTATATTTTTATTTTAATTTCATATTTTTATTTAATATTTTTATTTTATATTTATATTTATTATAGCATCTTTTATATTCTTATTTTTCTTTTATAGTTTCATTTTATCTTTGTATTTATTCTAACATATTTTATATTTTTATTTTTATTTAATATTTTTATTTTATATTTATACATATTATAACATCTTTTATATTTTATTTTTATTTAATATTTTTATTTAATATTTTTATTTTATATTTATATTTATTATAGCATCTTTTATATTCTTATTTTTCTTTTATAGTTTCATTTTATCTTTGTATTAATTATAACATATTTTATATTTTTATTTTTATTTTATATTTTTATTTTATATTTATATTTATTATTATATCTTTCATATTTTTATTTTATATTTATACATATTATAACATCTTTTATATTTTTATTTCTATTTCATATTTTTAATTTATATTTATACATATTATAACATCTTTTATATTTTTATTTCTATTTCATATTTTTATTTTATATTTATACTTATGATAACATCTTTTATATTTTTATTTCTATTTCATATTTTTATTTTATATTTATATTTATTATAACATCTTTTACTGACCAGGTGGCTGTTAACACTAAAATCTTGCTTCTATTAGTAACAGCAAGCAAGTTTTCACTCTGTACATTCATGTTTTGAATGCATGAGCAGCTCCTGAGTGCAGAGACAATCAGGAGGGCAAATCCAGCTGTTCCCTCCAGAGGTGAGGGTGGAACTGGAGCTCCCGTGGCTGTGAGGTTCTCCTTCATTCCTGATGTTTGTGTGCAGTGCTGTGACCTGAGCATCAGCCCTGGTGAGCCGAGGAGCCCTGCAGGATGTCCCAGCCCCAGGATGTGCTCTCTCCCTCTCTTCCTCCTGCACATCTCCAGGAATGCAGGAATGATTTGAATTCCTCATCCCTGCAGCCTGTCCCAGCCCCAGGATGTGCTCTCCTTCTCTTCCTCCTGCACATCTCCAGGAATGATTTCCTCATCCCTGCAGCCTGTCCCAGCCTCAGGATGTGCTCTCTCCCTCTTCCTCCTGCACACCTCCAGGAATGATTTCCTCATCCCCACAAACAGGGATGCAGCCAGAAAAATGCACAAAACACAGGAATTTGTGACACGCTTTGGGACCTGCCCAGAGGGGTTTTCTGGAAGGAATAGAGCAAAATCAGAACTGGAAAATGTCCCATCACTTCCACCCCCACCAAACCCAAAGGCTCAGTCAATATTTATGGATTTCCCTCCATGGCTGTGGAGCTGCAGAACACCCCAGGCAAACAGGACAGACCAAAACCTCAGTCTGGAAGATGAGCATCAACAACAGCCAAGATGCCAAGGTGGAGCTGGGCTTAGGACCTGCTTTACACCAGTTCTCCTGTCCAGGCAGCCAAAGCTGAGGGGCACAGACCAGCCCCAAGCTGAGGTTCTGTGGCCTGAGGGACTGTGCTGAGACAAACCTGGCTGACCTTTGGCAGGAGGGATGAGAAAGGAAGGGAACAGAGCTCCTCTGCCCTGTGGCTCATGCTGAGTTGCACCAGCAGCTGCAATCTGGGGGGAAGATGAGGCTGGGAGCGCTCCAGGCTTCCCTCAGACTTACAAACCTTTCTAACACTCGATTTTTAGCTACATGTTCAATGCCTCTCACTTTTGCAGCAAATACATCACCTGCAGGCTGAGCCTGTTGCCCTCCTAAGGCAAGGTGGAATTGCCAGCGTAGCTTAAATTGGGATTTTGTTCTGGGTGCAGCCTCTGGGCTCCTTGAAGAGTCTGGCAGAGGGGAAAATATGAGCTCCAAGTGGCTGATGGAACACCCAACACATGCTTCTAAAGCTCTGTTCTTCATTAAATTCCCTTGCAGGTCACATTTAACATCCACAGTTTTCCCTCCAGGTGTTAATGATATTTAAACCTGAGCTGATGCTCTGAATAAAGCTGTTTTTCTTTCTCTGGAACTTGCATCAAGGAGAGAATTTGGTTTGTTTCTCCGTGCCTTCTGAGGGTTTTTTGTGTCTTATCCCTCATTTAAGGGGAACAAAACAAAGTGGAGAAGCAACAGATTTCCCTGCAGGGAATTCTCCTGCCCCAGCTTGGCTGTGTCCCCCTGCCATGTGCCTCCACCCATTCTCCCTAGCACCTCTCACCCCGAGTTCAGCTGTGCTCTGAGCCAGATACTTCAATAGAGAAAAAAAAATAAGCAGTATTTTCCTTTTCTTTCTTTTTTTCTCTGTGATTCTTTCCCAGGCATGCTTGGCATCGTGTCTGCAGGCAAAAGAAATACAGATCTCTCCTTCTGCAGCTTCCCTGAAGTGAACTCCATTGTCCACTGGGTTTTAAACATGCTTAAAAGTTCCATTTCCCCACACTGCACATTTTTATTATATTTTATTAATAAAGGTGTTGCAGGGTTGGATGTGAGAGCATATATAAGTTTATTTTAGTGCTTTTCATTCAAAATGGAGTTTAAACACCTTAGGCTCCTTTGTTTGTTGGTTTTAGATAATATTTAGATAATATTAGATTTATTATTATCTATAATATATCTAAATATTAGATAATATTTCTGAATCATCAAGGCTTTTATACAAATAAATAGTCAAAATGAATATACAAAGTTTATGTTCTTCCTAGCATAAAAATTATCACTGGGGTTTTTCTTTATATCTTTCTAATGTTTTCCTGGGTGCAATTTTTTCTGTTTTGCAAGATTTGGGTTTGTTTTAGATATTTTTTCTAGAATCATCAAGGTTTTTATATAAATAAATAGTCAAAATGAATATACAGAGTGTTAGTTCTTCTTAACATGAGAATTATCACTGGGGGTTTTCCCATGTCTTTCCAATGTTGTCCTGGGTGCAGCTTCTTCTGCTTTGCAAGACTTGGGTTCAGCTGCTGGGCATTTTTTATTGTATTATATTATATTAAATTTTATATATTTCTATTTCTATTTATTATATTTATTTCTAATTATTTATAATATTTATTTCTAATTATTATATTTATTTATTAGGTTTATTCTGGCACTCCCTTCTCTGTACCACCATTCCCACAGTTCTTTATTGTTTCTTTTCCTGGGATTCATTGTCTGTATCTCCCTGCTTTTGCTGTCATGTTTTGACTTGCCAAAGCCTGGGAATTTTTGCTGGAATAGAACTTCGCCACAGCTAAAATTTGCCTTTTACTCACTGCATTCTTTATAGCTGCAGAACTCTTTATTGATAGGGAAGCCATCAACAGAGTTTTGTTCTTGTAAGAAGTAAATTAATTGGTTGGGTTGGGAATTAGAAGTTTTCCTGCTTATCTGTTTTAGGGAGTGAAATGCCAGCAGAACCCGAAATGGCGATGCCTGCTCCAAAACCACATGAAATATTTCCTGTATCCTCCATTCTTGTTTGCTCCTTTCCAATTTTCCAAACTTTTGCATGAAGGGACCCAAGCTACCAGTGGCAAGCATTCCATCTCCTCTTGAAATGCCCTTTCTTTTTTATATCAAAACAAAACTGTTGCAGGGGAGGGGAGCTGGGAGGGCGGGGTTGGAGCAAAATTGAGGTAAGGCTGCAAAAAACTCTGTCTTGGTAGAGCAGGTTGCTGCAGTGCACCAGAACATTAAAGCACTGAGGGCTTTGGAAGGGAACTTCTTGTCAAAACGTGCATTTGGATGTTATATGCATAAGGTAATTGAAACTTATTTACAGTCAGTTCAGTAGCACTGTGCTTCTCCTCTCCAATTACAGGTGAGTGTTCTCACAGACCAGGTGGAAGCTCAAGGAGAGAAAATCCGGGACTTAGAAATCTGTCTTGAGGGGCATCAGTTGAAGCTGAATGCTACAGAAGAAATGCTCCAACAGGTAAAAATCAGGATTGGAGAGCTTCCTGCACAACCTCCTCCAGCTCTGGGGTGAGCACACACGGTCAGCTCGGCTGCCTGTGTGACAAAAGGATAAAACAGGGAGAAAATTTATAAAAAAAAAGCTTCTTTTATTGTTCTCCTCCTGCTTTGCACTTCCCCCCCCCCACCCCACCACTCCAATAAATGTTTCTTTGTTTTCCTGTTGCAGAAAAGTTTTACTGGCTGGTTGCATAATGCCGTACGTGGCAGCATGTGAAATGAAAGTATTGTGTCTTATTTGAACTGTGCTGATTTGGACATGGCTGAGTAACTGGTTAGACAGGTTAAATGGATCTAATACATGTAGCAGTTCTGGAATTAAGAGGTTTTATTTAAATGCCTTCTGTTTTCCTATGGCTTTGGAGTTGAACAAGCAGCAATTTGAAATGAATTACTGTATCAAGTCATGTTCTATAACCATTTTCGCTTCACTTTGCAGCTTTCCCCTTTGATATAAGAAAAAATTTTTAGTATGTAAGGTCATTTTTTCTTTATTTCAATCAACATTTTCGGGCTGTGTGATTCCATTTTTGCTTTTTGATGTTCTCTGTTGAGGGAGCAGAGCAAATGATAAATTAAATACCTTACAGAACTTGCAGGTCTGTTGATGCCAAAGGTCCTTCCCTTTGTTGTTACAGATGCAGACCATCCACTGTTAATGCACATAGATACCAAAAAGAGATTTGAAACTGTAAATAAGCCTCAAAAATCTATGCCAGAAACTTTTAGGATAGATGCTGCTCTCTATGAGCCTAGCTCTTCTCCCCACACAAATACTTTGTGTTATAAATTTGCTATTTTAGTCCATGTGATATACACAAGCCTTTCTCTGAATTGATCCAAGCTTTAAATTATGATAAGGATCCTTGTGCATACGTATGTAAACAGCAGCAGTTTCTATAAGGTAACATTGCAACCTAAACATTTTAAATGATAATTCTCAGAGGTTCTTGAAGAAAACCTTCCATCTCACACAGTCCAAAATGCTTCCAGCTGGGAAAGGTGGTGTTCTGAGGAGACACCTAAAAATGCAAACAGCGAGTGCCTGTAGTTCTCCAGTGAGGTCTGAAGTGAAACTTGAAGAATAGTGATTATTTAAGTGGTGAAAATCTGTTTTCACACTCCAAAAGCATTCACAACAGAGTGCAGCAGCTTCCTGCTCCAATCTAAAGCTGCCCTGTGACTTCTGCTAAACCCATTTATTCTTCCTCTGACTTAAAGTTTTTTGCCTAGATAGTATTCTGAGGAAGCTGTGAATTTAAAACCTTATTTGCCAGAACACTGAGGCATCTGAAAATAGAATATGATGTTGTATGAACGTTTCCATTTCCGTGAAAATCTTTGCATCTGCTCGTCTGGCACGAACGGCCAACAAAGCTGATCCTGAAGGGATAAAGGTGATAAAGTGAAAAGGCTCTACCAAAGCTAAAGAAGTCAGAGAATCTCCACATATGTCTAAAATAAGCCTCAAATCTGAATTTTGGCGATAATTTCAATCTGAATTTGCTGTAGCTGTTGTTTCTCCCAGCAGACAGTGGGATATGGGAAACCCAAGTCAGACCTCTCGGCAGTCAGAGAAATTGAACTTTTATTGTCTCAGCAGATCCCATTCAACATCATTCATTCTGAAGGTTCTCTTCTCAATTCATCTTGTTGAAAAGATTATCCTCCATGGGGGATGAGCTGAGATTTGGGCAGAAGAGAATGACCTGATCAAGGGGTGATTATGACATTCATGGGAGATATGTGGCCAGGGGACTTTCCTGCAGATAATTTGTCAGAACCAGAGTGAGTGTGTGGCCTCAGGGGCTTAAATAGATGGATCAGTCGGGTTGGGGGGAGAGTTGAGCTCAGATCTCCTCAGCCAGCAGCTGCTGCTGGTGTCCTGCTTTTCAGAATGACTTCTAGAACCCTCTCAGGAGGGGATGTAGTGTAAATTCAGGTTTATTTCATGGCTCTGCTTCCTTATTTACAATATATTGAACTCCACTGATTTTTGTCTTTGTGAACTTAAGTCAGCTGCTCCCTCTAAATGGAAAATGGAACAATAGAGTTAAAAAAAAAAAAAAATTCCTGTCTTTTTAATTTCAAGAACTATAAGAAGAGTGATTCATAATTAATTCTGTGCAAAAAAATAATATGCTTCAATAAAAAAAAAAATCAACTTTAAGATAACCTAATGATGGTATCTGGAAGTTCCACAGCAGAAAGGGTATCTAAGTAGTGCAAAGTAGTTTTTGCTGAATCTGTGCTAGCAGAGACTTGTCAGGGTGGGGTTGCTGGCAAAAAAATCCTTCTGGCTTATGATTTATGCACAGTTGTTTTGAACCCTGCTGCAAAGCAATCATGGAACCACTTCTGAAACAGCACCTGAAATAAAAGTTACACAAATAACATAAAGTGGCTGTTTTGGGTGGGCATCCTGGATGGGGAGCAGCAGCAAGAGAGGAGAAAGCCTCATTCTCCTTTCATCCTTCTCCCTCCTCCTGACCTTGTGGTTTCTGCAAACTGATCTGAGACTCAGCAAAGCTGGGAGAAAAAATCCACTTTAGTTTTTTGGTTGTTTTTTAGTTTTTTGGTGGTGCTCTGGTGATGGCTGAGCCCAGCAGCTCACAGGACACGGTGTGCCAGAAGGGCAGGGGGGAATTGTGCTTTCAGCTCACTGATTATGGAATCCCAGCCAAGAAAAATGGAGCTCAGCAGCCTTTGAGGATCCTGAGGGAGAAATGCCCTGGTGTGCACAGCCACAGGGATGTTCAAAGGCACCAAACACCACATTTCACTTTTGTAAGGACACTTCTTCCACCACAGGTTGTAATGAACAAAAGTGGTTTTCCACCTTGAAGGTGTCTGCGTTTTCTTCCTTCCAAAACACCAAAAGGAAGCAGGCCTTTTCAAAACTCATGAAAGCCAGTGGCCAACCATTCATTTGGTCCTGAAGCATGATTCAGGTTTGGGCCAAGAAACAAGCTCACTCCTCACAGTGTAAGAGAAGATTTTCTGGAATATGGCTGGGAGCAAGACGCAGGTTTAATCTCGTGGAATTACCTTCCAGTGGGGAGTCTGTCCTGCCACTGCTGGCCTGTGTGAGCACCTGCCTTTCCCCTCAGCACATTGTAATGGAGATGTCCAGGAGTAAAATTAAAAAACCTCCTAGAGTTATCCTAGGAAAGCAATTTATGCTGTGACAGTCCATTTCCAGAATAGCAGCTGCTTTAAGCTGTAAAGTTACAGCAAGTTTTAGAGAGCAATGATGTGTGTGTTTGTGTCTTGTTGTAAGTCACTTTGTGGCATTACTAAGAACTTCCCTCCAGCCCATTTTAAGAAATAAATGTATTTTTTGGAGAGGAGAGAGAGCCTTGGGCGGAATCTCCTATCAACATGCTGTAGAATTGGAAAGCAGAAGTCATTTTTGCTCCATGAAGTTGCCTGAACTGTCCCATAGCAGAGAGTACCAGGCATGCCCAACACAGACACATCAGTGCTGTGGAATCCCTGCTGCCAGCTGAAAAGGGAACCTCCTGCACAAGCACCTTCCACCTCCACAGCTCCTTTCCCTGCATTTCTTGGCAATTATCACGAGCAGTTCTAGTTTGTTACCTCTTTGCTACCCCACAGCTGCATTTTATTTATTGAACAGACTGTGGTTTCCATTGAAGCTCTCTGGCATGAGGGACAGCAGTTTGCTGTCCTTGCTGTACCTGACCTGAACCACATCCTAGATGTGCTCTGACCGTGGCTTTGTGCCTTCCAAATAATTTCTGACACAACCTAGGGGACTCTGGATGGTTTTGTTGTGTGAATACCATCATGTCTTCAAGTGAATTCTCTTGAAAGGTACGAAGGGCTTGGTTTTAGGATTCCCTGTGTCCATTAAAAAACCACACATAAAACCTGAAATGTCTGGTGCAAACAGGAGTGGGTCTCTGTTCTCCTGTCATTTTATGGCCCACTTGTGCCTGGGTGAGAGGGCCAGAGGAAGGTGTGCCAGACAGCAGAGAACCTTTTAAACAACCTGATGAAAAGAATGCAGGGAGGAGCTGTGTCAGAGTAGGAATTGGATCCAACACAGTGCAGCGTGTACCTGCCCTGGTTTTGCAGTTGTCTCCAACTTAGAGGAGCCAGAATCCTGTCTTGGTTGCAGGGTATGAATCTGCTGTGTGTCTGTTTGCTCCTCAGGAGCTCTGCTGGCTGGCAAAAACCATTCCTCCAGCTTTCAGTTGCCTGAGTTATCTGATCTTAGACGAATTTCAGCACTTGTTTATAGCACGGGGGAGCTTCTTGCCAGCAGCTGGCTCGGTGTT
This sequence comes from Cyanistes caeruleus, assembly GCF_971803275.1. Lineage (NCBI taxonomy): Eukaryota > Metazoa > Chordata > Aves > Passeriformes > Paridae > Cyanistes > Cyanistes caeruleus. Next base: position 1,609,116 of record NC_141706.1, on the reverse strand, counting down.
TCAGATTTTGAAGCGAGCTCTGGTCGAGCTCTGAGGTTTTCAGAGCTCCCAAGCTGTGCAGATTTATCTCTCCAGGTGAGCCTCCCCCTGCTTTGCTCTCTCACAGCTAACGTGGGCAGGAATCTGCTCCTCAGGGCTGCCCAAGTTGGCAGGGCTGTGGCAAAGCTCTGTCCTCAACCATAAAATGGGCAAATGATGGATTGGAGGGCTGTAATTCCCTGCCTGCTGCTGCCTTGCACCGTTTCATGGTGGTTGCACACGTCCATCGCTCTCAGCTGTGTTTCCAGCTAAGCAAATATCTTATTTCTGCCACAGCTGACACACAGCCCTTGAGAAGTGCAGCCCTCATTGGGGCTGCTTCTGCCTGCATTTTGCTTCCCAGGTAGGTGGCTTGGTCTGTCTGTGTCTCTCAAGGCTTTTAATAAGGGGTGAAAAATAAGGAATTTTTCAAATGTTGTATTTTGTACAAGTGCAAAATGGGATCTTTGGGTTTGTTGGGTTTTTTTTTTCTCCCCCTCCTCACTTGACTAAAATCTTACTTATGGTTTCTCAATCAGTGCATGGCGTGATTGTTTCTGTTTTGTGGAGAGTTAAATATCCTGGAATTTTCTGTGCTTACAGCTGAGAGCCCAGAACACTGTACTTGAAATGTCCTCTTTTCAAGCTATTTTTGCCACGTTACATTTCATAAACTGCTTTATAAGAATTATATATTTGCAAGACAACTAAATGTGGGAGTGAGCTATTCAGCATGTGCTACAGCTTCATTGGGAATATTGGAAAAGTTGATTAAGTATCTTAGAAATCTCTACAGTGTGAGTTTTAAAAAGGGTGTTGTGTTTGGAAATAGTTTGCAGTTCTTTGATGTGTCTGGCACACGTATATCATCGCTTCTGCACGCCTCCTCACTTTTTAAAGTTAAAAGCTGAGTTTAGAAAAAGGACTCCAGGAAGGTAAATTACACTTACATAGTAAAGTGTAATTTTAAATTTTAAATTTTGCCATTTTAAAACTAAAAACAAGTGTCTTGTTTGTAAAGAAGAGTCGCTAGGATGTGTTCTTATATCTGTTCTATTTCTCAGCTAAGATCCTCCTAAAGCTGCTACAGCCTAAATTGCCATTTTGCCTGTCTTATATTATCTTCTTTTTTTTGCTTTCAAACCAATAACATAAATTTGTATTTTCCTTTCTTGCAATTGCATATTTATTCTGGCTGAATTCAAGTTGCATCGTACCGCTGAAATACACTATAATTTCTCTGTAACAAAATGGTTCACATTCTTAATGAGCTGTTCACTGTGAGCATCTGCTTGAGGATGAAAATAATTGCTTCCAGATGTTCCTGTTTCAAGAGGAGACATTTACTTTAAAGGGCACTTGCTTTCAAAGCAGAAGTTGGGTCCTGTGGATGAGGGAGGAATTGTCAGCTGTTTTAAATCACTGCAGCTCCATTGAAAACAAACCAGGGCTGCTTCGCTGCTCTGCCTATTTTAAGTCACGAGGTCCATGCCAGTTCACCCCAGCTGAGAATCTGATCCCCCCAGCTTCAGAGCAAATTGTAAAATTTCGTTTGAGCTGATTTAAAAACAAAACAAACCCAGGCAGCTGCCTTGGTGCTGGCTTGTTCCAGGTGCTGGCTCCGTGTTCACACAGAGCTCCTGAGCTCGGGGTGAGAGGAGTGAGTGTGGATTGCTCTCCACTGCATAACTGAGGGTAATTTAGGGGTCTGGAGGAAAAATAAGGAGTAAAGCCAGATGGTGCACTCAAAGGGTAGATCTTTTGTTTAAAATCCCTAGAGGGATGCTGTGGCTCCTTGCCTTATTAAGAAATCTTCCCCCCATATCATGGAATACCATGTCAGTGTCCAAAAAAAATCCTAAATGTTGTTTTAGCTCAAGAGTGAATAGAGTCTGTCCATGGGGCCAGAGCTGCCTCATCCTGCCTGTCTTTCTGGTGCTCTGTGGCCTTATTTCATATCAAAGCTCCCATTTTTAACTCTGCCTTAACCTGCAGCAGTCTCCTATCTCAAGAGCTGTGCAGAGCCTGTTCCAGTCTGGACTGGGATGTGCCTCTGAAACCCCTGAAAATTAACTTTTTTCTGGAAGACAGAGGAGTTATTTGTAATTATAATTGTAATTTATAATCACCTGTGTAGAAAGCAGCTCCTCCTGGGGTTTCATTAAGCGGTTGCCTCTTAGAGTTTCTCAATCAGAAAAGTCAGTGCAATACCTTTCCCTGATGAGTGCTTGGTTTATTTCATTGGGAGAAGAAAAAGAGAGGAAAAAAAGCCCAAACCATGAAGTTCCATTTCTGTTCATTTTCCCATCCATCCCCAAATATCATTGCCAATGTCAGCAGGAATGGGCAGGGCACTGGGAATAGTGGGTGGTTTAGATAATTGGTGTTGCAATACAGATGCAAGTTTAGTACTATTTTTAATTTGTGCAATATTGCCCACCAGACTAAAATAACTTACATGTGAAGCAGATTTTGAAATAAACTTTAACTCTGTAATCTTTGAAATAACCTTTGTGGTTTGCCCAAGCTGTGGTGTACAATGTACTCTACAGTTTGGGGCAGAGGAGATGAGAAAAGGGTGCAGGACATGGTGATTTCTGATCCCTCAGTAAAACACCAGATCCAGATTCAACTTCAGCTTAATCACTCCATGTGATTCTGCTTTGATTGTGGGATTCATATGATCAGCACACTAGTGGGATTTATGAAGTATCATAAAACCTTTTAACCATTTGGAAGCCTGCATTCTCCTGTTAAAAATCGATTTGCCACTTGGAAAATTAAGTGTGAATTTTTCAGGAAGGCTCAAACTCCCCATGGGGCTTTTTTCTTTTTGAAAACAGGGGTGACAGAGGCATTTGATATATGTAATGTACTCTGTTAAATTTTGGATGGTTTCCTGCCTTGGCTTTCCTGAAAAATGAACAATTCAGTGAAGGTGTGAATGTTGATGCTGATATGACTCCACCCAAAGCATATCTGCTCTGCAATCTGGAAAACAAACCTGGGGCACACAAGCAAAAGCCACTAGCAGCTGTTTTTCCTTTGGAGTGTTTCTTAGTTTAGACATTGCCTTCTGGGCTCCTGTTAGGAGATTTCACCCACTGCAGTTCCCTCCAGCAAAAGCCAGCAGGTACTACAGGGTGTAAGTTACTATTTGTTGGTGCTGCTTGCTTTTGCTGCTCAGTTTGGGTTCAGGTGCTCATCCTGCAATACATCCTTTATTGGAAGGATTAACAGTCCTAAATTATTATTAAATATTAAGGATTAACAATGTGAAGGTTTGCAAGGTAACCCTAAACCATCCCTTGGGCTGATGAGTGTTTTAGGAAGACGCCAGCTCTTTTGTAATGTGCCATTATTTAGGTTTGGGTCTGTTCAGCCTTGGTATTGTTTTTGATTTCATGTCTAGCCCAGGGATTAACTTTGCCACACATTTGCCTTGAAATCAGGAGTGGGACACGGTGGTTTGGTGATTAACACAGAACATTTAGATGAAAACAACTTGCAGCACTTGAGAAAGACGCTGAGGGTTCAAGCTGAGGGTTTAATGTGAAAGAAATACATGGCAGTGCTCACATAAATAACTGGGGAAAATGTTGTGTTGTGCTCTCAGGAGCTGCTGAGTCGCACGTCTCTCGAGACCCAGAAGTTAGACCTGATGGCTGAAGTTTCAGACCTGAAGATTAAGCTGGTTGGAATGGAAAAGGAGCAGAGTGAATATGAGGAGAAACAGAACAAAGCTGAGGTGAGTTTTTTTCCACTGGCTTGTTTTAACTCTTTTCCATCGCGTGTCCGTGGTGCTCTGCCCCACACCTGAGCTTTTGGGCTGAAATCAGCAGGGAACAGGATTTTCCTGTCAATTCAGGGAGGAGTGCCACGGTGCATTTCTGCAGAAAACACTGCCAGGGGTGCCACAAGCACTGAGGTCGGGGATTTTGATGTCTTTGTGTCACTTGGGAGGGCATTTGCCTCAAGTGTCTCTTTCCCCTTGTGGCTACATAATAAATAGTGCCAAAAAACATCATGGGCTGGAGGCAATTCCAGCCCTTGGTCCCTTTCAGATGTGGGAGAATTTTGGACATCAAAGGAGCTTTGGGTCTTGCTGTATTGGTTAAAAAAGAGAGTATGGAACAGAGAATTCATCTGAGCAACATCCATATCGTGGTGCTGAGCAGCAGGAGGGGAGGAAAGAGAGAAATTCATACAAATTGCCATGTGCTGTCCTACTCAGTGGTGCTGTAAGGGGACCAGCTAGCAGGAGAGGACTGCCTGGAAAGGAAGGATTACTGGGTCTGGGATCTATACATTGCTGACTAAACAAAACAAAAAAAACAAAACAAAAAAAACCCAAAAACAAACAAAAAAATACAGAAAAACCCCCAACCAAACTCTGTTCCATGTTGATTTAGGAGAATTTGCAATCCAGGCAGCACCAGGAACTGTTTGCTCTCCACAGCTCTGCCAGTGGAATAGGTGATAAGTGTGCATCAGTACATAGCTCATTTGGGGTGTGTTTGCTTCCAGCTTATTTATCCTCTGAAGTTTTCTTTAGAGATTCAAAGATAACATGAAGAGAGCGATCTCTGGCAGAACCTGCAAGCCAGAGAGGCACCAGCTGCTGGTTTTTACCACCTGTGGCCCTTCTTGTGCTCTTTCAGGTGTAATTTTCACCTGAAAAATTGTGAAAAAATTTTTTCACAGTTGAAAAATTGCATCAATTTTTCGATTTGTGTACCTCGTGTACCCTGAGAACTCTCAAGCTTCCCAAAAATCTGCACAGGTCTGAGCAGCACCTGCTGGCTCCAGCCTGCTCCCAGTGTGGAATTCAGGAATGGTTTGGGCAATCCTTGCAGGCACAGCCTGGCTCCTGGACAGCAGTGCAGATTTTGGGGGGTGTTTTTATGGACAGCACTTTGGGGGTGCCTGGGAGCTGTGGAATTCTGCAAGTGAGGTGTGTGTGCCCCCTCAGGTGGAAAAGCTGAGCTCTGAACAGCCTGGGTGGCATTGCCAAGGCACAGGGACAGGTTCCTGATGAGATGGAAAAGGATCCTGATCTGATGGAAAAGCTGAGAATCCTCGTGTGGAGCCTGCTCTGAATTATTAACCAGCCCGAGGTGGGGTCGGGTTTCTGGAGTGCTGAAAGTGGCACAGCTTTGCCAGGGGAAAAATGGGTGTTCTAAGGAAAGCTGTGGGAAACAAAACCAGTTTTTGGTTTGCTTGCTGAGTTATTTGTGTATTTATTTCAGATTCCCCTCAACAAGCATTAATCTCATTTATCAGGAGTTGCTTTCAATCAGATTGGAAGTTTAGTTGCATTCTAATGCTTTAACCCTGTTTCTGCTCCTTTTCCTGTAAATTACACTGATTTTTTAATACAGACACAACTTCAAACATAAGGATGGAATTTATGAATTAATTAATTTTCTTTCTTAGACTACATCTTTGACAAAACCAGTCTGCCTGTAGTTTGCTCTTGGTTTTTGCATCCAGCAGTTAAACCATTTTAAACAGCTCATTCATGATACTTCATGGCTGACCCTGCAATTTCTAAGAATGAATATAAGAATGGAGCTTAAAAAGTTTAAAATTCAGTGTGGCATTGCAGGATCATTCAGCTCAGCCATGTTTTCTCTGTGCTCTAATTTTGTGTCAGCTTATTTCAGAGCAGCTGTTTGCAGTCACTTAGAACTCATCTGCAGAATTGTTTTTCTGCTTGGGCTGGGAGGAAAGGGAGCAAATTAAAGCATCCTTCTGAATATGAGCAAGTTTTAATGTGCAAGATTGGTTTCACTCTATCTGGTGCAGCTGTCATTTAGGTTTGGTTTTAGCTGGCAGCAAAGAGTTTATCAAGCATCTCGAACCTCCTCTCAAAGGTATTGATTTCACACTGAATGCCACTTGTCTCTGGCTCTTCAAAAGCACATGCTAAATATAAAGTGCCTTTTATTTATATATATTACAGAGGGGCCAGGAGAATAGCTGCTTGTTCATGGCCTATGTCACTCCTGGCTTTGTCATTTTCATTCCTTTTCTGGGGAATAATGTCCTACTTTTGACAAAATAATGCCATGAAATCTTCTGGAGCTTCACCTGAGGGGGTTGTGTAGCTTTCCTCTTACCCTAGAAGCCTCAGCAATTTTTAAAATGTGTTTTTCTTAATGTAGCAAGGTATGAGGAAGCAGCATTGTCAAAAGATTTACGGCTGTCCAGATGTCTGCTCTACCTGAACGTGGACAAAAGAGACTTTCTGTCTGTCCTGCTTCTTCCTTTTGTGCCATGGCATAGGTCTGTGGGCTTGGCTGTAAGCTGCTGGCAGGTATTTTGTGGCTCTTGTAACTTCTGAATTAAATATCTAGTGCAGAGCTACTTGCAATTCCAAAGAAACCTGAGCCACAGACTTGCTCTGGGGAGTCTGCTGCGCTGTCCCACCCGAACCAGGGCGCTGCAGTTATTGTTAATAAGGGTTTGTGCTGTGGAGGAACCTCAAAAAGGCCTTTTCTGCCTCAAAACTGGAAAGAACTGTGGAGGCAGGAGCTGGAGCTCAGCTGGGATGGGGATTTCTGCCATTCCTGTACTCCCTGTGGGCAGTCTGTGGATGCAGAGTGCTTCCCTCTCCCCTTCTCTAATGGCACAGGGGAGAATTGCAAGGTGGCAGCAGAAGAGTTTCTGGTTCCCCCCTGCCCCCACAAGCAGAGCCAGAAATCCCTGTTGGATTCTGGATCCCTGCCCTTCTCCACATCCCCGTGGGGGTTAACAGAGCTCATGCCAAAGAGCAGCACAGACCAAACCTTGGTGCTCAAAAGAAAAAGAGATGGGAGTGTGTGTGTCCTGCCCCTTCCAACCCCAGCTGCTCTGGGAGGATGGCAAAAAAACCCAAAGCTAACCCTCATTTATGTCCATTAAAGCTTTGTTGGGTGAAGGAGGATGAGCATCAGATGCTGTGATCCTGACTGAGCACAAATGTATAAAGTAAAATGTATGTAATGGCTTTTCTGAATTTCATCTTAAGCACAGTGAGCTGGAAAATCTCACTTTGGTGAAACTCTTCTGTATGAGTTAGGTAAATCTTTGTGGGTGCTGTTCCTGCCCTTGCTGTTCCCCAGCTCTAAGACTCCTGATTTTACTGCAGAATTGAGGTAACAGGAGGATTGTTGGCAGCTCTAATGAAGAAAATAATAAATAAAATTATTTGTCACATCATCTGTTGTTCCGTCCACTGAAATCTTCTTCTTTCCTTTGGAAGATGGATTAAACTCCTCAGATTTGCTCCACTTGAGATTGAAAAACCACAAAATTTATGTTATTGATGTGCATGGAAGCTAAGAGCAAGGCACTTCAAATTTGTGAGAGCTGTAAAAATACTCAGTGCTCTTTGCTACAGAGTTGGGGAATTTAGGTGAAATACCATCTAGATTTTCATACTTTGCTTTGCTTTCTAAACTGGATTTTTCGTGTGTGTGTGTGTGTACCACTGATACACACAAATCCAAGAAGCTGGCCAGCAAAACAATGCACTTTAAAATAATTATTTTATCTTCTGTGTTATCCTCCTGATTTCTCCTGCATCTATTGTTTAACTCCTCCTCCACGTCAAGATCCTGCCCAGATAGAGAGAAGAAATGGAGTTATTTTTATGCCCCCTGCTAGGCCTGGAAACAGAATTACTTTGCTTATAAATTCTGAAAGAGAAGGCTGCAGCCCCAGCTGAGCACTTTGCAGTTTCTTCCCACTGGATGCTTTGGAAGTGCAAATGAATGCAATCAAGCCCCACTTCAGCAAAAGCTTACCTCTGAGCCAGCATATTAAAATCTGTGCCAAATCATCCCTCACGTGACTGTAAAACTTTCTAAAAACAGTTTCTGATCTTAACTTCAGAGTCAGAATCATGAATTAGGCTGGAATGTGGATTCAGCTCCATGTAAACTGTGCCTTTGTGCAGTGTTCCAGGTTTATACTCATTCACATCTACTTTATCAGAAAGGAAACACATAATCTGTCCATTTTTAATTTGCCTTTGATGTGCTTCACGTAGTTCTTTGTGCTTCAACTGTAGAAATATATTTTTTTTTTTTTGCCTGATTTTTTTCTCACCTGTCTATTTTTTTGTCTTTTTTTTTTTTTCCCCCTTTCCTCCCGTGTTTTCAGTCAGTTGTGAACCTGATCAGTGACCTGCAGGAGCAGATGTGTAGACTGCAGCTGGAAATTAATAGTAGGATCCAAGAGAGGAAGTCTCAAGATAGGAAAGCAGAGCTGACCCCCAGTGTTTCTCCCTCTGGTGCAGGAGCAGTAGAGCCTCTGGGCCAGAAGAATTGCTCTCGGTGTGAAGTACGAGAAGCACCCTTGGCAGAACCCCCTGCATTGCCTCTTCCCTCTCTTGCACAGACTAAATTCCACTAACCACAGCTGCCCTGGGAATGTTTTGGCATTAATCTTCGTGGCTTCCATTAGCAAAGAGTGAGAGTGCCATAAAAAAAATGACCCCAAAAAAAAAAAATAACCTCCCACCCCAGACTCTCCACCCCAATTCCTGGGACAAATTTGGTCACTGTTGATGGCCCTCTCCCAAAGCACAGAAATCTGTAAAACCCAATCACCCCTTTCAGCTTTTTCACTGTTTCCATTTCACTTGTAAGTCTGCAGTGCTGGTGTGGGGTTTTTTTGGGGGATTTGTCTGATGTGCAGCATGCTGGCATGGTTTGGTAGTTTGCTACTTTTCCTCATGATGATGCCACCCCAGCTGTGCTTAAACACAAATTATTGATTCCTGCAGATCTTAAAAGCTTAACACAGGTATAAAACAATTTCAGCTAAGACTCTCTGACGTTTACCCTTTCTTTTTCTATCGAAAGGAGCCACAGTAAAAATAATCTGCTTGTACTTTTAAAATAGCAGATCCAACACAGTTTTGTTTATTCCCTGACATTAGCAGCTGCCAGAATTTACATAACAGAACCTGATCAAAAATGTGTCACATAAATGGTTTCATTTCACTGAAGGTGGAATGATACTGGTATGCCAAGAAAAAAAACCTTTTAATATTTTACTTCAAATCAGGTTGTTACCACATCTCTTTGGTGAAATCTGCATGCCCAGAACTCATAAATAATCTGCTTGTATTGTGGGGGATTTTTTTCAGTAATTCCTCTCATAGGTTTATATTTTAAAAATAACTATTCTGCATTTTACACCTATTTTGAAAACAGTGCTGTTGTTTCTGGACTTGTGTTCGTGCAGAGCTGCTCAATGGACTATTAGAACTACAAGCTGTAGGCTGGAGAAATAATCTGAGAGTCAAATCTAGGAGTCATTCCAAATAAATCTTACTGAAATCCAAGATGCAAGCGTGGTGCTCAATGTGTGTGCTGTGCAGGAGTCCAAAATTGGGATTCTCCCCCAAACTTTTCCTTTCTTTGGTTCATTTTGAGACGTTTTGTCTTGTCAGAGCTCCATGGAGGTTTTAATAATATTGTCCTTTAGAAAGGACAAGATGCAGTTCTGTCAAGGTGTGGGAGAAGGGATATTTAAGGGAAAGCTTCTTTGAGTAGGTCACAATTTTTAGTGTGAAGGTTCCAGTGTTGAGCACCGTGTGGTTCATGCATGAGCTGTAATTCAGAACTGTCAAAAATTAATATCTGCCAGAAAAAAAAAACCAAAACCCAAAAAAACCCTTACCTTTAATTTCCTTCTTCCTCTGCAGGGTTTGTTACAGGAGCTCAGACACCTGAAAATTAAAGTGGAAGAACTGGAAAACGAAAGAAACCAGTATGAGTGGAAATTGAAAGCGACTAAAGTAAGCAGAGTCCTTGGCATTTTCTAACTGCAGGCTCCTATCAGCTGGGAAGGGATGTGCTCCCCTTCTCATCAATATTTACTTTTCTGGCATTTACCTTGTGGCAGGGTAGCTGCGAAGTCAAGAATTCTTTAACCAGGTTTGGGATGAATCCCTTGGTTTGAAGGTGCTGTGGTTTCCTTCGTGCCCTTTGCTCCCTCCGTGCACTTTTCAGTCGGGTGCTCCTTGCAATTCTTATTTTAGGAAACCACAAAAAGGCATTTTGACTTGCAAAGAGCTGCTCAGAGTAAAGGATTCTTTGAAGGCTGGATTTGTGTAATGGTGACAAGCCTCTGTGGGATTCACTTTCCAGCCTGGAGGGACATGCAAAGTTTGTTGGGTGTTTGCTTACTATGGAATTTGTTTTCATAGACATTTATCCCAAAATACACCATGAGATCACCTGCTTTGTGTATATCAACTCCTGTTGACCTTAAATCCTGCAAAGCTGTTGGATCATAATCTGGACAAACCTGACATGTTGAATACTTAATCATTTTCCCCAGTAATTAATTTTTCTAGTGGAACATTCTCTCTGCTATTCCAAGTTTGAATTTTTAGCCCTTTTCCACTAGATTAAAAAGCACCACACGATTTTTCCTTCTTGTGCTGTAATCACAACTCTTTTCTTTTGTGTAACAATCCCTGTTTATATCAATGACTGACTCTTGAGTTGTGGCTGAATCTTGGAGAAACATTTCAAATTATTAAACTGAATTTTCTATTTAATGCTTGACAGCTTGATCCAGACATGACAAACAGCTATTATTTGTATTAGCATTTCTTTCTTTTGAGAATTCTTGGATGAATAACAGAATGTTGCTGTCATGTCTTTTTTTTTTTCTCATAATAGTTCTTCAATCCATGGAAATGTTTTCTCTGACGTGGTGGAGATGAACAGTCTTTGGGAAAATATTTTCTCAAGCAGTGTGTGGCTGGCTGCCAAGACAGATAGAAATTATGGAAAAATGTAGGAGCAGAAGGAAAATGAGAAAGAAGAAACATAAAATTCACTGAGGGAGAGAAGATACAGGACTGGAAAGGAAGAAAAGTACAAGGAACGAGAGAGGAAGAAGAAAAATAATCAAAGAATTAGATTTTAAGGGAAAAGAGAGCTTTTAAAAGAGCTTTGAGATTGAATAGACCAGGGGAGGCAAACCCAGATCTGGTATGAAGAGGTCTTCAAGCTTTTATCTTCCTGTTGTTCCAGCTTCTTAGATGAGAAACTGGAATATATCCACAGCTGGATCTAAAGAGCATATTAGTCAGTGGGAAGTGTAGGAGCCCTTCAGAGGTGCAGCAAGGCAGATTCCTCTATTCCACGTGGAATTTTAGGCAGAGCAGTGACGTTATCCTGCAGTCCAACCCCTTCCTTCATGGTCAAAATGAGTTTGTGTGTTAATTAATCTGTGTTTGTCCCTATTTGGGTAATGTTGTCTGGTGTTTTGCATTTTTCCTGCTTTATTTTAGTATTTTGGGAAACTGGCCACATTCATGATTTTTTTTTTTTGTTATGTCCTTGTTCATTGGTTTCTTTCCTCCTTTATTCCCCCATTTTTTTTGTTTGTTTCTTTTTTTATCCTCTATCTGCAAGGAGGTTTTGTGTCCTTTTACAGGCCAAAAGCAGAACTTTGACTCCCAGAGGTTTTGAGACTTCTGAAGAAAATCTTACCAAACTGACTTAGCAAAATATGCTGGTAGCAGTTTTTCACATCAATACAAAAACCAGACCAGAATCACTGAGTTTCAAGCTGAACAATCACAGAATTCTTCTCCCTCTGTCTTACTGAGCTCTTTCATGTGGGATTTTCTATCCAAATCCAGGGGCAGCCCTAAATTTCCAGAAAATATAAATGAACACTGGGATTTTGTTGTATGTCTGTTGTTGCTTTCCAGGCTGTGCTTTCCTGCTATCCTCTTTGGTGTTTTGAGGAAAAAGAGTTTTGTTATCTTGCTGAAAAGGCTCAGCATTAATAGATTCTCAGTTGTTGTTGTTGTTATTATTATTATTATTATTATTATTATTATTATTATTATTGTTGTTGTTGCTGTTGTTATTGTTATTATTATTAAGAATAACAATAATCAGAATAATAAATAATAATGTTTATTGATAGTAATATTGATATTAATATTTATATTAATTATAATATTAATTTATTAATATTACTATTGTTATTATTAATAATATTTTATTAATATTAATAATATTGTATCCATATTTATATATATATACACTTATTAGTATAAGTAGTAACTAGGATTAAAATAACCACTATTTTAGTTTAAAAATCCTTTGATATCTTATAGAGGTCTTCATGCAGAGTTTGAGTTCCCTATAATAGCTATTATTAATATTATTATTAGTATTATTATTGATATTATTGATATTATTGGTATTATTAATTATATTGTTTATATTATTTATATTCTTTATATTAATAGTATTGTTGTTGATAATATTAGTAGTATTTTTATTAATATTAATAATATTATATCTATATATTTATATATATACACACTTATTAGTATAAGTAGTAACTAGGATTAAAAATAACCACTATCTGTTTAAAAATCCTTTGATATCTTTCAGAGGTCTTCATGGAGAGTTTGAGTTCCCTATAATAGTTATTATTATTATTATTATTATTATTATTATTATTATTATTATTATTGTTTCTATTATTTATAATATGTATGTTATTTATATTAATAGTATTGTTGTTGATATTATTAATAATATTTTTATTAATATTAATAATAGTATATCTATATATTTTTATATATACACAATTATTAGTATAAGTAGTAACTAGGATTAAAAATAACCACTATGTTTAAAAATCCTTTGATATCTTTTAGAGGTCTTCATGCAGAGTTTGAGTTCCCTATAATAGTTGTTGTTGTTATTATTATTATTAATAATAATAGTAATAATAATAGTAATAGTAATAATAATAATAATAATAATAATAATAATAACAATATACCAACTTTGTAGCATTGAGAGCTTTCCAGAGTTTCCTTACCTGCATAAATCCCTGGGAATTTTACCTTTCTCTGTACCTGTCTCCTCCAAGAACTGATTGCATGGGGAAAAATGAAATTCTCTAGTAGCAATAGCAGCATAAATAAATATGTCCAGCTGTTTGTGAAATATCCTGAGTTGGTAACTGGCCTCAACCACAGGTGTATGCTCTGAAATCTTCTCATTCCAGGGACAGAATCCCAGAAACTGAGGGTGGGGAAGTTATTCTGACTTTTCTGGGCTCTTTTTCAGGCTGAGATTGCGCAGCTCCAGGAGCAGCTGGCTCTCAAGGATGCAGAGATAGAGCGCTTGCAAAGTCAGCTCTCCAGGACCTCCTCCTACACAGAAGTGGCAGAAAGAGGTAAGAGGAAAAGAACCAAAATTAAGAATTCAGAACCCTACTTGGGCTTTGCTTTGGTGGCAGCTTGGCTCAGGATTGCAAAGGGATACAAAGAAATGCAAGAATGGACTTAAAATTAATTAAATTAATTCTGTGTTCTGGTAGAGGCCTTCAATGTGTGAAATTCTATTCCAGTCTAGAGGCAGCACAAATTGAAATAAGCACAAGGCCCTGAAACTTCTTCTGCAAGTGTTTCATTTATTGTTGTAAAGACTCATTGTGGTTCAATGGGAATTCATTTTTCAGGTATACCTTGAAAATGTCTTTGAAAAATTTTTAGAGTTTCTGTTTTTTAAGGGTAAAAGCCTAATGTTTCACCCTAAAATGTAAAAAAAGTGAGTATTTACTTCCTTTCTTCATGGCTGTGTCTCATTCACTCCCTGTCCCATGAAAGTTTGCACCAGCTGGATTTTCAGTGTCCCTGCCAGCCCAGGCTGGTTTAGGGCTCTCTGACATTGCAGGTTTCTGGTTAAAGCCTGCACTGTTGACACAGGCCAGTGGCAAATAAACCAGTTTGTTTGGCCTTTGGTCTCAAGCAGCAGTGCCACAGCTCTCTGAAATATCCACTGAAAACTATTCACTGAAAACTGTCCACGATTCTCTGAAATATCCACTGAAAACTGTCCACTGAAAACTGTCCACTGAAAACTGTCCACAATTCTCTGATATATTCACTGAAAGCTATTCACTGAAAACTGTCCACAATTCTCTGAAATATCCATTGAAACCTGTCCACTGAAAACTGTCCACAATTCTCTGATATATTCACTGAAAGCTATCCACAGCTCTCTGAAATAGTCACTAAAAACTATTCACTTAAAACTATTTACTGAAATCTATCCACAGTTCTCTGAAATATTCACTAAAAACTATCCACAGCTCTCTGAAGTATTCCCTAAAATCTATCCACAGCTCTCTGAAATACTGTAAACTATTCACTGAAATTTATCCACAGTTCTCTGAAATAGTCACTGTAAACTATTCACTAAAATCTATCCACAGCTCTCTGAAATACTCACTGAAATCTATCCACAGCTCTCTGAAATATTCACTGAAAACTATTCACTGTAAACTATCCACTGAAATTTATCCACAGTTCTCTGAAATACTCACTGAAATCTATTCACAATTCTCTGAAATATTCACTGAAACCTGTCCACTGAACACTATCCACAATTCTCTGAAATATTCACTAAAAACTATTCACTGTAAACTATTTACTGAAATCTATCCACAGTTCTCTGAAATACTCACTGAAAGCTATCCACAGCTCTGAAATATTCTCTAAAAACTATTCACTGTAAACTATTTACTGAAATCTATCCACAGTTCTCCAAAACACTCACTGAAATCTATCCACAGCTCTGAAATATTCCCTCCCTGGGGCTCCTGCCAGCTGCTGGGCCAGGAGAAAATGGAATTAGGGATCTTTTTCCTCCCCATGCAGGAGTGTCTGTGTGCAGTTTGGCACCAGCTCTGCTGCTCTAACAGCTCCTGTGGCTCTTCCCTGAGCTTTCCCAGCCCTGCCCTGGCTGGGATGTGAATTTCCATCTGCTCCTCCCTCCCAGGGCATCCCAGGAGCCTCCTGAGGTTCATTCCAGCCAAGTGATGTGCTGACCTCACTCAGCTTGTGCATGTGGAGAGCTGCATGTCTAACCCAAAAATGAGTTTGTCTAACAGCAGTGCTCGGTAGAGGAACCCTTCTGCTATTGGCATTTTGTATTTTCTGGGAGATTCCCAAAGAATTGGTGGTGTTTCAAAGGAAAGATAGAGGTATGACAGTAAATCTAGAGCTCAGCAGCGTTCAGCTCCCAGAAGTGTGGTGAAACTTGATTCCAGTGGCAAAAGAATCAAACCCTCTACAAAACCTGTGGGCTTCATTCAAGGAAAACACTTAAGACTGTATTTGAATGGAAACAGTAACAATCCTTTTAAAAAAAAAAAAAATTAAAATACTGATTTATCAGAATTTTAGGTCTTCTCAAAGTTGAAAAATTATGTCGATGTCCTTGTAGCATGCTAGAGTGCATATCCTAATTAAATTGCAAAATTAATCTAATATGTGCTTTTTCTACATACTTTATTTGACTCTCACCACTCACCACCGTAGAGGAAGTTTATAGGAGAAGGCTAAAAGAAAAACGTAAGCCTTGCAATTCCCTTCTGGCTTTATCTCACTGCTCCTTTCACACCAGTGTTAACCCAGATGCAGCAATAATTCTGTGTTTGTTAAATTTGGCTGTCTAATTGTAACCCACACCAGCTCCCACTGCCTGCAGCAAGCAGACAGCTCCTTGTTCAGCGAGGTTTTATTGCAGAAATCAAGGCCAGAGGTTCACAAATCAAATTGTTGGGCTTCAAAGGGACGTTGTCAAGGTTAGCAGAGCCAAAACTTAACATTTACACCCTTTTATTTATATTTCCCATTTAATATCAGGAAAGACAGATTTAATTGAAAGCCTCTCTCTTTGAAGGGGACGATTTAGGCTTTGTTGTTGTGGTTTGGTTTTTTTTCAAATCACTGCATTAAATTTAAATTAAATAAATATATTTAAATTAAATAAAAATAGTCTGAATAAATGTGCCCATACTTGATGACATTAATGAATATTGTAAGTAAAATCTGCTCTAGTGTGCTTAAATCTACCTTGACACCAGTCCTTTTTGAAGTTTAATATTTATCAAAAGAAATTCGTAGGACTGTGATTTTTGTAAGAAAATCCTCCCAGTTACTTTCCCACTGCCTGCTGCCTTTAGTTTTTGATTTGGTTGTGCCTGTGCATGTCCTGTGTCTCTTCTTTGAGAAAATTCCTGTGAGGTTCATTTACATGTTTTAAAACTTAATCATTGCAAGGTGTGCGCTTTCCAGAATCCCTGCAATAAAAACTAATTACAGCTTTCTCAAATAGTTTAGCTGTGACTTTGTGTGTTCAACATGAAATTGTAAAACCCTTTTTCACAGATGCTCTTTGGCAGTGTTGATTTTCTTTCCCCTCTCTCTCTCCATGCCTGCTGCCATATCTGTGTTGATGGTTTATTTGGGATCAGTTGTAATTGGTTTAATGCCAATTAATAGCTTGAGAGGTAATTACAACAGAGGAACTATTTCAGCTCCTGCCTCCATCACACTTGGTTCAGTCAGGAGGATTTGCTGGGGTTATTGTGCAGAGAAAAAGGAGAGGTTTGGTTCAGCAAAGTTGGGGTGTGATAAACAACCTCACACATCTTCAGAGAGGGTGTTTTAACTGGCTTGACATCACTAAATGGTGCAGGAGGAAATTCTCCACTCGCTCCTGACGTAGATTTTAACCGAGTTGCTCACACTGAAACATTTAGGTAAATAAATTTTTACAGAATTTTCACTGTATCAGACCAGTTTTTTGGTTATTTTTCATTCCCAGGTTCATGGATGTACTTTACTTCTCAGATGGAATGTATTTTCAATCCTACTTAAAATTATTTCCTTAAGTATGACAGCAAACACACACTCATCTTTTGCAAAATGAGCTTCAGTGTTTCTTTTCTTTTCCATTGCTTGACTTCCACAGTTTAAAACAGTGTTCTGTAGTCTTTTGTGAGCAAAACCAGGATGTTTGTGTTGTGCAATGCTCTTAAGAAACCAGCTTCTGAAAAAAATCTACATTTAATTCAGTTTAGTTGTGCACTGGCCATGCCACAGACATGGTTTTGGTTGTTAGTAAGAACATGGGGAGAATATCACAAAACATCTATTTGCAGTAAAGATAGCAAGTCCTATTTCTCTTACAACATTTAAATCTTATTTCTCTTACAACATTTTAATCTTATTTCTCTTACAACATTTTAAAACGTTTTTAGACCAAGAGGTTCAGCGGTTGAAGATAGGAATGGAGACGTTATTGGCTGCAAATGAGGAAAAGGTGAGAAGATAATCCTTGTTGTACATATTAAGAATGAAATTATGGGTTTGAGTCTCTGAAATGTTCCAAATAACACATTTTTTGTGCAAGGACTAAATGAGAAAAGGGATTCATTCTTCAGGAGGCTGTAGCTCTTGTGGTAGTAAATCCAGCCATGGGATTTTCCTGGATGGTAGCACACTCATATATGATCACAGACAATGATATGCATCCCTAAAAACTTCCTTTTAGTCAGTGAGGAATCCAGCATTCATTCTGGAGAACATCAGTGTGGCTCATAACATTGATTTCTCAAAAAAGCTCGAATGTCAAACTCCTCTGGTTTCTTTCCATCTCTGATTTCACATTGTCCAGCAAATATTGTGCAAAAAGGCAGATAATATTCCTTACAAGCATGTGGAAGACTGAGCCTGTTTTCATGAAAATCACAGGGATGTCACTCAGTTTTTCTGCAGTTAAAAGTGAAGGGGTTTAAATGGAATTTTATTTATTTCATGTTTTCTACAGGACCGTCGGATAGAGGAGCTGACACTTCTGCTAAGCCAGTACAGGAGGGTCAAGGACATAATGATTGCAGCTCATGGTAAAATGTCTTGTGAATGATTTCCTGGCTTTATTTTGAGTTTATGTGGTGTTTCCTGTGACCATCAGCAATGTTTTACAGTATAAAATGGTAGCAGGAGAACTCATTTCCCTTTCTTACAGATGACGAGACAAGCCTTGTTTGGAAGGAACAACTGAAAACCCACATTGCTTTGCTGCACACAATTCTGTGTATTTAACTTCAAAATCTGGGAGGGAAAAAAAAAAATCTTTGTCCCTTTTCTCATTTACACTGTAGGAAGTGGAGTGGGTTTTAGGACAATCTCATTTTAAGTTGTCACCAATTTCAGCACTGAATTTTACCTGGGGAAACTTGAACTTCTGAAGGGACAGTTCTGTTCCACACACACCATCACATTAACAAGACATAACAACATTTTTAGGCCTTGAATGGCAGAATGGAAACTTGTGTTTAGCACACAAAAATACAGAATGAGAGTAAATGTGTTTAATGCACAAAATGGGGAATGAGAGTAAACCTCTCTTTGAATGTTCATTAAGCAAATAAACAAAAGAAACAAGGAGCAAGCCATGATGCTCTGGGTTATTGAGCTGATACTGCAGAGAGCAAACTTTGCCTTTTTCTCTCTCTTTTTCTACTCTCTAATGCTTTCAGGCTCTTCTGTCTCTGGTGCCAGTGAAGAGGAACTTGAGGCAACTTTAAGGAAGTGGAATCTTTTGAATAATTCTCCAGGAGAATTCCTGAAAGCAGAGGTACAGAGATGTTCTAGAAGCAGGTTCTGCTGTACGTAGATGTATATATATATATATATATATATATATATATATCTATCTATATATGATTTTTTGCTGTTGGTTTCTCTGTGTTAATGTAGAAGAGGGTTCAGCCCTGGCTGAATTTCTGTACTTCTTGCTATGAGCACAGTAGATTCAGCAGGTTTGAAACTCTTGTATCTTCCCCAGGCCTCTGCAGGAGAATTGTCCCCAGCTGTGCTCCCTCCAGTGCCACACAAAGCCATGGAAATCAGGCAAGACCTTCCTTTCTCGTGTTTCATGTGGGTGATGCTAAATTGGATTATTTAGACTGTTTAAATGCTGGAACCTTGTCTTGAGTGTTCTTGGCTTTGGGCACTTGTGAAAGCTCTGCTTGTTGTGGAGGTTTGCAATGCTCAGATGCTTGAGGTTTTATTTATAGGAATAAATCAGCATTTTTTTATATCAGCAGATATATGCACTGTAATCCTTAAAACCATAAAATTTATTTCTATTTAAAGTGGAAGCATTCCAGCACCTTCAAGCAGTTTAACCTCTCAACAGGAAGAATCTTTGGAAATCACAAATAGGTAAGAAAGAGTAACTTTCATTGAAATGTAAAACCGTTTTCCTCTCTAAAATCCCTAAATGTTGCACATTGCTCACAGAGAGCTATTGTTATTAAATTATAATATTCTTACATTTTATTATTATTATTAAATTAATATTGCTGTGCTTGCTAAGAGCTTCTAAAATCATCTACAGATCCAAGGCTAAAGCTGCCCACTGGGCCTGGCTGCCTTTCAGTGCTGCTCAGAGGATGCCTTGTTGCTGTTTCTGCCTTCATCTCTCTCAGTTCTCCAATTTTCAGACCAAAAACACAAAAAAATAAATTAATCTCTTAACTCTGAGCTGTGTTTCATGCAGGCATTATGTGATTTACACAGCTCTTTTGTGTGACACACTCAAAAAAAAAACCCATGTTGTATTAACTGCTGGTTTTTTTTACCTGTCCCTTTCTTCAAGGGTTCCTCAGAAAAAAAAGTCAAGTAGTTTAGAAGACTTGCAGAGCGAATCCTTGGAAAAGGTTGGTTTATTTGGCATCACAGCTCCTGGTGTTTAATGTCATAGCTCAAAAATCAAGTATAAATATTCTTTTTGTTATTCATTTAGTAACTTTAACCACCACTAACTCTGTATGCGGGGAGAGAGCCCTAAAACAGCTCAGGTTCTTTTTCCACCCCCAATTCCAAACTGGTTGACACACCCGTGTGGACACACCTTCAAATTCAGTTTTTGCCCTGAGAGAAACAAAAATATTTAAGTGAAAGACGAGCAATAATGAGGAGTCATTTTGTTAAAGTGCAATATAATTTTCTTTATGAGTGTTCTTAAAAGATATATATATATAGATATATAGAGAGAGATATTTATTTGTTTGTTTGTTTGTTTATATTTGTTTTTTACTTAAAAATGACCAAAAATATTAAGGCAGCTAATCCTGAAAGTAGCTAAAAGTTGGGACTGGGTATTTGGCCATAGGATTCCTTTTTGGGTGTTTGCATGGAGCTGTGTTTTCCCTTAACTCTCTGATGCAAATGCCATTCCTGAAGATGGCAGTGATGCTGCCTTAGCTCAAGCAGCAGGAGCTGCTTTCATTCCATTCCAGAATAAAACTTCCCAATTTCCTTTGTTACACTCTGGTGCACAGTCCTGTTTTGTCATTATGTACACTGACATTTCTCTACACTTCTGTAATTCTGCTTTGTGACATTGTTGTTGTCTTCTGTACTCAAATCAGGCTTAATACCAGGTTACCTACACCCAGCAAGGCCACTTAAACCAGATACCACTCATATCTTAAATTGTTAAAAAATTTTCTTAAATATTTCAATATTTTTCCTTAATTGCTGGAGATAATTGTGACTGAGTGTGTGAAATTTGTGCTGTCTTAATTAGATTGTGGTCACACACATCACAAATCAGAACTAGCATTTCATTCCGTGAGGAATCGATGTTTTCTCCTCTTAACTTTCAGTTATTTTCTTGTCTTAAACCAAAAAATCTGGATTTGTCTCTGTGATATGCTGTGATAAGGCTGGACCTACATATTTATGCTGGAGTTATTCTGCCCTGCTCAAAACTCAAATTTCCATTGCTTCCAGCTATAATAATAATAAAACAATAAACCACATCGGTGTCCCTGACCTAACCATGGTGGAATTTTTATCACTTGGTTTCTAGCAGAGCTCTTTATGGTTTCAGCTGGACCCATCCAGGATTGTGTGTGTTATTTTATGCCAGTTGTTTTCATTTTGGTCTCTATTAAACAGCTCTTACGTTCCCAGCTCAAAGTCAGTCTAAAGGGACCACCCAGAAACCTGAAAATAACAAAAATTCCTTTGATCACGACAGAACTCAAACAGGAATTGTGCAGAGGGGAGAATGAACAAACACAGTCTGTATTAAATATTGCATTGAGACAAAATTAAGAGGTAACAGCCCTTGTAATATGTTGTCCATACATTAAGCACCATCTCTATAGCAGTAAGATTTGATGTTCCATGTATGTATGTTAATACTAACATTTGTCTGTTGCTTTTTTTTCCATAAAACCTTGAAATTGCCCTCCCCGAAACTCCATAGTATGTAGATGGAAAACCAGCACAGCCTGTTGTAGAACAAGAGGTATATTATTAACTGCAACCTTCCCTAACAATTCTCTGGTGTGATGTGGTGTGCTGTGATGGTATGGCTGGTTTGTGTTTTATATTCATCTTCTCTCCAAAATGTTTGCATAGTTCCAGTGCTGACAAAACAGAGGGTAAAGGTTTGAAGGGGAAATCTTTGGCTTTCTTCCTTTTATATCTAAAAATTTGCTACATGAAGCTGAGGTCAGTCAGTCTCGGAATACACACTGTAAGACACAATTTCTCTACTCTTACATAATTTTGGTATTTGTACTCCTGCAGTTGCCAAAAAAAAGGAGCAGGAGTTGAGGAATCTGGCCTGCAGTTGCAGTGTCCAAAGAATCCTCTAGGCCTTGGAACAAGAACAGATGAAGCAGTGGATATCTCATTGAATATTCAGTGTATCCTCCTGTCACAGCCAACGTTCTGAGACAATTTTGTTGGAATGGGGTTCTGAGGCGGAGCACGCTGTACCTTCCTCCACAATAAATATGATTTGTGTGTTTCCAGTGCAAATTTCTCCTCTGGAACCTTCATTCTGATACTGAAACATTTACCAGTACGAGTTTATTCCAAAACACGTGTTGTACACCGTTCCCCCTAATAACATCAGCTGGAGCTGCAGGTCCAGTGCATGTCTCAAAAATCATCTCTGTCCTACAACTTTGCCCCAGGGCTGGCTTGTCCATCTTTTCATCTGGATTCAGTGCTGGACAAATGCCAGCAAGCCATTTCCAAAATTGCAATCAAAAGTACCTCTGTGAAACATGTGTTTTGCCTGGAAAAGGAACTGATTAGGCTCAAAACTATTTATGGGAACATTTCATCTACCCTTGTAAAGGGAACATGGTACCCAAGTAGATAGCAAGGAAAATTAGGTTCTGTAATAGAACTGGCAATTCTACTATTATTATTATTATTATTATTATTATTATTATTATTATTATTATTATTATTATTATTATTATTATTATTATTATTATTATTATCGTTGTTATTATCATTATTATCATTTACATTATTATTATTTACATTATTATTTACATTATTATTTGCATTATTATTTACATTATTATTTACATTATTATTTACATTATTTATTACATTCTTATTTATTACATTATTATTAGTTACATTATTATAATTTATATTTATAGTTGCTATTATTAATGGCTGCAATTATTTAAAAAAAAAAACAACAAAAAAAAATTCACATTTACAATTCTGTCTATGCAAAGAGATTTTTTGGTCCTTAGAAAAATTAAGTTTCTGTATCTTGTCTTTGGTCTTGATTCTTTTACTGTTATTAATGGTGGTGGGAAATATGTCTGAGGAAATCTGAGGTGTACAAACGTTTTTGGGTTAAATTCCAGCGAGATATAAAAGTGAGGCAGAAACAGAGAAAGTCTGGTGGGAAAACAGGAGGAAAGAAATGATCTGAAAAGTAACTAAACACATTTTTGGCGCTATCAGAGTTGACCTTGGAAAGTTCAAACCATTAAATAGTGCCAGGGTCCTGGAGGAGAGGGAGACAGCCAGAAAAATTCTTATGGCAAGACCAGGTGATATTTAACACATATTTCAAAGCAAAGCAGAGAGGATGGAGTGGCAAGAGCAGAAGAGGGAAAGCAAAGCTGTGGGTTTTTTTGCTGGGAAGCTGGCAGCTGGTGGACGGGTTTAAATTGAGTTAACTTAATTTAAATTAATTTTTAAAAATTTAAAAAAATTAATTAAAGCAGAACGTGCAGGGAGTGGAGCATTTTGAGCCACGCTTTTTTCCCCAGCCGTAAGGAGTCGCGTAGCGCGTTGCGGATTCCGCGGGCGACTCGATCCCGGATTTATTTTCTCTTCCCCTCTTTTGCAGCAGAGTAAGGCAGTGGGGAAGGGCAGCAAGTACCAAACGCTGCCAGGAAAGCTGCCCCGAGCGCTGCAGAACGGAGAGCAGGGGATGTATGGCTCCCCAGAGGGATGTGGCGCGAGTGACAACGGTGACAGCGGCGTCCCCAGCCTGAGTATGTACCTGTGCCTCTCCCAGAGGGAAAATCCAGGCTGCTCCAGGGCTTGGGATGGGATCTGCTGTTCCAGAACAATGCACGTGGGTCACTTGGGGAATGCCTTACCACTTTTTTATAATTTATTTTTTTTAACATAGATACCAGAAATATTCCCATGTTCCCATAGCTCAAGGCAGAGTGAAGGATGAGTTTAATTTAGAGATTTGGGGTTTTTTTCTGTTGCACCTGACAATACCATTTGAAACTTTACAGTACAAAACTGTGAACATTTTGGGTAAAAGTCCCTCTATCAGCACTGCCTGTTGCTTAGCTGTGGGGGACCCACTAGTGAAAATTCAGCTTACTACAAGCAGAAAAACATCTGTGGATGTTGGAACTTCAAATATATTTCCATGCCACAGCCCTGTGGAGGCCTGTATTAATATCTTTTCAGTGGCACCTTAAGCACAGATTTGTTGACAAAAAGGTGCCAAGAGTGAGGCACAGGACCAGGTATTTTTTTAGGACTGAAGAGCTTGGGAGCTCAGGCACAGGAGCATCCCTTGTGATTCTGAAGTCTTTGCACTCTAAAAGTTACAGTGTGGGATTTTTTGTTGTTTGTTTGGCTGTAATTGGGTTTTTTTTTTTCCCCTTTGGTGGGGGTTGGTTTATTTTAAGGCCTCGTGGTCCCTAAAGCTGCTAGCACACCAAAGTTTCAAGGTTGCGATAGATTTTGGTTGTTTAGAGGTTTTGAAAGAGCTTTTTTGTGATTGATTTCTTTGTAGACAATGCATGAGTGTCTTTAACTGCAGGACTATCCAAGGGTGGGTGAGCTTGTAAAGGAAAATGTTCTTTTCCTACAAACAAGCAATAGCTTCTTAAACACACTGAGTTAAGAGAATTTTGTTCTGCAGCTTGCTTTGTTTCTTGCATTAAATTCATTCCACCTCCAATTCTGTATTTTGGAGCAATTTGATGTAATCTCAGCCATTGCTTCATTTCAGATCCGCTTCAGGCTTCGTAGACCTCTTTGCTTAAAGAGCTAAAACTTTCCAAAAATAGTTAGGAAAGCCCAAACAGATCCATTTTCATCCCTTCGTGTTTAAGATGA
Source organism: Cyanistes caeruleus (assembly GCF_971803275.1). NCBI lineage: Eukaryota > Metazoa > Chordata > Aves > Passeriformes > Paridae > Cyanistes > Cyanistes caeruleus. The sequence continues at coordinate 1,584,827 of NC_141706.1, read as the reverse complement.
TCCGTGCAGAGTTCTCGGGGCTCGTGCACACCGATGCAGATTCACTTCCACGTCGAGCATAACTGCTTCATTTTCTTTTAGTTCCTGCTTTTAATGCTTAGCTTAACTACTTTGCCCTTCTTTAACTTTATTTTGCTGGTGTTTTGTATCTTCTTTGCTTCTCCATCTGGCTTTCTGCCTCTTGGGATGACTGAAGATCGCGTCAGGAGTGTCAGTGCGCCCGTGCTAGGTACTGTATCCAACAAGACGCAACTTTAACGCTCATTTCGCTGCTTCCTTCCTTCCTCTCCTTTCCCCCTCCTTTTCCCTGTGGAATACTAATCCCAGCTGAGCTCCTTAGGTGCAGTACTGAAATGAAGAAATAGCTCCTGCTGTGTGCCATTCACGTGGGGTTTCTTTTTGTGACACTTGTTCCTGGTTTCATTCTGTTTTCACTGAATTTAGAAAAACTCCCACGGATTTTGGTGGAGGAGTTGCGGTATTAAGAGCAGGCAAGAAGACTTTAAACGAATTCAGATAGTGTAGTTAAATAGAAAATACTCAAATAACAAAATTATTTTACCCAATATTGTATTATTTTATTTTTTTAAAATTAGATGTCCAGCTGTTTTTTCACCTTCTGAGCTCATTTTTGGTTTTCTTTTTAAGTACAAGAACAATTTTATAGGTATCTGTACTTCTGTAAATTTAAACATCAGCCTCCCAGACAGCAACTTTATCAATAATTGGTATAAAATTGTTGATATAAATATGTGTATATTTATATACATTATTATATATTGATATAAATATTGGTATAATTGGTATAAAATGTGACTGTAATACTGTTCTTAACCCAGGAGAAACAGAGAACATGGATGGTACAGGGGTCTCAGATGACCTTTCACCCCTCTCTTCGGGAACGGACTCAGGTTCACAGTCTCCATGGTCGCCAGAAAACAGAAAGAGTCCAAAAGGGATCAAGAAAATCTGGGGAAAGTAAGGTCATTTTTTTTCATTTTGTTCACTGTCAAAGCATTTCAGCTGAGAATGAAGCCAACTTCCAGCAAAATCTCCAGTTATCTGCAGCAAGAATTACCTAAAATCTGGGGAGAGAAAGCAGCCCTGGGGTTGCACAGGTGTGTCCCTGTGTACACAGGGGATGGAAAAATTGGTGGGAGCATTCACAGCGTCATCCTGGTGAAAGAAATAAGGCACTGCTGTCACCTTAATGCTGTTAATTTAGTTTTATTAGCCATGAAAAATTAAATTGTAGCAAGCTGCTCATTGCAAAAGACACCAGGTGAAAAAACGAGGGAAAGCAGACGGAACAGAAAGCAGGGCAGAGTTGCACTGTGTCCACTCCATCTGCTTCAGCAGCAGCAGCTACTCCCAAGTCTGGATTATTAATTGGATCAAAGAGTTATGGCTGCTCTGCAGAGCTTTTCTTTAGAGTTAGGTCCAGGCTGAATTTCCTAGAACTCCTTCAGCTGCCTCTGGAATTTGGCATTTGCGGTTCCCAGGGAGATGAACGGAGCTGTTAGTTGTCGCTGTAGTTTCCATGCAGAGCAAATCCCCTCTGTCACCAGCTAACAGTCCTGTCGTGGCACTCTTGTCTTGCAAGAATACGAAGAACTCAGTCAGGTAACTTCCCTGCAGACGACCTGGGCCTGGCAGAGTTTCGGAGGGGAGGTCTCCGCGCCACGGCTGGACCTCGCTTATCCCGATCCAAGGACACCAAAGGCCAGAAGAGGTAACGGCTCCTCCTGTCCCTGGCACAGCCTGCTGCTGCCAAATGTGCCCCACAGCCAAACCCTCCTCTTGGGGAGCTTGCCCAGCATCCCACCTGGAATTCCACAACAGCTGGAAAGAATTTCCCTGGTAGCAAAAGCCATCCCAAGGATCTCCCCTGCCTGCACTCCTCCAGCTGCAAGCTGCAGCAGCCTCAGAAATTTCACTTTCTTAAAGAGGGAGGAGAATAATTATCTCCTCATCTGCATAGCTGTGAGGGTTCAGCAATTGCCTTTTCCCTCTTTTCAAACAGAAACCAGGAAATTCTTCAGGTTGTGAATTCACAGGTTGTGGCTGGGCTGCCAAATTCCCAGGAGACCCCAGCACAGGGCACACCGACAGATTTGCTGTGGTGCTGCCCCTGGCACACGAGGAGCTTCCCACTCTGGACATTCATTCTTTCCTTTTAAGAATTTCCCAATGTTTCTTGTGCTTTCCAGCGACCACAATGCCCCGTTTGCTCAGTGGAGCACTGAGAGAGTTTGTAACTGGCTTGAGGACTTTGGCCTGGGTCAGTACGTGATTTTTGCCCGGCAGTGGGTGACATCAGGCCACACGCTGCTGACAGCCACACCTCAGGACATGGAAAAGGTAAATCACTGCTCCTCAATGCCTGCTGATTCTGTCCAACCCCCTCCAAAACACTGGCTCTCCCTTTCTGGAGCCCACACTGCCAATTTTCATAGGTTACCTCACGTGAGGAAAGGAGCCAGAGGCAGGGCAAACTCTTTGCTAATGGCTTTTTGTTGCAGGAAATGGGAATAAAGCACCCACTGCACAGGAAGAAGTTGGTTTTGGCCGTTAAAGCCATAAATGCGAAACAAGATGAGAAGTCTGCACAACTTGATCACATCTGGGTGACACGTAAGTGTTTGGGCTCTCACAGAATTGTTTGGGAAGGAATTTCTCCCACCCCTCTCAAAGAGCAGCCCAATTCACATTTAAGCAGTTACCAAACACCTTTTAAAAAGCACCAAGTTTCACCACGGGAGAGATGAGGATTTTTTGGTGCTGTTCTTGACACCCAAACACACAGCTCGTGGTATGCTCTTTGTAACTTTTCTCTAGTTTCTCTCAGCCTCCTTTGGGCTGAATTCCCCTGGGATCCTCCCTCGTGGGGAGTCCCATTTATCTCAGTCTTTATGATTCAAAGAAAACTCTTGGGCTCATTAGATTCTGCTTTCTGGTGTTTATCAAAGGATCCTTACAGAAACCTGGCAGGTCTATCCAGACTGGCTGCACAAGCCTAAATCACCACAGCCTGGCTCATTTCCTTCTGATGATACAGAATGGCCCCAAACCACGCAGTCTTTTCACCTTTATACCAATTTTTACCCCATTGACTACAGACACATGTATTGTTATTATATCTCAACAAATAGGTTTTCTGTATCTACCCATGTAATTAAAAGTGTGACTGACTCTAAACCAATCATTCTTTGTGCTTCTAAAAACTGCAGAAGCATGGAGAAGAAGGAAGCAGAAGGATTAAAAACTACACCTTTTTTCCCCCATCTTTACTCCACGTGTGAAACCCTCTTAAAATCTGTATTTTCCCCTCAGTGATAAATTAAACATTTCTCTACTTTCTGTTTAATTTCTTACAAATTTTGGCTCGCTCAGGGATATTTGGAAGCCTTTCTGTCAATATTATGTACGACTGATGTATTTTTTAAAGAATTGAATAGACAGAGAGATGTCTCTGCATTTCTGGGCTCCTACAATGGGGAACTCTGTCAGACAGCAGGGCACTAAATGTGTGGGCTCAGTCTGGGAAAGCTCCTTTATGCTGCAGAAGGTGTTGAAGGCTCCTTCATCATCCTTCATCCTGCAGCTCCATCACGTGCTGCCTGCCAAATACCACAGGGCTGGCTGCAAGAAGCTGCTGGGTGGGAATTGCTCCCAGGCTGCTGGCAAGAGGCTGTCCTCAGGAAAGGGGAAAAGGTAGAAGGAGCCACCTGAACACCTCAAAAGAGGCCAGGCAAGAGGGGAAGAAGGGCTTCACACTCTCTGATCTGGGTTTGGTTCCCCAAATCTGCAGGGTGGCTTGATGACATTGGCTTACCTCAATATAAAGACCAGTTTCATGAATCCAGGGTAGATGGGAGGATGTTGCAGTACTTAACCGTGGTAAGTACAATCCTTTTATCTCGGTTTTATCAATTTTAACTTCAGAATAAGGAAAAACTTACAAAATTTTCCTTTGAGCATGGGCAGTTAAAGAATTTTTGCAAGACAAATAGTGCCAGTAACAACTCCTTTGTGCACAGAATCCACAAAATAAGTCAGATGCTAAGGCTAACTTCTGCAAAGTCCTTCTTTAAATATCATGCAGTACACTGGGACTAAAAGTAAATTTTTTTGTTTTATGTGGAACCTCTGGAGCTCTGCACACCAAGGTAGAAACAATATTCAGCAAAGTAAGAGCAGGAAATGCAGTGATTTGTACAGCTCTGCCCACATCCACAGCACACCATGAACCACACACAGCCACCGTGTTTTCTCCCCATTCTCCTGCCCAACTCTGGATAGTTAAGACCTGGATTTACCTTAACAGGCTACAATCCTGCCTTCATTTTTTTAGCCAGGTCTTGCTATGATGCAATGTTTAAAAAAAAAAACAATAAGTCAATGACAGAACCCCCAAAACCTCCACCCTAATAAAACCCAAACCCTCTTTAAAGTATAAAACTTACATCTTTCCTAAGCCACAGTTACTGTAGTGTTACATGAAACTACACAGCAAATTTAAACTCTTTCAAAACTAAAATCTCTCTCTCCTTCACAGAATGACCTTCTCTTCCTGAAAGTCACCAGTCAGCTGCATCACCTGAGCATTAAATGTGCCATTCATGTGCTGCATGTCAACAGCTTCAACCCCAACTGTCTACGCAGGAGGCCAGTTGAGGAGGTAAAAGAATGTTGAAATAAATGAATTTAATCAAGAACAAATCACTTGGTCCCAGCCAAAGGGGACAGAAAGTCAGCAGTGTTACAACAGAGTCATTGCTCCTAGGGACCTGCACCTAAAGCAGCAGTTATGCCACTAATGAAATCTCGTGCATTTCTCCTCAGAAGTCATTTGCATAGTGGGGATAAAAAGTTATTTCATCTTCCAAGAGAATAATTTGGAAAGATTTGTCTTTGCCTGACCTCATTTTTAAAATCTGTGAGGTTTTTGTCTCTACCTGACTAGCATAGTTTTGTCATTAACCCTGTTGTCAGAACATTCCCTTTTGTGCTGGTATTGTCTCTACGTTATCAGTTAGGAAAAAAAAAAAAAGGTTAAGCAGGAGAAAGAAAAGTGTTCTGCAAATTTTATCCCAATGCTTCTTATTCTTGTAATCATGTTTATACCTTTTAAGTTTTAAACCTGTTTTGCCCTTCTCCTATCTCACAGAAAAAAATAAACGTGTGCCCTGGTGATTTTAGCCAGTGCTAAAACCCAGCACAATATTTAGTGCTTTAACCAAAAAACACAAACTAGCAAAATGGATTGACATTTTTATCCCTGTAATCTCTGCTGCTGTTGCACTTCTTGGTGCAACACACTGGGCCAGGTCTGCCATCTCATCAGAGACTGCTTGAGAGGGACCTTGAGGAGAAACAATCCCCCAGACAGGGAGGAAGAGGAAGAGGAGGGAGGCTGTTTAGATCTGCACTGAGCCAGGAGCTGTGCACACTCTGACAGGGCTGGCAGTGGTGTCACCACCTGCTGTGGTTCCCCCACAGAACATCTCTCCTTCTGACGTGGTGCAGTGGTCCAACCACAGGGTGATGGAGTGGCTGCGGTCGGTGGATCTGGCGGAGTACGCGCCCAACCTTCGAGGCAGCGGAGTGCACGGGGGCCTGATCGTAAGGATTTACCTTTTCACCATGAAAAATTGACACATAGAAACCATCTCTTATCTGATGTCCATCAAGCAGAAAGAGACAAGCACATCTGCAATATGGCAGTGTGGTCAGGCCTTTGAAGGAGCCTCTTTATCTGATCCACACATCTTTATTCTGCAAAGGAAACCTAAAATAAGAAAGAAATAGCTAAAACACTTTCTGTAATCAAAGCTGGGCTGTGCACAAGTGTGTGACAGCAGCACTTAAAGGGAAACCTGAACTGTGCTGTGCAGAAGTTGCTTTTTGATAAGGCATCTCTGAGTGTTTCTTTGAGTGATTTACCAGAGCTCTGAGCCACGCTAAATAACCACCCTGAAACCACAGCAGTCAGAAATTACATTTTTTTTAACTCAAAACATTCAGAACTATTTGCAGCTCTGTAATGTCAGGGTTCTGAAATACCACGATCCTACTGCTGTGGAATTTTTGCAAAAATGCAGTGGTGGAAATTGTACTAAGATTAATTTCATACTCTGAGTAGAGCAGAAAATTCTGAAGGGAAACTTGTTAAACCCAAACAAACATATGATTTGGTGACAAATATCAACACGTATTTGCCTGATCGCACTCAGCATTTTTTCTTGGCTCTATTCAGGTATTTCCCATTCAAACCCCAGTATCACGAGTGAGCTATGAAAGGTCTAATGTGAGCAGGGGCTTAGTGAGAAACCCTCTGCTAAGCACTGCAGTTAGTTTATTATTGCAAATATTTATATTAAAAAGAAACATCCTGTCCTTTTTCCCAGATCCTCGAGCCTCGCTTCAACGGCGACACGCTGGCCATGCTCCTGAATATCCCTCCCCAAAAGACCCTCCTGCGCCGCCACCTCACCACTAATTTTAACGTGTTAATTGGGCCAGAGGCACAGCAAGAGAAGAGGGAAATCATGGAGTCAGCAGCATACACGCCTCTGACCACCACTGCCAAAGTTCGGGTAGGTGCTGCTGCCAAAAAGGAGAACTGTTGGTGTCAGGCTCCTCCACTCTGAATTACAGAGAAAATAAGGGACAAACGGGCAGGGAGAGGTGAATTCTAGGAGTGCTGCATTTCCTTTAATTCTAGAGACAGCACCTTTCACTCTGTAGCTGTTTCATCAGGTCCTGGAAACAAGCATGCAATCTGTTCTGCCTTTTCTTAGAAGGAAAGTGGTGTAAACACATTACCACTCACTGTAACCCCAATTTGAGAAGAAATGCAGTTAATTCAGAATCCACATACTTCAATGACCAGAGTATAGCCATAAGTGGAAAAGGGGAGGATTTTGAATGTTTAAAGAACAACCTTACTTGTCTTACTCAGAACTACTTGTGCTGACTCCTTATTTCAGCCAAAGAAACTTGGATTTTCGCATTTTGGAAACTTAAGGAAAAAGAAGTTTGACGAATCAACAGACTACGTTTGTCCTATGGATACAAGCCCAGCTGCTACCAATGGCACCTCGAAAAACTATGGTGGCTACAAAGGCCTCAGTCCTTTCAGTGACAGGGAACTGGATCAGGTGGGACAGACAGACTGATGCCATGCTCATCTCATCCTCTCCATGCATTCCAAAGCTTGCAAATAACCAAATGTTCCCCTGTAACAAACTCTTTGCTACATCCGCATGAACTCACTGAGAAAAGCCTTGGCTGTGGACGCTGGAAACCAGAGTTCCAGACTGAGAATGTTGGGTTGTTTTGTTTTTTTTTTATAATCAACATCTCATAGTAAACTCATCCATCCTCAGGCCCTTTTTCAGGACTATGGCACCTTTACACTCTGAAGATGGAGGTATTTTGTCAGTCAAGGGCATGGTTGCAGTAAACACAAGACTTTTGTACTTATAGCTTTCATAATTTTAGTACAGCACACGATTTTTTTTTGTTATCTTTATGGGAGGTTTTAATATGTACTAAATTCATATGGACAAACTTGTGCTATCAAGTTATATTAAAGTACAACTGGATTGTATTTTTTAACAGTAATCAGAGAATCCAACTGAATTTTTCTTTCATGGTGTACAGCGGGGAGTAGTTCTGCTTAGACAATATATGTGAAGAAAATGCATCAGCAATGAACAAATTATTAATAAACTGAGAGTTAATTCACTTTTGTAATGTAGTAGTGAAGTTGTGAATGAAACTATCTAGATGGCATCCAAAGAAATGCTGAAGACTAAAAACTATCGAATTTTATTTCGACTTTGCTGTTGTGTGTAAAGGGATGTAAACCCTGAAAAACGGAGCGCTCCTGGAGCCTTGTGTGAGCTGTGGCAACACACAAGAGCCACACAGAGGCAGCTGGAGCAAACTGGCCTTTCTCCAGAGACATAAAAACAATTTAAGACCGATAAGAGAATGGTCACAACATTGAAAAGACTAACTGTGAAGGTAATTTTTTTCACTTGCATGGTTTAGAGCATCTAACATCTCATTTATGTCCCTTGGCTAACCTTGGTCTTTTTCAATGTGCTCCTAAACAGGGAGAGTACCAAACCCTGACTGTGTGTGTGGATGTCCACTTGCTCAGCTAAGGGATGTGAGGGAATGCATTAACCTTCAGCCAAGAACTGTGCAGTTGTTGAAGCATGACAGAAAGACTGGGTTTTTCTCTAGGAGCATGGTCTGTCTATTAAGCATGACATCTGAGCATGTGGCCCATTGCAGGAAATCACAGTGCCCTAGATTGTGACATTTTTATGTAAAAAGAGTTAGGACTGTATCAGAGACTTCTCACCTGTGAAACAATCCCACCAGAAATATAAGTGGTTTCAGAGATTTGGAAAACCCTATTTTTCATTGAAAATATAAGTTAATCTTTCTTTTTTTTTCTGTGAATTGGAGACCAAGTTTCACAGAATTAATGTCTCTTAATCAGGGTCCACTCTTCCTATCTATCATTAAATGCATTTTCACATACCTTGTAGCACGGAGGCATTTTTGTTAAGGAGCTGCAAAACTTACCCCAACTTCATTTGTCCAGGCACAGATCCCTCCCAAAGCTGCATGTAGAGTGAATAAAATTGCACATGCTGTCTGATTTGAACTAGTTGCTGACTGCTTTTACAGATGGAACACTCAGAAGGCACAGTAATGCAAATAGGGGCTCTTTCCCAAGGCATAACCCACCTCACGGTACGTACTCATTCCTCTCTGCTTCCAAAGTCTGCCAAAATTCACTGAAATTGGTCATTGCTGGTGGTAATGAAGAGTAAGTGGGTCTCTGGTCTTGTTAAGTATCTCTTTATAGCTTGGTGGGACATGCAGTCAAAAAAAAAAACACTGCTTTTAAATTGCTATGGAAATTAAGCTTTACCCAGGCCTAAGTTTCCATGAACTCTGCTGTCTCTTTGACAAAATGACAGCTATTCCCCACTTAAATAAAAACAATTCTTCAAAGACTTTGCAGGTAACCACCAGCTCAGTCACAGCAAAGGCTAGGAATGAGGCACAGACTTTTGAAAATTTACATGAGCTGAAACTCTGTGGAAAACATAAAACATCTGACTTTTGCTTCTTCGTTCCACAGAAGCTAATTTATTAAACAATAAAATAAGTGTCTGGAAGACATAATGAAGAATTATAAAATATAGCTGAGTTGCATGCCAGACACAAAATCTCTAAGAATTTCCTCAAGCAAAAAAAAGCTTATTTAAAACTGAAGAAATTCCCTTTGGCTGTGTGTGGCTTTCACCCCCTGTGTTGTGAGGCTGGGTCTCTGGGAGCACAGGCCCCTCACCAAACACCCTCAGTCCTTCCCAAACTGCTCTTTCAGACGCTGCTGAGCCAGGATGAGATGCTGAATGACAGCAGGTTTCTAACACCGACCTTTGAAGACTGGAGATGATGCCCCAGCACGACGGAGAGCGCGACCCGAACCTCACGCCTGCAGGAGCGGCCAGGAGCAGCTGGAGGCCGTGCAGGAGGAGAGCTTTCCCTCTTTTCTGCCTCTGCCACCTCCCATGTAGCATTTCCTCACACACTGCAGCCCCACCTTGCAGGTAACTCTCCTCTGTGCTGTTTTCCCACCTCATGTAATGGCAAACAGGGGCTGGGAGAGGAGTGGGACTCTTATCCAGAGTCTGGAAAGCCAAGACCGGCAATGTTTTGTCCTTTTATTCACTTGTCATGTGCTATGTTGATGTACTGTTACACGAAAAACCTTCTGTCATTTTTTATTTTATAATTAACCTGGAGTGCAGGAATCATTAATACATAATTGTACCTTGGGGGCAGATCAGAGGTACCTGGAATTCAGCTGGGTGCTGGTGAGAGCAGCAGCAATGGCTCACCCACCACTCCTGTGGCCTTGCCAGACTGGTCCCCAGAAAGGATTTCCATCTCCCCTCCCTTTCACTGTCCTGCCCTCTTTTTATCCAAGCCAGGGCACTGTAGGGTGGGAAGAATGGAACATAATACTGTCCATCAAGCCCTTGTTTTTATTAGGATGACAAGCTGCCACATTCACAAATCCTTACCTAAGGCAAGAACAACTGCAGCAGGAAATTGTAACCAGGAAAGTACCAGAATAAAAGATGTACTTCTGTAAAACACCTGACAAAATAAATCTGCTGCTGTTGTACTGGGCTAGACAGGAGTGCATCAGAGAGAAGTATTGAGGGGCTGAGGTTGAAGCTGCCACCTTGACAGCAGCAGTTATTTGTGGCATCTGTTTACATGTACATACTAATGAGCTATTAACAAGCTCTCTCAGTAAACAGATAAATGCCAGAAAAAAGTCTCCTTAATTGTAAGGAAAAGTACTTTGTACAGTGCTGGTTTGCATTACTCTCTCCTTGCTGGCTGCAAGTGTTCTTTAGATTTTAATATAGCCTCAGGGCAGGTCACTGCCAGCCACAACCCTCCCAGATTAAGAGGGAAATTGCAGGGCTGGCCACAGGATGCTGCAAGGGCTCTTTGAGAACTACCTGGGGTGTTTTTTACAGGTGATCTATCCTGGTCCTCACTTCACCAGTGTCTCCTGACAGACCTTGCACTGTATGGTCAGGTGTAAGAAGATAAACACATGACTTGATTGTCCACAGTGGTAAAATCAAGGCAAGCTCTTTTCAGTCACTGCAAAGTGCAAAAAGGGAAAATTCAGAAGGATGAGAAATGAGCCTATGCATGAGCAAACCACTAATGTTTAATGTTTGATCAAAGGTGTTAAATGTTCCAGTCTGGCAATGCAGTCAGTGCTAGTGACCAGCTCAGATACCACGGGCATTTGGAATATTTCATTAGGTCAATTAGCCAACAAACTTAGTACAGCACTGCAAATGGGATTGCTGCTCCAGCAGCCCTGGGATATCCCAAACACACTATTTCCTATTTCTTTCAATGCTGTATTTACAACTCAGTGTGTTGTTGTGGATAGCCAATCCACAAAACTGATTCTTCTTTTAAATATACATAGTAAGAAATCCTAATTAGCATAACACTGGTATAAATGCTTATTTTTTGACTGTTATGAATAAATTGTGAATGTTCCCCTCTCTTGCTGACCATGGAATGATTTAACACAAATTCATGTGGATGATCTCTCATCTTAATTTTCTTTTCCCCACAGAAATGTTTTATAGTAATTTCAGAGGTCAGACTAAGTAACTCCCACACAATCCAAGAGGATTTCTCAACTTAGTATTAAAACACACATGGTAATAATGAAGTTATAAACCACAGAAATTACATCAAGGGGTTAAAACACACACACACACAAATGCTGCACAGCTGCACATCATCTGTTCCTGTAGAAAAATATGCAGTACTTCCAAAAAAAGGTATCAGGTGCCATCGATGTTAATAAGCAAATGTACTGCTCTTGGGATAGCCAAGCTTGTCCAGGTTGGGCTGACAGGCAAACTGAATCATTGGTGGTGGCCCACACATGAGAATGAGGGTCTCGCTGCCAGGGGGAGGCAGGTGGGCTTCCAGCATCTCTGCAGTGACAAAGCCAGAGCTGTACTTCCAGTCTGCAACAAAGAAATTCATTCAGTTACTTGGAATCCCTCTACAGGCTGAAGCCTTTTAAACCACATTAAAATAGCTGAAGAATCAAGTTATGGCACCATCACTGCAAGCCAGGAGAGGGTGAAATCCTCACTCAGCACAAACCTAGTGATCCCCTTCCACAGGGACAACAAGCATGTAGATAACAAGGATCTGGCTGGCTGGAGGTCTTAAAACAATAAATTATAAAATGTAAAAGAAATGAGCAGGTAGGAATAAAAAGGCAGAGTGAATCAGCTTTTCCAGTGAAGAAGGGTCACCCAGTGGCAGGGAGAGGTATTGAGACCTGTACTCTGTTTTTTTGAGATGGGTGTGGTGAGGTGACAAGAGTTTGGTGAAAACAAAAGCTCTGCCATGTAGTTTAGTGATAAGAGAGAACAAGTTAAAAGAGGAAAGAAATGCTAAACTATTTCAAGCAGCAGGATTATTGAATGCATCTGCCACTTGAAGTGAGAAAAATGATGCCTAAATCCATACACATGGCAGCTGTTTCACCAGAATTTCATCTGGAGATGCTGCAAAACAAAGAAGTGCACATAATATTTATAGGTATTAAACAATTATATTAAACAATTTCATGCCAACAACATGCTAATATAACCTGATTTGGGAGATAGCCCAAAACAGAGCTGAACTTTTGATGAAAACTCCCAAAAACTGAAATACATGAGAAGATGCACTGAGTGACACGTCTGACCCAAATGAGGTACATTATGAGCTCCCACTTTTTAAGGCTCAGCTGGCTTAGATCCCTCTTTAAAACAGGGTGTGGGGTAAGATTTGTTTCTGAGGAGTTTAAAAGTGTAAGACAAGAACACCTGACATTGCTCTGATGTCCCCTTGAGCAAGAGTGAAGCTCTGACTGTTTGCACAGGGATGAGCAGAGGCATTTCCATGTGTCCCTACCTTTTGGAGGTCTGTCCAGTGTGTACCACAGCACAAACTGCTCAGGGTGCCTCTTGGCAATGTCTTCTAGCTCAGCTCTCAGCAATATATCATTTTCTGTCTGCAAAATGAGAGTTCTGTTTAGCTCCAAACCATCCCAGGAGCCCTCTGACAGAAGCTCATCTGCCATTTACAACAAATGCAATAAAAATTATGCAGATCAATAAAGTAATTTGGTATTTTTCCCCTTCCATTGTAGCTGTCATCATTACAGGCTTCTGTAAATTGAGGTTAAGAACAACAAATTGTGAGACTTAGCAGCCATCTAAACACAGTCCTGAAGATGGCAATTAGAACAACTTTTTAATCCAGGCTAAAATCACGAGCTGGATTTGGCCCTGGCCCTGGCAAATGGCCCTGGACTAGCATGGTGAAGGTTAACTTTAGAGATTAGTGGAAATAAATCTTGTTCCCTTGAAATCAGTGAAGGACTAAGATGAGCAGAGGGATCAGGAGCTGGTCACAGTGTTTATTCCCCAATTCTAGGGAATTCAGTGAAACTATGAGGAGATTCCCAAGTGTGAAAGAGTCTGAAACACGTGCCATCAGTTTAAAAAGCTCAGAGGCCCAAAAACAAGTGGGCTGTTAAAGAAGAACAAACAGATGGGTCAGAGTCCTCACCTGATTAGCAAAAAGAAGGTAACATTTTGTGGAGTCCTTGGGGTCGCTTGTGATCTGACGGATCAGCTGCAACATAGGAGTTATTCCTGTTAAAAACCAGAATGGTTATAAAGTGGGTGTTCCTTTCCATGGCTCCAGCTTCAGTATTAATGCTGCCTCCCCTCAGTCTTCAATGGCATCTCAGTTTGCACTGGGCTACACATCCCTGGATTTCTAATCCACATGGAGTGCAGAGACTGGGGGGTTTCTGTTATGACAAACAGTTCCAAAACAAAAACACAATTCTTGTATGCAGGGTTTTTCTCTTCAAGATTCTCTAGCACGTCATTTTACCCTCGAGACATTCTCTTAAAATACTTTTTGTCACTGATGGAGTTCTCTGAGGTCACAAGGTAAATTAGGACTCAAACCCTCAGGTTGCTACTCCCCAGAACTGAGCTCAAACCATTGGAATGCCTCGGTGTTACCACCATGAAAATAAATGAATGGAAAGAAATGCAGGTGTAAGTACTCTGCTGCTGAAGTACAGTGATAGTCCTCACAAACACCCACAAAGACATTTTCACTCTCTAGACGCTTGATATGATGGGGTTAGTTTTACCTGTTCCTCCAGCTATCATCCCAAGGTGCTTTGCAAACTTCTTCTCTGCCTCAGACTTCTTATTAGGCTTGATCAGAAAGGTACCTAGAAGAAATATTCCAAACCTATAGGTACATTAACTTCCAAACAAACATGGATACACATTCCTTGGGAAGAAATGACTACAGATGACCAATTAATAAAGACAAATCTTCTGGAAATCCCTCCCTTCTGCCGAGAGAGGTTCATCAGGAGATTGCTGATCACAGGAGGTCAGCACCCAGAGAGAAATGCTGAGCACTCTGAGGTGAGACTCAAGTGCACAGCTCCTCTCAGTCGAGATCAGTGCAAAATCTTTCACTTGCATCCTACAAGAGGATTACTTCCCTGAGCTTATTTCCTCACTGTCAACCCAGGCCTGGTTTGATTATGAAATGGAGCTGGCTCTCAGTCAGCTGCTTTTTCAGTAACAGCACTGAGATTCTCAGAGGGCATTTGAAGCCACAATCTCACTTGCTTAGGAAGCATCTGGAGCATCTCCCTCCATATGTATAGCTGTGGTATTTTATTTCCAGTGCACACTTCTTAGTCATGTAATGCAATAGCAATTTTTTCAGATTTACGGGCCCAGGAGTGAGACACTCATCAGTTATTCCTTACACAGAGTACTCTTTCCCATCATATCAACTCTGACAGGCTCTCAGTCAAGTCTAGAAAAGGTGGCTTTTCCTCTTTTCCACTTTAAAAAAAAAAAAAAAAAAGAGATTCTCTACAGTTGTCAAGTTTTATAAAACACTTCTGAAAATAACTAATACCTCCCTTTTGCTCTCCCACCTTTGTGTCACAGTACCTGTCCCCTTATAGACCAGGAGTCCATTTGGCCCTCTGAAATCAATGGTATCTCCAATCTTCATGTTATCCAGATACTGGGACATCTTCCCACCTTCTGGAAATTTGGGGTTCACATTTTTGTGGTAGACCTGTAAGAACAATCATTTGCACCTTATCAACCACTAACCTTCCTGCAGACATTATCACAAACTGTAAAACACAATCCTGCAGGCCTGAAATTCGGCACCTGAGAAAGAAATCGAGGGAATTCTTTGCTCTCAGTTATCTCTTGAGGAGGAAGCAGCCAAAATAAGTCAAATGTGCTGCTGGGCACATGTCCCTCAGCTCCCTGCAAACAGCCAGGATAACAGGGATGGGTGGAAGGCAGATTATGTGCTGCTGCTGCCCTCATTTCACTCTTGCCTCACGTCACCCCATTTTTGTAGCTGCTCCTTCTGGAAACAGCACTGCTGCATCTTTTCCTTCTAAAACTTTCCCACACAGACCCACAACAGCTTTCTAAGAAAAAAGCATTAGTAGTTCATAGCAGTTCATAAATTAAGAAGCATCAAGCAGTTCATAACCATTAACCACCCATGTGACATGAAGAACAGAGCATAAAAAAAAAAAAAAAAAAAGCCTGGGTTTTTGCCTAAGGATAAATTCTATCACAGAAAAGGATTAGGAAATCCAGAAGTCCTGGGATCAGATAATCCTGCATCCCTTGGCTTATAGGATTTCCCTTGTTTGACTTGCTTAGAGCTGTTTGCAGTAAGCACCAGCAGCAGCACAGGCATCTGGAGGGAGAGAGATCAGTATCCATGCACTGCCAAATTAAAGACATCAGGGAAATTCCTAAAGAGTTGCCAAGGAAGTGATTCCCTCCTCCCTCTGCTCTTCCTCTGCCATCCCTCAGTGCCACATAGCAGACAGGATGCAACTTACAACTCAAGGGCAGTGTGAAATTAATTGTTTGCCATGCAGTCACACTACTTGAAAGAGATGAGATCCGATGACAGTGAAATTTAATGAAATTTGAATGAAAGACGATGAAATTTGATGACAAAATCAAACCATTGCACTAAAATGAAGTACTTGCCCTCCTTCCAGTTACCAACTCATCTATATTAAATGAAAACAAAATTTACCTTTATAATTAAATCAACATAACCTTTTGTCTTGTCAGTGGAAACTGGGGTATAGGCTCGGATCACCAGATTCCCATCAATTTTTGCAGAAAGGTAAACATGTTGGCCTGGGGAGAAAGAATTATAATCTGATTTTTTTTTTTTTTTTCATCCCTGGAGGACAAGAGGGAAAAGCAGGCACTGTAACCTGCTATGCATGCAATCACAGAGAAAATCTTTGCCATACAAATGCTGTATGAAACATTCAGTTTCTTCTCTTTTTTCAACCCAGAGCAGGAATCTCCCAGGAAGTAATAAAGTTTCAGGATCTTATTCCTAAGAATGAATCTGGATAAACACAAGCACTGCAGAGCACATCTCAGTTGGTTTACCATTTGTCTAGTAAATTCCATTACTCCCATACAAGGCAGAAGAGAGTTTGGAGAAGAACAAGCAGCATGCAAGGACATGCTCACAGCATGGAATGGGATGACCCTGACACCTGCCATACAGCACAGGGAGGTGCCAAACAGTGCAGAACAAACAGAGCCACATCTGAGATCAGAGAGAGAGAGAGACTTTCCCCTGCACAGATAATCACTGATCCAAGGTCCAAGGTTCAGTGCTGTAAGTGTACCAGGGTACAGGAAAGAAGGCAAATCATAGGCTGAAATTAGTGCTACACAACTCCAGATAAAGTTGCATGGACATGTGTGTGATCCAAAGGTAAGTACATGCACAGAAAAGGCTCTGAATATTTCAGCATCTTCCCAGGCAGCAGACTTGTCCCCTTTCTCCTTTACAAGTGTGACTGCATTTGCCAAAACCATGAGGGCGATTGCCAACAGACTGAGGGGACCAGATGGAAGTAGAATGCAAATAAGCAATACGAAAAAGCTTTGACAGATATCACTCTGGCTTATATCCTGACTGGTGATGAGTTCCATCAGGCTCAGTTCAGTTTCACTGCTCCATTTCTAAACTACACCACACAAGTGGACAAAGCACTCACAAAAGATCAGAAACACAACCCTCTGGGAAACCTGACATTTCTCCCTGAGACAGCAGCATTCAGATGCAGCTTTCAACTCCTTGCTTTTCTGAGCCTTAAATTCACAGTTAGAAGTCCAAGAACTGTGAGAAACCAGAAATACAAGTAATTGTTTGCAGTACTTACCTACAGGCAATCCTAATGTATGATTTGTTGAGGGTAGCCCAAATCTGAATTTCTTAGTATCATGACTGATTTCCTAGAAAACCAAAGTTAGAACGAGGTCAGCATCACCACTGCTTTGAATTTCAAACTCAACACAATATGCTTTAGCAAGCCTCCTCCTTCTTAGCATGCAAGCCAAATGCTGGGAAAGGACACAGAAAAGGGCTTTGAAAAAGAAAGCTGAAATAACCAGGGGTTTCAGAAGCAGTTTTCTCTTCCTTACTTCCACAAGGAGTGACTTTTGCCTGCCTGCGCAATCCCTACAGCACTTTTGCACAGATAAAATCAGGAAAGCCGGTGCCCAAGGCCAGTGAGCACATTCCATGCTTGCGGCCAAGGATCGGGCAACTCAGGGCGTGCAGAAGCTGCTGGGCTTGCTTCTCACGGTGTACCCAGGCCAGCAACCGAGGGACGAACACAGCCGGCACTTAAACACGCCGAGCATCGGGAAACAACACTCCGCAGCGTGGCAGAAACGCTTTTACACGCCCTGCTCTACACTGGGAGCATGGCAGGGCGGCTGCGGGGCTCACAGCCTTGGAGGGCTCTGTGCCCTGCTCTGGGGATTCCATCCCTGGGGTGGCCAAGAGCCCCTCGGGCCAGCGGACCTACCGCCCTCGGAGCCCCGCTGCCCCACGTCCCCAGCGCCCCCGGGCACCTCCTTGTCCAGCAGCCGCAGCGGGTACTTGGCGAGCGGGTCCTGCAGGGTGACGGGGCCGCTCGGCCTCCGCGCCGTCCCGCGGAGCAGCAGCAGCAGCAGCGCGGACGCGGCCACCACGGCCACGGCCACGGCCACAGGCGCTCCCTGTCAGGAGGAGAAGGGCAGGCGGTGAGGGCATGGCCGGTCCCGGTCCCGGTCTCGGCCTCGGCCCCGGCCCCGGCCCCCGGTCCCGGCCCCCGGCCCCAGCCCGGTCCCTCACCGCAAGCGCCTCCATGGCGGCCTCTCCCCCGCAGCTGCCGCCGCGCCGGGCCCGCTCAGCCCCGGCTCCTCCCGGTTCCTCCTCGGGTCCCTCCTCCCGGTTCCTCCTCCCGGTTCCTCCTCGGGTCCCTCCTCCCGGTTCCTCCTCCCGGTTCCTCCTCGGGTCCCTCCTCCCGGTTCCTCCTCCCGCGTCCCTCACGCCACCGGAGCCCCGCTCCGCCCTCAGGTCGCCCCTAGAGCCACATTCTTCATTTCACCGGTTGTGTGAGGTTGGAGAAGCCACATTCTTCATTTCACCGGTTGTGTGAGGTTGGAGAAGCCAAATTCTTCATTTCACCGGTTGTGTGAGGTTGGAGATGGCTCTGGGGTCGCTGAGGACAGGCTGTGACCGGACAGCCCCGTGTTAACCAGCACTGAGTGCTGTGTCCAGGCTTTCCTTGAACGCCTCCGGGGACAGGGCATCATCGCCTCCCCGGGCATTCCCTTCCACTGCTTAAAGCTTCTTTCCGCAGGGATAAATTAAAGGAAGAGAGCAAAGTCGGAGTAATCACTTCAGATGAAGAAGTGGCAGTGTTTCTGTGCACCCAAGGCACGGCGATAAATGGGTTCCTAAATGAGAAATAAACCTGCCCTCGTGGCCGCTTCTGGAAGAGTGCAAGGGAAACAAAGCGAGGGTAAAAGGAAACAGGGAAGATGAGAGTGGGGATGTCGTGTCCTTTTGGGCAGAGCCACAGCGGGAGGAGGGTCAGGAATGGGTTATCTCCACAGGCAGAGGAGCTCAGAGATACCGGGACACCATTCCAGGACAAGCTACGGTCACAGATCCTCGCCTCAAAATTAAAATACAAACCCATTACATGAACCCCTTTGAAAATATATATATATATTTTTTCCAGTTCTTGTTTTTTTTTTAGTTGTTTTTAAATCAAGATTTCATTTGCATCAGAAAACAGCTCACATTGTTGCTGAAAGGTACCAGCAACTAGCAAGAGACTAAAAAGATACTACAAACAAACACAAAACTAGGCTCCTCATAAAATCATATTAGGAGAAACACAAAAGGCCAACATCAAGCAGCCAAGCAAAAAGTTAATGCTGTACCAATCAAATCAAAACCAGACATTTTAAGACAGAATTTAAGACAGGAATTTTCATAAGAGATATCAATTTATCATTATATAACCACTGCATTCAATATCATCACAGCTGATAACACCTGTAGTTCTCCCCACACGAGTTTTGCTGTTTTGAACACATCCACTTGAAATCCTTGTCTTAAATTAATAAACAGATAAAAGTCACTGTGTTCCTGTTAAGCCAAACAGGATAGCAGAGATAATACACATCTGCTCCCAGCATAAACTGATACAGTCCACCATAACCAAACATTAACAGGCTTCTATAATAAAAATTTACAAAGGGTATTTTCCCCCCATTTCTCTCTGAAGATCTCTTCAGAAAGTTTAGCAAAGATAGAACACACATTCTTTATCAATAATGTAACACAGGTGTTAATCTGAATCGCTGAATCTCAGTTCGCCCCTAATCCTTCCACTTAAATATTTTCATAGCTTCACAAAAAAACTCGTGCTCAGTGTCAAACTTTACACTGAAGAGAAGAAAATGGTCAAATATCTTTACCTTATTCATTGGAAAATAAAGCCAGTGAGATTATTGTTTCCTCAGCTACAGAATAAAATTAAAAGTTAAAAAAAAAAACAAAACTCAAAGAACCAAAGTTCAAAACTAACATAATAAAAAAGGAGGGTTACTGGCACCAAATGCTTGTATGGGAAAAAACTCTCTAAATATTTTTGCCATTCATATCAACAAAAACTGAGATACCTTACCTTCTGGTTATTATCTGCAGGAGGATTATTCTTGTGCTACCTGTTGTACTATCCTACTAATCCAGTTTTAAACTCTGAAGCTGGGAGCTGGAAGAGTCTGCAAAGCTAACTGGTGCCTGTCACCACAGATTTCTTTATAAGCAGCTTTTTGGACATTAAACAAATTTCTAGTTACAAGTTAATGCATGGATTAATTAGGATCGCTATCCGTTCTTGCATGGTCCCTTGGCCTGTAACACCTGTCTTTTCAAACACTTTTGTTCAAACACCACACAGTTTGTAAAACCAGAAACTGGATTAAAAATATCCTGCAATGTTTTTATACTCTCCAGCATTACATTCAAGGACATGCTTAGCTCATGTGGCTTCTTTTCCCTCCTTTCCCTTCTAAAATGGATAACAGAGCGTCAGGAGCCTGCAGGTAACTTGTGACTGCTCCAACACAGGTGTAAAGCCAAAGTCTCAGTTCAGGTAAATCAGCAGGAAATTCCCCAGGGTAAGTATCAGCTACTCTGAATCTTCATCAGTCAAAAACACGCTCCCACCAAATTTTGTTTTCAATGATATTTGTGCTTTGGGAGTGTTTTACAATGGGATCCATCAGAACTCTTCTTTTGACAGTCACACGATAAAAACAGGGAGAAAAAAAAAAAAAAAAAAGGAAGAATAAAACAGGGTAAATGTTGAAAAGATAATCAGTAAAGACAGGCTGTAAACTTGTCAAAGTGGGCTCAGCTGCCACCTTGTGTCAGTTCATGCTCCTCCCAACCCCGAGAAATGAAGCTGCAAAGCCACAGCAAGGAAAACATTCATCCACACTACAGATGTGTTCGAGAATGGAATAATAATAATAATACAACTGGAAGAAATAAGATTTTCAGAAGTTACGGCTGATTTAAGTTTGTTTCTTTTCTGGGCATTCAGCTAGGGATATTTTAAACAGCCAAGATCTCAAGGAGAGCTGGACACCCAAATATAAAAATGGCACCCTGGAAAAGACCTCAGATTAACCATCTAACAATAATAAAAGGATTAATTTAATTATCTTTTTGGGTTTTTTTTTTTCATACATACCACTACTATTAATATTCTTCTTGATCCAGTCAACAAAAAAACCAACATTGGTGTAAACTACTGAGTAACTCTTCTTTCCATATCCCAAAGCCCAGCTAATAATTCCATGGAGGGTGTAAATCCCCGAGTTGTCCCACACAGATCATCCCCTGGGTCACTTTACTGGCATTATTATTTTACACAATTATTATTATTATTATTGTGTAATAGCCCTGACATCTGTCAGGTGCCAGGATGGGGACTTCCAGCTGCTGCAGTTTTTTCCTCTTTTCCCTGTCTTGAATTAAAACACATCATGCAGTAGAGGCATGAATTAGTGGTTCCAGAAGGAAGCTTTACTCCTTTCCTTTTCAAATGGTCTCCATCTAAATTATCTGATTTCTCTCCTCCCACCCGTGTTTCTTCACAGCTAGCTGAGCTTACACAAGTGAAAACTCTTCAGCATGTCTGTTCTCCAAAACCCAATGTATAGACAGAAGGAGCACAGGATGTGCTATTTAAAACACAGGTACAACACTCCCAAGCAGCATCATTGCTTCAGGTGCACCCCACCTGTGAGCACACACATCCCCGAGGGCTGCAGCATCTCCTCCTCGGCAGGGAGGCACACTGGGAGCACCGAGGGGCTGAATTCCTGTTACAAATTCCATGGGCTCAGCCAGTTGGAGCAGGGCAATGTCAGAGTCCAGAGTCATTAAAACTTGAGTGTATAAAATACTGCTTGACTGAGCCTTTCTACAAGACCAAAGACATCAACATTTCCTGAAAGTCTTGGGAATGTGAGGCTTTAAGCAACCTTGGTGTTATCAATTTCCAAGATGCCTTATGAAGAGAACACATTTAAAGGCAGCTCCAGAAACCACCAGCTTTCTGATATTAACAAGTCAAGATTGTGCGTCTGTGACATGGAACAGGGAACATGCAGAAAACTCCATCCAGCAGCAAGGCTAGGAAGAGAGTCTTGGGAAAACATTTATCCAGTGTGAATAATGTGGCAACTCATGCCCTAATTGATTCTGTCTTGGTGACAGTCAGCAGTGAGTACAGAGACAATGCACCTCTCACTCCCACATCCTCCAGGACACTGAGCTTTAGGGCTCAGTGAAGGCACAGACCTGTGCTGACAGCCACACAGAAGCTGTTGTGTAAATGCAGATTAGGATCAGTGTGCAGGCTGTTGGATTGCAGCACCACAGGACAATTTGGGAATCACATTTACATTAAAAGCTATTTTGCAAGATTGATTTGTATTTCAGTACTAAGCGGAACACACAGTACCTGTCTTGCTCTGCAAGATCATGAAGTCCTGTTACCACCATCCATCAGTCTCTGTATGCTTCCCTAAGGGAAAATAAAAAGTTCATTGTCAGGCTGATACAACAGCAGGTTTGAAACCCGTGAATCTTAAAACCTGCAGTTTTCCAGCACACATGTGTGGAGCAGAGGAATCCAGAGGCAGTGTAAGCTGCAGCCAGCCCTGTGGCACTCTGGATGGAGCCAGCAGGCTGCAGGGACACACCTGCAGTCACAGACATCCCCAGGGAAGGGCTCATCCCAGTGCACTCACCTGGAATGAAAGCAGTGGGCAGCTGGGACGAGCCACTCTTGGGCAAGGACAGCTCCTCTGCAGGTGTGCTCATCTGCCAAGGCCACCAGCCAGGCACAGCTTCTTCACCTCCACTTACCCTACTGAACAGGAGCCTGGGCTGATTTGAAGGCAGTCCACAAACATCCTCTGGAACAGGAAGCACTGATGTTCCAAGAAGCCTTTAGAGGTTAAGACTGGGAGAAATAAAGAATATTCCAGTTAAGGGCAACCCCACAGCTTCTCAAGCTCCACCTCCCCCTTTTATGCTAAATCTTCCAACTTGCCTCATTAAAAAGTATTCAAATGTTTACACCACTGTGAGGAGATGATCTTAGCTAAAACAGAGCTTCACCAAGATGGAAGTTACCAATTACCTTCAAAAGTTTTAGCCTCAAAACTACAATGAACAGGGGCTCACCCCATTTTCCATAGAGTACTAGAGGGGAAAAGGGCAGCTCTAAAATGCTGGTTATTGTTTTCAATTGCTCTGCATTTGCAATTTGCAATTGCAATTTGCAATTGTTTTCAGCAAAGGAAGTAGGTGTAGGAAGGAGGTGCAAACTGATATATAAGCTGAAATGTTACTGAATTGCTGTACATGACTTAACAAGATGAAAGAAACAAGAAAAAATACATTCTGCTAAAGCCAAAGCATGTAAATGTCACTGTGCATATTTTTATTTCCTCAAAATACCTTATTTAAAAAATCTGGACCAACTGCGACCATTAGGCATTTTGAGAATTTGTAAATTCAATTATAAATTTATAAATCAGTTACTGTGGTTTCATATTCACAATTTTGTTATTTGCAATTTTGTACAGCTGGCAGTGAGGCAAATCCCAGCGATTTTCAGGGACACAAGGCCTACAATAAACTAGGGTTAGAATCAAAATAAAAATTGCAATGCTGATGTTGGAATAAACAGTTCTGGAGTTGCCCCTAACAGAATGAGCCATCCTTTGGCTGGCCACTGTTCAGTCTGAGCAGCACTTTTTCACAAGCTAAATGCTTTTCATTTTTCTCTGACCCTTTATGGGGGTTCCTTCTTCGAATCACCAATTGAAGATGGTTTTTAATAGGAAATTTTATTTTTCCCCTCACGGTTTTTTTTCTTCTCATTGACTAAATCTCATAAATAACCCTCCCCCAGTGTTTCAGTTCTCTGTGTAAGTTTTAACACAGTATCCAAAACCCTTTAATGAAATTGACCCACACTAGAAGAAAATATCAGTTGCGTTTCTTGTTGCTCTCAGTGAAGTTCACCCCTGCCATTCATATTTCCAGCTCTGTGACTTTGGCAGTGGTGCCTGATGGTCACACAGAGTTCCCAGCACAGAGGGAATCCATGGCTTCTTAGGCTGAGTGAACAAAATCACTTCTGAGCATGACTTGTCCCCCTGTCCTCAGATGTCTGAGCCTAGAAAAATGACTCAGAAAAGAGCACATGGAATCTCTGATACTTTCAACTGGTGAATTTCCCCTAAAAAAAAAAGGAAGAAATTCCAATTAACATGCCAACTGGCTAGCTGCTTAATAGGATCATTCTTTAAAAAAAAAATAAACAAGTCCAAGTAGGAGGCAAGGTGGAAGAGAAGCAAACATTTACGATGCTCTCAGTTTGGTTTTGACAAGTGCCACACACTTGGAGGGATTGTGAAGTGCTGCAGTGCTTTGACAGCAAATCATATTAGTGCTGTATCCTAAAAAATGATAAAATTCAATCAAATGTTCTGAGATAGAGGATTTGTCACAAGGGAGGGTTTTTAGGGTGTTTAGTCAGGACTGTCAAGGAGGGGAGGGACAATTCTCTCATGGGCGCATCCCTGACGTGCTTGAGCACGTTAAAAAGGAGTGAGGAACAATCACTCAACCTTTATCCCACTTCCTTTCCTTCCTGTAATCCCATTCTTTCGACTTTCACCCTCAGGATCTTTCCAACATGAATAAATTTATCAAGTGCTCTGAAGCTAGAAAGCCCTGAGCATTATTTCACTGGGCTACATTGCAAAACTGCTGTCAGGAACCTGTCCTACAACCCATACAACAATTAAAATGGAATCATGTCATTAAGAGCATTGCCCCACAGGGAACTTTTGAAAGAATTAATCCATCCAAACCTCCCGGTTTACGGTGAATTTGTTTGCTTTGGCACACAGGGTTCCTGAGAAGCACTGCTAGGCAGGCAGGGCAGGAATCTCTTCCTCCCTCTGGAAATTCAGCACACGTGGTGGGTCACCTTGGATGGGTCTGTAGGGCTGACAGAGCTCTGAACACTCCCTGCTGCTCAGGACTGGGGCTTCATGCAACACCTGAGGGAGCAGTCCCTCTGAAAAAACAGACCAAAGTTCAGGAGGAAAGCTGAAAAACTTAATGTCACTCTTAACACGCCACAAAAATGGGCTGGCAACTTGCTCCAAGTCATGTTGTGGTTACAAGCAAGTTCTGGCAAACATCCAGCAGATCATTTTACTTGAAAAAAATTCCAGAATGTTTCAGAACTCAAATGCAGGTCTAGATTTTGTGATTACCCGTTTCTGAAGTAATTCACAGGCAGGCATATGAGCGAAATCCCATTTTGGGATGACATTTCTTAAGGCCAGTTGAAGGCCACTTTTGCTCTGGCTCTGACCTGTGCAATCAAGCTCTTAATTTCAGAAAATAAATAAAAATGTGAGTGGTTTACTTTCATTTAAACAGCCCCAGCCACAAACAGTGCAGATATATCCTGCTTCAAACTTTTCACTTTTTCAGGCTGAGGAAGACATGCTGGCAAAACTGATGGACATGAATTTTATTGGCAAGCATTTGAAAGAGCAATCACAAAAAGCTTCCTTTGTAAGTGCTGGAGGGTTTTTTAACAAAAAGAAAAATGTAGTTATTCTTGTGGAAGCTGTAAAATTAATCTCGTACCGACAATAAAGGATGCATGTGAAGAAAAATCACTTTTTCTTCCTGGAGAATAAAAGCACAGCTAACTCTGGCCTTATTGAAGTTGAAGGTGTCATCCAGCTGCTCTGGGCAGCCTGTGCTTCACAGTAAAGAACTTTTTTCTCATAAATATCCAATCTAAACCTACTCTCTTTCAGCTTGAAGCCATCCCTCTGGTCCTGTGCTCCGTGCTCTGGTAAGAATTCCTCCCCAGCTCTCCTGCAGGCTCTCTCCAGGTCCTGGAAGGTTGCAAGGAGCTCACCCCACAGCCTTCTCCTCTCCAGGGCTTTGTTCTGCAGGTAAAACCACATTTGCTTCTGCAAGCTGCTAAAGATGTGAGCCCTGCTTTGCCTGGCTGCCCCCAACAATCCGAGTGAAAAGGACAAAATAACTCCAAGGGCTGCTCTCTTGCACCTTCTGTCCACACTCAGGGCTTGAGGGGGAAAAGGAGGAAGAGAAGGAAGGATTCAGTCTGGATTCAAGTTTTATTTCTGTTTTGCTAGCACAGAATTGGAAGGCATGGCCTGGTGCAAAATTCAGTTTTTCTGCCATGGCTGGAAACAGATCTTATAATTCCCAGTACCAACTGCCCAGGTTAAAGCTAAACTGGGCTAAGGAAAATGTGCAGATATTCTCTTTCAAGCAAGTTTTGGAATTATTTTGGAACTAAATCACTGTTTCATTATCAATTTCTTAAATCCCTTTACACCCAGCATTTGTACTGAAAATACTTGTGATGAACAGAGTCAAAATGCACAATACACAGTAAACCTTGATGACCAGCAAGAGTGGCTGGAATAATCCAGAATAAATATGCCAGATTTACCCCTTAAATCACTGTTCTCATCACCTACCATGGCTGAGTGTAGCTGCTAATCTTTATGTGTTTCTAAAGGAGAATATTTATAGAAACCATTATCTGCAGTGATAATTAGTCATTTGGTTGTCTTTTAAGAAAAACAGAATCAAAGCAGCCAGTTCTGCCCAGCAGCAAATTATAAAAGAGGAATTCTTTGTGGTACACTTCTCAAAGCCAGCAGTGGTCACAAGTTTATTTTTTTTTTATTTCCTTAAAGAGGAAAAGTTCAATGAAAACACACCTCTAATAGATTTTACTACAAATTCTGTTAAACTCCACTGTGAAAAATTTGCAGCCACAATCACGGAGCATTTTGTTGTTCAGAGGATGAAAATCAACCTTGTACAAATTGTCTGGGAAATGTGGGATTCTCCAAACTGCCAAGTGAATCCAACACCTCCAATAAAAATTGTTTGCTGTCACCTCAGGATTATCATGGGCTGATGCAGTGACACAATGCTGTTCACACCAGCTTTTAAATTAAAAAAAAAAAAAAATAAAAAAAGCTTTCTATAGAAATGAACCAGTTCATTTGTCTGATTTCTTCCATCCTTCCCCAATTATCATTCCACACACCTTTTTCCCCTTGTGCAAAGACACAAGGATGAGGGAAAGAGGAAACAGACAGATTTTTTTTTTAAAAAAAATATTATGTGTTGCCATAAGAAAATTGGTATTTGGGTACTTGGCCCCATATTTATATGGGAATAAATAAATAACTAAATAAATGAGAAAATCAGATTCACAAAAATAATTTTTTTTCTTTCTTTCAGCACTGAATAATTTTATCGTCCTATGCAAAGTTAGTTTAAAAGTGATAAGTTTGGTTTTTTTTTATTGATGTTATACGAAACTCTTATTTTCTGTGCTTTGACAAACACTAAAAGCCCCTATGCTTTGCAATTTTTAATCCCAGGAGATTCCTGACTGCTTTACAGGCTGCTTCTTTCCATTCTTGTTTGCTATAAATTAATAAATTTTCATGAATGAAGCAGGAACAATTGCTACCATTAATTGTTGCAAAAAAGGAATACTCTGGATTTTAAGCTCTAAGACAAGGGAAAGGAGGACCCTCTGTGTTCTGTTTGTACCCCATGGGTATCAACATAAATCATGACCTCGCTCCAAATTTGAAAATATTTCACTTTATTTATTTAATCATAAATCAGGCCTAACATTATTTGTTTTGAACCATCAAGGAATCAGGCATAAGTTTTGTAAGAATTACCCAAGGACAGAAAACTTTCATACAAATCACTCACCTCCACTAATGAGTTCTCCAGATTTAACAGAGTGTGGTTCTTCTGCACACCAGCCCTGAAGTCTTTGCTGTAAAATGCTGAAATCCTGTCTGAAAGTGGCTTTTCTTGGAGGCAAAATGAATTTACCACGTCATTCAACACTTACTCAGGCAGATCTACACATGGAAATGGAACTCACATGAGGAGGAGAATAGCAGTTGCTATTTGCCCCAACAATTTGCTTTATGTTCCCTGCAGACTTTATATTATTATTATTATTATTATAATTGTCTATTTATATA
This sequence comes from Cyanistes caeruleus, assembly GCF_971803275.1. Taxonomy (NCBI): domain Eukaryota; kingdom Metazoa; phylum Chordata; class Aves; order Passeriformes; family Paridae; genus Cyanistes; species Cyanistes caeruleus. Next base: position 1,557,093 of record NC_141706.1, on the reverse strand, counting down.
GACCTGAGAAACACACCAAAAGTTTATAATGTTGAGCAGCATGCTCAGTGTTTTATAGATTATTTATTGATATTTACTAGTAGCAGAAGTAGCATCAGTACTATTATTATTATAATTTTGTTTATTATTTTGTTTACTATTATTATTATTATTTAGGTTATTTATATAGTCCTGAGAAACACACCACAAGTTCATAATGTTGAGCAGCATGCTCAGTGTTTTATAGATTATTTATTGATATTTACTAGTAGCAGAAGTAGCATCAGTACTATTATTATTATAATTTTGTTTATTATTTTGTTTACTATTATTATTATTATTTAGGTCTATTTATATAGTCCTGAGAAACACACCACAAGTTTATAATGTTGAGCAGCATGCTCAGTGTTTTATAGATTATTTATTGATATTTACTAGTAGCAGTAGTAGCATCAGTACTATTATTATTATAATTTCGTTTATTATTTTGTTGTTTATTATTATTATTATTATTTAGGTCTATTTATATAGACCTGAGAAACACACCACAAGTTTATAATGTTGAGCAGCATGCTCAGTGTTTTATAGATTATTTATTGATATTTAGTAGTAGTAGTAGTATTTCCAGTAATATTATTATTATTGTTTCATTTATTGTTTTGTTTATTATTATTTTGTTTATTATTTAGTTTATCTTATTATTATTATATTATATTATTATATGTTTTATGTTTCATGTTCCATATTTCATGTTTTATATTTCATGTTTTATATTTCATGTTTTATATTTCATGTTTTATATGTTTTATATTCATGCTTTATGTTTTATATGTTTTATGTTTTATGTTTCATGTTTTATTTTTTATGTTTCATATTTCATGTTTTACTTTTCATGTTTCATGTTTTATGTTTCATGTTCCATATTTCATGTTTTATGTTGCTGGATTCAAAGCTTTTAACCAAGAACTGATTGCCAGTGCTGATGCAAAGGAACAAAAAGCAATTTTTGTTATTTCACATGTAGCCCCCACTCAAAATTGAAAGCATCAAAATCCTTCATGAAACTTCAGCCAGGCTGTTTCAGATGTCCTGAGAGCAGATCCAGGAGCTTCAGTTCTGTTCCAAGCTCCTGCCCAGCCCAGGTGAACAAACAGGTCTCAGCCAAGTCCTCTGAAATGTTCAGGTATCACCTCTCACACTGCAGGGAGGATGAAATAAATCCCTTTTCTCCAGAGGTGAAGATCCCTGGAAGGGCAGAGCACACAGAACAAAGTGCACAATGGGAAAAGTCTTCAAAGGAGCACTTGGGGCAATAAAAACCCAAAGAAACCTCACAAGAAGCTGTTTCCCAGAACATTTGGTCTTTAATTCAGGATTTTGGATGTGCATCAAGATCTGAGTCTCCTGTGTAAAAAATAAAAGGAGCTCAATTTTAATGGAAAACTCACTGAGCTCTTTTTCCCCCTGCAATGCTCAATAATTGATGCAGTGGCTAAAAGTGACTGGGAACCAAGAAATAAAAGAAATTAATTAAATTAAAAGAAATTAATTAAATTAAAACTTTAAATTGATTTCAATTAAATTTAAATTAATTTTAATTTAAATTAAATGAATAAAATTAATTTAAATTAAATGAATAAAATTAATTTAAATTAAATTAAAAGAAATTAAAAGAAACAGCAGAAACAGTGGCCTTTGCCCACTTCTCACTGCAGCTCCATTTTTCCATTTCCAGTACATGAGAATGACAGATACTCATATATAGATATAAGTTACTCACATCTGTGATGGGCAATTTTCCTTTTTGCAGCAAAGTCTTCTCCCAGACAGAGCTTTTGCCTTTCAAAGCAAACAAGACCAAAACCAAACAAGGTGAAGAAGTCAACAAATGCAGAGAGAACAATGAGATACCAGCCAAGGCTTCCCTTGGATGGAGTCCAGCCTTAAAATGATTAATTGGGAAAGGACAAACGAAGGAAGAGACAGGGAACAAAATTGTGCTTAGCTGAAATATTTGACCTGAATGTCCCAAAATGCTCTGTAAGGACAGATCAATAGTAATGATTTTCAGCTAAGATTTGGCATATGGATTAAACAAATCAGCAACACTCAGAGGCAAGCTGGTCACTTAACTCCCAGCTTCTTCCCCTTGGGAATGTTTTGTGAGATGCAAAGTTTTAACAGCACAGTGGCAGCTCCTGAAGGTAAATAGAAATAAAAGACAATAAATCCAGGATGTCACCTGATTTTTGGAGAGCACAGTGAACACATTTCAATGCCTGCTTTTACCAGAGTTACTGCATTACAGTGCTTACAGAATACACTCAAAATACATAAAATACATAAATACTCTATCTCAGCAGCAATCCTTGCAGATTTTTTTCAGAAACAAAATAAAAATACGTGCCAGCAGCCTGGCTGTGCTCAGTCGTGTCTGCACTTCACATCTCAGCAAGAAAGGAGAGAATTCCAGGTGGCTCCAGGTATCCCAGCACAGCTGTGGGACATGGAGCTGGAAGAAGAGATGAATGACCTGTCAAACCAGCTTAGAACTCCAGGAGAAGGAGCTCCAGGGGCAATCCATGGTTTTGCTCTTGATCAGCCAAGGGAGAGCAGCTTCCCCTCTCACAGGAAACTGGCCCAGGGTCTGTTTGCTCTCTTCCAGCCTCGGTCTCCAAGGTTAAATCACTTTATGCAAGGCTAAATCACTTATTTTCAGGACCCACAATCAAATCAAGAGCAGGCTCAGCTGCTGGGAGATGAAGCCAGAAAGGAGGAGAGAGCAGTGGAGAAGCAGCATGCTGATAAAGATATTTATGTTGTGCCAAAACTGTAGAGAGGTGGATTTAAAACTCTTTAAATTTTTTATTTCCAGGCTGATATGGAGGGAGTGGGTTTGGGTTTGTAGAAGACTTCGAGGTTCCCACTTGTAAAGGTGGAAATGGAGACACAGAGAGAGGGGGAACTGCAGAAAAGTTGAAACCAGAGCTTTGTCTTCTGCTCCTGATGCTCCCCATGAGAGTGTGGGAATCACGAGCCGAGCACCAGGAGCAGGGAGATGGGGACAGCCAGGATCCATGAGCAAGGATGGGATATTCCCTTCATTTAAAACAACTCAATTACAATTGAAACACAGGCAGCAGCAGGATGCCCTTAGGGATCCTTAGTGTTTGTATCCCACAGAATGCCTCCAGCAGCATCAATGGGGTTAGGGTTGGGTTAGGGTTTGCATCCCTTGTGGGATACAGCCCCTCTGGAAAAGGCAGGACCAGGACAGGAGTGCTGTTCTGTTCCAGCTCTGCCATCAGATGGCAGAGCAGCACCAGCTCTGCTGGAGATGGGTACAAACACCCCGTGATTGTTTTATCCATGGTTTATGGACAGTCAGTAAAAATCAGCACAAAGTCATTTCCCTTTGGACTGCGAGGCAAAGCTCGTTCCAGCACAGTGAGGAGTGTGAAGGCACATCAAAAGCTTTGCTTCACCATCCTCTCAAGGCTCTGTGCAAATCCATTCCAGGCTGTTCTCACAGAAAACGGAGAAATCTGCAAAGTTCTCTGGCCATAATGAGGAGCCAGATGATGAACATCAGTGCCACAGCCAGCACAGATCTTCCTGCAGGGATTTTGTCTGGTTTTGTCCTTTTTGTGTCATTCCCAGCTCTGAGGGTACAAAGGACAGGGATTTGCAAACCCTTTGTGCCCCACAGAGCAGGATTCACCCTGGTGACACAAAGTCACCTGGGCTCCAGCTGTGGAGAGCTTCAAATTCTCCAGCTGGATCCATATTCCCCATAAATAAAAATATGGCTATAAATTTAATTTAATATATATTTAATATATAATAGTTATATATTTAATATACGTATTAAATATATATAATATGTATATATAATATATAATAAATAGAAATATATTTAATTATATATAAATATATAAAATATATTGTACTTGTATAATATTATACACTTACATAAATAAACTTCTATAATATAATACTTACATATTATATAATAAGATAAATCTATATATTTATACTTATATATATTATTTATACTTATATATATTATACTTATTATATAATATATTATACTTATATATAAAATATAATATATTATACTTATATAATATACTTATATAATATACATATATAATATATATTATATATAATATAAAATATAGAAATATAGAAATACAATATAATATCTATAATATAAATAATATATATAATATAATAAATATAATATATAGTTAAATATATAAAATTATATTTAAATATATATTTATAATATATATTATATTTATTATTTCTTTATTATATCCAATATATTTAATTCTATTTAATATATATTTAATATATCTTAAATATGTTTAATATATTTAATATGTAGTTTATATATATTTAATATATCTTAATATGTATTTAATATATATTTAATACGTATTTAATAGATATTGAATATGTATTTAATATATTTTAATATGTATTTAATATATTTTAATATGTATTTAATATATATTTAATACGTATTTAATAGATATTGAATATGTATTTAATATATTTTAATATGTATTTAATATATATTTAATACGTATTTAATAGATATTTAATATGTATTTAATATATTTTAATATATATTTAATATGTATTTAATATATATTTAATATATAAAAATATTCTGTATTTTTTTCACTTTCAAAACCAGACTCTGCAGCACCTGCTCAGTGTCACCAGCAATAAAATTCTGCTTCTTCCATCCAGGAGCAGACACTGAGCTAAAATAAATAGCACAGCAGGACAAGGGGAAGTGGAGAACTCTTGTGTTGAAACCAAGGGGATTCCCTGTCTCTGCAAGGGTTGGTGTAGCTATAAATAATGAGGAGGAAATCAGAACCCTGCGTAAAAAATATTCTGTACTTTGAATGTGCAAACACGACTGAAGCCTTTGAAAAAATAATTGGGAAGAGGCAAAAAGAGTGAAAACAAAAAAAAGCTAAATAGCAGAGCTACAAGAAAAATAACCCTAAAAAACCCCTTTGTTTGTTTGCAATGTGATCATTCAAGCTGTGAAGCTGTCGTGGAGGTACAGCCACCCCAGCAGAGGAGGGTTAAAAGCTCAAGAAAATGCATTTGAGGGAGTTGCAGGGCTGATGTGGAGCTGCAGTGGGTGGAAAACGGAGCTGTGCCACTGAGGTCGAGCCTTGAGCAACTCAGCCAAGGGCTGGAGGCTCTGGGGACATCACAGAAACCACAGCAGGCTCAGACACACCAAAGGCTTTGCCTGCCATCAGCAGATGGGAGATGCTCACCCCAGCAGCTGAAAACACTGAATTCTTTACAGACCCACTGCACTGGAGCCAAGATTTAATGGCAGCCCTCATTTCTGACAGGGTGGCACAAGGAGATTGGCCACCACGTTCACTCCTGGCTGCAAGACACGTGAACTCAAGCAGGGCAGACACATTAATTTAAACTGGACGAGCTTTGCTCTCAGTTTGATGTAAACAGGAGACAGAACTGAGCCACCTACAAATTCTGTGTGTGCCCAAGACTCGGTGGCCCTGGGGGCCACGAGCTGTGAGCTGCACTCTGCTGATCCTGCAAGAGCTTTGGCCAGCTCTGAAAAAATGAAAAAGCTGAAAAACCAGCCAGACAACAAAGTAGACAGCAAATACCAACTCCTGCAGAAAAAAACCCAGCTGAAAGACAGTGCCTAGCAGCGTTTGTGTCAAAATTCTGTGCACAATGCAGCCCTTTCCATGGAGGAAAGTGCCAGGTCAAGCCCACAGCTCACAGATCCTGCAGAATTCTCTTGTTTTGTGCCATTCTGTGCCACCCTGTGCCCACAGCTCACAGATCCTGCAGAATTCTCTTGTTTTGTGCCACCCTGTGCCATGTCAAGCTCCCCAGCTCCCAGCTGGGGAGAGCTTAGAATTCTCCAGCTGGATCCATATCCCCCATAAATAAAAATATGCATATAAATTTAACTTAATATATAATTAATATATAATAGTTATGTATTTAATATATGTATTAAATAGATATCATATGTATATATATAATATATAATAAATAGAAATATATTTAATTAGATTTAAATATATAAAATATACTTAGATAATATTATACTTATATACTTATATAAATATACTTCTATAATATAATACTTACATATTATATAATATACTTATAACTTATATATATTATTATACAATATATTATAATTATATATAAAATATAATATATTATACTAATATAATATACTTATATAATATATATTATATAAAATATATAAATATATAAATAAAATATAATATCTATCTATTGTTTTGTGCCACCCTGTGCCATGTCAAGCCCACAGGTGACACAGATCCTGCAGAATTCTCTTGTTTTGTGCCACCCTGTGCTGGTTTGTATCGAGTTAGCACACACCTCTTTCTGCTCTGCTCCTTGCCCTAATGCAATATGGATGGGGTTCCATCACTAATTCATGGATTAGGAACTCTCTGCTTTCTCTAGAGCAAGGGGCAGGGGTAAAATGTGGTTTTTGGTGTCTTTAAAAGAAAAAAAAAAAGCCTCAGCACAGAAAGCTTGAGCTGGTGTGTTTGTTTGGGCAGCTGGAGGAGTGGAAATAGGGGTAGGGAAACAGCAGAGCAAACTTGAGTGAGGCACATCCAGAGGGAAAGGGAAGGGAAGGGAAGGGAAAGGGAAAAGGAAGGAGAAAGAAAGGAAAATGAAAAGAGAAAGAAAAGAAGAGAAAGAAAAGAAGAGAAAGAAAAGAAGAGAAAGAAAAGAAGAGAAAGAAAAGAAGAGAAAGAAGAGAAAGAAAAGAAGAGAAAGAAAAGAAGAGAAAGAAAAGAAGAGAAAGAAAAGAAGAGAAAGAAAAGAAGAGAAAGAAAAGAAGAGAAAGAAAAGAAGAGAAAGAAAAGAAGAGAAAGAAAAGAAGAGAAAGAAGAGAAAGAAAAGAGAAAGAACAAAAGAAAGAGATAAAGAAAGAAAAGAAAGAGAAAGGAAAAGAAAAAAAATAAACAAATTCCCCAAAGAAACAAACAAACCACACCCCAACATTTCCACCTGCAATGTCAGATGTCCTCTGTGGCCTTGGTGGAGCATTTGGCAACCTGAACTGCTTGAGGCAGCAGGAAAGCAAAGGGAAATGTTGCTGCAGGCTCTGGAAGGATGCTGTGATGGGTTATCATCCAAGTGTCAGTGTTACAGGAGAGGAGGGCTTGTGCCCAGGGGTGCCCAGGGGTGCACAGGGGTGCTCAGGGGTGCCCAGGGGTGCTCAGGTGTGCTCAGGTGTGCCCAGGGGTGCTCAGGGGTGCCCAGGGGTGCTCAGGGGTGCCCAGGGGTGCTCAGAGGTGCCCAGGGGTGCCCAGGGGTGCTCAGGTGTGCCCGGGTGTGCCCAGGGGTGCCCAGGAGTGCTCAGGAGTGCCCAGGTGTGCTCAGGGGTGCTCAGGGGTGCTCAGGAGTGCTCAGGGGTGCCCAGGGGTGCTCAGGTCTGCCCAGGTGTGCCCAGGTGTGCTCAGGTGTGCCCAGGGGTGCTCAGGGGTGCCCAGAGGTGCTCAGGGGTGCCCAGAGGTGCTCAGGGGTGCTCAGGGGTGCTCAGGTGTGCTCAGGGGTGCTCAGGTGTGCTCAGGGGTGCTCAGGGGTGCCCAGGGGTGCTCAGGTCTGCCCAGGTGTGCCCAGGTGTGCTCAGGTGTGCCCAGGGGTGCTCAGGGGTGCCCAGGAGTGCTCAGGGGTGCCCACGGGTGCCCAGGGGTGCTCAGGTGTGCCCAGGGGTGCTCAGGGGTGTTCAGGGGTGCCCAGGCGTGCTCAGGTGTGCCCAGGGGTGCTCAGGTGTGCCCAGGGGTGCCCAGGGGTGTTCAGGGGTGCCCAGTGGTGCCCAGGGGTGCCCAGGGGTGCCCAGGAGTGCTCAGGGGTGCTCAGGGGTGCCCAGGGGTGCTCAGGTGTGCCCAGGGGTGTTCAGGGGTGCTCAGGTGTGCCCAGGGGTGTTCAGGGGTGCTCAGGGGTGCCCAGGGGTGCTCAGGGGTGCCCAGGGGTGCCCAGGGGTGCTCAGGGGTGCTCAGGCACTTTCCAAGCAGCACAGCAGAGTCAGAGGCTGCAGCCCCCAAAGCCTCTCCCAGGGGCCAGGATTCACCACGAGGAACAAGAAAATTCAGCTGCAGCCAGATTTCCTGGGCTCTCACAGCTCCTGTCACCTCTGAGCTGCCTCCAGCCAAGGTTCTGCAGCCCAGATTGAGTTAAATGTAAAATTGACACACACAGAGCAACTGCCCAGACTTAATAAAAGTGGGAAAACCTCGTCAAAACAATTTGGCTGCACTTTGGCTTAAAACTTAAACTTGAAATTTTATTTTTTTTTTTTTTTAGCTATACTCATTCATTCCTCACTCTGACACCCATGGTACAAGATTGTATTATTAAATGAAACAATTGAATAAACAAAATTAGGATTTTGTATCAATTAGTGCTGTATGAGTGGCCACTGCAAAGGTTGGAGAAAGGCTGAAATAATTTAAAACAAGAGAAGCAAACAAAAAAAATCAGTTCAGCAGCTCTGAGATGCCACTCTTCTGTTGCATATTTTACACATATTTTTGACCATCTGGACACCCAAATACTTCAGTATGTTCAACTCCAGCTGAGGAGCTACAGAGGAGTTACAGAGGAGTTGTGAGAAGTCCAGCTGAGGTTTAATGATCAAATCAAATGAGACCAGAGGAAGCTCCATTTTGCCATCATTTGATTGCTGTTGGCACCCAAACATCCCAGCAAGCACTGCAGACTTCACTCATGTGAAGGTCTCTCCTATAGGGAGCTCATGATTCTTGAACCAAAAAGTGCTGCTTTTAGAATTAAAGTTTAAATTTAATCATCTGCTGCTGGGCAGCTTTAATTGGCCAACCTGGAATGGCCCCCGAGCTGGGTGGTTTGCCACTTTTTTGTCTCTTTCCAGGAAATTTCTCTTTAATCAGAGCACTCCTCTTACCCAGGAAAATGGGGAATGTTGCAGAGCCCAGGATGGTTTGGAGCTCAGGGGTGGAAAGGAGCACTGGAAATCCTCTTTTCCACCTGGCACTGCATTTAAGCTTTTGCTACAAAGAAGGACATTGGAAAGCCACTCATACATTTGTGTGTATTTATATTTATGTGGGTGTGTTTGTGTCTGTGCTTGCAGAACTTACACCTAAAAAAAGAGAAAATAATGTAATTTAGAGGGGATGTTTTTTATTTGGAAGCTGGCACTAGCATTTTAATCTGCTTTTTAATAATGAGATAGAAAATGTTTAATTTTAATACAGTTCAGCCTGGCTAAATATCACAACCTAAGCCTGTAGTCTGCAAAGTGCTAAACTCGAGTGAATTGGAAAAGTATTGCCTGTGTAGATTATTTACTCAAGTACTTTTAAAGCACAAGGTTAAAGGAAGCACTTACAAACAGTCCCCCGAGGCAAGGCTCTGCTTAAGAAGTTAATTACCAGGTAAGAGTGACCTGGGCTCTGGTTCTCAGCTCCCAACACACAACTAATCCTCAGTCACTGCTCTCCAAAGAAAAAGAGGTGAAAGAAGAGCAGTGTCAGAAAATCTGCTCTGATAATGTTGCAGCCTGAGTGCATGGCAAGGGTAATTGCAGGTCACTTCTTCAGAATATTGAATATTGTTTTTCTGCTAAGCTTAATGGCACACACAGCTCTAAATGTCACTGCAGTTAAACCCAAGCAGAGCCGACCAATTCACAGTGAATTCAAATTATTTCAGCCCAAAGACATCCCAGACAGTGGCCAGGAGTCTGTTGTTCAAAACCTGCAATACAATCAAATTTCACTTACAGCCTTTGGAGCTTTTATCTTCCCTCATTTTGGCAGAACAGAATTCAACAACCTGAGACATCACCCTGCAGCTATTTTAGAGTGAACTAAGAGCAATTCCCGCAGGAGCAGAAATCACTGTTTGTAATTTGGTAGGTTTACTTCCCAAACACGATCTCTAAGGCAGTTACAATTCCCACCCTAAAGGAAAGGACAGCAGTAAAAAGATTTGAAGTGGTGATTCACCATCTCCCTTCCTTTTTAACCTTCATTTTCCACTCTTCTTTCAGCCAGGTGCAAACACTACCAACAAGCTCTGCAGGTTCCACTTAATCCAGTTGTACAACATCTAGAAAGATATTTTTTTACCACTTTCCCACTCTTTAAAGCACGAGTATTTCTTGCTGTTATTAGCAGGGCAGAAGGCTTTAGCAGTAATTTCTGCAGAAAGGCTGAAATGTTCCCCCCATCTCCTGCCTGCATGCTGTGTGTGACTGCTGAGGGATGCTGTGACACTGCTGAGGGGACCAGCAGCACTTGGCAGAGGGGTGAGGGGTGATGCAGCAGCTCCCAGAGCCCAGGGATGGAACAGCAGACACCCTCAGCTCCAAGTTTTTCTTCCAGCACCTCTGGAGGCACAGCTGAACTCGTTCTGCCCCAGGCAGTCACTGTGCAACACCTCTGGCAGCACCACACACCAATAATCACCTGCCCCAAACTCTCCCACCTGCCTTGCTAAAAATAACCCTTAAAGCTGATCCACCAGCTGCTGGGGCAGAGGTGGGGAGAGGAATTTAGATGACCTGGATGAAGATTTCACACTCTCGAGATTATAATCATCCCTCATGATGCAAGGCATCCTCTTGGCTTGTCATGTTTTAATAGCTTTATGACAGCAAACGCCAAGAACGTTTCAGTGTGGTGACAACAGCCTCTCAGGATTATGGAGGCTGTTACTGAGAGTGTGCAGGTGACACTGCCTTTCCACTTTCTGTTTTTCCTGGCTCCCAAGTGCCTGAGGAAATGGCTCTTTCAGGCAAGTTGTCACCACGTATGCCACCACACACCCAGCTTAACCCCAAAAAACTCCTGCCATTAAAAGGTTCATGGCTCAACCTGCATGCCAAGCACCCAGAAAGATCCCACAAGTGAAAGGAGCATCCAAATTGTTCCTTCAGCTCCCAGGACAGTGACACTGGTCACTGCTGGCTCCCAGGAAAATCACATTTCAGCAAGAATGGAAGCAAAAACCCCAAGTTTCCACCAGAATGACTCAAGTGACAGGACTGCACTAAAACAAAGGAAAAAAGAAGTGCCAAGAAGAACTGGCAGATGTTTTTGCACTTGGTTTAAAAAGTTAATTTCTAATTAGAAGCAAAGTTATTTGACAAGGTGTTAGGACAACCTTCAAAGAGAAAAGCACTGTTTCCATATTCTGAGTTTTCAGAGCATTTTTCTTTTTACCAAGCCATATTAAAAGTATTTTAGCTCATTAATTCAGACATAATTTAGCATTTTCTACACAGTTTAACACCTGTCTGCACTTTCCCTGCAGTCATGGCAGAGGCTGATAAAACAGGGAGATCACTTAACATCTGAAAACATGGAACTGTTCTCTGTCTCTTACCAGAGCACTGCTCTAATAAAACAACTTCACAGAAGACATTTGGAGGAGAAATCCCTACAGTATCTTCATCTAAGGTCCCAAGGAATTTCCAGTTGCATTTCCTGCTCTTGGAGCTCCTGTGCAGGTGCAGGAAGCAGCAGCTGATGTGTCCCAAAGGTGACTTACTGGGCTAAGAGCAGCACATTGCTATTAAAAATGGATAGACTTGGTTTTCAATTGGAGCCACAGAGTGGGAGTTACCTGGCATGCTTTTCTTTCCAAATCAAATATTTATCAGAGGAAAACCACAGGTGTCACTGACAAGGAGAGATTAGCTGTGACTTAAAACCACACACCTGGATTGAAAAGTGGTGAGACATGCTCTGCTTACCAAGCAGCCTCAGAAGTGCATGTGCTAGCCCAGGCAAATTAAAAACCTTTCACTTGTTCCCAAGAAGTAGAACTTGAATTTAAACTCCAGAGTGGTGTTTTCCTACAGTGCCTGGCATTAAGCAAGTGTTTACAGCTGAGAACATCAAATCTTTTTGTCTCTTCTCAGCTGAGTGGGTGGCAAGAGCAGAGGCACCAATGGCAGCATCCGGGGTGGGGAAGGAAAATTGAGTTTGGTTTGCTCAGTGCAATCTAACACTCCCTAAGATAATCCAGCACCAGAATTTACTGAGGCATTTTTAAATCCAGAGCTTGGCTCTTCCTTTTTAAAAAGCTTCTTCAGTAAGGGGACATGGAAGCCAAGAGCTGAAGGTGGAATCTGCCTGCTGGGCTGTCACCACTGCAGTGACACAGAGGAAAAAAAAAGGTGATTATTGGGAGTCCTACGTTAGGTCTGGCCTCAAGTTCACTTGAATCCTTCCCCCAGCTCACCAGGCTCAGGATTCTGAATCTGTGCTGTGTGCATCATGTAACAAATAGCAGGTTTCTGATCTAAATTGGGAGAGCCTTTATGAAACTGGGAAGGCAAGATGGGTTTGAAAGCAAACAAAAACCAACCAGTAAAAAAAGGTGGTTTCACACAGTTGGAGAACACATAAGAACAAATATTAGCCATATTCAGCCTCCTTCTCCCTTAATTCAACCATTTCCTTTTGTTTCCACAGGTCTCTCTCTCCCCCACCCCACAATGTGACTGCTTTTGCAAAGTCTCTGCTTATTTTAAGCATTTGCCTTATGATTCTGAATCATACCAAGAAAGCTGAATACTAGAGGAAGTCAGGTCTCCTAGCTTTAGATTCTTGAATTCCACCCAAGTAGGTGCCTAAAACAGCAAGCAGAACTATTTGTGTCCTGGACATCCAGTTCTGGGATCATTTCATCAGGAATGAAGCAAGAAAGGGTGAGCAACTGAGTTCCATAAGGATAAAAATAATTCAATTATGTTATGCCATCTTGACTGTGGATGAAGGCTGACATACAAACGTTAATAGTGCCCAAGTACTGAATCATTTTCACTGAGGTGACAAATCAGATGTTTTATTGATGAAAACAAGAATTGCACAGCCCCTTTCTGGACTGGACTGGAAAAGGGCACAGCAGAAACTCCTGCCATAAGGGGCAAGGGCAATTAAAAATTTAACGCTCATTCTACACCCCAGAACATTCTAAGTGGTGGTTTTCATTTTTCCATTTCTCCAAAAGTGAGAGCAGCTCCAGAATCCCAATCCCCTCAAAGGCACAACAGTTCAATTAGAATGACATTAAAGGCTTATGGTAACAATCCCAACACTCGAGGTTGATGCCTGTAACTGAATCAAGAATTTAAAAAGTCCCATTCACCCCACCTAGGGCCATTCCAGTGCATTAATGTGTGGGAACTCGTGCTCTCACCAATTAGGCACAGCTCCTCCTGCTCACCCCAGGGAGAATAAAAGCTGCTCAGAGCTGTCATCGTTCCCTATTCCAGAAGAGACTGTTGCATAATTACTAATTACCCATCGGTGAGTCACAATAGCTGTGGAGCAGGGAAAGCCAAAGCTCCTGCACTGAAGAAAAGCACTGAGATAACAAGAAGGAGAAAAGCATTTATAAATATCTGGGAAGTGGAAGCGGGGTTAAATTTAGTTTGAGATGGCAGAGCAGCAGCTCGGTTACACAACCCTGAACTGGAAGTGCTCTGCAGCAGAAAGGAGGCCAGAGCTGCCTGAGGGGCTGAGCAATCTCCACCAGAGGAAGGAAACCTGGAACTGAAAGTGCAAAGTGAGACCTCTCAACCTGCACCTCTCAATTTAATGGTAGGCACATCTTGATAAGAAGAGCTGGTAATTCCCATCAGCTCCGCTGTTTCTAGAGATTTACTCCAACACACAGAGAATGTCTCCAGCACACTTAAATACATTTCTCCAGTGCAGGGGTTCTTTGGTGGCTTTTCTTCATTTCTGTTTTCAAATCTGCTCAGCAGGCTGGGAAATTGTAATGTACAAACGTTACGGGAAGTTTTTGGCTCCCAGCTCGGTGCTGGGCACTTCTCAACCCAAGTTACCTTTACAAACCTGTCCTTTGCTTCTCAACAACACAGGATTTAACTCTGTGCTGTGGAGAAAGGGCAAAGTGTTCAACAGCACAAGGCAGAGGGGACAGCATCTTTAAACCTTCCTGCTCTTTGTTCCCAAGTCTGAATTTGGGATCAACAAAAACCATCTCGGTTTGGTTTGTTAGTCTTAAAGGAAAGGTTGAGCTTAAAGCTGGCAGACCCCAAACCTCAAAGCTTTCACATCTTTAGGATTGAATTCTTGACAAAAAAAGGAGGAAACTGAAAACTGAATATTCCAAGAAATGAAGGTTAAAAACCAAAAACCCACAGGATTTTGTTAAATTAATGCTACCTTTCCCTCCTTCACCACGAAATGTAGATGCCATAAATAACTGGAGTTGCTTGAGATGTTAATCCTAAATCTTCTGCAGAACCACAGTACCTTTTTTAAACCAGTGGTGCAAATGCAGATGGGTTCATAGTATTTACATAAATTTGAAACTAATAGTAGAAATGAACAAGCAATGCCAGCGAGGGGACAAGAGGCTGACACATAAAAAAGTCCCCGTGACCAGGGACACCTCACCCTGTGCTCTGGTATCAGCTCATGAAGGTTTAGGTTCTGGAGGTTTGGTGGGTTTTCTGGGGTTTATGTTTTGCTTTTTTTAAAATTCACATTAGTCAGTAATTTAATTTTCAGTTTCTCACAAGGGGAAAGAACGTGTGCAAGTACATTTACATTATCCAGGTGTTTTCCACAAATAAGACAGAACAACATAAGAAGATACAATGAACACTCTAACACCACTTTCAAGGGATTTGTTTATTTTTGGTTTACAAACAAAGGCACCCAATATTTCTGTTTATGTCTTAGAAAAGCTCACAGATTTAGCATTTGTTTCCAAACATCTGTTCTACAGCAGAGAAAAATATTACAGGAAAATGTCATTTTTTTCCTGGTCCCCAATTTAAATACCAGTAACAGTTCAGTGATAATGTTGTTTCAGTCTGTTCCAGCTGATAGCCCTCCTAGTCAAAACACTGAGTCTGCCTTCCTAGACCAAAATCTAGTTCCAGTCTATTTCTGCACAGTCTATTTCTTCATGTGCAATCACTGGTGTGAAGAACTGCAGGAGGACAGGGCTCCCTATGGAAAAACCCAGTAGCTCCAGGTAGAATTTCACAGACTGACCATGGGAAGTGACAAAACCAGCAGAATAAAGGTGACACTGAATCTACTGTCAGCTCAACAGGACGACTGATGAATTGGTGTAAAATACCAACAGGGCACAGAACAGTCTCCAAGGAGGGGAAAAAAATGGGTTTCTAAATTGGCAAATGTTTAGTGTAGAGGTTAAATAAGCTTAGGCTTAAAGTAATCCCTCTCTTTGTTGTTTATCCAAGACTAAATTTCTAAGCAGTGTCTTGGGCCAGCAGTAATCAGTTCATTGGCTTCATAGTTGATTTCAGTATTAAGAGATCACCGTTAGCAGTATCACGTTAGAATGTTCATTTATTATGTGTACAGTTAGAAACAACCAAGATCCCTACGTGGATTGTTTCTCAGAGTAACTTTCAGAGTATGATGAACTCATCTCTGCAAACTTCAGCCACGTGCCAAGGTGGGACAAGGGGTGTCACTGGACAGGAGCCCTCGGAATAAAGTCTCTAATTCAGGAATGCTTAAGCATACTTTCAAGGTCTAGTGAGATACTTGGGGAGGCAGCTAAAAATACACCTACTGTATCTGTAAAAGTGTAACATCTCCAAGCACAGAAGCCTTAATTGATTTCAGCCACACTCAGAGGTCTCTCACACGAGGTGTGGTCCTAGACCATTCAGGCTTTTCATTGCTAGCTTTATATATACACCAGTAATTTTAAAAAGGAATTACAGCTTTACTACTTACTACAGAATATTTAGCTTCAACAAGGAAGCCATTATCTTTTCAAAATGAGATATACACCTGCAGGAAAGGTGTTCTCTTTAAAGTAAGAGGTTTTAGAAGAATAGCAAAATAAGTTCTTTACAAATTTAATTCAATAGGACAAAAAAACTAGCAAGGGCAAGTATAATGTAGTTCTTGTGTAATTAAGTCATTATTTGCCTTTGCAGGCAGATTCAAGAACAAATTCATCAGTACAAACTGATTTGTATGAACAAAACACTGGGCAAGGGTGCTGGTCAGTGCATGACTTAGAGGAACACCAAAGTGTTCTCAAATTTAAAGGGACTTTCACATATTGCCTTGGATTGAAGAAACAAGGATTCGACCTTTTCTTACAACTTGCCATTTTTACAAATGTCTTCCCTACTGAAACAAAGTAAAATGCAAAAAAAAAAAAAAAAAAAACCCTCCCCAGATTTCCTCAGGTTTAAACCTAATAATTTAAGTTAAAAGACAGATGGAAGAACTGTTACTATCTATTGATTTTGGAGCAAGGTGCATCTTACTCTGCTTGCCCAGTGAAATGAGGTTTTACCAGGGCAGGGATGAGAAAGTGTTCTTGTGCATTGGTGTTGCCCATGCTCAGAGATTTTGAAAAAAATGATTAATTCTTGAAATATTTGCTAACATTGCTTACAACTGGAAAACAGGTGTATCTCTTAATGAATGTCTACAGCTTGTCCAGCTACCATTACCAGCAATATGAACAGCAACCAAGCATAATAAATTCCTTTTCATTACATTTACCCTTTGAAGTCAGAAGAAGTGCTGGCTCTGTGTTCTCAACATCAAAAAAAATGCCATTAAAAAGAAGACAGTCAATGACTTTATTTACCCTTCTCTGGGCAACACTTGCTTTTATCTGCTCAATGCAAGGATCAGTTCTGCTCTCAGAGTAGCAAATTGTTCATGTTCAGCACACAAATGCAAGTTGGACACAGCCAGGTTCAAGCACAGAACCGAATCACAAAGTGCATTCTGAAGCCCAGATATACAAAAGGCCTTTCAGTAAATAAGGAAGGTTGGTTCATTTTTTTAATTTCTTTTTTTCCTTTTAAAGCAAAGGAGGCACCATTGTTGCATCCCTACTTTGAGGGGAAGGGAAGAAGTGGCAAAACCTAAAGACAAATTACAAAAGTTCTCAATTATTTTATTTCAGGAGATCCAGAGTCATTTGCACACTTTTGCGACTCACAAAACCCTTTGTAATTTAGAAGAATTTCAAATAAATAGGTCTACAGCAACTAGTATCTACTATGCCAATATTTATCTTGCTCAATGTGGAGTAAAACTTAAAAGAAAAAAAAAAAAATCATGTTAAGGCAGATTCCAATCAAACAAGTTCCAAATTGCACAGTTATGTTGGTCAGTGGTCTAATATGTCTTCCCCAGGTCAAAGAGTTAAAGTTATCTAAATGCTTTTTTAAGCCAATTCAGTGTGGCACTTGCCCTTTTTATTTGCTCTGTTTCCAGAAGATACACAGCTAACGTTACAGATACCATAGAGGTTATTTCTCACTCCAATTCAAAATGAAATTATGCCTGACGAAATGTGAGATGACTACATGGGACAGGGTTTGTGCAGTTAGACCACCATATGCATAGATGTCCTAATGCTAAATTCTCCTCCTCAGTATCTCATGGTGCTGGAGGCTCTGAAGTAGGAGAGGAACTTGTAGCACAGACTGACCACAAAGTACCAGATGTTCCTTGCCATCTGCGACCTCGCGATGAAGATACGCCAGATCAGGATCACCAGGATCGTGTTGAAGCCGTAGCGAATGTTCCTCAACCTGGGCAGAAACAAAAGTGATGCCTGAGGGCACAGGTACAAAGACTCTGAGGGAAAAAGGGCACTCTAAAAATTAACTTGTGCTGTAGAATGCAATTTGTTTTTCTATTCATCTCAAGATATGTTATGAGTAATGACAAAAGTGAGTAACAAACAGAGGTTTCTCACTGCTGAAATGCGGAATGAAAATCCAAGGAGCAGAGTCTGTTGCTCACATGGACTTCTGCTCAATGGAAACCTCCTAAAGCCAACATCACAGTGGTAACTATAGAACAGAAAACAAATTTTTTCACCAGCAAAAAAATATTTAACACTCTTAACTTCCCCTTCTCCCCACCACATACTTAAAACTTCTTAAATATGTGGAAGTAACTGTGACTGTCGCTGATGACAATAACAAGAAACAAAACCAAACCACCTCACCCCATCATAAGAACTCATCAGATTTTCCAGACATTTCCAGCCAAGGAACCCAGCCTCTTCACTGCAATTTTAAACTCCTTCCTCCTCAAGGAACTCTATTTAAAGTGTAGGATAAACTAAGTGACCTTTTAGAGCAACTGTGCTTTTTAGCAATCTTCTCACACACAGAGATGGAAGCTTCAAGAAAAACAGCAACCAGAATTTGCTCAGATTTCTTCGAAACACAACAATCTCTTTGGCTCAGTAGGTCATGACAATTTATATTTTAAAGGCAGCTCATTTTAGGGAAATACTGCCTTTATCTTGTTTACAGGTAAGGCTGGGCTCCTTTACAGATCTTATTTGCTGAGAAAAGCAGGTTAAATGTGTTACAAAAACAACACTGTTCCACTTGAGGAACAAATCTACCCAGCCCTGGAGAAAAATGTCCCCTGGGCTGCCAAATCTGGTTAATGCTGTGGCACTGGACTCCAAATTCAGATTAGAGTTAAGAACTAGATGGTAACAAGAGAGACAAAATTAATACCTCAGAGTAAATGTAAGTCAGAATCTAAACCTCTTGCTAAACAATCCACTTACAAACTTCAGAGCTGGGGACAACCAGAGGCTGCTCCAATACAAGATTATTTCTTGTGTTATTTTCACAATGCTCCTTTGGCACAAAGAATAAGTATGTGATCATTTCTGTGCACTTTTTAATGGCATCTAAATAGGAATGTTAAAAAAAACACCCAAACAAAATAACCCAGAAGGGACACTCATTTAGCTATGTCCACAATTATCACAGAAGCTATCTTTCCAAAATGTATTTGTCCTTTTAACATACACCAAACCCCTCCACAGCTGCAAATCCTTGTCTTTAGAGTGACAACACAAGTCATGACCTGGACAGTTTCTCTTTGTGCTGTCAGGATTGCACACGTGATGCAGCATTGCACAACAAGATGGTTTTTATTTCACTCTTCAAAGAGACAAGTCAAAGTCTACAGCTTGATGAACCAGCCAAGAACAAAACAAGGGCAACTGTGCTAATAAAGTTTTGGACAGTACCAATCCATCCAAATGGCAGGAATTAAACCACAGGAAAAAGGCTAAAGGAGCTCATCCTAGAGCACCAACATTGAAATGTCCTGCTCTGAAGTGCAGAGTCCCTGCCTGTTTCCTCAAAAACTCACAATCCCAGAGCAGCTATTTCTCCATGAAACCTCCCAAAGCAGCCATTCTCACCTGTGGAGCCATCTACCTTCGACCTTCCAAAAGATCCTTGGGGAAAATCAAAAACCTGGATTACAGCATCCACACCACTGATCCCAAACTGATACTGTAACTATGAATTCTGGCAGCAACTCAGGAGCTACAAATTTGCTTCAGAAAATGCTCCAGACCAAGGGACTGGAACAGAAGAATTGTGGAAAGCCTGAACAGTTGTTACTAACAATTAAATCATTACATAGAAAAGCAAACCTGGATAAATGCAGGGCACAGAAAATAGAAAAGTATACCTAAAATAAAAAAAATTAAGATTATACTCACTTATTTAAGTGTTTCCTAGCTGCAGGGAGGCCTGACATTTCTTCATTCAGCACGTATTTCTTGGTTCCCAGGCAATAATTTTCCATATATTCTGCCCAGTGTAGTTGTCGAACGTCAAAATTAAATGTCTGCATGAGAGAAAAGCTTTCACTGTGAGCTGCCTAAAAATTCACCTCTATATAATTTATATGAAAATAAATGTCTTCATCCCAGATAAATTCAATTTGCCCATCCTTAATCCTACAAACAGCCCAGATTTAGGCTCCATTTCTGATTCAACCACCAGCTTCTGACAACATCTCTTCCAAATTTCAATCACTTCATGCCTTATTTTCCCTCCTCTCTTCTCTCCACTTCCCAGTTTTCCTATTTCATCTGTCTGTAAGGAATCCCGATCCAAAAATAACTATCTTCTAGTATGTTATTTATTTTTAAGCAACTAAATAATTCTAATATGCTCTGAAATAAACACTGCTCTGTGCCAAGTTCACTGCTTGGTAAGTGCAGGGCTCTGGTCTGGTAGCTGTGCTTGGAGTTGTACAGTAATATTTGAAATAAAACCATCTGAGTGCCTTCTGCAGGAGAGCAGACCACTATGATGAATTTGATACATAAGTTTTTTTTAATGATGTATTGATTCCCTCATCTCAAGATTCTACAGTGCCAGTGTTCAAATCCCAACAAAATGAAGCAATTTAAAAATACTGAAAGTCTGAAGCTCTGGTGTCTGGCATTTTGTTTTTCAGATTTTTCCTGAACTCAAGTTGCTAGGAGGAAGCAAGAGGACAGGAAGGGGTGCAAATACCATCCACACCAAAAATCACCAAAAGCTGTTTTATTTCCTACTTTTAGACAGCTTATTTAGAAACTTGGCAGCTTTTCTGCAATGTAACTACTGAACTGATTCTGGAAAACATTTCAGTAGCAAAGGCATCTTCAGAGTGACAAAACTGTTCCAAGGGTTTTAGAGTATGAATGTACTCCTTTGTATGAGAACATTCAAACTCTAAATCTGAGCTTTTTAGAGCTACAGCTGGTGATTTTTATTCTGCTGAATATTAACCAAAGTCATAGCAGAAGGGAAGTTTAAATTCAACTGGGGCACCTGAGCCAGTGCTGGTGGAGGAGGTAGGGAAAATTGGGAGCAGAGTTAAACCTGGGAAGAAACAACTTTTCCTTCTCCCTCAACAAACTATCATCCTTCTTTCACTTCCCCCTGGCCTTGCTCATCTCCTCATGGCACTGGTGCAGCTTTTCCCACAGCCCTGGCCCATCTGAAAGGATCTCCAGGAAGCTGCAGTGCTGAGTTCCTGCTGGGTTAGGTCAGTTTATTCCATCTGGAGCTGCTGCCCCCCTCAGCCTCACAGCCACTTCTTGCCTTTTTGTCCTCGGGGGTGAGCTGGTTCATCAGCATAGTCACGTTCTCAGTGCTCCAGGTCCAAGAATTGCTTGTAAAGTACTCTAAAAACATCATGGACTTATGGAGACGTGTTATTGTCTTCATCATCCTGCAGCCCGAGGCACGGAATGGACAGGTTACAGGAGTGAAGATTAGTTCAAACAAGTGAAATAGAAAACAAGGGGTTTTACCCTCCAACCCCCTGCCCCCATCCCAAAAAATCCCACCTTGCTCTGCTTCTAAAGCATATTATATTACATCTATAGGATATTTCTGCATAGTATTGAAGTGAACTTTGGCTGTCCAGTCTCTGATAGAAGCAGAATTTATCACAGCCCTTTTTTTCCTAATCCTACTTCCCAGTGCAATTGTAAATTACCACCACTTCTTTTTTATTAGAGGCAACAAAACGCTGTCTTGTGCTGGTAACTCAGTTTGGGACAGGGAGATGGAACCCTTTTCCCTTCAGCACCCTGGAATATTTAGCTGTACTCAAGAGTCTGTCTCCAATTGCAGAGGGCAGAATGTCTGTGCAACACCTCCCCCTCAAACAAGGGAGGAAGTTGCCCTGACCTTCCTGCACACTGTGCAAGACCACATCTCCAACAGAACAGAGGTTTGCATTATGGTTACTGAGACATCAAGGCTTCAAACCACTGGCAGGAAAATATTTAAGGGCACAGACAGATCACAGCAGATCGTGTTCTACGCTACTTCAAAATATGCAGAAATACCTTCCATCATCCCTTATTATTATGCAGAGGAAGAAACTATAAAATCATCACTTGGAATACAGAGAAATTATGTTATAAGGATCAATTTGGACAAGTTTCTCTTTGATCATACCATAAAAAGTGGCCCAAAGAAAAAAAAGTATGAGTCATCCAGCCTCTCAGATGCAAAGTTTCCACATTTATGACAAGAACATTGTTTCAAGTGTCTCAGTTTTAGTATTAACCAAATAACCACATGGCCTAATGCTATTAAATTTCTGCTTTGGGTGCTCGAGGTGTTTCCATCTCACAGAAATGGAAAACTGTTTCCAATTTGATCCTTATAGCAGGACACTGATCATTTCAAGCACAATGGAAGGGGAAGGCAAAGAAAGCAGAACCCAGTACTAACAGGAAATGGTTTTCTGAAGGTAAATTTCACCAACAAAGATCATAGAAGCAATAAAAACAAACTTCTTTTTCACATTGTCCCAGAAACTCTTCTAAAGAAGTATTTTGCATTGCATCAGTGTCTCTTACTGTCACTAGCAGCTGGCAGCTCAGTATCTAAAACATTAAAATTTCCTCTTTTTCTTCTCACAGAACAGAGCAAGACAAACCACAGAGACCACTGAGAAATGTAACCTCTAAAGCACAAGAAGCGTAAATACTGTTTTAAACCTCAGAGGAACGTATCTACTAATTCAGAACTGACTTCAAATGTTAGACCAGCAGCTGATTTTATTACTGAGCATCTCTAGGAGCTTTCAGACACCTGCTTAGAGTTTCACCATCTGGGCAAGGTGGCACCAGTGGGGGCTGAGTTGAAATGAAGCTTCTGTGATGCAGAAATAATTGGGAATATAGACTCTGCATCCAAAACATATCCTGTGCAACCAAGACTAAACTGAACCAAAAAAAAAAGGGATGCTAGTTATGTCAAAAAATTAGGAAAGTACCTCAAAATGTGGAAAGCAAAGATCTCACTGGGCAGATAAGCCAAAAAGACCTCAGAGCTAAAAAGCCTGGATAAAATTAGTGCCAAACAGCATTTAAGCCTTTTTGCAGAGCTCTGTCCACTGACAGTCTGAAGATTATTTAACCTGACTTGCCCTTTTGAACCTTCTCAGTCTGTGTCCTTATGCTAAGCTGGACAAGCAGCTGCATTTTAGAGTGCTTTGACTGCTACAGTTTAAAAACCTTGTGCCTCTGCAAAATACTAACTGAGCAAATGAAGATCTGCTTAGATAAGTAATTATTTTTAACTTGTTTCTGGACACTGACATTGGCTTTCATTCTTTTCTAATAAAAAAAACAAAAACCAAACTGAATTTAAACTAATGCAAAGACTCTGCTGGGATTCTTTTTGTCTCTGCTCATGGATATGATTTTAGAGCTTAGCTAAGCTGATTAATAATAATAAAAAATAAAAAAAAAGAAAAGCTTAAAAGGTTTATTTCCCTCCCTCCAACCCAAATTGGATTTAGCGACTGACCACAGAACCAGCTGATTCAACTCATCAAGGAAAAAATTGTTTTTCTTTGTAGGGTTAGGTTCTTTCTCCACCAGCCCAAAGAATCTAGTTCCCCACACTATCTCCATCAATGCTCCATCAATGACAGAGCTGGCAGGAGCAGAACAAGTTTCTCTGTGACTCTTTGCTGGTTTGCACTGAATCAACAGGAAGCTCCATTTCTCTTTGGGAGGAGGAAAAAGCAGCCTGGTGACATTGAGAGATGTCTCTAGTGGACACTTGTGTAGCTCTGGCACATTAAACTTTAATTGCAATGGCACCATATTCCTGCTGGGAATGGCAACAGGCACGACTCAAAACCCAGCACCAAGTCACACAACGTGAAGTTCTGAAGGGTTGTTATTCCAAAGCCACGAATCACAAATATCAACAGCAAATATAAGCAGTCAGTACAAGATCAAGCATTGCATCACACCTTCTTCATCAGCTGAAGACAGAAAAAGCCAGCCCTGCTCACAGAGCTGAGCATTAGTGGCAGGCAGCCAGTCTGGGTGACTTTCACCCACATCCAAGGTAGAATTTTGCCTCCTGCTTCTGCAGTCCTTACTGCCATCAGAACAAGCACATGACAACAGTTCAAAGAGCCCATCACAGGAATTCAAGTTTAAGCAAGTTCATTTAATTAGCCATAAGTTAAGTGGGCTTGTTTCTCTACCAGGCAATTTAAAGTGACCTGGCTTAAGGCTATAACTGCAATTTGCAGAATTGAGGTTACACATAACCTATTGTCTCCAGGTTAAAAACAGTCCTGATGCCAAATACTGATCCCTCAGTGGATCTACAGGCTGCCAGTCTGCAGAAACACCACAGATAATTACTTGGGTTTTTTTAAAGACTCCTCTAAAAAACATAGAACAAGCTTTTAGATTTGTCTTTGTTCAGATTTCACCTGGCTGTAAATATTGACCTGTAAGACCCACTACTGAATTCTTATCTTTGCAGCAGCTCTGTGGTTGCTTTAAGCACACAATTTAAGCACTGTGAAGAGATAAAAATGCATTGATCTATTTAACATGATTATGCTCCTAACTCATTTCTACTTTGTAAGACAGTAACTACATGAAAGGTGCTTCCAGTTTTAAGAAGCTTTAAATTGAAATGAGAGATGTACAGGACATCATTTCACACCTCCCTCCATACATCAGCCAAACCTTTCCTTTAGCTTTCCAAGAAGCAGTAACAGAAGAATTGCTGCAGAAACCTCTTTAAATATTTCATGTCACATGCTGTTTTCTCAGAGCAACTGGGGAGATCTGCTTGGTGTGCATTTTCAAAGGCTTTAGCATTTCAAATATACCAAACTGCTTTTAAGTGACACACAGCTCTGTCGTGCTAAGCACTAAGCAAAGTTACAGGAGCAAACTATGCCTTACATTAAAAATAATTAGACAACTAATAAGCTTTGCTATGCAACTAAGTATACATGGCAAGCTACCAACAACACTACCTTTAAATTTTAATGCTAAGGTTTATCACCACTATTTACATAATTGCACAATGCCAGAGCATTACTTAGTATAAAATATTAATTCTTCATTATGCCAGTCCTTTTTGTACACGTTCTTTCTATACAATTTTGGAAGAAATATGATATAGGTTATTTCTTCCTTCCCTTTCCTTACCTTTTAATATTATCAGAGAATCATTAAATTCAAGAACCTTCAACTAGATGCAAAAACAGCAAAAACATTTCCATTTCATCAAAAACATTGCTTCCACAAGTGAGGTGCAAAAAAATGACTTCCCATTGCAGAAAGATCATAACAGATAAGTGCTTTGAAACTAGGATGATTTTTGGTTTTAATTTTTATTATTATTAACATAATCCTTTAGTTCTGAAGGATCGTAGACCTGATCTATTTCTTGTTTCTTCCTTTTCTTCTACTTGATACAAGTTTTCATTCAACTGCAGTACAATATCCTGATGGTGTGACAAGAACAGTGATTTCCTGCCTTATTTTTCTTGCATTGAACAGAGATTTCAGTGTCCTCAGCACAGAGAGGGCAACCACCCACATAAAGGCAGGTTAGCAGAGTATTTGTATTTTCTTGTGCTGATTTTATTACATTTTTACTATACTGCTGCTCTGCTAAATCACAGTGGGAAAGGTCACACTTTCAATTAAGCCAGCCCTTCTTCACTCAGAACAGCATTATTTTGAGTTGAAGAATATCCAGTGGTATTTCCAAGTCTTTAGGAGCTTCTGAGTACATGCTACCTGGTAATTAATACCACTCCATCAGCTGACAGAATGACCACAGCAGTACAACCCTCCAGCCCACCAGCTGAAGCAGCTTTAAAGCACTAGAAAAAAGTGCAAGAGTAAAGATCTGCCTCAAAATTCTTGTATTATTAAACAACACAAGCCTGTTCCATTAGGATTTAACACTGCACATCTTCCTTGCACCGAGGTATTAATTTGCTTTTACTGCTTCTATTGCAGGTTCCCATTTTTAAATGCTTTTAGAGAAGAGTGGTGTCTAATGAAAGCTGCATTCCTGAAAGTGGGCTGTGCAGCCAACTTAAAAGCTGTGACTGAACAGTAGCTCAGGGTTTAGCTCAATCTGCCATCTTTTCTCCTAACTGCAGTCTTGTGCATCACAGGAAACTCACCCAATCACTGCTATAAGCAAGCTAAGTAGGACTATTCATATCAGTAAAAATTTATTTTCTATTCTGCAAAGTCTTAATGTCACCAACTGTACAGCAGTGATCAAAGTCCTAAATTCCATCTTTAGATATCAACGAAGAAAAGCAAAAACAAGATTCAACACTCGATGTTAGAATATAAAACTAAGCTATATTCTAAATATTCTAAACAGCATGATTATTCACAGCCTCATTTTACTCCCACTGGTCAAATCCTCAGCAGACCAGCTGCCTTTCAAAGCCTGACAAGATTCTGGCAGCACTCCTTCCCAGCCATGCAGAACACAGGACGTTGGCATTTATAGCATAACTGTTTTAGTGAGAGATGAACTTTTCTATCTGTCAGGGAATTTCTATCCATTTTTATTAAAAATGACTCAAAAAAATGCAAGAGAATCTAAAAGCTAGGATTTTTTATGTACAATACCTTCTTCAGAGTTGAAAATCTTAAAGCTTTATCATGTGGGAATATTATTATACAGGCACAGGCGACTGCCACTGAGAGATTTTCCCCTACAAACCATTTACACAGCTCCTTTCTACTCATCCAGTGCTGTGTTACAGAGCTTCTACCCTCCTTGTAAGGCAGCCCTAATCTACAGGACAACAAATGAATACTCACTTGTTAATACTCTGTCACCACAGTGGAGGTTTTATAGCCTGAAGGCAAATGCTTGTGAAAATGTAATATAAGCAATGTAATATGACTTGGCAAATCTGAAACAAACTGAAGGGGTACCTTACATTCCTTCTATAAGATCTTGTTATTACTTCCACCACTTTAGTTAGCCAAATACTAACATAAATATTATAAACTGAACGGAATGCTGAGATGATACAAACCAATGTACCGGGTCAAACTGTATCATCTCCAGGAATAATCTGCAATTAAAAGCTCACTCCCCCATTCCGGTTCCAGTTTATAAAAGCAACAACAATCTTAACAAGCCACTTCTTAGAGTTTAATGACTGACTAGGATTCTGATCCAAGACATCCCATGGACAGCATCGTTAGGCCAGTCATTAAACTCTTCAAAATGCAGCCACTAGATTCTTATTGCTTAGTTAGTAAACCTGGATAGTGCCCAGGCCATGTCTTCTTCACAAGTCTCCACCACCCTATGGGAAGATATCTGTAGCCCTGTCCCTCTTACCGTGGTTTCTGACCTGCCAATATGAGCAAAACATCATAGGAAAAAACCACTATAAAGCTCTGTGCCCACCGACACTGATGAAAGAAGGGGTTGGAGGAGAACTTAAAATTAGGTACTGCTGTTATATTGTCTAATGGATTCCGCTTGTAATTGTTAACCATGTAGTATTCTGTAGGAAAAAAATAAGGGTCAACATATTTTTAGTATTTATTATCCAAGAACAAACATCACTTCTTCTGTATCTTCTAATTCTCTTTACCTCGACTACTCAAACCCTCAAACAATCCAACAAAAAACATTCTCATTTTTGTTAGAAAGTTCAAAGTCACTTTGAATTCCAGCACCTGTTCTCAGGGAAAAAAGGTTGAGTTTTAGTCACAAAACATTCAGGGAAAGAAAAAACACCAAAAAAAAAAATTAAAATCAACATACATCACAGTGGAAGCACAGCTTGGTTTGAAAGTCAGAGGAACAAACAAGGCAGAGCCAGTTACAATTACCTTGGGCTTCTTCCAGTAATCCTGAGGTAGGTATCATACAGGAATGCTGGGGCCTTATGGCTTACAGCAATCCAGTAATGATATAAAAGGTGATTGGAAGTTAGATTTACATTGGGCCGTCTGAAGGCCTGTTCGAGAGGATTCCTCTTGAAAGTGGAAATTACATGGTATTCTGAGAAAGAGAAGTTGCACAACAGCTTCGATAGGCACCATGGAAAATGTAATTCTTTTCAAAGTACATTCCAGGGTACATCAACAGCAGTGGCTTTGTTAAATAACCACTCCAACTCTGCCACAATGCACAACTAAAACACTTCTAAGCTTTCAACTGGAAATACTGTTGAACTGGTTCTTACTATAATGAAGAGGTGGTTTATGCCATCATCTTCAGATTCCTATTTTATTGTAGCTTCTCTCTTTCTGTTCTTGTTCCCTACCTTAGAAGCTGATGGTTTCAAACACTGACAGCAATTTTGCTTTATAAAGCATGTAAAGCTATTTAAATAGTCATCTACATTTCATGAAGAGGGTTATTCTGATCACTTGTGTGAAGAATTTTAAAACAGATTGAGGACTCTGCAGTCATCTGAAGCGATTCTAAATGACATTTTCAAGCAATTTATCCAAATTTAGGCATTAAGAAAAAAGCAGTTAGGGTGGGACTCCATGAGAATTTCTTGATAACACCTGTAAATTCAGTATGTAACAGGTACTGCAGGATCAGGGTCTTTAAACATTATGTGGAAATTCATCTCTCCTTTTAATCTTCTCTTATCACTTTATGCTACTGCTATAGACAGCACTTAAATACCTTGACTCAAACAAGTGAAGTCAGCAATTTTCCAAGTTTAGTTGAAGCAATAATATTCATATCCATGTAAACTGGGAAAAAGCAAGTAAAATAGATTTAAATACTGAGGTTAACAGAAAGAAAAAAAAATAATCTGAGCTTCAGGAGTCAATTTCTAAAAAAACCTGAAAATAAATGGTTTTATTATGCCAAACAGCTTATATTGTTCTTTGTAACATAAAGCATTACAAAGCTGTTGGCCTGGGGGTTACATCCTAGTCAGGATATCTTAGAGTTGTAAACAGGTAGTGATATTTCCTTAAAGGCTACTTTTCCCTGTACATGAGCTGTTGAAGTGTCATGCAATAATCTGAGCATTAAAAAAGCCACCTCAACCAACAATCAACTAAACACAAAGAGCTACACAAGGGCAAAACTGTTACCAGACCTCTCAATTATGCAGATGTAAAAAACATTTAATTGTGTTAAGTTTGTTCATATGTTTTTTCATATGTTTTTACTGATGTTGGCACTAGAGCCAGCATCACTACTGCTCCCCTGAGAGACACTTCTCTCCACACACTGCCTGCACTCTGTGGATCAGGTCATGGCAGCAGCAAACACAAAAATCACTTCTCCCATAGTTCAATCATAATGGAGTAAGAGTAACAAAAAAAAAAAACCCAGTAAGAACCAAACTAAATGGAGGTAATGCTGCAGGGGGAGCAGGGGGAGAGAATAAACAGTGGAAGCTAATGAGAAAGCACAATTACTGCAAAATTGAGAGGTATGGCTAAAACCAGTTTCAAAACTAAAAATGCATTACGGTTTACTGATTATAACCTGTTTGATTTATTTTTTTTTATTAAGGCTAATGAGAAAAAAGAAACATGGCATACCAACTTCGCTCCAGTGGAAAGGATTGGTGCCACCTGTTGTACAGTTATACACCATGACTTTTCTTGGTCTGGGGCAAAAGAAGATAAAAGAGCAAGTTAGAGGAAAAACAACCTTTTAAAAACAAACAGAAGAGATGCCCAAAGTCATCCTTTCCCTCAACAGCATCATTTATATAAAGCAAAAAGCATCAGTTTCATGGTCCAATCTTTGCTTTAACATATTTCAGTATTTTTCTCCTTCTCTAATTATCCTATTTCTTTTATTTCAGAGAAAGCATCTGCAGGTTGTATTGATTACAAACAAGACCCAGGAAGGAATTTTCAGACATAGCTTCATAATATCAGTGTGTGTTGTCCTCCTCTGGCACAAGCAAGTTACGCTTTGAGAGACAAACACTGTCAGAACCTGATTCCTTTGTCCTGGGGGAACAGCAGGACACTGATGAGGATTTCAATACAAGACTGGTTTACTAAATACACACTATCATTTCCAAATATTCAGTACTCTCTTTTGCCACCATTTATACCTGTTGATTGCAGAATACCAGGCTGCAGCCAGTGTAGTATTGACAACAACATCTATTGGGACGAGATCTGCTAATGCATCGTTGGAAGCTCTCATTGTTCGAAGAATTCCTTTTCCTGCCTTGAAGAACAAAACAAAGAGAGACAGAAGACCCAGCAGTAAAACATATGAAGCTTTTCTGCCTTCCAAAAGGAGGGGGGAAAATTAAGTATATTCGTTACTTACAGCAATGAAGATACCACTAGGTCCATTGAAGTTATCAATCCAGCCCTATTAGGAAGGGGAGAGGGAAAGGATTTGGTTAGACTATACTCAAGTCAGCAGCTTCAAGTGAAAATCTGAGTAGTTTCTACATCTGTAAGGGGTGGAGGAAAAGGAGACCAAAGAGGAGAAAGATTTCTAATTCCATGTCGCTAAATAAAGCTCTTCCACAGCAAACTCTGGTGATGTAACAAGTTCCTATGACTCAGACAAGAGCTCTATGTGTAGGACACCACAGTCCTTCAGAGAGAGCTGCTTATTTATTTCTTAGTGAATGAACTGCAATTGTCCATAAGAACATGTTTAAGTTCAAAGGATTCCAGTTTACAATAGATCAGCAACTCAGGTGTTTTTAATTTTTCAACCAAAACACGTTCTTGCTCAGCTCTGATGAGGGTATTTAGGCACTATATACTGTTATCAGTCATCCAGAATCAACCCAGACACGACTGCACAGTCCAAGAGATTTCCCTCTGTGAAGATTACTGGATGAAGAGGTTCCCAGTGTGTACTGCAAGATGGCCAGGTGACAAGTCAGGGACTTACAGGAAAAGGCTCCTTCCAGCTGGCACCGATGATGGACGGCCTTACGATGGCAATGTTCAGCTCTGCACCTTCCTGCTGCACCACGGATTCAGCCAAGGCTTTCGTGTACGTGTACGTATTGGGTCTTTTGCCTAACAGTTTAGGAGTAATATCATTCACTAGGTCATCATCCATCCACCTGAAGAAACAAAACAAGAAACAAGTGGAAATTACTGCGTGCTGCTTCGCTGGGGAGGTGGGGTGGGAAATGCTGAAGTTACCGTGACTATTTTTTTCTCATTTAAAGAAAAAGAAACTCACACCTAAATAAAAACGAGTTTCTCAGGAAACCAGAGGATTGCACATTCAGTGTCCATCAAAAGAAGCATTGGCTTTTTTTTCTTGCCCTGGTAATTCATTTATAACACACCAACTATAGAGCAAGCAGTACATTTAAAATAACCCAAATTGTGCCAATCAATTCTCAAAGATGGAGTGCACACACAGCAAATCAGTCTTTGGATCACAGGCTCACTGCATTATGATCTACAAAGTGATACCACTGCATTACCAGCATTCCCCCCACCTCTGAGCAATCACACACCACCCCTGAAGCAAGCTGGTCACAGTGTTTCTCCCTTTAAATTAGTTAAATCTTGCAATTTCGTCTTCCTTCCTAATTAGTATTAAAAATGTAATAATTTTCAGTCACAGCACACAAGTAAGAAAGATGTGCCTCTGCAACTATTGCTACTTTGGTGTCCTTCACTGCAAAACAGGACTTGAATTTCATCTGCCTTGGTCTCTTAGTCACAGAAATGGAATTTACTGGTTTTCACCACTCTCACGTTACCAAATGGACACACATGGGACTCCTTTCGTGATATGAACAAGGTGAGAAAAGGGGTAGTGAAGGCTGGAGATCACAATTTTATAACTTTACAAAAGCCTCCCCTCAGGAGTTCTAAAGTACACACAGCTGTGCCAGCCCACACCAAACAGTTTAAGTTACATTTGTCTCTTCACAGGTCAGATAGTCAAAAATATGACTGTTTTGCAATCTCTCATTTTCAAATGTGTTTCAACATGATAAAAAAAGGCTCGCTCAATGTGCATTCTGTGTGGCAGCTCATTTGGTTTTAATGTGAGCACTCTTCCACCTAAAATAACAAGTTAAAGTAGGTATTTTACTTCTTAATTAGTTTTTTTCAGTTTTGTACTTCTTTTCCAAGAGGTGATATTTTGTACAACAGGTAAGACAGAAGAGACTGATGTAGAGTTACATTACACTTACCCCACATCACCACCTGTTTCACAGTTAGACAGCTACTAAAACCTCAGGACAGTTAATATATACACAGAAAATAAAATACCAAATTAGTTGTTTTTCCTACCTGTAATACCCAAGACTTAAAGCTACAGAAAACAGATTTTTAATGGCTGGGCTCTCAGGATACTTAACAGAACCACTTCTCCAATAAGTAATATTATCTGAGCATCTCAGTCTCATCTTGCAATGGAATTTAGGTGGATGTAGTAGAGGCAGCTGTTGAAGGTAACTTAGTTTTATCCTTTCCTTCATAATTATCAGTTATCAGAATCTCCTGACTCAGGCAATCATACAGCTGCACTCTCAGCACAGAGGAGGCATCATGAGCTGACATGAGCACCCCTCTCCTTCAGTACCCCTCCACACCCAGCTCAGCTTGAAGGAACCACAAACTTTAACCCATCTCACTTTCAGCAAAGGGGAGTGTCAGCCACGCTGTCAGACCTATGGGACAGCATAAGACAACTCTATCTTTACAGCTCCTAGCTGGTTTTGGGTACTTCAACAGCAGGAAGAAAAAGGAGACAGGTTACCCAAGTAAATTCATAAAACATAGCACATACTCAAGGGAATCTATCAGTTTCTTGGGATCCACAGGAGGTGGGTACACGACTTCCTCAATCTGTTTCCGATTGCAATATGCATAGGCGGTGGAAACGTGCATGAACACCTCCAGATTCTTCATTCTCCGTGCCAAGGAGAGGAGCTGTTGTGTGGCAACCACATTTAACTGCACAGCATCTCTATTGATTAAACAGAAACATCATTAGTGGAAAGCAAGACAAAAATAAGCAAAAAGAAATTCATTCCTAAATGCCTCAGTGCTGGGTATATAAAGTGTTCCTGAATTCTCCACCCTATCCCAAAAAAGCAGCATGGAGGCTGCCCTAATTTTCTGCTTAGAATAATATACCACACTCCTAATCTAGAACAATGTGCAGGACAATTCTTCTTGTACCCTTTTCTTACCAGCACCCTTTGATCTCCCCAACCTAAATCCCAATCGTACGTTTTCCGTAAAACACGAAGGCAATAATCCAACACAACACCAAGCTTCCAGAAGATGCACCTCTGAACTTCCAAATTCAAGCTGAGTTAGGCCAACAACCTGGAAGGCTTTGTGGGCCACTAAGGTGGAGCCTGGCATCTTCTTGTAGGATGGCAAAAGGCTCCATAAGGGAGGGAAGGAAGGGGGGAGAACCACACCTGCACTCCAGCTTCAGCACTGCTCATTCCTGTGTTTCAGGACACCACAGCAGGGTATCTCCACAGCTCCCAGCAGATACCAGCTGGCTGACCAAGCCCTATGGTTATTTTATAGTTTAGATCTTCTCTCCAGCCTACAGACTTGCTGTGGGCACCAGGTTCCTTGGAAATGTTTTACTACCCAGTTTCAAGAGTACACCAAAGCAACACTTCATCAAAGCCTTTGCAATAAGTGTTACATTAGCAGCAACAACAAAATCCGTATCCCCAAACAATCACTAAGTTCCAGACTGCTTTATCTCACATTATTAGTGGGGGACAGGAAAGGGGAGCATTATCCCAAAGCAATTAACATCAATGCTAACTAATTAGTTTGCTACCTCTTTCAACAAGTCAAAGGGAGCTCATAATCCCAGCTGTGTGCACGACTTTTTCCACTTCTTGTTTTCATCTCTCTCCCTGTGCATCTACATCCCCACAGTTCTTCCAATGCAAACCTCCATTATTAATAAAGGACTTTTAAAAGGCGAGAAGAAAGGCTGAGCTGTACTTCATCTCCTTTTTTTCTTATCAGGTAAGAGAGCAAGCACCAAAACCTCCCCACACACAACTTTTCTCACAAAAATCTATCCTCTGAAAATACACATTCCCATTCTAACAAGGCAGGCCAAAGGAATAGCTTGTGCTGCCTTTTATACACCAGGAGAAAAACTAACATTACTAGGAGCACAGTACATGTAGCTACAGCTCATTTGTAGCCTTTCTACCCATATTTGCAATGTTGGGCAGACACCTGATTCAGCCCCTGCTTTTCAGCACCATTGGTTTGCCAGACCAGAATTTTTAAACTGATTTTTAGACTCACCTTAGTGTCTCATTGAATCTGACTGTAGCAGCACAGTGAAATATAATATTAATGCATTCTATAAGTTCTTCCTTGATTGGTTTACTAAGATCCAGTTCAGGCTGTGTAAGTTCACTCACAACTACTATTATTTTTTCTTTGAAGTCTGGTTGTTCTTCTCTCAACCTGTCAAAGAGCTGTCAAAAATAACAGGACTATGAACTCGGTGGAGGTAAGAGAAACATTTCACTTCAGTGAAGAAAATACCCACATCCTTTGTCTACACCTCCTAACTTCTCAAGATCATCAGGAAGCTAGAACAGTGCACTAGCAATATCATAAGAACAGTTTACAGACTTCTCATGAAGTAAACTTCATTTTTAATAGATAATATAAACTATATTTTTTTATATATAAACTATATTTTTTCCAACATAAGTTGTGGGAACAGTCTACCCACTTCCCAAGCTTGATAACAGCTATTCAAATTCTTATAAAAGTCATGCTGGATTTTAGGTTTAGAAATCTTACATTAAGATTTACACATTTCCAGTGATTTAAGAAATACTATCCTCAAATTATGTCAGTCTTGGAGAACTTCCAGATTACTAATTAAAATAAAAAAAAAAAAAAAAAATCAAGAAGTTGTTTCTCTGGCTGGTTTAAAGAAAAAAGGCGTAACACATTAGAACATCTGATTTAGTTTTATCCAATTGGTGTTCAACAATGCCCCCTGAAA
This sequence comes from Cyanistes caeruleus, assembly GCF_971803275.1. Taxonomy (NCBI): domain Eukaryota; kingdom Metazoa; phylum Chordata; class Aves; order Passeriformes; family Paridae; genus Cyanistes; species Cyanistes caeruleus. The sequence goes on along the minus strand of NC_141706.1, from coordinate 1,522,445 downwards.
AAAATCTCACCAAAATTATATTTCATCAAGAAATCTTCTCATAAATGACTGGGTTCTAACCAGGTGGCTTAAAACACAGATCAAAATTCTAGCCTCATCTTATTTACACTCATTAGCATGCAAGTTTTCCTGAGCCACACAGTTCTGTGGGAATAAAAGACCCTTGAAAGCTGCAGAAGAGCAGACCCTTCCTTCCTGTCCAGGGGCCAATACCTCACAACTGCTTCAACACCAGCCAATTGTATTAAAATCACAGCAGTACTTTCCTTTTCCCCCCAAGCATGCAGTTACACCAAATACAAACAGGCAAAATACATTTCCTTAAAGAATGATGTTAATTTTAAACTATAAATTAAGTCACCTAAACGTGCAGTTTCACACCATTTCAGGCAATGAATGTTTATATTTCTACCACAGAGACTGGTCTTTCTCCTAATTTCTTTATTTCTGTTGCTTCTCTCACACTGGCAAGAGCAAGAAGCCCCAGGGCTGTGTGAGCAGCAGCATTTTTTTTTTGAGAGAGATGTATTTTTTTCAGCCCAAGCATGAGCTAATGCAGCTCACTGTGGCCACCTGAAGTAGCAATGCTAATTCCACAGTGAGAACACAGGACACCTCCACTTTTCCAGGCCTCAGCTGGACTTGGCTAACATGAAGTTTCACTTTATAGGACAAAGCTGCCAAGACAGCATTTAAAGCCTCTGCAACTCTTCTGGGTACAGCAAACAGTTCTCACCTAAGGGCAGAAACTTTGTGTCATTTTAAAAAATAAACCTGATATGCTTTTGGTTGGAATGATGCCACCTTCCTCCAGGGAGCTGAAGCAACTGCCTGTTAACCATATTAATGTGTGATATTGCATTAGAACAGAAAAGCAGTACCATGGATGAGCTCTTAAAGAACCAGTTTTTATTTTTCCTATGTCCATCACACCTGCTATACCCTTTTCACATCCCTATCATGCACCACACACCTCTCACTAGCACTGACACCTGTACTGAGGAGGACAAATACCTGGACTGCATGCAATACATATGGCAAATCAGCAGAGGAATTAGATGTGTGGAGTCCAAAGAAAGTAGAAACCTCAACACTGTTTTGTTACTTGTAGCTCAGTTTATTTCACATTTATTTATTTATTACCTATTCACCCATCTGGATTTCAAACTCTCCAACGAGTCCATCTAAATTGTGAAGAATTACTGGCAGTGTCCTTGCAACTGGACAGCTTAAGACAACAGATCTTATTAAAATTTTCATAGACTTTTAGAAGTATCTTGATGACACTAAAGCCATTTAAATGATGGACTTTCATCATTTGATGAAGACAGAACAAACATCTGGCCCTATTCTACATCTCTGCAGAGATGAGCAACTCCATCCCTGCATGTTCCTGCCTCAAGCAGTAACTCTGCTTATCAGGGCTTCTGCTGTGAACCTGCTCCAGCAGTAAGTGCTCACCAAGCCTCAAATCACATCAGATTTTTATCTCAGTGGGAGCTGGTACAGACTATAAGCAGCCTTTGACTCAAATTTAAAAGCCTTTTACAACAGGTTTCCTAAAAGCCACACTGAGCCTTACAGCTTACCAAAGTTGAAGTCAGTCCACATCAGTGCTGCGTCTCTCTCTGCCCAAACTCCCTACTTTTCCTTGACTAATAGTGTATACAAAAAGTGGATTGAGAGGTTTTTCCTTTTTCATCTCAGAGCTTAGTGTGCAGATATTTTCCTTGTTTCAGGGTAGTGATAACTGAGGGTTTTATACAGAGAGAACTTGCAACTGAATTTTAAGATAGAACTCCACTGTAACTCATTCTGTTGTGTTTTATGACACTGCACAAGACTGCAGGAAGAAGCTTTTGAAAAAATGAGCTAGTTTTGACTGGTTACAGAAAATAATTAACTAGGGAACAGCCACCCTCATATCTGCTATAATCCCAGCTAGTCAGAGTCATAGAAATCCACTGCCTTACTTTAAACAACTTACCCCTATGTGCACTCATAGTTCCTTATTGATTCCCCTTCAGCACCTCCTAAAAACACATTTTGTACAGACTACACTGCATCTCAATGAAAAAATTAAACTGCTGACACCTGTGCTTCATAAGAGAAAGGCCTAGATAGAATAAACAACTCTGCTTTAGCAAAGTTCATGCTAGAAATCTCTCTTCATCCTTTTCATCCTTCCCACTGTGGACAGGATACTCTCTAAGGAGAAAGAGAGGGCAGAGAGATGGGTGATTCTACACTTAGTAAGAATGGCCAGACACCAGAATATCAAGGTAATGAGTTTTCAGGAGCAGAGTATTTGACCCAGCATGCACAGAGCATTGTTTAGAGAGCCACTTTGATAATTCCACAGCACAGACCTTCAGTGCCTTTCTAGCTGTCACAGGCTGACCAACAGAAATCTGTAACAATCTGCAAAGCCAAGCACTTCTGCTCCACTTACAAATATGAATTCCTGCTGACACATTCTTATTTACTGCTAGATCCAGTAGCACATTCCAGAAAAAAACAGAAGGCACAGGGTGAAAAAGGGACTTGCTTGAGATCTTAAAAAGTCTCAATCCATCTTACAACTCCCAGTCCTCTACCTCTTGTACCTGATTTTATATTCTCTTAACAAGCTCTAACACAGCTTTTTACTTCTCACTTCTGCATTACAGCTGAATATCCTACTCCTGAATTAAACACAGGATAATTTTCAACCACTGGCTTTGCTAGAGACTAACAGCTTGAAGAAGTTAGAGAAGCATTGCCAGGTCTTAAATATTGTATTTCTGTTAGAACAGGAAAAAAAAAACCAACAAAACAACAAAACCACAACCAAAAAGAAAAGAAACCCAAACTTTTCCAGAAGATTTTGCTTTAGACAAACTGAAGCTGTTCTCAAAATTAAATGGGACCATCATCTTGAAAGACAAAAATGAACTTTGTGAGCACATGACACATACCTTACAGCTGGTAATTTCTTCTATTCGTTCTTCAGCTGTCTGACTTGCTTTTTTTCTTACCAGCACATAAACTGCTTTCACTTTAGGACAGGATCTGAGCAGCTTTTCCAAAAGCACTTTTCCCACAAAGCCTGTAGCTCCTGTCAGGAGGATCTTTTTCCCTTCATAGTATTCAGGAATGGAAACCATTGTGACCTTTACAAAAGATAAAAACAAAACGGACATTAAAGAACTTACAGAGTTCTGATTTGTAGAAGATTGAATAATTGTATCTGTGCTGTTTATACCTGAAAGAAATGCTCAACAGATTTTTTTACCTAAAACCAGTACTTGAAGCTGTCTTTTTTCACAACATTCTGAAAGACTCCCACAGGGTCACTAGAGTCATTCCAGATCTTGTAAACTGCCCCTGTTAACAGTGTTTTAAGGACTGAGACACCCACTCAGCCAGGAAAATAGCTCAGCTTCACTCTGGTTTTGCTTCTGTGTGCACAGTCCTTCACCACTCCAAGGGGCTCTCCATGTAAACTAGAGGTCAGATCATTAAAATGTAATCACAAGTGGATTCTGAAAGTCCACTTGTGATTACATTTTATTATGTAAAATCCACTTCTAAACCCACTGACAGAAGACAGGGAGCCAAGCATCCCAGTTGCAGGCCCTGGAATTTTGACTGTGCCAGCAGAGCCCCTGTCAGTGTTAGGATGAGCCCCCCTGACAATTAAATTAAACCAGAGATAAGGTTGTGTTAGATGTTTGGAATGGGATCTGATGGTTTTCCATTAGTTACAAAAACCCCATACAGATCCACAGATAAAGAGTTTTCCAGCTTCTTCATTCATTAAGTCATCTGCGAGGGAAAAAACCCAAACAACAAAGTTGGTAGAATTCTCAACAAACTAAGATTTGAGTTAGCCACAAATACACCTCCTAAGCAAATGAAGGGTAAGGGATTATTACTCAAATTCAGCACAAAGCTAGAAAGTATTTTAGGTTTTGCTGCAGTTAGTAAGATAGCCTTGAGAATCATGATTATTTCCCCTCCCTTCATCAACCTCCTGGAAATGATGCCATTCTTGCTAAGAGAAACTGAAACACTTTTTAAGGACAAATATGGTCTGTCTCACAATAAAGTGGGAACTTGACCTTTAGGATCTCTAGGACTCAATCACAGTGCAGCATCCAGAGCTGCCATTCTTTAAATCAGATATAACAACATCTTTACTGTGACCCTTAACCAGCTTACTTTCATTAGATAAGGATGTGGCATTATGGATACATTTCCACCACATTTTACCAATATTTCTGATTAGAATCCTAAAACTCTTGAGCTGATGTAGTGAATGTCTAATTATAGTCCTCTACAGCAGTTCCACACAAACTGTTATGACCAAAACACTCCCAAAAGGGACCACAGGGAGTCACAGAATGTTCTGAGTTGGAAGGGACCCACAAGGATCACCCAGCTCTCAAGTGAATGGCCCATAAAGGGATTGACCCCACAACCTCGGTGTTATCATGCTCTGACCAACTGAGCTCATCTCAGGTATAAATTCCATAAAGCCATGGTACCAAAAAAAACCCAAAAACAAGCATACAAAAAAACCAACAAAACTGAGAATCTTTAGACACAGATGGAACGTTTCTTAGGCAAATAAGGATTACAACACTGAATACCTTAACAAGGTGAGAACCTTTCTTCACCTGCCACCCAAGAATAAAGGTGTGACTTCTAAATACACTCAGTTCTTTCAAGACAGCAAGATACTGCAAGCAGGGGCTTACCAGGAATGCACAGAATCTATGTTAGAACAGCTAATTTGTCCTTTTTGCCTGAAAAGTAAGTAAATATTTTTGGAACACCTATTTGTCAGGTACCCACCATATCAAAGCAATTGTGCTCTCTTTTTCATGTGCTCATATCTCAACAGTCTCTGAAGAAGTTCCAAATGATTGCTAGAAATGAGTTACTGCCTGCACATGTCCTGGTTTCACAAGTCTGGGTACCAAGTGCTATGTCAGATACTCCAAATCCTTATTTTGACTCCCTTCTCTGAGAAGTGAAGCATCAAACTGATAGTAGGATACAGCAGCGAGTTTAGAGCACTACTGTTTCCACTGACCCCAGTATCCAGAATTATTTCTTTGAAGGTCAAAAGAAAAAGCTATTTACATTAAACCACTTTTAGCACACAGTTAAGGGACTCTGAAAGCACACTCCTGCCATGAAGCATGGAGTGCAAGACACAGCATGCCTATGAATCATTTCTCCCTGTTCAATTAAGATACACGCCTGCTGTCTTCAGCATGGCTCAAAGTCACAGTTCATGCTCTCCAGGTATGTCTTCCCCATAACTTTTGTTTTCCTGGTCTCTGTGCACACCATTCAACTCCCTCCTGAAGATCTGCAAGGTCACCCCCACATACAGGACAGGATTTCAGTTCCTCAAAGAGGGAGGTGGAAACTCACGCAATCGTTACCGCAGCAATTTTGTCACTAAGATTCAGGTTTGTCATGGATCCTACATAACCTTCTTACTCATTTACCTAAACTAGCCATCATTTCTATTTGTTTGAGACTCTAGGAGAGTATCTAACACTAAACATTAACCTGTCCTTCCTTAAAGAAAGGTTGAATTGTGCTTCTGACACAATGCCACAACCTCAGCCTGCAAACCTGCTCCCACAGGCAGAGTCTTTGGCTGCGTCCACACAGGAACCTTGGACAACACCCAGGACCTGGCTATGGTCCAACATCTGTTTCTGAAAGCCAAAGCAAGGAAAAGTTTTGCTGCCAGTGGAAATACCTGTGTTGCTGTAGCCCAGCTTTTTAAGTGACTGCAAAATCTGACAATACTTAGGCTCATGTGATGTAAAGAAAACTGGAACAAAACAGATCAAAGTTTCCTGCCTCAGTCATTTCTGATCATATTCCCTTGTGAAACAGACTGAAATCAGAATACCAGACCAGCAAAACATCGACATCCAGAGCTACAATGAATCAGAATGATGAAATGGGTTCAGTTAAAAAGCCAGGAACTTCCATAAACACTCATATTCACACCTGGGAGGCAGCAACACTTCTATGTTTGCAGGCTAATATTTTATCCCTTTATTTTAAGGATTGAGCAATGCTTCCTTTAAGAAACTTTCAATCCCATTTCTCTTTACCCTGTTCTCCAACAACCAGACTTTGGTAGATCTTATTCATAGCAACTTTCCACACTGAGATTGTCTTCTACTTCCACTACTCTGGAAGATTCCAGCTAGAAAACATAATTGATGTCATTTTTCAGAAGTACACATTGCTGTCATCATTACAGCAACAAACACAGGGATTGTGAGGGAACTGCCTAAAAGCACCAAAATGGATTTAAAGGATAAAAACCATGTCTGGAATCTAGGTGTGAATGACCCAAGTCTGAAACCAGCAGCCTATGCTTTGCTCTGTTAGAAAGAAAAGTTATCTCAAGCACAGGGAAAGAATGTTCCCATTCTCCACCTACCTTTCCCTGCCTTCTCCAAGAATGCATCTCCACATGCCAGCTAGCACAGCACTGCTGGCAACTCCTCATCTCAAACTCAGAAAGATCTTACCTCGCTGCTATATTACTTTAAAAAGTTCTTTGTGGCAGCAAATTACTGAAGAATCACAGAATCACGTGACTGTTAGGATTGGAAGAATTATTTTATATATATTTATATTTTTATATTTATATATATTTATTTTTATATTTATACTATATATATATTTATATTTATATATTTATAATTCTGGTTTAAATAAAACAGTTAAGAAATACACATAGTTCCTATCAGAAATATAGTTTGGTCTCTAACAACTAACAAGCTGGTGCAAAACAAAAATATCTACCTTGCAAGACACCACAGCAAAACCAAATTTAACATTTTAAGGTTGTTAAGTGTCAGCAATCACTTTATCTATCTGTTTTAGAGTACATTTTGTATGTTAACCAGCAATACATATTGTCACCAGCTATCCACTCCTCTGTTAACAGCTACCTCTTCAAACACACACAGAGAACTCCCACCAAACACAGAACTGCCTAATGCCCACTCTGGAATATCTAAAACCCTGTATCACAGACACTTTCTTCAGCTAATAAGCAATAAAGAAATCTGACAGTTGAAAGGCTTAATAAGAGTTCTGTAAAGAATTCTCACTCTGGAACAGAAATGATCAAAATTCCCACATTACCCACAGGTATAAACAGCTTTTGCTAGAGGAATCTTATGTGAAACTGGCACAGAGCAACTGCTGCTGGGATCCTTCTGAATTCACAGCTTCAGGGCTAAGCCCACGGTGACACTTTGTAGATATGCTTGTGTGAAGGGTCCTCTGATAAATCAAGAGTTCATAAACACCTCAGGAAAAAGAAAAAGAAAATCCACCACCAAACCAACACTCCAGGATCCCAGCCAACATTCCCCATCTTGTAAAAAATTCTCGTGTCCAAGGCTGAGCAAGTGCTATTATGGAGCAAACAACAGCAGCTCTGTTTGCCTCCAGAGCTACTGCAGCAATATTTAACTCACAGCTTCAGAGGGCTCTGACTCCCAAAACAAGGACAATTCTGTTCTTAACAGGAAAATGATCAGTTCCCAGATTTGTCCAAACACAGATCAAGACGCTTAAAGATGTGCTTTCCAAGTGCCAGGAAAGCCTGCTGCAGTTCCACTGAATGTTTAAATGCTAAATCCAGCAACTACAGAGTGTGCATGTGTGTCCTTGCCAGAGATTAAATGCTCTGTCTTCTAGTTTTATCACTGACAAACATTAGGTCAACAGCATGCCCCCTCCAAATTCAATCCTATCAAGATTATCGCTCACAGGAAATAGAAAATGTGCATTTCCCAACCTCTCAGACATCAGCAACAAGCCACAAAGTTCTGCAAAAACACAGCCCAACAAATCAATTTTCTCTTTCCCTCTGGCAGCTGGAACCCAGCAGCAGCAGGAGTAAAAAGCAGAAAAAGTAAGGCGCTAGGAGCATTTTGTTTATGTATATTCAGGAGATGAAATTCATCCAGACATCAAATCTGAGAGCATCAAGTATGTTTAAATACCACACACACCTCCCACTGCATCCACACCAGACAAAAATCATTACAGAAGTCCCTCATACAGAGCTCCAATTGCCACATTGCAAGGACATCATCTCAAGCCAAAAAAAATAAATCTCTGGGAACTGGAGAGATTGGAGAGAGACTCAGGCAACAAAGGAAATAATATTTAACTCATCTAAACAAGGTGACTGCCAGGAAGACAAGTCTGGGTCATGTCATATCATATCATCATGTCTCATTTCCACTGGGCCTTGTTTCCACAAAAGTAAATCAATGAATGCTATCAGCAGAATGCCCACATTTTCAAGCACCACAAGGGCCACTGACCTGCCCTCCGTGGCCAATACCCAGCCAGCGTATCTCCAAAGGATACAGTCTGTTTGTCTTTGTGGTCCAAGGTTATACCCATTGGGAAACCTTATCTGTGAAAGATACTGCTTGAAAAGATGAGTAGAGACTGTAAACTGCTTTGGGTGCAAGTTAACCTTAAAGCATACCTATTCCAAACTTCCCAATCACGTGGAAGACTTGGGATTCCTCCCTCAACTGGCAGAAAGACAGGATTATCCATGTTTCAGCATTCTTATCTACTCTCTGCAAGTGCATTTTCTATACTAGCTGTAAACCAGGGACCAAGAAAATGTAACACACCTCCAGGAGCTGGAAAACACACTGGCAGGCTTGGAAACAAATTAAAACAACTAAGTTTTGAAGAATTATCAAAACGGGCCCAGTAATCCAACATCAGCTAGCCAGTCTTTGGCTTGGCCCTGGTAACGTGCCAGACCTCAAGTGTCTCACCACACACTTTCCACACAATAATGGGGATGGATTCAGGGGAATATTGTGTTCTCTACACCTGAAATACAACTTTAAATCTATCTGAAGGACCAGGCCCAAGTCACAACTACAGCATGGATAAATGCCACCAGAAAACCCAAAACTCTGTGGCAAAGCACACGGCAAACTCGTGGCTGACACTCAGTGAATTAAGAGAAATTCTGAAAAATAACAAGGCATTTCAAATTAGTTGAACATCTTCAGGGCTGAAGACTACAAAGAAACTTCCCGACTACCAATGAAGAGATTTGTCCTCTTTAAATCATTTATCTAATGAAACACAATACCAGTTCGAGTAACCAATCTAGTTAGGTTAAAGTTTACATAGCTGAGTGTATAGCTCTATGTACAAAAATAAAGCAGACTTGCTTTTCAAACAGTTCTCCTCACTATTCCTAAGCACTGAAAGCTTGCCCTAGAGTGTGTGCCCCTCAAGCTACATTCCTCCTGGATATATTACCACCTCTGGCAGCACATGCATTCAAGGTAAGGAGCATTATTCAATGTTTTACTGCATATGTTCCATTTAACAGCACATAAATATCAAACTCCAGATTGATACCAGACATGGAAGTAGTCCTGCCACTTTCTTTTAGATGGCAGTGACAAAACCCAAGTACACTCAATTGCTTTGGGAAGAATTGGGACCAAAGAACCCACAGCCACCCAATCACTTGTTAGCAGAATTCAGCCCAACTCACCGACTGCTTCACCCACTTATTTCACCCTTGTGAAATAAAAGACTCTGAAGTGAGGGCTGTGCCCACAATCATGGAGCATTTAAACTCTTTTAATCCTTTAGTCTTACAGAGCAGAGCCTGATTCCAGTGTGGGCAATGCTGAGTTGATCTCAGTAGAACTCTGGCATCAGAGACATTCAGTGCATGTGGTTACACAGACATTTCTCAAATATGTGCTCACACACCTTCCTTCAGCCAAAGTTCTGATTTTACTACAGAGTTCCACTTACTTGTGCTTCTCCTCAGAGGGATTCTTGCCAGATGACTTTGTAATTACTTCTCAGAAAGTAATCTGTTCACAAAGTACGTACTAGGGAAGTCCCTTGCATTTCTGGAACTATGTTTCTCTTACAGACACTCCCTCCTCTGATAATTAATTAAAATGAAGTAAAAGGTTTTTACTATCCCTTTATAATCACATAAAGTTGACGTTTTTTCTAAATTGTTTCCTGTTTGAGCTTAGTCATCAAGTGCACATTGAAGAAAAAAAAAAGAAAAAAGAAAAAAAAAAAGGCTCTTTTGTTATAGTTAAACTCATTCCTCAGAACTGCACAGAAGGCACAGATCAGGTCAAAAAATAAACTATTCCAGGAAAGCATATCCCACATGAGAACATTTACTGTACTCCATCTCCAGTTCACATGAAAACATGTTCAACACATATATAGGGAGATTTTAAACAAGTTCCAGGAAATCAAGAGGCAGGCAGACTCAAGATTTGTTGTACAAAAGCAGAGTTCCAAATAATTTTATCTAATTTAACTGGAAATCTGCATTAGAAATCTCACTTGCACTTATGGTTATGAAAGGATTACAAGATAAAGCCTCACTGTTTATCAGTGTAGTTGCATAAATCATGACTCTTACTTTGCATAAATCATTGCTGTTAACCCTGAGAGGAGAACAGAACCTGTCTGAAGGACACATGTACAACACAATGAGCAGATCAGCACTCACAGCTGACTCTCCATCACTCAGCTGTTATTCACTGCCTTAGGAGAACAGGCCAAAGGCATCACCTCGGTGGGAGCCTGCTGATATCCTGGTTATCACCAGGGAAAGCCTTAGCAGCAGCAGCAGGATTATTGCTCCAGTGGCTACTGTGATACTGTCATTTTGCTGGGAGGGGAAAGCCAAAAATCAAGGAAATGGAAGGGGGTGGAGGAACACACAACATTCAAGTGCTCAGCAGTTTGTCAAGTTTCAGTGATAAGAGATGTTCAGTCTTTAAATTTCACGTTTAACTCCTTAATCTTGGTAATTAAAACTCAGGTTTTCCTTTTTCATATTGATCAGACAAGACAAGGATAACTACCCAAAAACTGCACCTGCAATTATGTTCTGTTCAAACTTCTTACTCACAAAGCAATTACAATTGGAATACTTAATCAAGAACAAAAAGCCCAGCTCTTATTCTTCTCATGTTTTAAATTACATAGAAGGCTTGAATCACATTTTACAATAGACATTACATGATGAATTTGAAGTCCTAGGAATCAACACTCCCAGACTCCTTCCATACTCTCTCAAATCTCTTACAGTTAAAAACGCTATTTTCTCTTCTATTATGCTCCTGCAGGAATTCACAATAATTCTTTTGAAACCTAAGAATTATTCATTTATCTGACAACTGCTCTCCCAAGTTTGAAACATAATCACCTTCTAAAGAAAAACCCACACTGGTTTACCTTTCCTTTCTTCCAATATGTGTGGAACAAACTACCACAAAAAAAAAAAAAGCCCTTTTCCACAATTTTCTTATCTTTAAAAGTGACTTATAGAGATACTCAAAGCAAGCTGTACCAAGAGATTGCCTACCTGTCTTCCAAACAGGATGCTGGCAGCCTCCCTCCTCCTCCTCCTGCTCAGAAGAAGAGCTATTTACTCGGCAGGATGGCAGATACTGATCGTGTAGACGCCAAGAGCTCCAATCTTAATTCCTACTTATGCTAATGGATGTCTTCTTCGGATCTATCAATTACGCCTCTTGCACAAGGAGCTCTACAAATTTACAAACATCACGCTGAACAATGGCAGGGAAAGGCGTGAGGTGATGTGCACACACAGATACCAGCACCTCCTGAAAGCACAGCTTTTGTCACCACACCAAGGGGAGAGGGTGACAGGTTACACCCCTGGGGTCCTCACTGCTGGGGAAAGCTCAACAGAAGAACAGCGCTCACCACAAATCCTGCGCTGGAGATGCTCAGAAGAACAAAAAAAAATAAATCAATAAAATAAAAATGGGAATACCTGGTTTATTCAGATAGACAGGATTTGTTACTACAGTTTGCAGCTTCTGAACTGTGCAAGTGTCGAGGTTAAACAAAGCAGGACCAGAAGATTTATTGCTGCAAGGCTTGGAAGCAGCAGCAGGGAGAAACACCATGATGTGTGTGATGGTACTAACCCTGCCCAGACACCAAATGTTTACATAATGCAAGTCCTCCACACAACCCACCAAACTAGCCAAGCACAAGCTTTTTGCTGATATTGGCTCCTTTTCAGAATTTTTAGCTTGCCACTCAGCAGCTCTGCTTCCTGCAGAGATGTGACAATCAAACTACACTGAACATCCTCAAACACTGAATATTTTGCGACAAATAAACTAACACACACAATTCCTGGCTGAAGAAGCCAACCAAGCCTGCTGTCACCGCAACAATTCATGTCTTCAACAACATCCAGGACCTTCTCAGGCACTCACTTAAACCTTCCAAAGGGCTGTATAATCATTGTTTGTTGCGCATCCCCTTCCAAGCACCGGAAACAACAACCCTTGCGAGGGAACTGGGAGCTCCTCCAAGAGCTAGAACTCAGAAACAGGATGAGGACAGAGAAGGAGATTCAGTTTGCTCTTTCAGGAGCTAAGAGAGGTGGGATGGATGGTTACAGTTTTGCTTCCATGTTAAATTTTATCGACAAGCATCAGCTGCTATAGATGACTAAGATGTGGACAGGCTGGGTTATTCTGGAACTGTAAGGAGAAAAACATTTATCATGTCCAAAATCTATGGCCACACTTAATTTAGAACAACTCCCCCAATGTGCTTTCATTGTTAAAATTGTGTCTAGTAAAGCTTCACTATACCTACAGTTCAGCAATAAAGACCAAATACCCGCAGTAAAAAGTTAAGAGATCTAGATTTGTGATTACTTTATGGCTCTTTATTACCACTTTATCTAGAGGTAAAAAAAAACCCCATAAAATCAATCTTTCCTATCCATCTATAGGTTTATGTTGGGGAAATGGTTTAATTTTAAGGCATCTATAGGTGAGTGGAGGGTGAAAAACAGGGTAGAGAAGCTGAAAGGTGAAGATCCTAGATATCTACCCTGGAACCTAGTATTTAAGTTCCAAATCGCTGAAATAATGGTATCTCAGTTAAGAAGCACAGACATGATACATTAAATGGGGAAGTTGGGCATCAAGAAATTCTGCTGCCGTACAGATGGATGTCACAGATAGTAAAACTCCTACACGCTCCACTTCTTAATTATTACCCAGTTATTAAATATAAAGGAAAAAAAAAAAAAAAAAGTTTAGTTGCTAAAGCCTTGAAATAGGTTAAATGAAATGAAAGGTTTCTATTTCCATGGGATTCAAGCTGGCTTCGATTACAAGCTCGCTCCCAACCGCCGTAGCCCCGCAGCCCGCCACGCTTTCCACTTCACCGGGGCAGCCTTTGGGAGCACCGAGCTCCGTGTCCGCGGGGCACGGGCGGAGGAAGGGCTCTCCCGCTCCTGAGCTCGGAGCCGCGGCGCGGGGCAGTGCCCACGGCCCATCCCGGCTCTCCCCGCACCCTCCCGCTGCCCCGAGCGCCCCCGGGACGCGCGGCCGCCTGTGCGAGCCCGCTCGGGGCTGCCCGCGGGGAGCGGCCGGGCGCTGCCGGCGGGGCCGCGGGGCGCCCAGGGCCGGGCCGCCGCTCGCCGCAGGCCCGCCCGGCGCCGAGGGGATGGCGGGACCCGGGCCCGGGCCCCGCGCCGGCCGGACCGGGGGCTTGCGGCCTCGCTGAGCCCCGCTGAGCATCGACCGCGGCCGCCGCGCTCCGCCGGCCCGGCCGCCCCCGCGACGCGCCCCGGAGCCCTCCATCCTTCCCTCCCGGAAAGGCGCGGCCGCCCCCTCCCCCGAGCACCCCCCCGGCACGTTCCCATCCCCGGGCGCGGCCGGGCGCGGGGTGCCGGTACCTGCTGCGGGCCCCGGCTGTGCCCGCCCGGCGCTCGCCGCCCCGAGGGTCCCGCACGGCGGCCCCGCACGGCCGCTCCCGTTGGCCGCCGCGCGCGCGCTCCCCGCGCGCCCATTGGCCGCTCGCGCCGCCGCTCGCGGGACGGGGGCGGCGCCCATTGGCGGGAGCCCCGGAGGCCCCGCCCACCAGCCCCCCCCACACACCGGCGGCGCGCGGGGGGGCGCGCGCACCCCCCCCGACACACACAAACACTATATATACACATATATATATATATATACACACATATATACACATATACACATATATACACAGAGAGAGAGACAAACACAATATATACACATATATATATACACATATACACACAGAGAGACAAACACAATATATACACATATATACACACATATATACATATATACACATATATACACAGAGAGAGAGACAAACACAATATATACACATATATATATATACACATATACACACAGAGAGACAAACACAATATATACACATATATATACGTGTATACACGTATATACACATATATACAGAGACAAACACAATATATACACATATATACACAGAGAGAGAGACAAACACAATATATACACATATATATACGTGTATACACGTATATACACATATATACAGAGACAAACACAATATATACACATATATATATACACACATACACACAGAGAGACAAACACAATATATACACACATATATATATACATATATACACATATATACACATATATACACATATATACACAGAGAGAGACAAACACAATATATACACATATATATACATGTATACACGTATATACACATATATACAGAGACAAACACAATATATACATATATATGTATACATATATACACAGATATACACACAGAGACAAACAGAATATATACATATATATACACATATATACATATATACAAAGAGAGAGAGACAAACACAATATATACAGATATATATATACAGATATATACAGATATACATATATATACACAGAGACAAACACAATATATATATACACAGATATATACATATATATACATATATACACAGAGACAAACAATATATAGATATACATACACACATACATACATATATACAGCACACACACAAACACAATATATATACAGATATACACATATATACACATATATGCACATATATACAGAGACAAACAATATATACAGATATACATACACACATACATACATATACACATCCACACACACAGAGACAAACACAATATATACATATATATACACACATATATATACATATATACACAGAGACAAACCCAGTACATAGATATATACATATATACACATATATACAGGTATACACACATATACACATATACACACACACACAGAGGCAAACACAATTGATATATATATGCACACATATACACATATACATATGCACACACAACATATACATATATGGATACACACATACATACATATATACATGCATATATACATCTACACACACATATATATGTATGTATACATAAATACACACACAGACACACACATACATACATACACACACATATATACATACATATACACACTCACACTCACACACTGCCTCCCTCACTGTGCAGCCTGTGAGGGGAAGAGTCCCCACAGTGTTCACCTGTTCCCCCGAGTGTCCCTGCAGTGTCCCTGGGTGTCCCAGAGTGTCCCTGAATGTCCCTAAGTATCCCTGAGTGTCCCCCGGGTGTCCCTGCAGTGTCTTTGAGTGTTCCCAGGTGTTCTTGGGTGGCCCAGAGTGTGTCCATGTCCCCAGCAATGGATGCTGCCATCACAGTGTCCCAAAGTGTGTCCATGTCCCCTGGATGTCCCTGGGTGTCCCAGAGTGTGTCCATGTCCCCTGTGTGTCCCAGAGTGTCCCCAGGTGTCCCTGGATGTCCCCAGGTGTCCCAGAGTGTGTCTGTGTCCCCAGCACTGGATGCTGCCATCACAGTGTCCCAGAGCGTCCCCAGGTGTCCCAGGATGTGTCCATGTCCCCTGGGTGTCCCACAGTGTCCCTGAGTGTCCCTGGATGTCCCCAGGTGTCCTAGAGTGTGTCCATGTCCCCTGGGTGTCCCAGAGTGTCCCCAGATGTCCCAGAGTATGTCCATGTCCCCAGCACTGGATGCTGCCAACACAGTGTCCCTGGGTGTCCCAGAGTGTCCCCAGGTGTCCCTGAGTGTCCCTGGGTGTCCCTGAGTGTCCCAGAGTGTGTCCATGTCTCCTGGATGTCCCTTGGTGTCCCAGAGTGTCCCTGAGTATGTCTGTGTCCCCAGCACTGGATGCTGCCATCACAGTGTCCCAGAGTGTCCCAGAGTGTCCCCAGGTGTCCCAGGATGTGTCCATGTCCCCTGGATGTCCCAGAGTGTCCATGAGTGTCCCCTGGATGTCCCCAGGTGTCCCAGAGTGTGTCCATGTCCCCTGGGTGTCCCAGAGTGTCCCAGAGTGTCCTCAGGTGTCCCAGGATGTGTCCATGTCCCCTGGATGTCCCCAGGTGTCTCAAAGTGTGTCCATGTCCCTTGGGTGTCCCAGAGTGTCCCAGAGTGTCCCTGGATGTCCCCAGGTGTCCCTGGATGTCCCCAGGTGTCCCAAAGTGTGTCCATGTCCCCTGGATGTCCCTGGGTGTCCCAGAGTGTGTCCATGTCCCCTGAGTGTCCCAGAGTGTCCCAGAGTGCCTCCTGGATGTCCCTGGGTGTCCCAGAGTGTCCCTGGATGTCCCCAGGTGTCCCAGAGTGTGTCCATGTCCCCTGGATGTCCCTAAGTGTCCCCTGGATGTCCCCTGGACGTCCCCAGGTGCCCATGTCCCCAGCACTGGATGCTGCCATCACAGTGTCCCTGGATGTCCCCTGGATGTCCCCAGGTGTCCCAGAGTGTCCCTGGATGTCCCCAGGTGTCCATGTCCCCAGCACTGGATGCTGCCATCACAGTGTCCCAGAGTGTCCCAGAGTGTCCCTGGATGTCCCCAGGTGTCCATGTCCCCAGCACTGGATGCTGCCATCACAGTGTCCCAGAGTGTCCCCTGGATGTCCCCTGGATGTCCCCAGGTGCCCATGTCCCCAGCACTGGATGCTGCCACCACAAACCAGTTCTGCTCCAGCCCATCTCCAGCGCTCCAAGCTCTGGCCCAAGCCCCCGAGCACGGAGCCGCGGGGCCACGGCAGCAGCAAACACTCCTTTGATTCTCTGGAAGAGCCCCCAAGGCTGGCAGAGCCCTTTGAGACGGCCAGGGCCCACCGTGGCCCCGGTCTGGGGACAGTGGGATGGCACAGACACCGTGTTCCCGTGCCAAAATCACCGCTTTGCCTCACCCCTGTTACCAAACCGAGCAACGTGATGGCCTCTGCTGCAGGGCCCCGATGCCACCGTGTGCCATCGCTTTCACAACCGCAAATTGCACAGCTGGACGTGCAGCAGCTGAACAAAAAAAAAAGAGGAGAGGCATTTAAAAGTTAGGAAACACCCTATATAAACTGGTGCAACCTGTACTATCCAGATGGCTGTACAAATAAGGAATTATATGGGAATTGTTGTAAGCACGCTCTTGGCTTGTGCAAGGGCAGGTTGGTTTTTCAGAGTGGTTTGTGCTCAGGCCAT